>NC_079193.1:294844795-295552920 GCF_029499605.1 Hyla sarda
ATCGCCTATGACAACCTCCCCATTATCATTATTAAGGGGTCCTACATGCTCTGTCCTTGGTTTTCTTTTGCATTTATATATCTAAAAAACATATTTAGGATTAGTTTTGCTTTCTTTGGCCACCTGTCACTCATTTAGAATTTTTGCTGTTTTTATTACATTTTGACAGATTTTATTAAGCTCTTTTTACTGTTTAAATGTTATAGCTGGCCCATCAGATTTGAATTTTTTGAAGACTATTTTTTTGTTGTTTATTGCTCTTTTAACATCATTTGTCAGCCATATAGGATTTAGTTTTAATCATTTATATTTGTTCCCCTTTGGTATATATTTAGCTGTATAGTTATTTAGAGTTGATTTAAAGATATCCCATTTACCTTCTGTATCAGTGTTTGACAACACCTCCCCCCAGTCTATGTCCTGTAGTGCAGCTCTCAGCCCAGGGAAGCTTGCCTATTTAAAGTTATATGTTTTTGCCTTCCCCGCCTGTTTTTGTTTTCTACATTTTAAGTCAAAAGTAACTATATTGTGATCGCTATTACCAATGTTTTCCCGCACAGTTACATTACCAACCAGCTCTGCATTGTTGGAAATGATCAGATCCAACAAGGCATCACTTCTTGTTGGGTCCTCCACAAACTGGCCCATAAAATTATCCTGCAATAAATTTAGGAATTGTCGCCCCTTTGTAGTTTTTGCCAACCCTGGACCTCAATCTATATCAGGATAGTTAAAATCTCCCATTATTACCACTGTACCTGCCCGGGCGGCCCTCTCTATTTGTTTATGCAGCCGACCTTCTATCTTTTCAGTGATTTTTTCAGTATTTCCCTCCTTTTGTAATTCTAAACAGAAATATATAGAAAAAGACAGAGGAGACACAATGCGCATCTAAGCGTAGTAAAAAAAAAAAAAAAAAATATATATATATATATATATATATATATATATATATAGATAATCTGAGTGTAAAAGAAAATAATTAAATTAAATAAAAAATGGATGTCGGCTCCAAGGAAGGGGGGAGCAGCCGTTTCCAGATTCGTGTTTTCAGTTGTTATGTTAGGTTTGCTCACCTTTCTGTGTTGTACCGTGGGCACAACACCAGTAGACGCTTGTTTCCCACTATTCTGGGGGACACAGATTGGAGGAGTGCAGCCGGCACTAGACCCGTTCTCACCGGCGGAGGACGGTCACTGGAATGGAAGAATATCGGTCCCGTGGTCCCGAGAAAAAAGAGAAGTGCTTCTGTGGGAGCTCACCTCCGTCACAGATGTAGTCCGTCACAGGTATGTGGAAGTTTCCGAGAACTTGGTAAAATAAAACCGCTTGGACACGGATGTATTTTGGAAAATAAAAAGAAGGTTTATTCCTTCAGCATGCAATACAGCAACGCGTTTCGAGGGGCAGGGACCCCCTTTTCATCAGGCTATCTGATTGGGCAGTGTGGATGTCCTTTATTTATACCTCATTTGCCCGCGAAAATCACATGTGTGTGTTACATAACATGAAAATAAAACAGTAAAGAAAAAAAAAATTTAAATAAATAAATAAATAATCAAAATAAATAAATAAAATCCATAGAAAAGAAGACATTTACATTAAAAATGGAAGTGAGCATTCTGTAAAATAACCCACAGATGGTCAGTTTGACTAACCATTATATTATGCACCTTATCTTGTATTGCATATGTGATATGTAATAATTCTGCAGACGTCGGGCCATTTCAAATGCTCTCCCTTCGGAGATCTACAGTGGCTGGGTGAGAGGTCTGAGGCACCGACCGCCGGTCTGTCCACACATCCGTCCTCCTGGCCGCTTATTGGATGGGGGACCGGTGTCAAACCCATTTCCCCACACAGGGATGATTACATTTATTTAATGCATATGTGTATGTGTATGTACATACACACACATCCGTACGCATGGTGGATGGATGTGTACTTATCAGCTGTTTGTTTTGTTTTAATTCAGTTTGTTTGTTGTGGTTGTTGTGTCAGTTGTTAACTATCTCATCTTTTTAAGATATTAATTCCACCGCTTCATTCAGGCCATGTGGTTGTAATGTCTGGAGGCTGTAAATCCAGAACATTTCTTTGCGTGACAGGATTTCAAACCTATTTTTCTTTCCCGGTGGAATGTGCTCAATTGGGGTTATGGATATGGCTGTCATGTTTCCCTCATGCATCAGGCTCAGATGTCTAGATAGGCTATGGTGCATGAATCTCTTCTTTATGTTGGAACGATGCTGATTCAATCTCAAATGTAATGGTTGTGTTGTTCTTCCAACATATTGTTTACCACATTGGCACTCTATGAGGTAGATGACATATTCCGTTTGGCATGTCATCAGATGTTTGATGGGGAAGGTTTCACCCGAATGGGTACTGGAAAAACATTTTTGGTTATGGCGTATGGTAAAGCAACATAGGCATCTAGGTTTTCTGCATTTGTATGTTCCCACGTTTCCAATTTTATCATTTTTCTGGGAGGATTTGTTGTGGCATTTGAGATTGCTTGGGGCTATCATACCCTTTATGGTTGGTGCCCGCCTGAAAGTCAATCCCGGATTTTTTGGGAGAATTTTTCCTAGATGTGGATCACTTAGTAGTATTCCCCAATGTTTCTTCATGATGTTTCTGATTTTTGTTTGACCCGCTGAATATGTGGTGATGAAATTGCATATGTTTTTTTCCTCATTCTCCTTTTCTTTTTCTTTCTTTTGTAGGTGGAAGGCTCCCGGGTCCGTTGCCTCAAGACATTCCTCTTGGGTAAGTGCACAGGTTTTTTCATATGCATTTTCAATTAATTCTTTCGGATATCCTTTTGCTATGAATCTGGACTTTAAGATTTTGGACTGTTCGGAAAAGGTGGCAATATCTGTACAATTTTTTCTTACTCTCTTGAATTGTCCAAAGGGGATGTTTTGTTTCCACTTCTTATAGTGGCCACTGGTAAAGGATATATAATTATTGGAATCAACTTTCTTGAAAAAGGTGGATGTGATGAATCTATCCCCTGTATGGGTGATGTGGAGGTCCAAAAACTCAATTGAAGTGGAGGAAAAAACGGGGCTGAATGTCAAACCCCAGTGGTTGGTATTAATATCCGTGACAAAAGATTTGATGTTCTCTGGGTGGCCACGCCATAATAAAAACAAATCATCTATATACCTTTTGTATATAGTAACATGTTTTTTATACAGGGGATGTTTTTTTATCACCTGTTCTTCAAAGCAACCCATAAAGAGGTTCGCATATGATGGTGCCACTCTGGTCCCCATGGCCATCCCCCTTATTTGATGGTATAGGGTGCCATTTTATGAGAAAAAATTGTATTCCAGAATGAATTTCAGACAATTGGTAAGGAAAATTACCTGTTCGTTTGGGATGTTTTTGTCTTTTTCCAGAAAGGAAATGGTGGATCGAATTTCCAGATCATGTTGGATATTCGTGTATATCGACGTTACATCCATGGTGAGTAAAACCATGTCATCTTCTCAGGGTGTATCATTTAAGATGGTGATCAGCTGATCTGAATTCTTCAGGTAACTTGGTAGATCTGCCACATATTCCTGCAATATCCTATCTAGATATTGGGACATGTTACATGTGGGACTATGTATCCCAGAAATGATGGGTCTGCCCGGGGGCTTTTGAGTGTCTTTGTGTACTTTTGGTAGATGGTAATAATATGGTGTCCCAGGGTTAGGATTAAAAAGAAATTTCTTTTCATTCTTTGAAATGATTTTATCCTCCAGAGCTTTGTTTAAAAGACTTAGAATGTCTTTCTGTAATTTTGGAAAAGGATCTGTGCTGATCGTTTTATAGTAGTTATTGTCTCCAAGAATCCGGTTGGCTTCTTTGTTGTAATCTGTGTAATTTTGGATTACTATGCTTCCTCCTTTGTCGGCCGCACGAATGACAATGTCTTCATTCTTTTTCAGATTTCTCAGGGCGTTTTGCTCACCTTTGCTCAATCTTCCTTCGCTTTGTTTTCTTGGGAAAGCTTCTGGTAGGCTTTTGAATTCATCTGCCACCATTTCATGGAATGTTTTTATAAAATTGCCCTGACTCTCAGTGGGATAAAATTTAGTTTTTATATGAATTTCTGGGTGCTTCCCCAGGAGAATTTGTTCATCTTTTTTCTCAGGACCTACGGTCCGTTCAGGATCCTTCTGGTTTTTTGGAAGGGAGAAATGCCGTTTTAAAGTTAGGCGGCGTGTGAATCGGTGGAGGTCTAAAAATAGATCAAATTTTTTGGGGTTATAGTGTGGACAAAAAGACAACCCCCTTTGTAAAATGGATTTTTCATCTACTTCTAAAGTGTGGTTGGATAGATTGAAAATCTTGATTAGAGAATCTTCATCCTTTTTTCCCCCTCTATTCGGAGTATTTTTTATTTTCTGTCTTTTTTGATGCAGCTTTCTAGATTTGGCCATTGTTCCTCCTCTGGTTCCTCTTCTAGTTTTCTTTTTGTTGGTTTTCTTACAAAGAAGTAATCTTTGATAGTCCTGTGTCGTGCAGGACTGGCCCCTAAAAAAGACTCTCCGTGTGTGGAAGAGACAGGGATGTCAAGATGGTTTTGACTGGGACCTTCTCCAGGGTTTAAATTGACCTCACTCTGGTCTATCGGTATTGTATTTTCTTTAGTTCCATCTTTTGCTGTTTTGATGTTTAGGGGTTTTAGAAAAGGGACTGACACTCCTCTTCCTGCTTCTGTATTATCAATCAGGGTGATCCCTGATGTGTTCTGTGGTGGAGCGTGGCATGGGACCAAGTGTTGGAGCGGGGCGCATATTTTCTCCGATTCCTGATCCTTTTTATTACTCTCTAAAAGGGAATTTGAATTAGAGCTCTCACTATGCGTGGGGGTGGGACATATGGAGACATCTAATAGAGAAAAACCTGTGGCTTCAGTGGGAGATGGAGAAAGGAACAATACTGTGGGGGTGAAATTTTCAGCCTCTGCATTGATGTTCTCCTTTAATTTCTTCTTTATTTGTTCGACCGTACTTCTCAGGTCCTTTAGGGGATCCTCCAGGATCAGAGGGGGGATTGGATTTGCAGGTGTTTTCTGTGTTTCATTGCCCTTCCTTATGAAACACAGAAAACACCTGCAAATCCAATCCCCCCTCTGATCCTGGAGGATCCCCTAAAGGACCTGAGAAGTACGGTCGAACAAATAAAGAAGAAATTAAAGGAGAACATCAATGCAGAGGCTGAAAATTTCACCCCCACAGTATTGTTCCTTTCTCCATCTCCCACTGAAGCCACAGGTTTTTCTCTATTAGATGTCTACATATGTGCCACCCCCACGCATAATGAGAGCTCTAATTCAAATTCCCTTTTAGAGAGTAATAAAAAGGATCAGGAATCGGAGAAAATATTCGCCCCGCTCCAACACTTGGTCCCATGCCACGCTCCACCACAGAACACATCAGGGATCACCCTGATTGATAATACAGAAGCAGGAAGAGGAGCGTCAGTCCCTTTTCTAAAACCCCTAAACAACAAAACAGCAAAAGATGGAACTAAAGAAAATACAATACCGATAGACCAGAGTGAGGTCGATTTAAACCCTGGAGAAGGTCCCAGTCAAAACGATCTTGACATCCCTGTCTCTTCCACACACGGAGAGTCTTTTTTAGGGGCCAGTCCTGCACGACACAGGACTATCAAAGATTACTTCTTTGTAAGAAAACCAACAAAAAGAAAACTAGAAGAGTAACCAGAGGAGGAACAACGGCCAAATCTAGAAAGCTGCATCAAAAAAGACAGAAAATAAAAAATACTCCGAATAGAGGGGGAAAAAAGGATGAAGATTCTCTAATCAAGATTTTCAATCTATCCAACCACACTTTAGAAGTAGATGAAAAATCCCTTTTACAAAGGGGGTTGTCTTTTTGTCCACACTATAACCCCAAAAAATGTGATCTATTTTTAGACCTCCACCGATTCACACGCCGCCTAACTTTAAAACGGCATTTCTCCCTTCCAAAAAACCAGAAGGATCCTGAACGGACCGTAGGTCCTGAGAAAAAAGATGAACAAATTCTCCTGGGGAAGCACCCAGAAATTCATATAAAAACTAAATTTTATCCCACTGAGAGTCAGGGCAATTTTATAAAAACATTCCATGAAATGGTGGCAGATGAATTCAAAAGCCTACCAGAAGCTTTCCCAAGAAAACAAAGCGAAGGAAGATTGAGCAAAGGTGAGCCCTGAGAAATCTGAAAAAGAATGAAGACATTGTCATTCGTGCGGCCGACAAAGGAGGAAGCATAGTAATCCAAAATTACACAGATTACAACAAAGAAGCCAACCGGATTCTTGGAGACAATAACTACTATAAAACGATCAGCACAGATCCTTTTCCAAAATTACAGAAAGACATTCTAAGTCTTTTAAACAAAGCTCTGGAGGATAAAATCATATCAAAGAATGAAAAGAAATTTCTTTTTAATCCTAACCCTGGGACACCATATTATTACCATCTACCAAAAGTACACAAAGACACTCAAAACCCCCCGGGCAGACCCATCATTTCTGGGATACATAGTCCCACATGTAACATGTCCCAATATCTAGATAGGATATTGCAGGAATATGTGGCAGATCTACCAAGTTACCTGAAGAATTCAGATCAGCTGATCACCATCTTAAATGATACACCCTGGGAAGATGACATGGTTTTACTCACCATGGATGTAACGTCGTTATACACGAATATCCAACATGATCCGGGAATTCGATCCACCATTTCCTTTCTGGAAAAAGACAAAAACATCCCAAACGAACAGGTAATTTTCCTTACCAATTGTCTGAAATTCATTCTGGAATACAATTTTTTCTCATACAATGGCACCCTATACCATCAAATAAGGGGGACGGCCATGGGGACCAGAGTGGCACCATCATATGCGAACCTCTTTATGGGTTGCTTTGAAGAACAGGTGATAAAAAAACATCCCCTGTATAAAAACATGTTACTATATACAAAAGGTATATAGATGATTTGTTTTTATTATGGCGTGGCCACCCAGAGAACATCAAATCTTTTGTCACGGATATTAATACCTACCACTGGGGTTTGACATTCACCCCCGTTTTTTCCTCCACTTCAATTGAGTTTTTGGACCTCCACATCACCCATAAAGGGGATAGATTCATCACATCCACCTTTTTCAAGAAAGTTGATTCCAATAATTATATATCCTTTACCAGTGGCCACTATAAGAAGTGGAAACAAAACATCCCCTTTGGACAATTCAAGAGAGTAAGAAAAAATTGTACAGATATTGCCACTTTTTCCGAACAGTCCAAAATCTTAAAGTCCAGATTCATAGCAACAGGATATCCGAAAGAATTAATTGAAAATGCATATGAAAAAACCTGTGCACTTACCCAAGAGGAATGTCTTGAGGCAACGGACCCGGGAGCCTTCCACCTACAAAAGAAAGAAAAAGAAAAGGAGAATGAGGAAAAAACCAGATGCAATTTCATCACCACATATTCAGCGGGTCAAACAAAAATCAGAAACATCATGAAGAAACATTGGGGAATACTACTAAGTGATCCACATCTAGGAAAAGTTCTCCCAAAAAATCCGGGATTGACTTTCAGGCGGGAACCAACCATAAAGGGTATGATAGCCCCAAGCAATCTCAAATGCCACAACAAATCCTCCCAGAAAAATGACAAAACTGGAAACGTGGGAACATACAAATGCAGAAAACCTAGATGCCTATGTTGCTTTACCATACGCCATAACCAAAAATGTTTTTCCAGTACCCATTCGGGTGAAACCTTCCCCATCAAACATCTGATGACATGCCAAACGGAATATGTCATCTACCTCATAGAGTGCCAATGTGGTAAACAATATGTTGGAAGAACAACACAACCATTACATTTGAGATTGAATCAGCATCGTTCCAACATAAAGAAGAGATTCATGCACCATAGCCTATCTAGACATCTGAGCCTGATGCATGAGGGAAACATGACAGCCATATCCATAACCCCAATTGAGCACATTCCACCGGGAAAGAAAAATAGGTTTGAAATCCTGTCACGCAAAGAAATGTTCTGGATTTACAGCCTCCAGACATTACAACCACATGGCCTGAATGAAGCGGTGGAATTAATATCTTAAAAAGATGAGATAGTTAACAACTGACACAACAACCACAACAAACAAACTGAATTAAAACAAAACAAACAGCTGATAAGTACACATCCATCCACCATGCGTATGGATGTGTGTGTATGTACATACACATACACATACACATATGCATTAAATAAATGTAATCATCCCTGTGTGGGGAAATGGGTTTGACACCGGTCCCCCATCCAATAAGCGGCCAGGAGGACGGATGTGTGGACAGACCGGCGGTCGGTGCCTCAGACCTCTCACCCAGCCACTGTAGATCTCCGAAGGGAGAGCATTTGAAATGGCCCGACGTCTGCAGAATTATTACATATCACATATGCAATACAAGATAAGGTGCATAATATAATGGTTAGTCAAACTGACCATCTGTGGGTTATTTTACAGAATGCTCACTTCCATTTTTAATGTAAATGTCTTCTTTTCTATGGATTTTATTTATTTATTTTGATTATTTATTTATTTATTTAAATTTTTTTTTTCTTTACTGTTTTATTTTCATGTTATGTAACACACACGTGATTTTCGCGGGCAAATGAGGTATAAATAAAGGACATCCACACTGCCCAATCAGATAGCCTGATGAAAAGGGGGTCCCTGCCCCTCGAAACGCGTTGCTGTATTGCATGCTGAAGGAATAAACCTTCTTTTTATTTTCCAAAATACATCCGTGTCCAAGCGGTTTTATTTTACCAAGTTCTCGGAAACTTCCACATACCTGTGACGGACTACATCTGTGACGGAGGTGAGCGCCCACAGAAGCACTTCTCTTTTTTCTCGGGACCACGGGACCGATATTCTTCCTTTTGTAATTCTACCCACAGTGATTCCACATCCTCAAAATCATCACACACTATGGCATCGTTCACGCTGACTTTTATACCACTTCTTACATACAGACAGACTCCACCACCTTTTCTGTTCATTCTATCTTTGCGAAACAATGTAAACCCCTGCAGATTAACAGCCCAGTCATGCGAGGAGTCCAGCCATGTCTCAGTGACCCCAACTATAACAATATGTTACATTTTATTATCCTATGAAGCCTATTCCTATTAACTATTCTAACTCCTCCCTCCACCCCCAGGTACATTATTAAGTCCCCCCTCTCTATCTACACTATCTTCCCTCTCTTTGCTGTAGGTTCCCTCCCCCCAAGTCCCTAGTTTAAACACTCCTCCACCCTTCTAGCCATCTTCTCCCCAAGCACAGCTGCACCCTCCCCATTGAGATGCAGCCCGTCCCTACGGTAGAGCCGGTAGACTAAAGTGAAGTCGGCCCAGTTCTCCATGAACCTAAACCCCTCCTTCCTACACCAGCTTCTGAGCCACTTGTTTGCCTCCCTAATCTCTCGCTGCCTCTCTGGTGTGGCTCGTGGTACTGGCAGTATTTAAGAAAATACTACCTTGGAGGTCCTTGCCTTAAGCTTGTGGCCTAAGTCACTGAAATCATTTTTAAGGACACTCTTACTTTGTCATTAGTGTTGCTCGCGAATATTCGCAATTCGAATATTATTCGCGAATATCGCATATTCGCGAATTCGCGAATTTCGCGAATATAGCGCTATATATTCGTAATTACGAATATTCGTTTTTTTTTTTTTTTTTTTCTTCACAGTACACATCACAGTGATCATCCCTCTCTGCTTCCAGCTTGTGTGGTGTAAAGAAGGCTCTAATACTACTGTGTAAGACTGGCGTGTGAAAATTCGCATATGCGAAAATTAGCATATGCGAATATTCGCATATGCGAAAATTAGCATATGCGAATTTTTGTATATGCTAATTTTCACATCTGTAAATTTTCGCATATGCGAATATTCGCATATGCGAAAATAAAACGCGGATATAACGAATATTCGTCCATATATTCGCGAATATTCGCGAATTCGAATATGGCCTATGCCGCTCAACACTATTTGTCATTGGTGCCAATATGTACCATGACTACTGGGTCCTCTCCAGCCCCGCCCAGCAACCTGTCAACCCGGTCCGCGATGTACCGAACTCGAGCGCCAGGCAGACAACACACTGTTCGGCGATCCCGGTCTTTGTGACAGATCGCCCTGTCTGTCCCCCTAATAATTGAGTCCCCCACCACTAGTACCTGTCTGGCCTGCCCTTCACTCCTCCCTCCCTCCTTACTGGAGCATACACCCCCCTGGTGGTCAGAGGCAGTATCCTGCTGCAGTTCTGCTAGCTCTGTAATGGCATCCCCCTCATCTGCCATGCAGGCAAACTTGTTGGGGTGTGACAGTTCAGGACTAGCCTCCCTGACACTTTTTCCCCTACCCCGCTTTCTAACTGTAACCCAGCTAACTGCCTGACTGTCCTGCACCTCTGTCTCACTATCCTCCCCCACCTCTACCCCAGAGAGTACCTGCTCAGTGAGCAGGAGACTCCTCTCCGGGTTGTCAATGCGTCTCAATGTTGCAAGCTGTTCCTCTAGATCCCAGGATCTGGGCTTCCAAATGAACAACTCGCTCACATCTCACACAGCAATATGCACCCTCGAACTGCTGCTCAAGGATTGCATACATCGCGCAGGATGTACACCGGACTGCATTTTCCAACATAGAGGCCATCTAGTTATGGGGATTTCACAAAAGTATAGGCAAAAACAGACATTCAAAATTACACCTCAAATTTTTTTGTAGACCTTGTGGGTTCAGAAATTAACACTCACAGCGATCTCAATCTCCTGCTTTCAAACTCCTGTTTTTGAAACTCCTCTTTCAAGCCCACTCTTACACTGCAACACTCAGAAAGAGCAAGCTCAGTAAAGAGTCCCAAGCTAAGATTTATACACCTGTGCCTAATCGACTCCTCCCCCTAGAAGTGGAACAGAGAAAAAGAGAGAAAAAAGAGAAAGAAAAAAAAAGCAGAAAAAGGGTGTTTAAACTCTAACAGTTATCCCACTATGTGCAAGAGAAAAAGACTTACCCGAAATATGAATGAGGACTATAAGCAGTCACACCCACTCCACAGATTCACTCTGCACAACAGATATTCACTGTTTTTGAAACTCCTCTTTCAAGCCCACTCTTACACAGCAACACTTAGAAAGAGTGTTCCAAATTGTTTAAAGGCATAGTAATCCTGCTGTATGTAGACTGTTGACTTTTCAGAAAATAAAAAAAAATGCCTTTAAAAATTCTCTCTCATTATTCTGGCATTTGGCAAATAGAAATAATTTTGGTAATCCTAATGGACCTAAAAGGTGAGGTTTATTCTGATTTCATGTCAGATAGTAAGAAAAACAGGCATATGTGTCTTTTTATATAATGTATGTAAACTTCTGGTTTCAACTGTATATACATACAGTGATACAGAAAATAAAAAGGAAAGGTTGCAGTAGCACTGCAAATGGAGGCTCTTAGCGCACTTTTTGATCAAAACATGTCCCCCATCTACCACACGGAGGTGGCCTCATTTCGGATGGGACCCTAACATGCTAAATCACTTCCCCTTCTGCTGGGCATATGTCCTCTGACTGGGTGACATGCAGGATCCACTATCAAATTGACATTAAAAACCTCCTATGAGGTGGCCCCATTTTGGATGGGACCCTGACATGCTTTATTCACTCACCTTCTGCTGGGCTTATGGCCTCTGACGGGGTGACATGCAGGATCCACTAACAATTTAAAACCTCCTGTGAACAGGGAGGGGTGCAGGGCTAGAGAGGGTGCCACTCCCCTTTGCTTGTAAAGTAAAAACACAAAAAAGAGAAATAACTAGCACAACTACCTAATACACGGGTGCACGCTGCTCTAGCAAATGCTGAGTATACAGAAAAAAAGGAAAGATTGCAGCAGCACTCTTGGTCAAAAAATGGAGGCACTTAGCGCACTTTTTGATCAAAACATGTCCCCCATCCACCACGTGGAGGTAGCCTCATTTCGGATAGGACCCTAACATGCTAAATCCTGTACCTTCTGCTGGGCATGTGGCCTCTGACTAGGTGACATGCAGGATCCACTATGAAATTGACATTAAAAACCTCCTATGAGGCGATCCCTCAACACATGATGGTAATTCGTTGAACTATCGTTACTTAAATCCATTGTATGTTGAGGGATCCATGCAATAGTAATATAGAAAGTTATAGTCCCCACCACTCCGGACCTTCACTGCTGCCCTGGATCTTCGCTCTCCATCACCGTCATCATGTCTCCGGGGTGTCACTGTTGCCCTGGATCGTCGCTCTCCATCGCAGTCATCACGTCACTGTGCATGCCGCTCTTATTGGATGACGGGATGGCGTGCGCGGCAACGTGATGGCAATGAAGGAGAGCGACAGCCATGCCTGAAGAGGACGGTCCGGAGCTGCGGGGACAGGTGAGCGACACTCACTGGAGCACACGGGGCACATTAAACGGCTATCCAGCAGCAGCTGAAGCAGTCTGCGCTGCCGGATAACCTTTTATGCGATGGCCCCGACATAGTGTTGAGCGGCATAGGCCATATTCGAATTCGCGAATATTCGCGAATATATGGATGAATATTCGTCATATATTCGCGAATATTCACATATTCGTTATATCCTCGTTTTATTTTCGCGTATGCGAAAATACGCGCATGCGAAAATTAGCATATGTGGAAATTCGCATATGCGAAAATTAGCATATGTTAATTTTCGCATATGCGAATTTTCGCGCGCCAGTCTCACACAGTAGTATTACAGCCTTCTTTACACCACACAAGCTGGAAGCAGAGAGGGGTGATCACTGTGATGTGTACTGTGAAGAAAAAATAAAAAAATAAAAAAATAAAAAAAAAATATTCGTAATTACGAATATATAGCGCTATATTCGCGAAATTCGCGAATTCGCGAATATGCGATATTCGCGAATAATATTCGAATTGCGAATATTCGCGAGCAACACTACCCCGACATACAAAAGCATTGTATGTTGATGCTGCCTTCAACATGCGATGGCCTCTGAGAGGCCATTGTGTGTGGAAATGATCATATGTGGGGGCCATCGTAGGTCTGGGGATCACTGTATAATCTTTTACAGTAAAACTGACATGTTATCTTGGATCTTGACATGATGTCTTGGATCAATATGATTACAACAAGAGGGCGTGGCTTGGTCGCCGGACTAGATGGCTGCGTGAATACAGAGCTCCTGCTGTAACACTGGGAAAATAAGCATTTTTCACCTGCCAGCGACTTCATTCCTACTTCTGTGGCTGTTTCAGCCTTCATGGCGACTCCGGGCAGGAAAAGAAACTTCCATAAAGGAGGTATACAGACTCTAACAAGCTATTTTCACTCTTAGGGCTCTGCCCGCACTCAGACCCAAGATGGCGCCGCTGCACGCGATGCTAGGAGGGCGGCGGGAAGACGGAGGCAGAAAAAGCAAGGTGAGGGAGACGGCTCGGAGATTGTGCGGAGCCCTTACCAGTCGCTTCCTTCCACTAAGGTCAACCAGTCCTTATCGTTCGAGATGCCGCAGCACTGGAGCTCACCACCACCTACCTGTTTTGAAGCAGCGAGGCGATCGAGCGGAGAACCAGTGCTAGAAGCGCATACTGATGACTCCTCGCAGGCCTGGGATACGTGGAGCGCCGCTGCTGAAAACACTCTGTCATCTCCTCAGGTTAGTCCTAAGAAGCAGAGACCCCGTCTGATTGCCCCGGACGGGGACCTAGGGCCTCCTCAGACTCCTGCTCCAGAGACTGATAATGATAAGTTCTCCTCTCTGAAAACAAGTGATGCAGCTGTCTCTGACACTATGCTTAAAGAAATGCTACAGGCCCTGCGTAGCTCTTTGCAGACGGACTTTAGCAAGCTGTTAAACCCACTGCAAGCCTCTACCTCTATCTTGGAGCAGAAAATGTGCCACACTGAGACTAAACTTACCTCCTTTGCAGAAGCCCACAATGAGTTGCAAGATGCCCATAATGCCTTAGATGAGAAGGTTGATTCCCTGCACGCCAAAATGATTGATTCAGAGGACCGCAATAGGCGTAATAATGTGAAGTTCAGGGGCATCCCTGAAAGCATACCTGGGTCCCAGCTTGTTAAATATGTGAAGCAACTTACTAAACAACTGCTCCCTGATTTGGAGGATTACGAGTATAGCATAGATAGGGCACACAGGGTAGCCAAGCCGAGATCCCTTCCGGATGAACTGCCAAGAGATGTCCTTGCTAGGTTCACGTTCTTTCAAACCAAGGACCTACTTTTGCCATACTCTCGCAGACACAAGGTTCTTGCTGATCCTTATAAAGATATTAAACTCTTTGCAGACCTCTCCGCGGCTACGCTGCAAGCTAGGCGTAGTTTCGGCCCTCTGACTGAAACTCTCCGCAACCTAGGTGTTCCCTACAGATGGGGCTTCCCTGCGAAGATTTTGATCAACAGACAGGGAAAAGTCCACGCCTTGCCGAATGCTGAAATGGGACTATCCATCCTCAAAGATTGGGGTATGCTGCCTGATCAAGATGAGCTTCCGTCTCCTCGTTCCGGCTCTCCCATTAGAAAGGATCCAGAGTGACTTTCTTTCCAGTACTATGATTACTCTCCTATTAGAATGTTATCTTAACCCGGTGGAATGGCTGTTAGCAATTCCCTTGACCAGTTAGTGACTTTATTTTCCACACCCACTGTACCGGTGTCTATACCATCTATACACCGCACTTTTCTATTACTGTTTGCCTGTCTTGATTTCTTGCCATTTTTTATTTTTATTTTTTATTTACATTCTTTATTTTTATTTACATTTTTTATTTTTCTTATTTTATTTCCTCTTTGTATTTGTTGTTCTAATGCTCCTTCTTTTTTGGTTTTAGTAGGAGCAATTGTGTGACATCCCCGTCTGTGGCTCACAGAGCCAAGTCGGGTTTTTAACTACCAACTTTGTGCGCCCAGTGTGTGTCGACTCCTCCACTGAATCACAGGTTAGTGTGTGTCACCCTTGATTGTACCTCCAGATGCTTGGTCAGACTTACATTATACTCCCCCTCCTGGTCACCTCTACATTTCTCCTAGTGGCCACCATGTGCATTCGCCTGCTGTCCATGAATGTTAACGGGCTTAATAGCCCACAAAAAAGATACTTCATGTGGCGTGAAGTGGAGAGGCGAGATACTACGCTATTGTGCCTGCAAGAGACCCATATCTCCTCTAAAAGTCCCCCTACTTTACGTCACTTGGACAAGAAAAAGAGAGGCGTTCTAGTTGCTTTTAGGGATGATCTGGCAGTCTCTATCTCCAAACAGATAATAGATCCTCACAGCCGCTTTATCATCTTACTGTGCTACATTAACCATGTCCCTTATACCATTGTGAATATATACGCTCCTAACAACAAACAGAGTAGATTTCTAAAGAAAGTGTTTAACTTGATCACGGAGGTCCGAGTGGGAGAGGTTATCTTGTGTGGAGACTTTAACTCGGTGCCTAATCCATCTATGGACCTCTCCAAAATAGGTGGTAAGCGTTCTTTCTGTCTGGGAGACATCCTCACTAGATATGATTACTTTGATGCTTGGCGTATGTCTCATGCGTCGGAGCGAGATTATACCTATTTTTCCCCTCGATTCCACACGTACTCGAGGATTGATTTGATTCTGATATCAAGGGGTCTCCTAGATAGACTTGAACACTCAGAGATTGGGGAGCTGACGTGGTCCGACCACGCTCCTACGCTCCTCTCACTCACAGACTCTATGCCCCTTTGTGGCTGGCCCATAAGGCAGTCATAAGGGGCGATTTTATCCGCCTTGAATCTACGCTCAAAAAGCAGAGAGCCAGAGACTTACAAGAAGCGCTAGACAGGGTCGCTGTGCTGGAAGCTCTCCATAAATCGAACCCCAGCTCTGATATTTTCTCTCGACTAGTGTCTGCCCGTACGAAACTGCGCCAACTTCTCTTCAAATTCTATCCCCAGAACAATAAGCCCGGTTCCTTACTTGCCAAGACACTCAAACCCCCGACGAGGAAAAGTAGAATAGCATCTATGGTCCACCCTACCACTAAAAATACCGTATTGTCACCCAGAGACATTGCTAATGCCTTTAGAGACTACTACAAAAACCTATATAATCTGCGTCTTGACCCCCAGACGATCCAACCGACTGAATTCTCCATTGACTCCTTTCTTCAGTCTGTCTCTCTACCTCGGCTCTCCGACTCCGCACTGCAAACACTTAATTCTCCTATCTCCCTGCAAGAAGTTGTGACAGCCATTAAATCGTTACCCTCCCATAAAGCCCCCGGACCTGACGGACTCCCTAATGAAAATTTCAGAAAATACTCTGACATCCTTGCCCCTCACTTAATGACTGTGTTTAACTTGGCTATGACCACGGGCTCCCTTCCCCAAGAGATGCTGACAGCTTTAATAACAACTATCCCCAAACCTGGTAAACCCCCAGACGATACCTCTAACTACAGGCCTATTTCCTTACTCAATGGAGACATCAAGGTTTACGCTAAAATCTTGGCATCTAGACTCATGCCCTTGCTCCCCTCTCTCATTGATGCCGACCATGTTGGCTTTATAGCTGGACGACAAGGTCCTGATAACACCAGAAGAATCCTATCCCTTATACAACACTGTGAACATCTTCATTTCCCTGCAGCTTTCTTAACCCTCGATGCTGAAAAAGCATTTGACAGAGTGAACTGGCAGTATGCTTTTTCCACCTTGGAGGCCTTTGGCTTTTCTGGCACCATTCTTACCGCAATTAAAGCGCTATACTCCAATCCGGCTGCCATGGTTTTTGCAAATGGGGCACTGTCCGACCAGTTTACTCTGTCGAATGGTACACGGCAGGGATGTCCGTTCTCCCCCCTACTGTTCGTCCTTTCCGTTGAACCCCTAGCTCAGGCAATAAGAACCCATCCCGACATTCGTGGAATTTCTGTAGGTAAAAGGAACCATAAAGTGGCACTGTTCGCGGATGACATTATTCTGACCTTGACGGACGTCCCGACTTCCCTTCCCCCCCTTTTTGCCCTCCTGGACGACTTTAGCAAAATCTCACACTATAAGCTTAATACCACAAAGTCTAAAATTTTACCTGTCAACTTACAGCAACCAGCAATTGACTCTCTTAAACGCCATTTCACACTAGACTGGCAGCTGGAATCTATCTCCTATCTAGGCATACAACTTACCGTCCCTTCCAAAAACACTTTCCGTACGAACTTCCCTCCTCTGGCCACCTCTCTCATGACCTCTCTTCTCTCCTATTCTACACAGCTTACTTCTTGGTTGGGTCATCTGGCGGCATTCAAGATGCTTCTCCTCCCAAAGCTACTCTATCTATTTAGAACCCTGCCCATCTCTATCCCAGGATCTTACTTTACCTCCTTAAATTGAGCTGTTTATCACTATGTCTGGGCAGGTAGGAAACCTAGGGTAGCCCGTAAACTTATGACCGCTCATTCTGATGCTGGAGGACTGGGTTTCCCACATTTAGAGGACTATCACAAAGCATGTATTTTAGATCAACTCCAATACTGGTGGTCATACAATCCCGACAAATACTGGGTCGACATTGAAAAGGAAGGCTCTGCCCCACTTTCCCTTAGAGCTCGCCTTCTTGTCCAGACTGCAGATCCCTCCCTCTCTCCCCCTCCTCCCCCAACTCACTTAACCTCGGTTAATCTCTCGGATAGAGTGTGGAGACAGTTTTTGGCTCAGCCCTTACCTAAAAGGTTGTGTCGATTGAAGGATGTACCCGTAGATTTCCTGATCCATTTTATCCCAGATTTATCATTGAGCTCATGGACAGAGAGGGGAATAAACTTCCTCGGCGACTTGCTTGATTCCTATGATACTGTACATTTCCCATATCTACAACGGACATATGGTATACCCCGATCTGACTTTTATAAAAGCCTACAAATTAGAAGCCTCCTTACTGCTAAATTTAGTTGTGGCCTACTAATTCCATCTAGGATAATGCATTTCTTCCAGATTACGGCAACATCTAAAAAGGGGATTAATGTGTTTTACAACCTACTTAATGGTAGAACAGACCTAGCAAAACTTCCATATATGGACAAGTGGGAAAAAGAGTTGGGAGAATCATTCACAACGGACCAATGGATGTCCGCTATAGGTCTTGTGAAAACAATGTTTCGCTCTACAAACCACAGAGAAGCGGTACTAAAATCGATTTTTAGATGGTACTTTACCCCCTCCAGGCTACACCACATTAACCCCGAATGTTCTAAATTTTGCTGTCGCGGATGTGGGCGGGAGGGCACTTTGCTGCATATCCTATGGGGATGCCCTAAGCTTACGGCATTTTGGAGAGAAGTAACTAGTTTGCTGCAGAGATTTTTAGGACCAGGTTTTCAGCTGACCCCCTCTCTAGCTATTCTCCTTTTAAACTTGGATCGTGTCCCATTTCCCTTCCGTAAACTTACTGCCCATATTTTGATGTCAGCCAAGCTCCTGATAACTAGGCGCTGGAAATCTGACCTAATACCTGAACTCATAGAGCTAATTAATGTTGTTAATCTGTCATGTGGATATGAGAGAACATTTGCACTCGTACACTCGCAGTATAAATCTTTTTTGAAACATTGGTCTTCCTGGCTGTCCAGCCCCCATTGTCCGCACTTGAAACCCGATTGAATGGTGGCTTCCTGATATGCACTTCCACACACCCCGTGTCGACACACACTGTGGTTAAATATCTTTTTGGGTTCGCCCAAGTAGGCGAAAATACATTTAGTTTTTTTATTCTTTTCTATTTTCCTTGTATTCATATGGAGATAGTTTCCTTTCAAAATACTTTGTCTATCTTCACTGATGTTGATTTGTCCTTCCTTTACACCAATACTGGATGACTGTCCACACAGCGGACTGAATACTCCCTCCTGTACACCATATGTACTATGTTTATTACTTACTGTATTGTAAGGGCCCACACTACGGCCTATTATTTGACATTTTGCTTTGCTTAGGGCCCACACTACGGCCTATTATTTGACATTTTGACTGCTGACATATTGTTCAAAACTTAATAAAAAGATTGAATTAAAAGAAAAATATATATATGATTACAACAATATATTTGCATAATTTGTTTAGTTTTTGTGGAAAATCACCATATTCTGCCCCTATAACTTTTTTATTTCCCTGTTTATGAGGCAGTTTGGGCGTGGGGGATAATGCTTTGTGCCATGTCTGTAGTTTTTATCGGTACCATCGGTACTATGTGCAAATGTTCCTTATAGATAAGTCAAGGGCTCTCAGGCAAGCTAAAACACCTCAGTCCACCATCCGCTAGTTCCTTTTTTGAATAGAAGAGAAAGGGCGTTCATCTCTCACACAAGGTAACCAACTCAGTTAAAATTCCATCTTTAACAGATCTACATTAAAATAAGGGCAAAACAAATAAAGTAAAAAAAATTTGAAACGCTGACACATTTTGAGCTATGTACAGTGGTCCCTCAACATACAATGGTAATTCGCTCCAAACGACCCATCGTTTGTCGAATCCATCGTATGTTGAGGGATCCGTGCAATGTAAAGTATAGGAAGTTACACTCACCTGTCCCTGCCGCTCTGGACCGCGTCCTCACCGCTCCGGATGCTGTCCCAGGGGCTCCCGATGCTGTCCCGCTGCTCCGGTGTCTTCTTTGGGATCCTCCGGCTTCTTCCGCATCTTCTGCAGGGTCCGGGCCTCGCTTTCTGGTGACGTTATTAAGCTGCTGCGCCGGCACGGCGTGCGCACTGACGTAATAACGAAGCCGGAAAGCGAGGCCAGGACCCTGGAGAAGATACAGAAGACGCTGGAGAATCGCGAAGTGGACCCGGAGCAGCGGGGATATGTAAGTGAACCTGTCCGGGATGCTTAAACTGCTATCCGACAGCAGCTTAAGCATTTTGTGCTGTAGGATAGCAGTTAATGCGATGGCCCCGACATATAAAAGCATCGTATGTCGATGCTGACATCGACATGCGATGGCCTCTGAGAGGCCATCGTATGTCGATTTTATCATATGTCGGGGCCATCGCATGTCGGGGGGTTACTGTATAGCTCTTAGTCAGAACAATGTACAATAGGCAAGGGCCCACTTATATACACAAATAACTAATAAAGTTTGCAAGTACTTTTTTCTAACCTATGGACATTATATGTGATTATTTTTCCTTTTTTATGTTAACTTGTTATTTTCTCTTTATTGTTAGACTATTTCTGCTTTACAAGTCAGCAAAAACAGTGTGTTGTAATCCAGTCCATTCCTTGGTATTGGCATGTGTGAGAAGGTGAAAGGTATCGTGGTGGATGGGTGATATGTGTCACCAAGGCTCCTGGCTTTGGTGAAGTAAGAGCCAGTATTCATTCAGTGTCTGTGCTGCGATGCAGACTGACACTCTGGCCGTAGTGTAGCTGGAAGGCCAATCCGGAACTGCTCTTACTGGGAATGACCAAGTGCAGGGTGGGGGTCATTCCCCACAAACCAGGCCGCCTTTTGTTGGCCTTCAAGGCAACCTGTTTTACCAGCTAAGGGGGATTTACTAGTTGCAGCTCACACTGCCAGAGAGAGCTGAGAGTGGAGTTCTTCCCTACATTTGCTCCAAGGTTGGAAGCTTGCGAGCAGCCTGCCTGGAGGCTTGGGAAAGACTTGCTTGATGCCGCATGGCATGGTCTGAGGTGCAAACAAACACCTAACGAATACAGGTGGACTTTTTGTTACGTTTTCCTTTGTTCTGCATTTAAAGACTGTTTGCTGTGTGACAAGTGTGAATAAAACACTGAACTTTGATTTGGAAAATACTGCTTCCTTGCCTCTATTCTGCAACCGCACCTATTTACAAGAGTGAGTTATCACATTTGGTGGAGGTTGCCAAGAACAAAGCTGGGGAGAACCTGCTGGAGTTTTTGCTAGGGGCAACGAACTGCCGATAAGTGACTGTCCAGCATCTGCAGTGATCCAGTGTTTTCAGTGTTTCCAGAATGGAGGCCATGGTGAAAGCGCTCATGGAGGCCATCTTGCAACTGGGGAGACAAACAGGCACCAGCAGGAGGCCAACAAGCACCAGCAGGAGACCAACCAGCTACTACTTTAGCAGGTGATGGCACCTCAAGCCGCAGCGACAACCCGGACCACCCCTGACGCCCGGAAGGCTTTTCGGATGGCGATGCCAAAGATGATCCCAGCGGATGATTTCGAGACCTACCTGGCGGTCTTCAAAAAAGTGGCCGAGAGGGAGAGGTTAACCCGGGATCAGTGGGCTGAGGTCATCGCTCCATTCCTGACATCCGGATCTGCGCAGGAAAATTTTGACTTACTCCATGACCAGGCTGCGGATTATGACATCTTCAAGGGTGAGATCTTGGCAAGACATGGGGTAAATGTGTGGGTCCGGGCCCAAAGAGTAAGGCAGTGGGAATATGAGCCGGCTGAGCCTGCCCGGCCGCGATATTATGACTTGTTGCAGCTGCTGCAGAAGTGACTACAGCTGGAGGTCCTTAGTCCCACTGCCATGCTGGACCGTCTCCTGGCCGATATGTTCTGGAGGGCTCTGCCTTACACCCTCCAGAGCTGGATTGGCCAGGTGCCCCTAGCAATGCACTGGGTATGGTTGACCTAGTAGAGAGGTTCGAGGCCACCATAAAACTGCGGGAGGGGGCAGTTAAACCATGGAGGTCCCCACCTTTGCCCAGGTGCCTGGAAAGCCCTAAAAGCCTTGCCCCATTGCTATGTTGGGACTGTTACGAACCGGGACGTGTTGGGGATAATTGTGCCCATCGGCAGGAACCAATGGACACAAACTATGCACTCCGGCTGTTCCTGTATGCCCAGAGACTGTGTACCACCAGTATCCCCAGGGCGGGAGACTCGGGTCACCTCTGCCAGGTGAAGGTGGGAGGTTGTGTTGTGGAGGCATTGTTGGACTCATGGAGTATGGTGACCCTAGTGAGGTCCAACCTGGTGCCGCACACGGACTACACGGGACGACAGGCTGGGGTATTGTGTATCTACAGTGACCTAAAAAGACTATCCCATCGTGTAAAACCCAAACGGACGATAGACTCATGAGGTGGCCGTGGCTACAAAGTTACCACACAAACTAATTATTGGGATAAAATTTCCAGGGTTTGTGTCTTTGTGGCTCCAGATAAGAGCTCCCCAGACCTGTGAGGCAGGGGTGTCCCCAATAGACTGGCCCTACTCAGGGGTGACCCCGGAACCCTGGGAACCTGAGTTGGAAGCAACTACAGTTGGGGTGACCACTCCTACGGTGGAAGAGACAGAGACATCTCCACTGCATGTAATGGTAGGAGATGTGGAGGAGCTGCATTCAGGTCCGAGTTGGCAGACCTCAATGTCTCCGGAGAAAATTTTGGTACAGCACAGCATCAAGACCTGACATTATCTCTAGCCTGGGAGAATGTCTTAATGGTAAAAGGTGCACCACAACAACAGGGGTCAGAGACTGTGTTCCCCTGCTTTGTGGTCCATCAGGGGATGTTATACCGGCTAAATGAGGTGTGGGTTGAGAATGTGGAACAATTGGTGGTACCTAAAGCATATCGGAGACTGGTGTCAGAGTTAGCCCATCAACATGTTCTAGGGGGGCACCTGGGCCAGCAGAAGGCACAGGACCAAATTTTGCAGCATTTTTACTTGCCCAGTGTGTCTAAAGAGGTTGAGAGGTATTGTGAATCTTGCCCAACATGCCAAATAACTAGCCCTCAGCCACATTACCGTAGTCCGCTGGTTCCGCTGCTGATTATCGAGGTCCGTTTGAACGGATTGCTATGGATCTGGTAGGCCCATTGCCAAAATCTGCTAGGGGGCACCAACACATCCTGGTAGTCCTGGACTATGTGACTCAGTATCCCGAGGCGCTGCCTCTGCAACATACCTCAGCCAAACTCATAGCTAAAGAGTTAATGTAGATGTTTTCCCGAGTGGGCTTACCTAAAGAGGTGTTGATTGACCAGGGCACTCAGTTTATGTCAAAAGTAATGAAAGAGCTAAGTAAGTTACTGCAGGTAAAACAGTTATGGACCTCTGTGTATCACAGCCGGCCTGGTAGAACGGTTTAACCAAACATAAAAAAATATGTTGAAGCGGGTGGTGGCTAGAGATGGAAAAAATTGGGATCTTTTATTGCCCTATCTCATGTATGCAGTGCAAGAAGTGGGTCTACTGGGTTCTCGCCTTTTGAACTACTATACCGCAGACATCCACGTGGTCTGTTAGATATAGCTAAAGAGGTGTGGGAAAAACAGCCCACGCCGCATAAAAGTGTAATTGAATATGTCACTCAGTTGCAGCAATGGATGGAAACAGTGTTGCCCCTGGTGTAGGAACATATGGAGGCAGCTTAGCGAGCTCAGAGCAGAGTTTATAATAGCCAGGCTCGGGTTCGGGTTCTGGTACTAATAGTCAACAGTAAATTTCTGGCCAGGTGGCAGGGTTCCTACGAAGTGATCGAAAAGGTAGGGTAGGTAACTTACAGGATACATCAGCCCGGGCAAAGAAAGCCAGAGCAAGTGTACCATGTAAACTTGTTGAAACCTTGGAAAGATAGGGAGACCAGTGTGGATGACAGCCCCTGGCCAGGTTTGTTAGGGGTGCAGTTTCCCATCCCTCAGTCTGGTGCTAGGGAAACAGTTGCCACAGTGAAAAATGCTGACAGCCTTTCCCCTGCACAGACAGTAGGAACATCGACGTGTTCTCAGACCTTTCTGGGCATACTTCTGTCATCCGCCATGACATTGTCACTGAACCCTGGGTAAAAATATGGTTGAAACCATACTGGGTATCTGAGTCGCGGCGACAAGCCATCTCGCAAGAAGTACAGCAGATGTTAAAACTGGATGTCATCGAGGAATCAAATAGTGAGTGGGCCAGTCCGATGGTCTTAATACCCAAGCCAGATGGTATGTTGCGGTTCTGTAACGATTTCCACAAACTTAATGAGGTGTCCAAGTTTATGCATACTCAATGCCCAGAGTTGATGAGCTTATTGAAAGGTTAGGACAGGCTCGGTATTTTTCTGTTTTGGACCTCACCAAAGGGTACTGGCAGGTGCCCTTGATGGAGGCTGACAAAGAGAAAACACCCTTTATCACACCAGGAGGTTCATTCCAGTACAAGGTATTACCCTTTGGTTTACATGGCGCTCCCACTACGTTTCAAAGGTTAATGGATATTGTACTTCAGCCACATAGTCGGTATGGTCCAGCTTAGCTGGACGATATCATCATCCATAGTACAGCCTGGGAGAGTCACCATCCAAAAGGACAGGCAGTGGTAGACTCCCGTAGGCCGGGTTAACTGCTAACCCCAAAAAGTGTGCCATAGGGTTGGAAGAGACCAAATACCTGGGGTATGTCATTGGGCGTGGAGTTGTCAAACCCCAGGTAAACAAAATAGAGGCTATTCGGAATTGGCCCCGACCTATCACTACCCGACAGGTGAGGTTGTTCTTAGGAATGATGGGTTACTATATGAGGTTTATCCCCCATTTTGCGATGGTGGCCGCACCCTTAACTAACCTCCTGAAGGGACGCAAGTCCGTCATGGTGTGTTGAAATGAACAGGCAGAGCAGGCGTTTTCCGCTTTGTAGTCGGCCCTATGTGGGTCTCCGGTGTTGGTGACACCCGAATTCAAAAGGGAATTCTCGGTGGTGTACTCTCCCAGGTAGTCAACAGGGAAGTGTTGTGTTTCTCAGCCGAAAACTGACCCCGACCGAGACCAGGTATAGTATAGGTGAGAGTGCCTGGCCATTAAGTGGGCACTCAAGTATTTCCGCTATTATCTGACAAATGATTTAATCTCATCATGGATCATGAATGTGTCAAGCCAAGGACAAAAATGCCAGGGTCCCTAGATGATTTCTTTCATTATAGAACTTCAAGTTTTGGGTTCAACACAAAGCGGGTCCTTTGCTAGGCAATGCTGATGCCCTATCATGAATCCATGTGTTCATCCCCCTCAGGCTTGAACAAAGGGGTGGGTAGGTGAGAAGGGGAAAGGTATCGTGGTGGAAAGGCTCCTGGCTTTGGTGAAGTAAGAGCTGGTATTCGTTCAGTGTCTGTGCTGCGATGCAGTCTGACACTGTGGCCGTAGTAAGGCTGGAAGGCCAATCCGGGATGGCTCTTACTGGGAATGACCAAGTGCAGAGTGGGGGTCATTCCTCACAATCCAGGCCACCTTTTGTGGGCCTTAAAGGCAACCTGTTTTACCAGCTAAGGGGGATTTGCTAGTTGCAGCTCACACTGCTAGATAGAGCTGAGAGTGGAGTTCTTCCCTACGTTTGCTCCAAGGTTGGAAGCTTGTGAGCAGCCTGCCTGGAGGCCTGGGAAAGACTTGCTTGATGCCGCATGGCATGGTCTGAGGTGTGAACAAACAAATACAGGTGGACTTTTTGTTACGTTTTCTTTGTTCAGCATTTAAAGACTGTTTGTTGTGTGACAAGTGTGAACAAAACACTGAACTTTGATTTGGAAAATACTGCTTCCTTGCCTCTATACTGCAACCACACCTATTTGCAAGAGCGAGTCATCACACATTACAAAGCTAATACATACAACTGCTTACTGCACATGAGTTTTTGTGCACAACGCTATTACCTACTCATACCTTTATTCTCTTCGTAGGTATTCAGATATATTAGTCTTTTTTTGCCTTAATAGTATTGTTTTACCATTGTCAGATTATGTCCCTCATGGAAAACCCTCTCTGATATTTTGGTCCTTGTATTCTGTGTCATTATCTTAGCATCTGGTAAGGTCAGGAAGTATTATTTTACAGAAAGAGTAGTGGATGCATGGAAAACCTTCCGACAGAAGTGGTTGCTGCAAATACAGTGAAGGAGTTTAACCCCTCAAGGACCCAGTCATTTTACACTTTAGGACCCGGCCACTTTTTGCACATCTGACCACTGTCATTTTAAACATTAATAACTCCGGAATGCTTTTAGTTGTCATTCTGATTCCGAGATTGTTTTTTCGTGACATATTCTACTTTAACTTAGTGGTAAAAAATTTTGATAACTTGCATCCTTTCTTGGTGAAAAATCCCTAAATTTGATGAAAAATTTGAAAACTTTGCATTTTTCTAACTTTGAAGCTCTCTGCTTGTAAGGAAAATGGATATTCCCCAAAAAAATTTTTTATTCACATATACAATATGTCCACTTTATGTTTGCATGATAAAATTGACAAGTTTTTACTTTTGTAAGACACCAGAGGGCTTCAAAGTTCAGCAGCAATTTTCCAATTTTTCACTAAATTTCGGACATCACAATTTTTCAGGGACCAGTTCAGGTTTGAAGTGGATTTGAAGGGTCTTCATCTTAGAAATACCCAACAAATGACCCCATTATAAAAACTGCAACCCCCAAAGTATTCAAAATGACATTCAGTCCACATTTTAACCCTTTAGGTGTTTCACAGGAATAGCAGCAAAGTGAAGGAGAAAATTCAAAATCTTCATTTTTTACATTCGCATGTTCTTGTAGACCCAATTATTGAATTTTTACAAGGGGTAAAAGGAGAAAATGTATAGTTATATTTGTTGCCCAATTTCTCTCGAGTAAGCACAGACCTCATATGTCTATGTAAAGTGATCGGCAGGCGCAGGAGAGGGCTCAGAAGCAAAGGAGCGACAAGGGGATTTTGGAGAGTAAGTTTTTCTGAAATGGTTTTTGGGGGGCATGTTGAATTTAGGAAGCCCCTATGGTGCCAGAACCGGAAAAAAAAACAAATGGCATACCATTTTGGAAACTAGACCCCTTGAGGAACGTAACAAGGAATAAAGTGAGCCTTAATACCCCACAGGTGTTTCACGACTTTTGCATATGTAAAAAATAAAAATAAAATTTCCCTAAAATTTGTGTTTCCCCCTAAATTTCACATTTTTGCAAGGGTTAATAGCAGAAAATACCCCCCAAAATGTGTAACCCCATCTCTTCTGAGTATGGAGGTACCCCATAAGTTGACCTGAAGTGCACTACGGGCGAACTACAATGCTCAGAAGAGAAGGAGTCATATTTGGCTTTTTGAGAGCAAATTTTGCTCGGGGGGCATGTCGCATTTAGGAAGCCCCTATGGTGCCAGGACAGCAAAATAACCCCCAAATGGCATACCATTTTGGAAACTAGACCCCTTGAGAAACGTAACAAGGGGTACAGTGAGCATTTACCCCCCACTGGTGTCTGGCAGATCTTTGGAACAGTGGGCTGTACAAAATTTTTTATTTGCACAGCCCACTGTTCCAAAGATCTGTCAGACACCAGTGGGGTGTAAATTCTCACTGCACCCCTCATTACATTCCGTGAGGGGTTTAGTTTCCGAAATGGGGTCACATGTGGGGCTTTGTTTTTTTTGCGTTTGTCAAAACCGTGGTAACAATCACCTCAAATGTACATGGTGCACTCTCCCTTCTGGGCCTTGTTGTGCGCCCCCAGAGCACTTTGCGCCCACATATGGGGTATCTCCGTAGTCGGGAGAAATTGCATTACAAATTTTGGGGGGCTTTTTCCCTTTTACCTCTTGTCAAAATGAAAAGTATAGGGCAAAACCAGCATGTTAGTGTAAAAAGAATTTTTTTTACACTAACATGCTGGTGTAGACCCCAACTTCACCTTTTCATAAGGGGTGAAAGGAGAAAAAGACCCCCAAAATTTGTTAGGCAATTTCTCCCGAGTACGGCGATACCCCATATGTGGCCCTAAACTGTTGCCTTGAAATACGACAGGGCTCCGAAGTGAGAGCGCCATGTGCATTTGAGGCCTGAATTAGGGATTTGCATAGGGGTGGACATAGGGGTATTCTAATTCTACCCCAGTGCTTCCCAAACAGGGTGCCTCCAGCTGTTGCAAAACTCCCAGCATGCTTGGACAGTCAACGGCTGTCCGGCAATACTGGGAGTTGTTGTTTTGCAACAGCTGGAGGCTCCATTTTGAAAACAGTGGAGTACCAGACGTTTTTCATTTTTATTGGGGAGGGGGGCTGTGAAGGGGTATGTGTATATATAGTGTTTTTTAACTTTTTATTTTGTGTTAGTGTAGTGTAGTGTTTTTACGGTAGTCACACGGCGGGGGATTACAGCGAGTTTCCCGCTGCAAGTTTGAGCTGCCGCGCAAAATTTGCTGCATCGCAAACTTGCAGCCTGATACTCACTGTAAGCCCCTGCCCATGTGAATGTACCCTGTACATTCACAGGGGGGGGGGGGAATCTCCAGCTGTTGCAAAACTACAACTCCCAGCATGCACAGTCTATCAGTGCATGTAGTTTTGCAACAGCTGGAGGCACACGGGTTGGGAAACACTGAGTTAGGAAACAGACAATGTTTCCCAACCAGTGCGCCTCCAGTTGTTGCAAAACCACAACTCCCAAACATTCTCAGGCATGCTGGAAGTAGTAGTTCGGCAACATCTTTAGAGCCAGATGTTGCCGAACTACAACTCCCAGCATCCTTGGAGTTGTAGTTTTGCAACATCTGGAGGACTACAGTTTGCAGACCACTAATACAGTGGTTCCCAATCTGTGCCCTTCCAGATGTTGCAAAACTACAACTCCCAGTATGCCAAAACTGTCCAGGCATGCTGGGAGTTGTAGTTCTGCAACATTTGAAGGGCCAGATGTTACAGAACTACAACTCCCAGCATGCCTGGACAAGTAAGGGCATGCTGAGGATGTGTAGTTTTGCAACATCTGGAAGGGCACAGTGGTCTCCAAACTGTGGACCTCCTGATGTTGCAAAACTTTAACTCCCAGCATGCCCAGACGCCAAGGGCTGTCTGGTCATGCTGGGAGTTGTAGTATACATGGTCCTAATACAGCAATGCATGTCGCTTTACGGCGATGTGCATTGCTGTAAAGGGCCCGACCGCGGCATAAGATCCACTCACCTGTCGCCGCCGCCGTCTTCATCACCTGGATCCGGGTCTTCAGGGACGAGGTAAGTACCGGGGCAGGGCCCCAGCACTCCCCCGTCCCCCGCCACATCCTCCGGTCTTCCTCCCATCCTCTCCGGACTTCCAGGGGCCCGGCAGGGGGGGAGGAAGTAACCACCCCCCTGCGATTGGTCGGTTAGCTAACCGACGGATCGCAGGGGATAGGATGAGGTGGCAGGCTTGCCACCTTGCTCTTAGCCTCCAGCATGGTCCTGGCTGTCTGTGACAATCGGGATCATGCAAAATTACCGGGAGGTCGGGTCCCAGAGACCCCATCAGCCCGGTATTGCCGCAGAATTTCCCTCGCGATTTGCGACGAATGCCGACATGGGGGGCACACATGGCCCCCCTCGGTGTTTGCCCTGGATCCATGCTGAAGGATTTCAGCAGGGATCCGCTTCCGATCTCCGCTGGGTGAGACCCAGGGTGTGATGGCGTATGCATACGTCATGGGTCCTTAAGGGGTTAAGAATGCATGGGATAGGCATACGGCTATCCTTCATATAAAATAGGACCAGGGACTATTGATAGGATTCAGATTATTGGGCAGACTAGGTGGGCCAAATGGTTCTTATCTGCCTACACATTCTGTGTTTCTGTGTATAAAACCAAAACACTGACACCTTTTGAGCTATCTTTAGCTCTTAGTCATGACAATTAGTGTTGAGCGGCATAGGCCATATTCAAATTCGCTATATTTCGCGAATATATATATATACGAATATTCGTCATATATTCGCAAAATTCGTAATATTCACGGTTTTTGTGCGAAAAGTAACTTAAGAGAAAATTGGCATATGTGAAAATTAGCATATGCAAAGTTTCGCATATGCGAAAATTCATACGCCAGTCTCACACAGTAGTATTAGAGCCTTCTTTACACCACACAAGCTGAAATCAGAGAGGGATGATCACTGTGATGTGTACTGTGAAAAAAAAAAAAAGAATATTCACAATTGCGAATATATAGTGCTATATTCGCGAATATTCGCAAATTCGCGAATATGCGATATTTGCGAATAAAATTTGCATCGCGAATATTCGCGAGCAACACTAATGACAATGTACAATAGGCAAGTGCCCGCTTATATACACAAGTAACTAATGAAGTTCCCCAAGATGACCCAAAAAAAGTTGTCCTTAAGAAACTTAGCCTGATTTTACTTTTAAACCTTTGCCCCTCTAATTTAAAACTATGTCCTCTTGTGGTAGTTTTTCTTCCTTTAAATATGCTCTCTTCCTTTACTGTGTTGATTCCCTTTATGTATTTAAAAGTTTCTATCATATCCCCTCTGTCTCTTCTTTCGTCCAAGCTATACATGCTAAAGTTCTTTAATCTTTCCTTGTAAGTTTTATCCTGCAATCCATGTACTAGTTTAGTATCTTCTCTGAACTCTCTCTAGAGTATCTATATCCTTCCTTTTTATACACATACTCCCTCACAAGCTCCACCCCAACAACAAATGTAACACCTTAATGAGCTATGCTCATCAGCAAACACACAAAGACCTGAACAAATTCCTTACCTGTTCTCAAGCAGCAGTCAGAAAAAAAACAGATGTTGCAGTTGAAAACTCCAAGTCAGTCTCCTGCAATATCTCTCCAATGCACTTAGAAATAGCTGCACTTTGAATATGTAGCTAATGACTTAGAATTTCACTTTATTTGTTTTGCCCTTATTTTAATGCATATCTATTAAATATTTAATTTTAATACCTCGAGGGAGAACTGGATACTCTTTCTCTTCTTTTCATTCCACGAGATGTGGGCCACTGTTTGATCCATGCTCCCCTCTACACCTTGGACTCCCTCTGCAGTTGGAAACATGTTCACACTGGGTGGTGAGCTGAGCTGTTTATTTTTGTAGTTCCTTTTTTGCCTGGATGAATTCTGTATACCTTTTAAGAACATTTGTACTTACATATTAATAACGTACATGTATATTTAACAGCATTACAGCATTATTTTACATTAATTTATGCATTTAACACACTTTATATCCCATCTCTATGACCAGAATCCCACACAAAATAACTCAAGTACTTTATAACATTCCATTCCAGTTATACATTGAGAACTAGCCAAGTCTTCTATAGTCATGGTGTATTTCTAATTGCTAATGTCATTTTATATTACTTTAAAGTAACATTATACCATATGATTCAGGCAATTTAGAAAATGTAATAACTATAAACTAAATCTATTTATGTCGCAATTTGAAACAAGATATATGCATCTACTTGCCAAAATAGTTGGTATGTCATAGGAAAAGTACATTATTATTGTTCTGAAGCTCTTAGCTAAACCAAAGTTCTTATATTAAAAGAAATAATGATCAATATCATTATGTTTATATGTTTACTTTCTGTTATGTTTCGCGCTCTAGTCGGGCTCTCCCGCCAGGAGCCCTCTCTCCTGTCTTCCCCTGTCCCTGGCAGTGCCGCGGTTCGCATTGCGGGACATGCCCGTATACGAAACCTGATTTGCCGCTCACCTGTCCCTGCCTTCTTTGGTCATGTCCTGCGGTCCAATGTGGGGCACGCTCGCTTGCGAGCTGTTCTGTCCTCCTCCAGCACATTCCTTTCGGCGCATGCGTCCCCGCCTCCTAGGGTGCGTGCGCCGACTCTGTTAAATTCAGAGGGCCAATGCATCAATAATTGGTGCTTTGCAGAATCCGTCCCTATGTAGTTCCGGCACTTCCTGAGGCTCGCTGCCGGATTTTTGTGCCCTAGTTGCCAAGAGAAAGCATATTTTGTGTCTAGTCTTGCTGTGTATCTGATCTCCTGCTATGTATACTGACTTTGCTTCTGTGCCGCCTGCCTTCTGACCTCCTGCTTCGTGACCTGACCTTGCTGCATTGCTGCCTGTCCTGACCTCCTGCCAGTCCTGACTACATCTGAGTCTCATCCTCCCTGTGCCATGTTATACCTCAGTTGCCTGTGGGGATGAGTCGTATCAGGGGTAGCAACCTGGGTGCTGCCTGCCACAGCAAGTTCATCCCACTTTGAGGTGGGTTCTGGTAAAAACCAGCGGCACGTTAGACTCTGCTCCCTGGTATGGCCAAAGCCATCTTCCTCCATAGGTCAGTGAATCCACCTACCACAACCGTTACAGTAAGATCCGGCCATGGATCCCGTCAAGGTACCTTTGACCAGTGTCTCTGATCTCTCAGCTATTGTTGCACAGCGGTCCGTGCAGATTGAGCAGTTGTCTCAGCTTACTGCACTGATGTAGCAGTTTCTCACCTCCCAACAGCCACAACCAGCTCCTCCGGAACCTTCTGTGTCAGCTGCTCCTGTAGCATCTGGTGGCTCCAAGATTTGTTTATCTTTGCCCTCCAAGTATGAAGGAAATTCCAAGTTGTGTAGAGGTTTTGTCACTCAGTGCTCTATGTATCTGGAACGCTTGGTTGACCAGTTCCCTATGGAACGTGCTAAAGTGGTGTTCGTTATCAGTCTTCTGTCTGGCAAAGCTCTGGCCTGGGCTACTCCTCTTTGGGACCGTAATGATCCAGTGTCTGCTAACCTCCAGTCCTTCCTCGCAAAATTTTGCAATGTCTTTGAAGAACCGACGCGACCTTCCTTGACTGAGACAGCCCTGTTCAATCTCTGTCATGGGAATTCTTCTGTTGGGGATTACGCGGTTCAATTCTGCATTCTGGCATCCAAACTGGCCTGGAATGATGACGCATTGTGCGCTACCTTCAAAAAAGTACTTTCTAGTAGAATCAAGGATGCCCTTGCTGCATGAGACCTGCCGACTTCCTTGAGTTGAATGATCTAATCAACTTGGCTCCTCACATCGAATAGACGTAAGATTTTCTGAAAGACAAGAAGAGCTTCACCAAGAAAGAGAATCCGTCCAAACACGTCGGTTCCCTCACCTGGCACCTGTGTTCCAGCGCCCCCTTCATTCTTCTCCTATGCCACCAGATTGTCTTCACAGGAAAGGTATTATCGATGTGAGGAGAATTTGTGTCTCTACTGTGCCAGTTCCGGGCACTTCCTTAAGGATTGTCCCATATGTTTGCAGCGTTCGGGAAACGCTTGCACCTAGTGTATGTAGGAGAGGTGTCCCTGAGTGTGAATAGTACCTCTCCGCATTTGACCATGCCTGTTCTAGTCTATACCTCCACGAAGACTTCATTCTCTGCCTCTGCTTTCTTTTTTTTTTTTCCAAATTAGTTTTTATTGAGTTTTTTTAAATGCAAGTAAGATACATACATTGGATACTTCAATAAAAGAAAAGTAAACAGAGCAGAAGCACATTGTACATATCTCGTACATCTACGTACCCGTGTATGAAAGCTAGCATCATAAATCAATCATTAACAAGAACAAAACTGACCGTACCTCTTGTATGGATATCAACAATCAACATTAGAAGTGGCTTGATGTTATCAAAATAGAAAGTATCATATGACCTGAAGTTTACTATCCTAGCGGTATTCAGTAGTACTAAGTACTCTTATTTATGTGTTTGACTAGTTGCATAGATTAAAGCCAAAGAGAAAGAAGACATGAGGATGGTGAATGAGCACACATAAGACATATATATAACCTCTTTTAGTGCATTGAGGAGCATTCTGGGTTAGTAAGACATTTGCAATCTAAACAAGTCCCTTAAAAAAAGAAAAATACCATATCATCTAGTTAGATGTTTTTACAGTGGGGTGAGAGTAATCATACCTTCCATCGTTTTTCAAAGCGTGTGTAGGTGGTAGACCCTAATGCTATGATTTTTTTCGTATGATAGTGTGGTGTTTAGTTTGGCAATTACTGTGTCTCTAGAAGGGATCACGTTTGTTTTCCAGTTCGCCATCAAAGCTAATTTCGCAAGTATACATAAGAGACAATATAGGTCTCTACGTTCGCGAGGAATGGAATCCAAATCTAAGAACAGCAAAACGGCTTGTGGAGACCAAGGTATATAGCTCCGAAGCATTTCCTTAACAAGTTTTTCACATGAGGACCAATATTCCTGGACCCGGGGGCAGGTCCAGAGAACGTGTAGGAGGGTACCTTTTGAGCCGCAACAGAGCCAACAGTAAGGAGAGGTGTCGGGATATATACGTAAGAGGCGATCTGGAGTGTAATACCACCTTAAGATAGTTTTGAGAGCGGATTCAATATGGGAAGTACATTGGAATGATGTGTACAGTTTACAGACGTGTACAGTTTTAAAGGCACTGTGCCAAGAATCCATGGAGTATGTATATCCAAGCTCTTTTTCCCAATAGCGTAAAGGGTAAGATTTGACAAAAACATTGGATTGTAGTCGATGGCAGTATAAAGATTTAAGTCCTTTAGTAAGAGAAGCTATTCGTATGAGAACAGAGCCATCCAGTAACGATACTGTAGGTTTCAGTGCTTAGAGTAGATGCCGGATTCTCAGGAATTTATAAAAGTCAGTTCTAGGGAGGCGGAACTTAGTTTGTAGTGTTAAAAATTAGTGCAAAATTGGACCATCATAGAGGTTCCCAACTGTGGCTATCCCTAACCGTATCCAGACCTTTAGGTCCATATCTGGCATAAATGCTTGGATGGTTGATATTGGAAGGCTATGGACACTAGGGTGTGTGGAGGGTGGGGAATGTTTGATGTAATAACACCAGGCCCTATAAGACGCCTGAATAATAGGGTTTGATAAACCTGGGGGGTCCACATTCCAGAATGGGAAGTACAGTAAGTCACGTGTGGTGTAGGTGTGCAACATCGTGTTTTCTATGTGAACCCAGGGTAGGTCTGTAGATTGATACCACCACTGCCGCAACGTCGACACCAAAGTGGCAATGTAATATCCCTTGATATCTGGAGCTCCGAGACCTCCAGCTGTCTTGGCCTTTAGTCTAGATTTTTTACCCACCCGTAAGAAGGTGGAAAAAAGAGATTGAGCTTTAAGGAAGAAAGAGGGTGGGAGAGAGATTGGTAGAGTTCTAAATAAATATAAATACTTCGGGAGGAGGAACATCTTAAAGGTAGCAATCCTACCCACCCATGAGATATCCGTCTTGTTGAGATTTGCCATGTCATTCTCAATTGTTGTGAGCAAAAGTTCATAATTTTCTGACTATAATTTTTCATGAGGGAATGCCAATCTAATCCCCAAGTACATCAAAGAGCAGGGCTGCCAATCAAATTGGTAAGTATGTTTCAGGGAAAGTAGAAGGGATGGGGAAAGGTTTATGGGGAGTGCTTGTGTTTTAGTGCTATTAAGATGATAATAGGAGATGTCACCGAAAGAAGAGATAGCTTCTAGTACTGCTGGGAGTGATATGCTCGGATTAGTCAATGATAGGATAACATCATCAGCGTATAATGTGATGATATGAGTTTTATCTCCAAGAACAACCCCAGATATAAGAAGTTTGGACCTTATAGCATATGCCAAAGGTTCCATTGCAAGAATGTAAATGAGAGGGGACAGGGGGCAACCCGGTCTAGAACCATTGGTTATGTTGAAAGGTTCCGACATGGCCCCATTGGCCATAACTCTAGCTGATGGCTGTGAAACCCAACCTGGATAACACCAAGAAGGCATCCGACCACCTTGGGCGGTCGAACGCCTTCTCGGCGTCCAATGCCATTATCAGTGCCGGGGTGCGTGTATGTTCTAGGTGTGAAAAGACGTTCAACAGACGCCTCGTGTTATCCGACCCCTGCCAGCCGGCTACAAAGCCGGATTGATCCACATGGACCAAAGATGGGAGAACCCCTGCTATGCGTGTCGCTAATAATTTGGCCTGGTTTAAAAGGGAAGTGGGGCAAATATTTTGTGGGACATTGTTTGGCTTACCAGGCTTAAGGAGGGTTGTTATGGTGGCCTCTAGATTTTCCTTAGGGAGGCTCCCAGCAGTCATAGCTGCTTGACAGAAATCCCTAAGGAAAGGGTATAATATTTCACTGAAAGATTTATAATATGAATTAATGAACCCGTCTGGGCCAGGGGCTTTATCCTTAGGTAGGGAGCGAATGACCTGGGAAACCTCTACAGAGATAGGGGTATTTAGTAGTTGTAATTGGGATGGTGAAAGGGAGGGGAGGGATAATTTGTCCAAGTATGCAGAAATGAATGTGGTCAAATTGGGCGGAGTAGGGACTGTTTTTTCTATATTATACAGGGCATGGTAAAAAACTTTTAAAACGTATTGATATTTATTTATAGGTATAAAGTTTGTCACCGGTGACCGGATGTACCAAAAATGGGATACGTGATTGCGACTGTCGTTTTTTTAGTCTTCGAGCTAAAAGTTTGCCTGCCTTATCTTTGTAAGTAGTACTGGACTTGCAATTTGCGGTATGCTTTCTCATAAGATGACAATAATAAGCATCTCAGATCTCTTCTAAGTGTGGATACTGCCAACGCTGACTCCGCATACGGAGTTTGTTGGTTAATAAGCTCAGCGGAGCGAAGTTGAGACAATGTGGAGTCAAGCATTTTTTCCCTTTGTTTTTTTAAAAATGCGCCGTACTTAATGCAGCTACCACGGGCAACCGCCTTATGGCAATTCCATATGGTCATAGGATCTGTCACTGAATATTTATTGTGCCTAAAGTATTCTGATATATCGTGTTTTAGGAGAGTTGCTGTTTGTGGGTTGGACCAGATGTATGGATTGCTGCGCCATGAGTAACATGTTGGGGAGGATATTTCACCCTACAAGTGTAGGGTGATGGCCGCATGATCGGACCAGGTGATGGTCTCTATGGTGGTTGTGTGTATTTTTGAGAGTAACTGCCTGTCCAATATAAACATGTCAAGACAAGAGTACGTGTTGTGAACACCTGATAGGAAAGTATATTCTCGGTCTGTGCCATGCTGCACTCACCATATATCATAAAGGTCCTCCTCCCAAAGTGAAGTAGATAGAAAAGCAGAAGAATGACGAGTAAGTGAGGAAGAATCAATAGACGGGTCGGTCACTACATTGTAGTCACCACATAGTAGCAAGGGGCCCCAATTAGGTTTGCGAGCTAGGTTAAGTAATTTTTTAAAGAAACTGAGTTGTCCCCTATTAGGTGCGTACAAGGCCACAATAGTGAGACGTGCAACATTAATGGTAGACTGTAAGAGTACATACCTCCCCTGGGCGTCTGATACGAGTTCCTGGAGAGTGAAGGAGACGGTATTTTTCACTGCTACCATAACACCTCTGGCCTTTGAACTGTAGTGGGAAAGAAAAATGTTAGAATAATAAGGATGATGTATTCTGTGAGAGCATCTCTGGAGAGCAGATGCGTTTCCTGAGCGCAAAAAATGTTGCAACCCAGTTTCCGCGCCTCCCTCCACAGATGAGATTGTTTATGAGGGGCGTTTAGCCCATTCACATTCATGCTAGCGAATTTCACTACCATAATACATAATTAGAAATCAAGATAGAAATGACATGCTTAATCTGTAAACATCTTTACGGATTACACCTCCCAGCCAGCGTGTGCCCGTTCCTCAGGAGAGTACCCAGCACAAAAGATACAGGTGATGTAGTAAAGCCCCATGAAACAAAAAACATAATACAACAATAAACATAAAAAATCATCTGAATATGCTTAGAATTAGGATGACCCTCAACCAGAGGGGTCGCCCAAGGGTGAGTGGGGGTTAGAGTCCACTCTGAAGCCATGGGTATTGGACACAACACCGGAGCCCATGGTTAAACCTGTCAAAAGAAAATAAAGAAATTCTCAGGACCTTCATGCGGTGGACCAATCTTTGGCTATTGGAGCCTGACGCATAGCACGTTGAGACTTGGGGTCAAGAACAGGAGGAATGTTCCAGTGTTTTAGCAGTTCCAATCCCTCCTCAAGGGAAGGTATGATATGCATGGAGTCATCCTTCCTGATATGTAGGCATACAGGTAATCCCCATCTATAGGCTATTTTCGCTGATCGCAGAGCCGCTGTCACAGGTGTCAAGGCACGTCTAGCTTGAAGTGTAGCTGCTGATAAGTCGGCATACACTGATACATGGTGAAATGGTACAGGAAGACCGTTATTTTTTCTGGCAGTTTCCATGAGGCGCTCTTTGACAGTGTAGAAGGGAACACGGGCTAAGATGTCACGTGGTATGGTGTCCTCCAGATGTTTGGGTCTCGGAACCCTATGGGCCCTGTCCACTTCAAGCTCTTGAGGGGAGCAATCTGGAAGAGCTGTTTGTAGCAATGTACGGACATAGGTAGGAATATCAGCAGGAGCTACCGTTTCAGGGACCCCTCTCAATTTTATGTTATTGCGGCGGCTCCTATCTTCAAGGTCCGCCGCTTTAGATTTGAGTGCAAGAATGTCATCTTCCATGGAATTGTGAGAGTCTACTAAATTATTGTGTGACTCAGCAAATTCACCTAATGAATCAATGGCAATCTGCATATGGTTAACCAGCTTGTACATGTCAGCCAAAAAGGTTTTGCGCAATATGGATAGCATGTCTCTCATAGATGTGTCTGTGAGGGACTGATTCTGGACTGGTATAGCTGAGAAAGGGTCAACCCCTGTATCAATGCTGGGGAAGTGAAGGCTCCTTAGAGCTGTAGCCTCACGGTAGCCAGCAGGGGATGAATCAGCAGAGCGCGCCCCTGGAGTGGTAAGATGGGGCCTAGTAGCTGCAGTAGAGGGCTCACCTTTGGAGCAGCTGCTGCTTCCGTCTGAGGGGGTCCCCGCTGCCTGTGAGTGCTGCTGCCTGCCGCAAGGAGACGAGTCCCGGGAACGTGGAGAGGAGGACACACGATGCAGCGCTGGATCAGAGGAAAATCTCCTCAGCCGAGGAGAGATGGAAGGTGCGTTCTCTGTGAGGGGTGGAAGTCCCGCCGCGGGAGATCGCAGTGAAAGCACAGTGCCGGCACCATCTTGCCTTGCTGCGGAGTGGGGAGTAAAGCTGAATTCCTTCACCGAGTCAGCTCTCCCTTGCTTTCTCCTCCTGGCAGGCATGTCAGGGGGCTGTAAGGGTCCGGAGGGTGTCGTTTTTAGGATGGCAGAGTCGCTTTAACAGTCGTTATTATGGGCTCAGGAGCGGAGCTCACTCAGTGTGCGACCCTACACCACGGCAGCCAGGCCACGCCCCCCACCGCTTCTGCTTTCTTGAATTCTGGTTCCGCTGTAAATTTTAATTATGCTGCCTTGGTCCAAAAGCATCATCTCCCTTTGTCTCAGCTAATCAAGCCTCTATATACAGTCATGGCCGTAAATGTTGGCACCTCTGAAATTTTTCAAGAAAAGGAAGTATTTTTCACAGAAAAGGATTGCTGTAACACGTTTTGCTATACACATGTTTATTACCTTTGTGTGTATAGGAACTAAATAAAAAAAGTGAGGAAAAAAAACAAATTGGACATAATTTCACACCAAACTCCAAAAAAGGGCTGGAAAAATGTATTGGCACCCATATTTGGTTGGACACCTTTTAGAAAAAATAACTGAAATCAGTCGCTTCCTATAACCATCAATAAGCTTCTTACACTTCTCAACTGGACTGTTGGACCACACTTTTTTGCAAGCTGCTCCAGATCTCTCTTATTGGAAGGGCACCTTTTCCCAACAGCAATTTTAAGATCTCTCCACAGGTGTTCAATGGGATTTAGATCTGGACTCATTGCTGGCCACTTCAGAATTCTCCAGCGCTTTGTTGCCATCCATTTCTGGGTGCTTTTTGACGTATGTTTGGGGTAATTGTCCTGCTGGACCCAAGACCCAAGATCTCGGAAGCAAACCCAGCTTTCTGACTGTACAGTGCGACCCAAAATCCATTGGTAATCCTCAGATTTCATGATGCCTTGCACACATTCAAGGCACCCAGTGCCAGAGGCAGCAAAACAACCCCAAAACATCATTAACCCTACACCATATTTAACTGTAGGTACTTTGTTCTTTTCTTTGTAGGCCTCATTCCGTTTTCAGTAAATAGTAGAATGATGTGCTTTACCAAAAAGCTCTACCTTGGTCTCATCTGTCCACAAGACGTTTTCTCAGAAGGATTTTGGCTTACTCAAGTTCATTTTGGAAAAATGTAGTCTTGCTTTTTTATGTCTCTGTTTCAGCAGTGGGGTCCTCCTGGGTCTCCTTCCATAGCATTTCATTTCATTTAAATGTTGACGGATAGTTCGCGCTGACACTGAGGCTTCCTGAGCCTGCAGGACAGCTTCAATATCTTTGGAACTTGTTTGGGGCTGTTTCTCCACAATCCTGACTATCCTGCGTTGACACCTTTTATCAATTTTTCTCTTCGGTCAATGCCCAGGGAGATTAGCTACAGTGCCATGGGTTGCAAACCTCTTGATAATGTTGCGCACTGTGGACAAAGGCAAATCTAGATCTCTGAAAATGGACTTGTAACCTTGAGATTATTATATTTTTCCACAATTTTGGTTCTCAAGTCCTCAGACAGTTCTCTTCTCCTCTTTCTGTTGTCCATGTTTAGTGTGGCATACACAGACACACAATGCAAAGACTAAGTTAACTTCTCTCCTTTTCATCTGCTTTTAGGTGTAATTTTTTATATTGCCCACACCTGTTACTTGCCCCAGGTGAGTATAACCCCTTAGGGACTCAGCCTATTTTCACCTTAAAGGGGTACTCCGGTGAAAACCTTTTTTCTTTTAAATCAACTGGTGGCAGAAAGTTAAACATATTTGTAAATTACTTCTATTAAAAAATCTTAATCCTTCCTGTACTTATTAGCTTTTCTTTTTGGAATGCTCTCTGATGATATCACGGCCACAGTTCTCTCTGCTGACGTTATAAGAATAATAGTAACGCTTTATTTATAATTGTCCTTAGGGGGATTAGAACCCAAGTCCCCAACACTGCAAGGCAGCAGTGCTAACCACTGAGCCACCATGCTGCCCTTAGCATACATCTGCTATGCACGGTTGCTAAAATGGAAAGAGATGTCAGCAGAGCGCACTGTGTTCGTGATGTCATCAGTGTTCCAAAAAGAAAGGAATTTCCTCTGTAGCATTCAGCAGCTGATAAGTACTGGAAGGATTAAGATTTTTTAAGAAGTAATTTACAAATATGTTTAACTTTCTGCCACCAGTTGATTTAAAAGGAAAAAGGTTTTCACCGGAGTACCCCTTTAAGGACGCAGCAAATTTTTGTTTTTGCATTTTTGCTTTTTCCTCCTTCCCTTCTAAAAATCATAATGCTTTCAATTTTGCACATACAGACCCATATAAGGGCTTGTTTTTTGCATCACCAATTGTACTTTGCAATGACATCACTTATTTTATAATATAAACTGCGGCGAAACCAAATAAAAAAATATGTGTGGGATGAAATAAAGAAAAAATGCCATTTTGAAAGTTTGGGGGCTCCTGTTTCTATGCAGTGCAATATTTGTTAAAAATAACACCTTATCTTTATTCTGTAGGTCCATACGGTTACAAGGATACCCAATTTTTATAGTTTTTATTTTATTTTAATACTTTAAAAAATAATAAACTATATGCACCAAAATTTTATTTTATTTTTCCGTGTACAATGCGGTATGAGGGTTCATTTTTTGCGCCATCATCTGTAGTTTTTATTGGTACCATTTTTGTTTGATCTGACTTTTTGTTCACTTTTTATTAATATTTTTATGGTATATGAAGTGACCAAAAATGCAAAATTTCGGACTTTGGTATTTTTTACGTGTACGCCATCAACCGTGTGGTTTAGCTTACCTAAGATTTTAACAGTTCAGACATTTAAACACGCGGCTGTACCACATATGATTATTTTTATTCTTTATTACATTATTTTATAAAATGGGAAAAGGGGGTGATTTAAACTTTTAATAGGGAAGAGGTTAATGAACTTTTATTTCATTTTTTTAACACTTTTTTTTTTAGGCCCATAGGGGACTAAAACATGCAATCTTCTGATTGCATACACTGATCAGTGCTATGCTATTGCAAAGAACTTATCAGTGTAACCAGCGATCTGCTGCTCTAGCTTGCTGCGCACACAGGGAGCAGTAGCTCGCCGACAGAGAGGCAGGTGAGAACTTTCTCATTGTCCTGTAAGCTGATCGGGACATCGCAATTTTGGCGCGATAGTCCTGATCAGCTCCGCTGAGCTGCCGGGATTCTTTTAATTTTGTTTTAGATGCAGCGATTAACTTTGATTGCGGCATCTAAAGGGTTAATGCTGGGCATTGGCTCGATGGGCCTTGCCCGGCATTAGCCATGGGTCCTGGCTGCCTGGAATAACTGAGACCCACCGAGTTTAACCCGTTCTCTGCCGGTGAGAACGGTTTAAACTTGTTTTACCAGACCAGTGTGTACAGGTATGCCCTGAGTCCTTAAGGATCAGGGATGCATGGTGTATGCATACGCCCTGCATCCCTAAGAGGTTAAAAGAGCATCATATGCTTGAAACAATCTTATTTTTCCACAATTTTGAAAGGGTGGCAATAATTTTGTCCAGACCATTTTTGGAGTTTGGTGTGACATTGTGTCCAATTTGCTTTTTTTCCTCCCTTTTTTGGTTTGGTTCCAATACACACAAAGGGAATAAACATGTGTATAGCAAAACATGTGTTACTGCAATCTTTTTCTGCGAGAAATACTTCCTTTTCTTGAAAAATTTCAGAGGTGTCAACATTTACAGCCATGACTGTATTTCTTCTGTCAATGGAGAGAACCTGAATCGTACGGTTCTGTTCTGCACCGAACCTCTCACCATGTAGGTGGGAGTGTTACATAAGGAGAAGATAGAGTTCTTTGTGCTTCCTCATTGTCCTTCTGAACTTCTTCTAGGACTTCCTTGGCTTAAGCATCACTCTCGGCAACTTGACTTGAACACAGTTCTCGTTGGGGAACTTACTGTCATGGACAATGTCTGGAGTCCACCCAGCCCAAGACGGTCCTATCTTCTCCTATTAAGTTGGGTCTACCTCTCCTTTATCGTAACTATTCTGATGTGTTCTGTGAGAATCAGGCAGAGACACTTCCACCACATCATCCCTATGATCGCCCCATTGATCCTCAACCTGGCAATACCCCCCCCCCCCCCCCCCCCGGGAAGAAATTACCCACTGTCAGTACCAGAGACGTAAGCTATGGCTAAATATATCCAAGAAAACTTACAAAAGGGTTTCTTCCGGAAGTCCACCTCTCCAGCCAGATTCTTCTTTGTAGGAAAAAAGGATAGATCTCTCCGTCCCTGTATTGACTATTGGGGTTTAACCCCTTAAGGACCAAGGGTTTTTTCATTGTTGCATTTTCGTTTTTTCCTCCTTGCCTTTAAAAAATCAGAACTCTTTAAATTTTGCTCCTATGATGGCTTATTTTTTGCGCCACCAATTCTTCTTTGTAATGACCAGTCATTTTGCCCAAAAATCTACGGAGAAATGGAAAAAAAATTATTGTGAGACAAAATTGAAAAAAAAAAAACGCTGTTTGGTAACTTTTGGGGGCTTCCGTTTCTACGTAGTACATTTTTGGGTAAAAATGACACCTTATGTTTATTCTGTAGGTCCATACGATTAAAATGATATCCTACTTATATAGATTTGATTTTGTTGTACTTCTGGAAAAAATCATAACTACATGCAGGAAAATTAATATGTTTAAAATTGTCATCTACTGACCCCTATAACTTTTTTATTTTTCTGCGTATGGGGCGGTATGAGGGCTCATTTTTTGTGCCGTGATCTGAAGTTTTTAGCGGTACAATTTTTGTATTGATAGGACTTATTGATCACTTTTTATGGATTTTTTCATGATGTAAAAAGTGACCAAAAATGCACTATTTTGCACTTTGGAATTTTTTTGCGCGTACGCCATTGACCGTGCGGTTTAATTAACAATATATTTTTATAATTTGAACATTTCCACACGCGGCGATACCATATATGTTTATTTTTATTTTTATTTACACTGTGTTTTTTTATGGGAAAAGGGGGGTGATTCAAACTTTTAATAGGGAAGGGGTTAAATGATCTTTATTCACTTTTTTTTCACTTTTTTTTTGCAGTGTTATAGCTCTTATAGGGACCTATAACACTGCACACACTGATCTTTTACATTGATCACTGTTTTCTCATAGGAAACCAGTAATCAATGATTCTGCCGCTTGACTGCAGGCACTGAGCAGTCATTCAGTGATCGGACAACAAGGAGGCAGGTAGGGACCCTCCTGCTGACCTGTAAGCTGTCCGGGATGCAGCGATTTTGCCGCGGCTATCCCGAACAGCCCACTGAGCTAACTGGCATGCTTTCACTTTAGACGCGGCGTTCAACTTTGAACGCCGCGTCTAAAGGGTTAATAGCACGTGGCACCGCGATCAATGGCACGCGCTATTAGCCCCGGGTCCCTCCCGTTGTTAGAGGCTGTGGCCCCGCATTATAGATCGGGAGCGGACACATGACCTACCGGTACGTCATGTGTCCTTAAGGGGTTAAACAAGATTACAATAAAAAATCGCTATCCATTGCCTTTGATTTCTGAACTTTATGATCATTTTTGGGGAGGCAGCATCTTCTCTAAGTTGGATGTGAGGGGAGCATCCAATCTTATTCGAATTCGTGAAGGCGATGAATGGAAGACCGCCTTTAACACTTGAGACAGCCATTTTGAGTATCGTTGTCATGACTTTTGGTCTCTGCAACGCTCCCGCTGTCTTCCAACAATTCATAAATGACATCTTCCGAGATCTGTGTAGTCGTCTACCTGGATGATATTCAGATTTTTTCTCCCAATTTGGAGGCTTATTGTGTCCATGTCCGTCAGGTCCTTCAGTGTCTCCGAGAGAAGGATCTGTTTGCCAAGCTTGAGAAATGCCTCTTTGAGAAAACAAGTCTTCCTTTTCTTGGATACATTGTCTTCCACCAAGATCTACAGATGGATTCTGCCAAGCTTTCTGCGGTATTGGACCGGCCATATCCTTCTGGCCTATGGGCTACTCAATGATTTTTGGGCTTTGCCAATTACTACCGTCAATTCATTCCACACTTTTCTTCCTTGGTTACCCCAATTGTAGCTCTCACCAAAAAGAACGGCAACCCCAATAACTGGTCTCCTGAGGCTGAAGAAGCCTTCTCTCGGTTAAAATCTGCCTTTGCTTCAGCACCTGTTCTCACAAGACCCGACCCTGAAAAGCTGTTCTTTTTGAAGGTGGATGCATCTTCCATGGATGCTGCCGCAGTTTTATCTCAGAAAACCCCCAAAGGCAAGAATATGACCTGTGTTTTTTCCAAGACCTTTTTGCCTGCGGAGAGGAATTACTCTTTTGGCGATCGGGAACCTCTCACTATAAAACTTGCCTTAGAGGAATGGCGTCATCTTTTGGAGGGTTCCACACATCTAGTCAGCATCTTTACGGATCACAAGAACCTTTTGTATCTTCAGTCGGCTCAACGTCTGAATCCTCGCCAGGCAAGATGGTCGCTTTTCTTTTCCAGGTTCAATTTTTTTATTCACTTCCACCCTGATGACAAGATCTCTAAAGCCGATGCACTCTCCAGGTCCTCAGATATGGTTGGACAGGATTCCACTCCCCGTCATATTATTCCACCCGAGTGTTTGGTTCCTGGATCACCTGCAGTTCTTCAGCAAACTCCAACAGGAAGATTCTTTATACCACCTCTATTGAGACACAGAGTGCTAAGTAGCAGGCCATTCCGGAGTGCGGAAGGATTTTCAATGAATCTATCAGCATTATTGGTGGCCCACCCTCAAACGTGAATTCTATGACTTTGTCAGTTCCTGTGCTACTTGTGCTCGAGAAAAGACTCCACGGCAGAGACCTGCAAGCCTTCTACAGCCTCTTCCTATTCCGGACACTCCTTGGTCACAAATCACCATGGACTTTATCACCGATCTGCCCCCATCCTATAACAATACAGTCATCTGGGTGGTGGTCGATCGGTTCTCCAAGATGGCTACTTTTATTCCATTGCCCAGTTTACCATCTGCTCAGCAACTGGCCAAACACTTCCTTCAGCAAATCTTCGGCTTACATGGTCTCCAGTCTCACATCGTCTCGGACCACGGGTGCAATTTGTCTCTAAGCTCTGGTGAGCTTTATGATCTCATCTAAAAATAAAGTTGGATTTCTCTTCATCCTATCACCCTCAATCCAATGGGCAAGTCGAGAGAATTAATCAAGTTCTGGAAGAATTTCTTTGTCATTTTGTTTCGACCAGACAGGATGACTTGGTTGATCTTTTACCCTGGGCAGAATTCTCATATAATCATAGAGACTCTGAGGCCACAAAGTCTTCTCCATTCTTTGTCGTTTCAGACTTCATCCTTGCCCTCCTCTTCCTCTTCCAGTCATCTCTGGCGTCCCAGCTGTCAATGAACTAGTTCGGGATTTCAAATCCATCTGGCAACAGACTCGGCGCTCCCTGCTTCAAGCCTCCTCCTTTATGAAATCCCAAGCGGATAAGAAAATAAATCCTCCTCCATCCTTCTATCCCGGTGATAAGGTCTTGATATCCTCCAAATGTATCGGTTTCAAGATTCCCAGCCAGCTCCAAGCTGGGCCCTCGTTTCCTGGGTCTGTTTGAGGTTATACTAAGGAGTAATCCGGTCTCTTATAAATGTTGTCTTCCTTCTTCTCTTTGCATTCCAAATTCTTTCCATGTCTCCCTTCTCAAGCCAGTTGTGACCAATCGCTTCTCTCAAAAAAATATTGTTGCCACTCTTGTTTCTGGATCTCCCGATGTCTTCGAGGGCAAAGAGATCTTAGCTTCTGGTATGGTAAGAGGGAGACTAATATGGTAAGAGGGAGCGGCACTTTAGACTCCGCTCCTTGGTACGGTCCAAGCCAAGGTGTATCCACCAACCACAGCTGTTACAGTTGCCAAATCCAATAGGAAGATAAACAGTAAAATTCCACTTGCCTAAAACTACTGTGTGCTCTACTTTGACACAAAACATTTTCCCTAAAAGAGCATACTAATAATACCAAACTTTAAATGGGTACTCCAGGAATTTTTTTATTTGACTATGCTACAGGGGCTGTAAAGTTAGTGTAGTTCATAATATAGTGTCTGCACCAGTGTGTGATGGTTTTCTCACAATTCTTATGTGATTTTCACCCCAATATTTATTTTTAACAGCATACAAAATGACTGTTGTTTCATATTTTTCCCAGCTTGCAATTCAGCCGAGACCTGACTCACTCGTCAGCTGATGACAGGGAGCCTGTCTGCTTCAATGGGTGGAGTGATCGGTTGGTGGGAGAGAGATCAATCTGCAACTAGTACAACAGCTGTAGGCACCCTGATTTAAAACCACAGGTCTTTTGAATGGATGCAGCTCATATATGTTTCAATTGGTGGTGTGGCTAATGTGTGGGAGGGAGGAAAATTTAATTATGGGATTTGTAGGCAAAAGAAGAAAACTCAAAAAGGAAATACCAGTTCAAAAGCTAGCCACAATGTTATGGTAATCTCACAACTTAGCCTTAAGACAAGCGCAGATCCTTCCTAAGCATGTCCATTACTATCTGGCAGGTATGTGCAGGTATCTGGCAGGTATGTGGATAACCCCTTTAATTAAATCATGCTAATACAATTTAAACAGTTCAATACTTCATCAATCACCAGAGAATGTGCCAGAGAAGATAGCTGGCACCAACTAGTAGTAAATGGCAGGGTGGTTATCAAACCATAAAAACCCTTATCTTACAGCATGTGGGAGGAGGGCACACATCTTCACAGGGTGGGCTGGTCCAAAATGATCCTGCAGGTGAATCTATAGCTGTCTTCACTGTAGGTCAGAGTAAATCTTTTGGTATGGTTTTCTGGCTTGTATTCCTTCGGTTGTATTAGGAGAGAGAAGAGGATAAACTGACAGCCAGCAGAAATTAATGTCACAATGCATCCGTGTACAAGCACATGTGCAGAGCATATATTAGAGGGTATTTTGATAATAAATAATAAGCATATAGGGGACATTCATCATTGTAGGTGTAAGTGAAGCATTTTTCTACACCTTTTTTTTGTGTGTGCTGATAATGTATAGGAGCACCAAATTTATTAAATGGTATCGCAGAGCATTTGATTTATTTGAAATTACAGAGCATTTGATTAATTTTGTGCAGGTCACATTTTCTATAATTTCACTCTACACATACACCAAAAAGCTAAGCTAAGTCTGGGCTGGTGTAATTTAGAGACCTTTCAGTGTTTTTTTGCCTTTTTTGCACCTTTTCACAAAAAACTGTAGTTTATAAAACCTGTCCATATCATGCGTATTGCTAAAATCAGTGGATTACAACTTAAAATCAGCAGAAATGTGTAAACCAAAAGGATCCAAAAAAGACACTTGCGACAAAATAGTGGCAAGTATAGACAGAAAAAAGGGTAAACACAATGATAAATGCCGGCAAATGAGTATGGATCGAGAATAATAGGTAGTGCAGATAGTCCAAAATGAATACAGTATACTGTATAATGGGCAGGGCATAAAAAGAAAGGCAAATATGGAAATTAGAAAAATATGAGCAAAAATTAATATGTTTAGGTTCACATAGTGTTTTTATCAGGCATACTTTATTTGTAAAAATGCATAAAATCGTTGTAAAATATGCATTTTTTTTTAACCTTTAACCCATTAAGGACTCAGCCCATTTGGGCTATTTTTACATTTTCGTTTGTTCCTCCTCGCCTTCAAAAAATCATAACTCTGTAATATTTTCATCCACAGACTAGAATGTGGGCTTATTTTTTGCGTGAACAGTTGTCCGTGGTAATGCCATCACTCACTTTACCATAAAATGTATGGCACAACCAAAAAATAACTATTTGTGTGGAGAAATTAAAAAGAAAACCGCAATTTTACAAATTTTGGAAGGTTTTGTTTTCACACCGTACAATATACTGTAAAAATGACATGCGTTCTTTATTATTTGGGTCAATATGATTAAAATGATACATACATTTCTATTACTGTTGTGCATAAAAAAAAATTGCAAACTGTTTAACCAAATTAGTACGTATAAAATCCCCCTATTTTGAAAATCTGTAACTTTTTCATTTTTCCGTATAAGCGGCGGTATGAGGACTAATTTTTTGCACCGTGATCTGTACTTTTTATTGATACCATATTTGCTTATATAAAAGTTTTAATACATTTTTGATCAATTTTTTTGGGAATACATTTTTTTTAAAAAGCTGCTATTTTGGACTTTATTTTTTTATGTTCGCGCCGTTCACCATACGGTATCATTAACATTTTATTTTAATATATATAAGATATTTAAACAAGCGGTGATACCAAATATGTTTATAAAATATTATTTTTTCACTTTTTAGGGGTGAAATTGGGAAAATGGGACAATTTACGTTTTTATTGGGGAGGGGGCTTTTCCATTTTTTTTTCCTTTATTTAAACTTTTTTTTACTTTTCTTTTTACACTTTAATAGTCCCCATAGGACTATTCAATTGCTAATACGGTTCAGTGCTATGCATAGGACATAACTCTGATCAGTATTATTGGTCATCTTCTGCTCTGGTCTGCTCAATTGCAGACCAGAGCAGAAGACCCATGGAAGGCAGCGGAGGCAGGTGAGGGGACCTCTGTCTGCCGTTCTGGATGATCGTATTGCTGCGGCAGCATTGAGGGCGATCCGATCATCCATTTTAGTGACCGCAATGCTGCAGATGCCGTGATCTGTATTGATCACGGCATCTTAGAAATTAATGACGGACATCCATGCCATCGCGGATGTCCGCCATTACAGGCGGGTCCCTGGCTGCTATCAGCCATGTACTTCATGGTGCATTAAAGGGTACCTCTCATCAAAAAAACTTTTGATATATTATAGATTAATGTATGCAGATTAACTTTACAATTGCATGTTATTAAAAAATATGCTTCTTTCTATTTAATTTTCCACTTTGAAGAAATGACCACTAGGGGTCTCCCTTCCAGTCCTGGCAGCAAGCATTTCAGACTCATGCTGGAGTCCTAAACACTACGAGCTGCCAGTCTGCTTTGTTCACAAAGGAGAACACTCAGAGCGACCAGCCTGCTTTGTTCACAGCCTGTTTGGCTGTGAACAAAGCAGGCTGGCAGCTCTGAGTGTTTAGGACTCCAACATGAGTCAGAAATGCTTGCTGACAGGACTGATCGGGAAAAATACAATTGAAAGAAGCATATTTTTCATTAACATGCTATTGGAAAGTTATTCAACATTCATTAATCTAAAATATATCAAAAGTTTATTTGATGAGAGGTACCCTTTACGTACCAGCTCACCAGGACCTACATTTACATCTGGCTTCTTTAAAGGGGTACTCCGGCGCTAAGACATCTTATCTCCTATCCAAAGGCTAGGGCCGCTGGGGACCCCCATGATCTTCCACGCCGCACCCCGTTAGAATCAGCCCCCGGAGCTGTCAGGGGGCGGAGCATGACATCACACAGGCGTCACTATGCTCAGTCCTCGTGATCACCAGTAATCAGACCCGGAGCGAGCACACTCCGGGGGCTGATTCTAACGGAGTGCGGCGTGGGAGATCACGGGGGTCCCCAGCAGCGGGACCCCCGCGATCAGGCATCTCATCCCCTATCCTTTGGATAGGGGATAAGATGTCTTAGCGCTGGAGTACCCCTTTAAGGGGTTAACGCGCTCGAACGACACTTTTTGTCTGTGCACACAGTATTTAAAAGGAGGAATGTATTTTTTAAAGTGACATGTCAGACTATGGTCACAGTGTATTTTCAGAGGTTTTTCATTGAAGAAATGTGTCCACAAAATTGTGGGAAAACTGCATCCATATTTTTTACATATGTCTTCCATGTAAGTCTGTGAGTAAGTGGTTGCACACACAATATATTAAAAAACAAACACATTCTTTTCCAGCCGTGTAAATAAGAGACATGTCACAATTTTTTTCACAATAGTGGAATGTGAAATGCTGGTCTTAGAAAATTCCTCCAATGTACCTGTCACCAAACTAAACTTTTAATATATTGTTCCTTATGTAATTATAAGACTCTTTGCTATTTACTTGCTGTTAAAATTCTCAACCTTTACATGTTTTAAATGTGAATGAAAAAATGGCCATTAGGTGGCTCTGTTCTTTTCCCTGCTGCAAGTCAAACAGTTAGTTAGTCTCCTCCTGGCCTGGCAGGAGACCAAACTCAGGAAGTGTGTGTGGGGCATGGCAAGACAGAGCTCTCGCAGACTTCAGTGCCATCGCGCCTGCTGGGAAAGCCGCCTTTTTTCTTGCCTGGAGACTGTAACCAATATTGGTGTACACTGATGAATTTATTTATTGAAAATAAAAAAAATACATATTGATGAAAACATATTGATAAAAACAAATATTTAGAAAATATATATTATTTTTTTTAAATAATTTTGAAACATGGACATACATTTTAATTTTGGTTTTATGATAGCAATAGAATAAAATCAGGATTGGAATATTATGGTATTGATTGGTTAGTATAAATGTTTAAAAAAAATGTTGCACATATTGGGTCATAGCAATGTCCCTGTTTGTTGTACTGCAATGTCTAAAAGTATGAAAAGAACCATTGTGATATCTTTTGCATAGAAAATACATTATGATCTTAAAATGACATGCTAGCATATGCCTCACACCTGGAATAGCAGAACACTGATGTAATATGAAATGGAAATGCTATTTTTTCCTTCAGTTTTAAAAGCCACATGTTACTCTGCCCTAAGATAATCTTTCACCCAGAACATATTATGCCAAGTACATGTATTTAGAAAGTTGTCCCTCCCAAATTGTTCCAACATGTCAAGTACCTCTTCTCGTATGTCGTAAATTGTTGACAGTTGTTTATAAATGTATACACTCAATATGGAATCACAGTTTACTACAAAATACATAGTATATACCTAAGTATGTTGGTAGAGAATGCATTTTCATAATGTATAATTAAATATTAATATTTTCAATAGAAATGTAATATTAGAAAATCACAACAAGCACAGCACACGTAATAATGTGAGCCGATGTGATGTGTTATACTGAAATGTTCTGAGGTCTAGATCTAATGCATTAGATGCCTATTGCACTAAGCTACCACTTTAGTGTAATAATGCTATAATCACCAACAGCACATTTTTAATTTTAGCAAACATTAAAGATTTTAATGCAAAAAAGTTGTATAATACTAAGTTAAGGTATTTAACTTTAATTGGAGCATAAGAAACACGCTTGATGTGTCATGTTACTTTTTTTTTATTTTATCATGATTCAGCGGTGAAGCTTCTATTGAAATCAATTGGAGCTTTAGGGCCAATCACTCCTCGCTACCCGCAGCTCAGAGAAAGCATTTTTACATTTTTACATTTTTAAAAAGGGTAATAGCAGAAAATACCCCCCAAAATTTGAAGCCCAATTTCTCCCGATTCAGAAAACACCCCATATGGGGGTGAAAAGTGCTCTGCTGGCGCACTACAGGTCTCAGAAGAGAAGGAGTCACATTTGGCTTTTTGAAAGCAAATTTTGCTCTGTGGACATGCCGCATTTAGGAGATGTGCGGGCTGGAGATAATTAATAAATTATTATTAATTAATTAGGCAAGATTACAATGAAATATGCATACACGTAGCATCTTCAAAAATTCCCACTGGCATATGCAATTTGATCAGATAAGAGCACTGTATTTATAGTGTAAATTGTCCATAGTTCAGCAAATCCGGATACAAAATTTTTTACGTGGTATAATTTTCCTTATCTTGCCTCCTTATGGTTCTTGGCAGGGCGTGACGACATGGGTGTATTACACTTATAAACAAAACTTAGAAGGTGTACATTTTGTAAGAAAAGCTAAATCCTCATGACAAAGCATAGTGTAATTGTTTCATTGTCTCTTAAGAATCAACTTAATATTAACCCCTTAAGGACCAGGCCATTTTACACCTTAAGGACCAGAGCGTTTTTTGCAAATCTGACCATTGTCACTTAATTCAACGTCAATATCTCTTGAATGCTTTTAGTTATCATTCTGATTCCGAGATTGTTTTTTCGTGACATATTCTACTTTAACTTAGATGTAAAATTTTATGGTAACTTGCATCCTTTCTTGGTGAAAAATCCCCAAATTTGATGAAAAAAATGAAAATTTTGCATTTTTCTAACTTTTAATCTCTCTGCTTGTAAGAAAAATGGATATTCAAAATAAAAAAATTTCGGGTTCACATATACAATATGTCTACTTTATGTTTGCATCATAAAATTTATGAGTTTTTACTTTTGGAAGACACCAGAGGGCTTCAAAGTTCAGCAGCAATTTTGAGAATTTTCACAAAATTTTCAAACTCACTATTTTTCAGGAACCAGTTCAGTTTTGAAGTGGATTTGAAGGGTCTTCATATTAGTAATACTCCATAAAAGACCCCATTATAAAAAAAACTACACCCCCAAAGTATTCAAAATGACATTCAGTAAGTGTATTAACCCTTTAGGTGTTTCATAGGAATAGCAGCAAAGTGAAGGAAAAAATTCAAAATCTTCATTTTTTACACTCGCATGTTCTTGTAGACCCAATTTTTGAATTTTTGCAAGGGGTAAAAAGGAGAAAATTTTTACTTGTATTTGAAACCCAATTTCTCTCGAGTAGTGGTAATGTGAACCTTAATACCCTACAGGTGTTTCACGACTTTTGCATATGTTTACCGTAAATGCTTGGTTTCTCAAAATTTTTACATTTTTAAAAAGGGTAATAGCGGAAAATACCCCCCAAAATTTGAAGCCCAATTTCTCCCAATTCAGAAAACACCCCATATGGGGGTGAAAAGTGCTCTGCTGGCGCACTACAGGTCTCAGAAGAGAAGGAGTCACATTTGGCTTTTTGAAAGCAAATTTTGCTCTGGGGACATGCCGCATTTAGGAAGCCCCTATGGTGCCAGGACAGCAAAAAAAAAAAAAAAAAACACATGGCATACCATTTTGGAAACTAGACCCTTCGGGGAACGTAACAAGGGGTTAAGTGAACTTTTATACCCCACAGGTGTTTCATGACTTTTGCATATGTAAAAAAAAATTTTTTTTTACCTAAAATGCTTGTTTTCCCAAAATGTTTACATTATAAAAAAGGGTAATAGCAGAAAATACCCCCCAAAATTTGTAACACAATTTCTCCCGAGTACGGCGATACTCCATATGTGGCCCTAAACTGTTGCCTAGAAATACGACAGGGCTCCAAAGTGAGAGCGTCATGCGCATTTGAGGCCTAAATTAGGGACTTGCATAGGGGTGGACATAGGGGTATTCTACGCCAGTGATTCCCAAACAGGGTGCCTCCAGCTGTTGCAAAACTCCCAGCATGCCTAGACAGTCAGTGGCTATCTGGCAATACTGGGAGTAGTTGTTTTGCAACAGCTGGAGGCTCCGTTCTGGAAACAGTGGCGTACCAGACGTTTTTCATTTTTAATGGGGAGGGGAGGGGGGTTGTGTAGGGGTATGTGTATATGTAGTGTTTTTTACTTTTTATTTTATTTTGTGTTAGTGTAGTGTTTTTAGGGTACAGTCACATGTAGTTTCTCGCTGGCAGCATGAGCTGCGGCAGAAAATTTGCCGCAGCTCAAACTTACAGCCGGATACTTACTGTAAACCTTCTCCCATGTGAGTGTACCCTGTAGTTTCACATTGGGGGGGGGAACCTCCAGCTGTTGCAAAACTACAACTCCCAGCATGTACGGTCTATCAGTGCATGCTGGGAGCTGTAGTTTTGCAACCGCTGGAGGATCTGTTTTGGAAACAGTGACCTACCAGACGTTTTTCATTTTTATTGGGGAGGGGGGCTGTTTAGGGGTATGTGCATATGTAGTGTTTTTTACTTTTTATTTTATTTTGTGTTAGTGTAGTGTTTTGAGGGTTCAGTCGCACGGGCGGGGGTTCACAGTATTTTCTCGCTGGCAGTTTGAACTGCGGCAGAAAATTTGCCGCAGCTCAAACTTGCAGCCGGATACTTACTGTAATCCTCCGCCCATGTGAGTGTACCCTGTACTTTCACATTGGGGGGGGGGGGAGAAACATCCAGCTGTTGCAAAACTACAACTCCCAGCATGTACGGTCTATCAGTGCATGCTGGGAGTTGTAGTTTTGCAACAGCTGGAGGCACACAGGTTGTGAAACACCGAGTTTGGTAACAAACTCAGTGTTTTGCAACCAGTGTACCTTCAGCTGTTGCAAAAGCTACAACCCCCAGCATGTACGGACAGCAGAAGGGCATACTCGGTCTTGTAGTTATGCAACAGCCGGAGGCATACTATTTTGGCTGGGGATGCTGGGGATTGTAGTTATGCAACAGCTGGAGACACACTGGTTTGCTACTTAACTCAGTGTGCCTTCAGCTGTTGCAAAACTACAACTCTCAGCAGTCACCGACAGCCAACGGGCATGCTGGGAGTTGTAGTTATGCAACCACCAGATGCACCATTACAACTCCCAGCATGCACTTTAGCTGATTGTGCAAGCTGGGAGTTGTAGTTATACAACAGCTGAAGGTACACTTTTCCATAGAAAAATGTGCCTCCAGCTGTTGCAAAACTACAGCTCCCAGCATGCCCTTTTTGCATGCTGGGAGCTGTTGCTAAGCAACAGCAGGAGGCTGTCACTCACCTCCTGCTGCTGCTCCACGATGCCGCCGCACATGTCAGTCCCACCGCCGCCGTCGCTCCTGGGGCCCCGATCCCAACAGGGACGCCGGGGATCGGGGTCCCCAGCACCCAGGGTCTTCTGCCCGCACCAGCTCACGTCCTCCGGAAGAGGGGCGGAGCGGGTTGCGGGAGTGACACCCGCAGCAGGCGCCCTGATTGGTCGGCCGGGAGTGACACCCGCAGCAGGCGCCCTGATTGGTCGGCCGGGAAACCGGCCGACGAATCAGGGGGATCATGAGGTGGCACCCCTGCTGGCAATGGCTGTTCGGGGCCGTCTCTGACGGCCCCGATCAGCCAGTAATTCCGGGTCATCGGGTCACTGGAGACCCGATTGACCCGGAATCCGCTGCAGATCACTGGACTGAATTGTCCAGCAATCTGCGGCAATCGCCGACATGGGGGGACATAATGACCCCCCCTGGGCGATATGCCGGGATGCCTGCTGAACAATTTCAGCAGGCATCCGGCACCGGCTCCGCTCCAGCTAGCGGCTGGGGCCGTAAATGCGCAGGGCGTATCCATACGCCCTGTGTCCTTAAGGACTTGGAAACGGGGGCGTATGGATACGCCCTGTGTCCTTAAGGGGTTAAACTCAGGAAAGGTAATAGAAATTCATTGATTTCTTTAACAGTATAGTATCATTGGGGACGCAAAAAACAAGCCCTTATATGGGTCTGTAGGTGCAAAATTTAAAGTGTTATGATTTTTTAGAAGGGGAGGAGAAAAAAACAAAAGTGCAAAAACGATAATAGGCCTTAAAAGGGTACTCGAGTGGAAAAATGTTTTTTTCTTAATCATTTGGTGCCAGAAAGTTAAACAGATTTGCAAATCACTTCTATTAAAAAATCTTTATCCTTCCAGTACTTATTAGCTGCTGAATACTACAGAGGAAATTATTTTCTTTTTGGAACACAGTGCTCTCTGCTGTCATCACGAGCACAGTGCTCTCTGCTGACATATCTATCCATTTTAGGAACTGTCCAGAGCAGCATATGTTTGCTATTGGAATTTTCTCCTACTCTGGACAGTTCATAAAATGGACAGACATGTCAGCAGAGAGCACTGTGTTCCAAAAATAAAAGAATTTCCTCTGTAGTATTCAGCAGCTAATAAGTACTGTAAGGATTAAAACATTTTTATAGATGTTATTTACAAATCCGTTTAACTTTCTGGCACCAGTTAATTAAAAAAATTTTTCCACCGGAGTACCCCTTTAAGGGAAAAATAGAGTCCTTATCTAAAACAAAAATTTAAACAGTACTGACAAAAAATTTGATTTAATTTGAGTAAATTATTAGAAATTTGAGCAAATTATTAGAATAAAAGTTTTAGTAACAAGATAATAATATTAATAAATAAAAGTTCAGGTTTATAAAAATAATATCAAACAACAGCTTCTCAGGCTGAATGTCGTAAATCTAGACTAATAGACACTGAACATTTTTCCCATCCTTTTAGAACAAGAGATAAAAAGGATAACATTTGGTCTATGTTCACTTTTTGAGGTTAACATATGGTATTGTTATTGTTGAGCAGGGACTGCATAGAATGATAATCACATGATGTCTTTACTGAAGCAAGTTACATTTCTAGTATGTTGTGACTAGAGATGAGTGAATTTTGGCGGCAGCATGAGGAGACCATATAGTGGCTGAATGACACGGCCAGGAGTGTGCGACAGCACAAGGAGAATATACAGTATGGTGGCAGAATGAGACAGCCTGGAGGTGGCAGAAGCAGCCTCAGGAGGTCTGAAGGGGACCCGGTGACAGAGTGGTGCGGTGGGTGGCAATACCAGTACCCAGTGACGAAGGTAGGTGAAAAAAGGAGAATTTGGCATCAGATTTGGGGCATCAGGTGGGTGGCAGGATCAGAATAGTAGCTGAGGCAAGTATACAGAAGAAAATGGTGTATTTTGTGAAAGTGTTAGTGTACACAAGTAAGTATAGAGGATATACATCACGTAAAACTTAACTTTTAATATATGCTTAGGATAAAATAAATGGACCCAATTTATTTTTTTATTAAACAAAAGGAAAGGTGTGCAAAAAACACAATTTTACTCCCACTGGTTACCATGGACGATATGTTTTCCCCTTACACCTTTTAGAGGTCTTTGCATCACTTCAATACTTGTTGGTGTAGGTGGCACATGGTTTTTTTGCACACCTTTCCTTTTGTTTGATTTCAGAAAAATTTTGGGTACATATATTTTATCCTAAGAATATTATTAAAAGTTAAGTTTTATGTAATGCATATTCTCAATACTTGATATGCAGATGCAGAGGGATGTCTGTAACTGGGGAGCAGAGCGTTAAATATGTTTAGCACTATCCATAGTTGTGACGTGTTGCTGTGGCACCATGGTCAATCTACTCTGATGCATCAGGCATTGGTGCAAGGAAATCCTGGCTGATACATGCCTTATTCATCTTGACAAAGGCCATCTCTGCAAACATTTTCATGGACAGACAAGTTCTCCTTGGGGTTACTATTGCCCCCGCCGCACTAAACACACGCTCTGATGGCACACTACTGGCCGGGCAGGACAGCTTTTCCAGGGCAAACTCTATTAGTGGTGGCCACAAATCAAGTTTGGATTCCCAGAAGTCCAGCGGATCTTCAAGGTGTGTTGGCATGGGCATGTCAAGGTATGCCACCACCTGCTAATTCAGGTCCTGTTCCAGGTCTACCTGATGCTGATGAGTTCCTTCACTATGTGCTTGAAGTAAAGTAGTCATCAGCAACTGTGGACTCAGGCTGCTGCTGATGGAGCTGGTACTGCTCCTGCCACCCCACCCCTCCCCAGTAGCCATGGCAGTGGAAGGTGAGCACACAGGGCCCCCCGAGTCAGGCCTACGAGAGGATGGATGATGGCGCAGATAGGCATCAGCCAACTGATTACGTAGGATGTCTCGGTAGTAAGTCAGTTTGTCCTCCCTCTCAGTGGGTATAAAAAAGGCCCGCATTTTGTGCCGGTAGTGAGGGTCCAATAAGGGGGAGAGTCAGAAGTCATCCCGCTGCCGAATGGTGACAATTCGGCGGTCACTGCACAAGCAACTGCGCATGCATCGTGGAATTTGTTCAAGTGACTCGGAGGGACTCCCTGCCTCCATCTCCACTGTATACTACCACAGTGTGTCTGGGTCCTCTGTCTCGCCTTCCTCATAACCCTCTAGCTCCTTTAGCTGCTCCTGCTCCTCCTCTCATGTCAGATGATTAGAAAAACTGCCCATCTCGCGAAACCTAAACTGTGCTCCACTGTGCCCCTCCCCCTACTCATCCTCCTCCAGTTCAGCCCACACAGGGCTCATGTGGCCGTGGGATGTTGGCGCCACATCTCCAGTGCCCTTACCAGCCATTGATTCCAACACGTGTTTCAGTACATGAAGCAGTGGAATGACGTTGTGCATCCCGTAATCCTGGCGACTGACTAATAATGTGGCTTCCTCAAAGGGCCTGAGCAAATGCCAGGTGTCACGTTTGAGCTGCCACTGGTTCACATTGAAGTTACACAGGAGAGTACTCCTATCTGCTTAGATCATCAAGAAATTGGTGATGGCTTTTTTCTGTCCGTATAGTCGGTCCAACATATGGAGGGTGGAATTCCAACGTGTGAAAATGCCGCAAATCAGAATATGTTTGGGGATACCGTTCTGACGCTGCTGCTCAAGGAGGGAGAGCTTTGCGGTGTATGAGTGGCTGAAGTGTATGCAAAGTTTTCTGCCCATTTTAGAAGGTCTTGCAGATGGGAGGAACAGAAACCGCTTGACAACCAGATTGAACATGTGTGCCATGCAGGGCACATGTCTCAGGCTTCCTTGTCGCAGCGCAGACAAGATTTTCTTCCCGTTGTCTGTCACCATGGTTTCCATTTCCAGTTTTCGTGGAGTAAGCCATGATTCGTTTTCTTGATGAATGACTTTTAGCAGTTCATCCCCTGTGTGACTCCATTCGCCAAGGCAAACCATGTGAAGAACAGCGTGACACCACCGTGCCCTGCACACATGATATACTGGAGAGGCACTGAGACTTGTCTGTGCTGTGAAGGCTGAGGACATGGTGGAGGATGAGGAGGCGGAGTCGCACACTGTCACAGGACCAAAGGCCTGAGAGCGTGGAGGCGGAAGCGGCAAGACCTGTCCATTCAGCTTCCATTGGATGAGTGGGCACATACTGTCTCTTGGTGCCTGAATAAAAAAACTTATTGCTTTATCGAACACCAGACCCATGGTTATCATTACCTTGTAAAGGAGCGCTTTTGGAGCACCACGTTTTTCCGAGGATCTTCGATTCTCACTCCCTGCTTCTACTAACCAGACGCCCAGGACCGGTTCCCGGGACGGTGAGGTGCCAGCAGCCCTTTCGAGATCACGTGTCCCCAGAGAACTGGGACCAAAGCTGATTACGGTGTTGTGCCTCGGACACAACACGCTCAGGTGAGCGCAACACCTTTCTTTTCCATCGTTTCACCACTGCTCCAGCAGAATCATGGCACATTAGTGCGCTTTTTGTCTGTTTCTTTCTTCACATATTCGAGTATCTACAAAACATAAAGTGACACAGTTGAAAGGAGCAGGGTAGGGGAAGGAACCTGCAAATGTCTGATCTGTCAGTGAGCTGGGCAAAGAGAGACACCTATGGATGTGGATAGAGAAAGCCCCATGCATCAGAGATAGTGTCAGCTAGTAAGCCGAGAAATAAGTTGCCACAGCACAGTAACAGATCAGACCCATAGTCATTTAACACATACCCCTATGCAGCATGCCAGATCCCAACGCTGTTTCGCCGTGAAGGTTTCCTCAGGGAGTGATCTAAGCATTGGTTTTGGGTCCTTATATATACAACTTTGGCCAATAAAATTAAAGAAAGAGAAACAGTACAGGTGACTCTAACTTTACCTTTTCCCGCACACATGGTACGATGGCGGCTGCCATCTTGGATCCAACTGCGCACATGGAATGACGCGAAGTGTCTGCCAACGTCATTGCGCAATATCACAAGTTGTGCACGTGCATAGCAGGGATCGCAATAAAGTTATGTGTTTTGAATCGCAGAGCATGCATGCGTGTAATCGTGGTCAGCGTAACAGATGTCACTGAAGTGCGCCGAATGGACACACCTTCTCATTCAAAGAAGAGTTTTCTTTCTTTTCATGACTATGAATATTGTGGATTCCCACTGAAGGCATCAAAACTATGAATTAACACATGTGGAATGGAATTATAGACATAACAAAAAAAGTGTGAAACAACTGAAAATATGTCATATTCTAGGTGGAAAGTGTCCCCAAAAGTCACAAAAACCTTTAAGAGCTACAAAGAAACTGTGGACTGCCCCAGGAAAGGAAGACCAAGAGTCACCTCTGCTGCGGAGTTCATCTGAGTCACCAGCCTCAGAAATCGCAGGTTAAAAGCAGCTCAGATTAGAGACCAGGTCAATGCCACACAGAGTTCTAGTAGCAGACACATCTCTGAAAGCCAGTACAAAGTGTCACATGTATGCGATTGTGAGCACAGGGGTAGCACACCAACAGAGAAGAAATTATTTTTTACATGATATAACTAATGGTGTAATAATGGGATGTTAATAGGCTCTCCACTTGCGCTTCTCCACTGGTTCTCACACAAGAGTCCAGACCGAATCTGAGTGCGGCAGCCATCACTATACCTACCTTCACTACTCACATCAGCCAATTGTGAGACACAATCCCATGCACCTTGGGACCAAGTGTCGTCACCCCATCTGGTGAGTATATCACTTAGGTGTGGTGGAGGGTGACACCAAGTCGATATACAATATAAAGGGAGCGCCCCCTGTCTTCTCTTTTTCTATCTCCTAAATCATACTTCGCATGGGTAAGAGGGCGTCAGCACCCCATCCTTCCTTCTTCGCGAAAAATGGAGAACAGTATGCCCAGATACACCAAAAGAGATGAAATGGTGCAATTGTACACCAGCAATTTCACCTATACTCCACCCCATAGTAAATGCCTTCCAATAATCCAAGAGACCAAACAAATGTTCAAACTATTCCACACCCTGGAAGATGACATATGACGCGATCCACTATCTAGACACTATTTTCCTCATAATCTACCAGAATGAGAAGATCACCCCTCGAGGTCTACAACTTCCCTTCACATCGGCTTTCCCAGAAGACTCTATTTTTAAAACAGATTGGGAAAAACTGATGATTCATTGTTCCCTTTTGATAATGGACGCACTGATTCAAAAATGCTTGAAAGTATGTGAGGAAATCATCTCCAGAATCAACATCACTCTCACATCATTGGAACAGTTCTCCCAACTTTAAGACTTCACACAACAGGATCCACACCAAAATGAAAATTTTTTAAAAAGGATTGATTGAAGCCAAGTCCACAAAACTCAAACGAGACAGACTGGACTACTCCACCAATTGTCGACATCCAGCAGATAGGAAAAAAGTAGGGAAAAGAGATCTGGTCCAAAACCCACCGATTTTTGAGACCATACGAGAACCTACAAACAATCGTTGCCCCTCAACCCATACCAGATCCTATACCAACCGCCAACACCAAGCTTATATGGAAAAACCCAGCCAGAACAAACACCCGAACAATGGGAGAACATTCTGCAATTCCAACCTGCCCAGTAAAAAGAAAACAGGGCTATCTCCTAAAAAAATAGACAGAATACCCCCGACCAATGGCACAAAAAAATCCCCCTGTGGAAGTTGAGGACACTAATCGAGGAAATACACTTCCTTCTGGATTCCCACACCCAGAAAACAACATTCACCAATAGATCTTCAGGACTCCATCTTTTTAGTATATGAACACACTCTGACAACCTTATACTCCCTGGCTCTCACACAAGATCTAATGGATTATCCTTTCGATCAGTATGATAAGTGATGACATTACCATCATACCCAATCTACAACATACTGTAGAATGGCATCTACCAGCCGTCAACTCACCCACAGAACTGGTTTCCCCACTCAGCATCTCCTCCCATATATTTTTTAGGCTTTCCCCCACCAATACAACCCCCCCCCCCTTTAGCACCGAAAACGGAAACCACACAATTCAACAAAATCACCAAATACTTTCAACCCATACTAACAGGCACACCAATAATGAAACAGTCAACCAAAAGAAAAATAGGACCTGAGGAACCAGAGGATGAAAAAAGAGAAATACACAATGTCAAACATCAAACACAGACTCCAAATAAAAACAAGCTGAAGTAATCCAAATTTTCAATCTTTCCTCCCATCTACTCTCTAAAGCTGAACATTCCCTTCTAGCGAAGGGATTATCTTTTTGTCCGAAACAATCAATAAATGATTTTGACATCTTCGTGGACCTAAACTCCTTCATTCGGAAGCTAACGTTGAAAAGACATTTTGAATTGGAGAGATCCAAAAATATACTCTCATCCTCCATATTCATCCTAACCCACAATGTGGTACAGCAATTAGGACCTGTGTGGCCCTCAGCTATGCAAACCTTTTATGGGTTGCTTTGAATCCAATTACATCCACGGATCCATGGAACATCACACAAGCTATCTTATACTACAAGCGGTATAAAGGTGATTTGTTTATTATCTGGAAAGGAGGACCTAGTGAATGTGCAGAACTATTCATAAAACATCTGAATAACAACAAATGGGGTCTGGAGTTCAGCCCGAATACCAAAAACGAGTCTATTGTGTTCTTGGACCTCCAGGTGAATCACCGGAAAAACAAAATAGTAACATCTACACACTTCAAAGAGGTGGACACGAATAGCTTTTTAGACTTCAATTGCGCCCACAACAAAAATTGGCTCAGGAATACACCCTTCAGCTAATAAAGAATACGGAGAAATTGCACACAAGTGGGCGACTAAAAAACACAATCAAACAACTTAAAAGAACGCTTTAAGCAGAAAAATTACCCTACTACTATCCTCAAAGATGCTTTCATGCGAAACCTATCCAGCAGTCAAAACGCTCTGCTTCCTTCACCCACTAACACCAACAGCAGCCAGAGGACAGATGCAAAAAAAAAAAACAACCAACGAGACCACTGAATTTGCTAATAATTTTATCACCACATACCATCAATCTCATTGTAAAATCTGTGAAATCTTCAAGAAAAACTGGCACATCCTTCGACAAGATCCCATCCTTAAAGAAATTATTCCCTCTACTCCCGGTTTCAACTTTCAGAAAGCAAAAACTTTCAGGAACATCCTGGCACCGAGTCGCTTGAGGAAGAAAAAAGCTACCACTGAAGTACCACCAACAAACCCTTGCGCCATTACCACCAGGCTCCTCTGAATGCAGACAAAAAGGATGCCTTTGCTGTGTAAACATTACTCATAATACTTCCTCGTTCACCAACAGGACTACTTCAACCCACTTCACCATCAAGGCCCGCTTGAACTGCAGCTCCACTTATTATTTACCTCATTGAATGCATCTGTGGTATACAGTACATTGGAAGAACCACTCAGACTTTGCGCAAACGCCTCAATGGCCACTAAAGATGAGCGAACTTTTGAAAAATTTGATTCAGCTCATTCGCCAAATTTTTCGAAAAAATTGGGTTCGATCCAAATTTATTTGCGACAAATCTATATTAAAAATTGCTATTTCTGGCCTACAGAGAGCCTTAATAGGGGTGTAGAACACTTGGCTGTGTTCTAACATGCATTTGGAGTGTGCTGGGGTAGTGAAATAATAAAGTTACAGTATGCCATGCAGATTACAGGCATCGCTTTTAGAATCACTGCCGCAGAGCGGCACAATGACAGAGCCTGATGGTGGAATCAGTATGAGGAGACCATATAGTGGCTGAATGAAACAGCGTGGAAGTGTTGGCAACATGTGGAGACCATATAGTGGCTGAATGACACAGCTTGGATGAGGCTGAAGCATAAGGAGACCATATAGTGGCTGAATATCACAACATGGAGGTGTTGGCAGCATGAGGAGACCATATAGTGTCTGAATGACACATCCTGGAGCTGGCAGCAGTATGAGTAGACACTAGGGCTTCACACTCCCTAAGATTAAAAGATTAATTTTGAAATTTAAATCGAAGATTTATGGTATTTAGTCCTACCATAAAAAATTTTTAGGCCCAGACCAAGGCCCTGCAGCATCAGAAAACCATATATTGCCTGAGTGACACAGCCTTTAGTTGGCTGAAGCATGAGGAGACCATATAGCATCTGAATGGCACAGCCAGGAGTTGGCAGGAACATGAGTAGACTTTAGGACTTCACAATCCATAAGAAAAAAAGACGAAGTTTGAAATTTAAACTGAAGATTTTGGGTAGCTAGTGCTACCATAACAAAAGTTTTTATTCCCAGACCCAGGCCCAGCAGCATCAGTAAACCATATATTGGCTGAATGACACCGCCTGGAGTTGGCTGAAGCATGAGGAGACCCCAAGGCTTCACAATCCCTAAGAGAAAAAGACAAAGTTTGAAATGTAAACTGAAGATTTTGGGTAGCTAGTGCTACCATAACACAATTTTTATTCCCAGACCCAGGCTCAGCAGCATCAGTAAACCATATAATCCTGTAGTTGGCTGAAGCATGAGGAGACCATGTAGTGTAAGAATGGCACAGCCTGGAGTTGGCAGAACCATGAGGAGACCATTGAAATTTAAGAATTTTAAATAGAAATTTAAGATTTTTAAATTGAGGGTTTAAAATTGAGGGTTTTGAAATTGAACTCTTAACTCTCAAGTATTAGTGTCCCGGGCCCTGGCGTGTGGGTAAAAAGTACCTAATCTAACAAGGAGTCACATGGCAGCACAATGACAGAGCCTGTCAGAACAATGACAGAGCCTGCAGGGGGCATCAGTAGGAAGAGACCACATAGTGTCTGAATGGCACAGCCTGGAGTTGATGGCAGATGATGAGACAATGGGCCTCACAATCTCTAAGAATAAAAGACGAATTTTGAAATTTCCATTGGAGATGTATGGTACCTTATGCTACCATAAACATATATAGGTAATGTTCTAGGCCCAGCAGCATCACTAAACCATGTAGTTGCTGAATGACACAGACTGGAGCAGGCTGAAGCATCAGTACACCATATATTGGATGAATTGCACAGCCTGGAGGTGGCTGAAGCATGAGGAGACCATATAGTGTCTGAATGACACAGTGTGGAGGGGTTGGCAGCATGATGAGACCATATAGTAGCTGAATGACACAGCCTGGAGCTGGCAGCAGCATGAGTAGACACTAGGGATTCACAATCCCTAAGATTAAAAGACGAATTTTGAAGTTTTATCTGAAGACTTTGGGTAGTTGGTGCTACAATAACAAAAGTTTTATTCGGGGGGGGGGGGCGTGGCTTGACACGCTCGGGATGAGCCACATGTGTTAGGAGCTCCTGCCTGCACTACTACTCTTGGGCTCTTTTCTTATGCTATGGGAGGCAGATCCAAGAGGAAACAGCATCGCAAGAAGCTCCACTTTCCCAGAGAACCCCCCAAGTCGATTGTCACTTACTTTACCCAGCCGCGGCCCTCTGATTCCTCGCAGGGGCCTCCTTCCCCACAGCCGCATCGGTACAGCTCCGCTGCAAACGCTCTGCACCTGTGCACTTCCGGGAGTCCCATCCTCAGTAAGGCCGCCGAGACGCAGCGCGCGAAGACAACACAGACGGTCGGAATGGCGGCGGCTGCAAGAGAACGGAGCCCACTCAGGGAGCAGACACCGGAGCCCCTGCCTGCCAGAAGGAGTGACCAGAATGCTCCTCCAGCTCTCCCTCAGATGGAGAACCGGAGGGAAGCCTCCTCCCTGGTCCCCAGAACAACTACGGGGAGTAGAGGCCCCTCCAACACTCATACCATCAATGCCACAGGTGAGGCAGACGCAATCTCCCCACTGAATAGATGGGCTCCCCAGCTGGACTCTCCCCGGGACCCGCTCAGAATGCTGCCATAAGCACTATTAACCCTATGAATCCGGACCATGCGCAGGGATCTGCTATGAGCCACTTTCCCGCCGCCATATTAAGCCCTCCGGCTCCAGAGACTATGTTAGTACCCCAGTGGTCGCCATTAAGTAGTACCTCACCCCCTAATGCACCAAATGTAGAGCAGCAACCTTAACAGCCCAGCTGCTCAGTCGCAGTCACTAAGCCTTCACATAAAGGAACTATTGCTGATCATAGACAAATGCCCGCTAAACAACCCATTCCTGGCCCAACAGCTATTGATGCAGTGAACTGGGCGGAAGCCATGGACTCGGATATGTCTCACTCAGTTGGAGATTCCCAAAACTCGACAGGCGACAGCTGCACACCTGAGTACTGGGGAGATAGTCGCCCCGCCAAACTCTTTAAAACACCCATGAAAGTTAAAGGGGGGTCTGCTCCAGGACTTGACAACTCCTCTTCAGATGACACCCCGACCGACGAACGATGAAAGCGCACTCCTGATAATCCTTCTAATGGCCACCTACTGCACCCAGACCACTCTCTACCGTCACCTGAAATGGCGATGCACACCCTGAAAAATCACCCTGAATTACAGGCCTTGTTGGCGCTACTACCGACCAAATCTGATATACAAGCCATGGCTGCGGACTTGCGCCAAGCCTAGCGACCAGACCTAAAACCGGTTAAAAAAGATATAGACATTCTAAAAAAAAAGGTCCAATCCCTGGAAGAATTTCGTGTGAGTGCCTCTGCACAAATCAAATCTCTGCAAGAAGCCACAAGGAACCTATCCCTACATCAGGCGGCTGAAGTTAACCACATTGATGACCTAGACAACAGGAATCGCCGAAATAATATCAGAGTGAAAGGTGTACCTGAATCAGTTCCACCCCAAAACATTGCAGCTACACTCCAGAAAGTCTTCAATGAAATACTACAAAAGCCTCCAGATGCTCCCCTGGAGTTGGATAGAGCACACAGAGCCCTCCGAGCAAAAAACCCGGATCCAGCTAAACCTAGGGACATCATCTGTAGAGTCCATCACTTTACTCTGAAAGAGGAAATTATGAGGAAAGCCAGGACACTGAAAAATCTCACATACAATCGGGTATCAATCAGCCTCTTTCCTAATCTTTCCCTGCACACCCTACAACTTAGAGCCGCACTGAAGCCACTTCTCCAAATACTACAGAACGCTCAAATAATATACAGGTGGGGATTCCCATTCTCTCTGATCACAAAGCATGGTTCGACCTCCGCCATTCTTAGGCACGCCACGGATCTCCGGAATTTTCTAGCTGCGTTTAAGCTGCCACATGTGCCGCTCCCGGACTGGAATAAACTGTTTGATCTAACCACTGTTCTGCCTCAGGCAAAGCACACCGTGCAACGACCAGCTAGATTTACACTAGATACTCACCACACTCCATCACAGGCTTCTTCGCCGAGACTCACATCTTGAACACACAACGGATGATCTCCTGGACATACCTTTATGTTTGTGCTTATTTGGCACACTGCCGACACCTTCATCACTATCTACCCTTCGGTGGTACCTTTGCAACCCCAATGGTTAACTGTTGATAGTGACTGTTTGCGCATTCTCTTTTTATTATAACTGTTTTAGACGTCTCTTGAGATATCTATATGCCTGTACTGAGAAAAGCCCTGAGAGATGCTTTATTATGTTTATTACTGCTCCTGTGCTAACTACCTCCTGATACATGTTCTACTCTCCTATTTTGTTTCCTCCCTCCCTGAATGATATGTCATTAGCCCATTATCTCGCATAGCATACCTATTAAATCATGGGCTGATCTACTGGTTGCCCCTCCTGCTTACATAAAGCCCCGCTGCCATGTCTCCACTGCCCTGCAGTGTAGATGATGGTGTACTACACTTACTATATAGAAAACGCGGTAAAGGCACTGACATGTTTCACTTCTAACCACTAATGATACACCTGCCTTCACGCCTGATGGCCTTCCGCGTTACCCCCATTAGATTGGTGACTAGACTGGTTCTAGTCTTGCCTCTGGCCCTCATGGCCCCTTCTTCTAGGACCCTTCTTTCCATTCCCTTATGGATACCTATCTTTTCTTTTAACCTGTCTTTTTCTGACATGTTCTTTTTGTTTCTTTTTCTTCGCAGAACCGCAGCAATTGACCTCCAAAATTACCTCGGCCTGGACATGGTGGAGCTCCCTGGCATCCAGGGAAAGTGGACCATATTGACTAAGACCGACCATGATGACTGACCTTAAATTAGCATCCCTTAATGTTAAGGGATTTAATACCCCTGAGAAACACGCCCAGACTCTTTATTCCTTCCACAGACAGAAGGTACACGTCCTCCTCCTACAGGAAACCCATTTCAAAGAAGGACATATCCCCAACCTGTGCAACCAATACTACCCTACATGGTTCCACAGCGTCAACCCAGAGTCCCGCTCCAAAGGGGTCTCGATTGCTTTTCACAGATCCCTTCCGGTTATAATCTCCTCAACAGACATTGATCCACATGCTAGACATGTCTTTATCAATTGTGAAATCCTTGGTAGAAAGTTCACATTTGCCTCCATTTATGCTCCTAATAGAGATCAGGCCCCTTTCCTTCTCAGGTCTCTGGATGCCCTAGCGTCTTTCGCCACTGGCACCATACTTATGGGAGGAGACATCAACCTGCCTCTTTTTCCCCAAGTGGACACGACTGCGGGCACGTCCGTTATCTCCCACAAAAGGCTCCGTGCCCTGAGAAGGAATCTTCATGTTGTGCAGTTTAGTGACATCTGGAGATCCCTACACCCTCAAGATAGGGATTATACGTTTTATTCCCCATGCCCGACAATCATATAGCAGACTGGATTATCTGTTCTGTCCACACCATCTTTTAGATTTGGTAACCCACACCCAGATAGGTAACATAACATTGTCAGACCATGCCCCGGTATTCTGCTCACTTTCGCTCCCCCCCTTCACAAAACCCCACTCTAACTGGCGCCTGAATGAGTCTCTCCTGATGGACGAGATATGCCTTCTGGAACTGAAAAGCTCCATCTCGCACTTCGAGACAGACCACGCTACTGACCCTTCATCCCCATTGACCAAATGGAAGGCCCTGAAATGTGTCCTCAGGGGTGTGCTGATGAGACATGGGGCTAGATTGAAAAGAGAGAAATCGGCTAAATTTCTAGCTTTGCAATCTAGGCTGCAGACACTTGAAGTTCTCCATAAACGTACACAACAGGACATGGTATTCAGAGAACTCACTTAGACTTACTCTGAATTGCTTGCGCACATAAACACATCACATCAATACTACAAACAGATGATGGGAAAAATGTTCTATGAATGGGGAAACAAATCTGGGAAACTACTAGCAAAAGCTCTGAAAAATAGAAAATCCTCCCTCTTTGTCCCATCTATTAAATCCCCCTCTGGTTGAGTCTCACACCTGACATCTGATATACTAGCGTCTTTCAGAGAATACTACATGTCACTGTATAACCTACAAAAACCATCTGCAGCCCCATCACTGACGTTGGACTCGCCCTCACTGTCCCAATACATATCAGAAATTGCCCTGCCCAGATTGCCTGTGGCTGCTATCCAAGCTTTAGAGGAGCATTTCTCACAAATAGAACTATCAGAGGCCATAGCCTCAATGCCCGCGGGTAAAAGCCCAGGACCTGACGGGTATACATCTAAATTCTATAAAAACCTCCAAACCGAGGTTGCTCCTCTTCTGCTGGAGGCATTCAATGGCATATCGACTTCAGCACCCCCCTCCCCATCTTTCTTAAAAGCCTTCATCACTGGTATACCCAAAGAAGACAAGGATCCCCTGCTCTGCCCAAGCTATAGACCCATCTCCCTCCTCAATTTGGACACCAAATTGTTTGCCAAATTGATCTCCAACAGATTGGCTCCTTACATGAAGTCCCTGGTCCACCCAGATCAAGTGGGCTTCATTCAGGGAAGAGAGGCCAGAGACAATACTCTCCGTACTTTCTCTGTTATACATCAAGCCCGCAAACAAAAAAACCCCCTGCTTTTTCTGTTATCTTTAGATGCAGAGAAAGCCTTTGATAGGGTGGACTGGGACTTTATGTCATCATCACTTTCGCAGATAGGTTTGGGTCCTCTCATGCACTCCAGAATCATGGCTCTATACACCCATCCCTAAGCTCAAATTAGACTGAATGGACAACTGTCAGCAGCATTTAACATCTGCAATGGTACGAGACAGGGATACCCCTTATCACCTTTGCTGTATGTCCTTTGCATGGAACACTTACTGACAGCCATTTGAATGAAACCAGACATCCCCCTCGTGCCATTTCAAATGCACGGCTTTTGCGGACGATTTGCTACTGTACTTGTCTTCGCCCCTCACCTCCATCCCTTCCCTTATCCACACTATCAGGCGCTTCTCTACTCTAAGCAACTATAAATTGAACATGTCCAAATGTGAAGCTCTAAACGTTACCCTCCCCCAACAAATGGTCCACCACCTGCACTCCTCGTACCCGTTTAAGTGGCAGCCGGTCTCCATTAAATACTTGGGGATCAGAGTTCGCACAAATATTGAGGACACATACCGACTAAACTTTCCCCTGCTTTTACTTCAACTTGACAAAGATCTTTCCCTCTGGGACAAAAAAGACTTCTCCTGGTAGGTAGGGTCAACATTTTTAAAATGAATATTCTACCACGCTTGTTATACTTATTTTCTAGTCTGCCTGTTGTCCTGCCCCGCTCCTTTTTTAAACACTTAAACTCGAGGCACTCTGACTTCATATGGATGCATAAACGCTCTAGATTAGCCAGACATGTCCTGATCAGGAGGAAGCGTGAGGGAGGATTTGCACTCCCTGACTACACCTCCTACTACTTAGCTACCATCCTGACGCGCATTCTAGGTTGCTTCCACCACACGAAAGACAAACAATGGGTACAAAAATAGGTTTGTGAGATGTACTCTATCTGTTTGTGGTGACCGAGAAATTCAGTCAAGGTATAATCTCCTATATACCCAAATGGCAATTGGTACGAGAAAGGAAAAAAGGTGACTGGTTCTCTAGGTCTATGGGGATTACTATAGTGATTTTCTGGTGAGATTGGGTGGTGGAGTGGTAGGGTGTTGTCAGTGTGTCTGTATATATGGGATGATGGTTATGGTAGTGTGTTATATATTGTGAATGTGATATGTATGGTAATAAATGTGCTAGAGTGTATGGCGGTGTATAAGATGCGTTGAAAATGTATGACAGTGTGTGTGAGTGTGTGTGTGTATGATGTGTGTATGGCTGAGGCGTGTATGTTAGTGTAGCTGTGATAGAGGTTAGGTGTGATGGATGAATGTGAAGAGGACAAAGAGGGAAAAAAAAAAAAAAATATATATATATATATATATATATATATATATATATAAATAAATAAATAAAAGAAAAAAAAACATTAATTAAAAAATTAATAAATTAAATAAAAAATAAATAAAAGGGGGAGAGAGAAAGAAGGAAAAGTGGAATGGTTTGTACTTGATTGCTTAAACAATTTATTTGTTATAAAATGACATACAATATATGGAAAAAAAGTGCTGGGCCCTAGCACTTATATTTTCCAATACACAATAAAAAATAATAATCAATAAAAAGCAAATTAATAAATATAGTACTACACTGATAATACCAAGTCAAATAAATATACCCTAGAGTCAGTATTCAATAGCCATAAAGTCAATAGTTCAAAGCACTGGACAGAAGCTCTGCTTCTCAAGTAACTGATGTTAATATTCACGTATATTGGCCAGTATGTCCCACTGGACCATGTACCCAATTGGTCAATGCACAGTATCAGTGCTGCGACCGAAAAGAAGTTAGTAAGTTATCCACGGTACTGCGACCGTACTTATGCAGTGTCTCTAATGCACAGGTGAAAGAAACAATTGTAAAGTGAAACAAAGTTATTGATATACTGGTACTGTGACCGTGGGGACAATCTCGTCCCGTAGAAACACTGTATCCGATAAAGCAATATTGCGACTGTCATATGAGAAGGATACAAGCCTGTAATAGTATAGCTGTTGGCGGTGCTGCGACCGTGCTGGATACAGCAGAGCGGGAAAGCCTCAGCATGTGCTGCAGTCCCGTGGTGGGACAGACAGAGGAGGCTCCAGCAGTTGCAAATATAGGTAAGCAGATAAGGGGGAGAAGATGTCAGGTACTATGTACCGCTCACCCGGTGCTTCCTGTAGCTTCTGCGGTGTCCGTCCTCTCTGCAGGTGAAGAAATTATGCTGTACCGGCCAGCGGTGACCGGAGCTGGTGGTGATGGGCGCGTGTGTGGTCCCGTGCGTGCTAGGATGATTTCCTTGGTCTGTGCTTAGCTTCAGGGTTAGATTAAATGTTGCAGTACTTGAGAGTAGTAGTGCTTGGCTTGGTATGCTAGGACTAGACACGTTTCGGACCTGCTAGGTCCATCCTCAGTAGTCTAATGATCTGCTGCCATGATGGGCCTTAAATACAGTCCAAGTACAATTTTGGAGGGAAAACTGGGAAACAGAAAAAACAAGGAGGCGGATCCAATTTTGGAAAAACCGGCATGGATCCAGGCTCAGGATAGATGAATGGTGGGAAATATTAGGCAAAGAGAATAGGAAGAAAAGATACACAAAAAAAAAAAAAAAAAAAGAAACCTGAGAGAAGAGTAATGTATGTTACATGAGGAGGTATAGTAAAAATGTATACATGGATGTTCTGTTCGTTTTTGGGAATATCGATAAGATATAATGAATTGTATTCAATCGTGTATTATGATCTGAGCAGACATAATCAAAATAAATATAATGTGATAAATTTAGAAGCATAAATAAATATGTAGATGGGTATTTTTGATAGTCTTGTGTGGGTGTAACTTTTGTTTTATAATTCCAGTATAATAGGATATTATTTTCTCTATGGGGGATGTGTAGACGATAAGTATGAAAATAGATGAGTTATGTATGGGGGAGTATAGTTGTAGTATAGAGAAGATATATAGAGTAAAAATGGATATGCATATATACATACATACATACATGCATACACATATATATATACATACATATATACATATATACATACACATACATGCATATACACATATGCACACATGCATAGTCACATATGTGCATGGAAACATGAATATAAAAATATATAGAATATAAAAAATTTAAATATAAAATAAATAAAAGTAAGTATATAAACATATTTAAAATGTAATAAATATATGTACATGAGAATATAAAAATAATAATATTGATTTAAAATATGTCAAAAATGTGTAATGATAAATATTATTGGTGAATTGGTGTGGAACACATGGATATTGCACTTATTGTAGAAATCCAAAAATTTCTAGGTCTGCATTTAGACCAAAAGGTGTCAGTGTTTGTAGATCATAAATCAGTTTACTTTCTTGTCTGGACATTTTTTTGATGTGGTCGCCTCCTCTCCAATCATGTTTCACTTTTTTTTATGGCCGCGAAGGTGAGTCCTGATGGATTCCTATTGTGTTTGTCGCGAAAGTGTGCTGATAATGAATGTTTGTCGAAGCCTGTTTTAATATTGTGGACATGTTCTTGTATTCTCTTCTTGAGGCTTCTTTTCGTGTGTCCCACGTATTGTAATCCACATGGGCATGTAATTGTGTAAATTACAGACATACTGTCACAGGTAAGGAACTCGGTTATTCTGTGTTCTGAACCATTTGATTTGGACACTATTTTCTCAGTTTTTTGGGGAAAATCAGTGATTTGTACATTTTCCACAGCGGAAAAAACCTTTGAGTTTCAGCCATGTTTCTTTAGTTTTTTTGGTTCCATCCACCTCTGGTTGTTTTGTGGTTGGAGCTATTTGTAATCCCAAATATGGTGCTTTTGTGTAGATAATTTTAGGTTTGTCTGTTAAAAATGGATTTAAGGCTTTGTCTTGTTGTAGCAATTCCCAATGTCTTTTTATTATATTTTCAATCTGTTTATGCTGGTTGTTGAAAGGTAGAATAATTTTTAGGTTCTGTTCCATAGTTGTAGACTTGTTTTTTTGTATAAAATAGTCCTTTCTTTCTTGTTTCCTGATTTTGTCTAATGCATCTGTCAATAATTTTTTGGGGTATTCTTTTTTCCTAAATTCTTCTGTTAATAATTTTGCTTCCTTTTCAAAGTCTTCTTCTTTGGTGCAGTTTCTCTTTAGGCGCCTGAACTGTCTCTGAGGTACACCCCGGAGCCATCGAGGTAAGTGACAGCTGTTGAAGAGGATGTATGAATTTCTGGCGGTCGGTTTTGTGTATGTTTGACATTTTAAATGACCATTGTTAATGGTGATAAAAAGATCTAAGAATTCAACCTGTTCTGTACTAATTTGTGGGGTAAAAAGAAGATTTGTTTAAAATTGTTGATGTTGAGAGAATCTAAAAATTCGTCCAGCTGGGGTCTTGAGCCTCTCCAGATTAGTAAAATGTCGTCTATATAGCGGCGCCATAGGACCAGATCCGCGCCAAGCCTCGGACTAATGGCAAGATGTTCCCAAAAACCCATGAAGAGGTTTGCATAACTTGGCGCAAATCTGGTCCCCATGGCCGTGCCAACTTTTTGACGATAAAATTGTTTATTAAAAAAGAAATAGTTATGTGTTAAAATATACTTAATACTCTCTGTTAAAAAGCCTATTTGGGTGGGAAACAGTTCTTCAGCTTGGGTTAAAAAATAGTGTGAGGCTTCTATTCCTTGCTCATGATTTATGCAAGTGTAAAGTGAGCTGACATCTAAGGTTCCAATAATCCAATGTTCTTTCCATTCCAGTTTTTCCAAAGTTTTAATGGTGTCTGTGGTATCCCGTAGGTATGATGGTATTCTTTTTACATATGGCTGTAAAAAATGGTCCACATATTTTGATAGGTTGGACGTGATGGATTGTATGCCTGAGACAATTGGACGTCCAGGAGGGTCTGTTGGATGCTTATGGACTTTGGGGAGGCAATAAAAAACTGGAGTCCTTTTCTCTGTCCCTAGTATAAAATCAAATTTGGTCTTGTTTAAAAAAAATTCTTGTAGCGCTGCTTCACATAAGGATTGTAATTCTTTCATGTATTGTGTGGTGGGATCTTCCGATAAAGGTTCGTAAGTCTCTGAATTTTTCAATTGTCTATTGCATTCTTCTACGTACTTTTCCGTGTCTAAAATGACATTGGCCCCTCCCTTGTCCGCTGGTCTGATGGTAATGTTATTGTACTCTTGCAATTCTTTTATTGCCAGAATCTCCTTTTTTGTTAGGTTGTTGTTTCTTTGCTTCAAAGGTTTTAGGTAGCGTATCTCCTTCTCCACACAATGTCTGAAGGCGTTGATCTCACCTCCAACCTCTTGTGTTGGGTAAAATGTTGACCTCTTCTTTAAATTCGTGTGTACATAATGCTCTGCTGGGGGGTCTCTCCTTTCCAATGTTTTTTTCAGGAAGTATTTTTTGAGGCTCAGATTTCTGATTAATTTTTCAATGCCTACATATATGTCAAATTTGCTCATTTCCTTGGTTGGGGCATATTTTAAACCTTTTTCTAATAATTTTTGTTGGTGTAATGTCAATGGGATTTTACTTAGGTTGATGATTGCTGAATCCAGTTCGGTTTTCTCATCTTCTTCTTTTGGTTCGGGGTTTCTTCTTGTTCCCAAGTTTCTGTTTCTATGTCTAACTCTCTTTTTCTGCTGTTTTTTTCGGAATGTTGGTAGAGTTTCTCTTGTATTTTCTTTGGTTGCATGTATGCTATCATGCTTGTTGTTTTTACTGGTTGACAATGGGTACGCTTGGAACACCACTCACAGGGATATGACCCGAGGACAGTCCTGCGGGATCCGACTATAGAAAGAGATGGTAGGACCCTAAAGACACTACCCCCGGTGCTATACTCCATTTGTAAGTCCAGATCAATGTACATGTCCAGCCTCAACATATTTGACCGCACCAGACCTCTCATGCCTCTTTTCCATAACACTGCATTCCCCCCAGCACTACATCAGCGTTCATTACTGACATTTAATAAAGAGACGTACACAGTGTTCTCATCATTGCTAACGCACACAGGACTAAAACCGGTCTCTGACTTACTTGACGGGCGCCCCCCCACAGCAACCCAAATGTACCAATATGCACAATTGTTACACTTTTACAACGCAACAAAACATAGTCTAGATCTACTCAGGCCCCTTACCGATTTTGAGCAACTCTGTGTCTCCTCCATGCCTATTCAGCACTCAGTTAGTGTACTATACTCCCTGCTCGTGGCGAAGATCACCACCAGACCAATACCCTTTGGATCGGGATGGGAGAGGGACATTGGACATACGATCTCACATCTGGACTGGAGGATGGCACTCCGCAATTGTCATAGCACCTCTATGTCCTGTAATGCGCAGGAAATTAACTACAAATTGTTAACTATATGGTACAGGGTTCCAGCCCTGTTGGCAACCATGTACCCCAACGTGTCAGATTCCTGTTGGAGATGTCTCTCAGATAGATGTACAATGCTCCACACGTGGCTCACTTGTCCTTCCCTAGCCCCCTTTTGGTCAAGGGTTTTAGATGTAATCAAACGCATTACGAAAATACAACTACAATGCACACCCGAAATCCTTCTTCTCTTGATTCTACCCCCATCGATACCCAAACACACGACTCGCCTAATCTTATTCCTACTCCTAGCAGCCAGGTCAGTGATACAAAGATTATGGAAATCACCTACTCCCTCCTCCATTTCGTCATGGCTATTAGAGATCTCTAGACTCCATAGGATGGAGGAACTATTGGCCGAATCGAGCAAAAAACTCCCTAAATACCATACGACCTGGTCCCCATGGGTGGATTTTGCGAGCTCCACAGAATACGAGAACCTATATCTCAATACTTAACTAACCCCTCACCTTCATAAGCACCGACGAACTAAAACCTTCTCATTACTTGACCTGACATCTCTGACCTGTGACTGTTGGACGGGTCTCCGCTGGATGTTCGGGGAGCTCTGGGATGCTCTGGGCAGCGAGGTAGGCTCCTGATCTCTCAATTGCGGTTCTCCTGCTTCTTCTATCCTTTCCCTTCTCCTTCTTTTCTCTCCTCTTATCCCTCCTCTTTTCCTTTCTCACTACCACCTCACCCTCTCGAGTTATCTTGCCTGATATCTCATTTAATTACGTAATTACGATGGTTTAGTTGTCAAAAGGGAATGTCACTCACCTCGTGGCACTACATGCTATGCAGACCCTCATATACATTGCACTAATTGCTACACGAGCGTTCCCTCACAGTGAGACATGGAGGCCAACTCATCAAGGACCCTACATTGCAGCTGTTTTGTACTGTTGTTGGTCATAACCATGCTGGTGTTCCCAGACTACTGTTTAACAGACTGTCTAGCTGCTCGGAATGTTATTACCTTCCATGTGATGAACACTCCCTGGACTATATGATAACCATTATTGTCCATTGTTTATGTTTATGTATGTTTCAAAAACCTTCAATAAAACATTTAATATGAAAAAAAAAGTTTTATTCCCTCCCAGACCCAGGCCTAGCAGCATCAGTAAACCGTATATTGGCTGAATGACACAGCCTGGAGTTGGCTAAAGCAATAGGAGTGTCTGAATGGCAGAGCCTGGAATTGGCAGCATCATGACGAGACCATTGAAATGTATGATTTTTAAATTTAAATTCAAGATTTTGAAATTGATATTAGGGATTTTGTCATAGAAATTTCATTACTCTGCCTGACATACTTATTGCATATATGAGGGGAGTACAATACGCTTCACTTTGCTTAAAACAGTATTTGTATAGAACAGCAGCAGGTGTGTACTATTGGCTGTCCTTTCACAGTATATAGACCCTTGACAGATTAACAGGTGCAAAATAGTACACTACTTAGTTGTAGGTATGTGGTATGAACTAATGAGGGCAGAAAAATGTGCTACAGTACGCTTAAAAATACTTATTTTTACCTCTGTCCCAGATTACAATTTCTCTGTCCCTTTATAATTAGAAATTGTCAGAATAACACCTGACATTCAAAATAATAAAAGGATTCATACGTTCTCTGAAGAAAAGGATCCTTCGTTAGATGACAATGTGAGTATTGTGTGTTCCAGTGACATTAGCTCATCGAAAGAACAGGAAAACATGATACAATTTAATTCTGCAACTTAAGAACTACAACAAAGAATAAACAACTTAAAGCCTACTGGAACTGAGGAACTTCAAAATGGTAAATCTACCACCTGGCATAGTCAGTCAATTCCAACAGCCGGTGGTCAGTATCCACAGTTCTCTGTTTCTGCTAGTCCTTGGCAATATTCCTTTTATTACTGGTCTGGTATCAACATGGCAATAATGCTGTGAGAGTAACTCAAGGATACCCACAGGTTTCCTACAATACACAGTCAATATATGGAGACCATATAGTGGCTGAATGACACAGCCTGGAGGTGGCTGAGGCATGAGAAGACAAAATAGTGTCTGAATGGCGCAGCCTGGAGTAGACGATTGAAATATAAAAAATGTAAATAGAAATTTAAGATTTTGAAATTGAAATTGAGGATTTTGAAATGGAACTTTTAACTTTTAACCCTTTTTGTCCCAGGCCCCTACTTGTGGGTACAAAGGACCTAATGTAGCAAGGAGTCACATGTCACATGGCAGCACAATGACAGAGCCTGGAGGTGGCTGAAGCATGAGGAGACCATATAGTGTCTGAATGGCACAGCCTGGAGTAGACCATTGAAATAAAATAATTTTAAATAGAAATTTAAGATTTTGAAATTGAGGATTTTGAAATGGAACTTTTAACTCTCAGGTTTTAGTGTCCCGGGCTCCGGCGTGTGGGTACAAAAGACCTAATCTAACAAGGACTCACATGTCACATGGCAGCACAATGACAGAGCCTGGAGGTGGCATCAGTAGGAGGAGACCATATAGTTGCTGAATGGCACAGCCTGTAGTTGGCTGAAGCATGAGAAGACCATATAGTGCTTGAATGGCACAGCCTGGAGTTGGGGGCAGATGAGGAGACAATAGGGCCTCACAATCTCTAAGAATAAAAGATGAATTTTGAAATTTCCATTGAAGATGTATGGTACCTAGTGCTACCATACACATATATAGGTAATGTCCTAGGCCCAGCAGTATCACTAAACCATGTAGTTGCTGAATGACACAGACAGGAGCAGGCAGCAGCATGAGTTCACAAGAGTAGTTCACAACCCCTAACATTAAAAGGTGAATGTTGAAATCTCTATTGAAGATTAGCTAGTGCTACCATCAAAAAATGTAAGGCCCAAGTCCAGTAGCTTCACTAAACCATGTAGTTGCTGAATGACACAGACAGGAGCAGTCAGCAGCAGGAGTAGACAAGAGGGTTCTAATCATAGCCGGGACCCTGGGCTAACAGTGCACGGCACCGATCGTTGACCGCCGCGTCTGAAAGTGAAACTAAACGCTTCCCGGCAGCTCAGTCAGGCTGATCGGGAGATCGCGATAAAATTGCGATGTTACGATCAGCTGGGACGCAGGCCGGTACGTCCTGAGCCCAACTCCCGATGTTTAAAACGGGGTCACGCCATGACCCCGCATCACACCGGGTCTGTCCCGGCTGCTAATCATAGCCGGGACCCTGGGCTAGCAGTGCGCGGCACCGATCGTTGACCGCCGCGTCTGAAAGTGAAACTAAACGCTTCCCGGCAGCTCAGTCGGGCTGATCGGGACATCGCGATAAAATCGCGATGTTCCGATCAGCTGGGACGCAGGCGGAGGTCTCCTTACCTGTGTCCGCAGCATCCGATCGGGGTTTGATTGCTCCAAGCCTGAGCTACCAGCTTGAGCAATCGAGCCCCTATCTCACTGATCCATGCAGAGCTATGGCTCTGCAGGGATCAGCATAGGAGATCAGTGTGTGCAGTGCTATAGCTCCATATGGGAGCTATAACACTGCAAACAAACAGTGGGGAAAAAAAGTTAACAAAGGTCATTTAACCCCTTCCCTATTAAAAGTTTGAATCACCCCCCTTTTCCCATAAAACAAAACTGTGTAAATAAAAATAAACATATGTGGTATTGCCGAGTGCATAAATGTCCGATCTATAAAAATATATAATTAATTAAAGTGCTCGGTCAATGGCGTACGCGCAAAAAAATTCCAAAGTCCAAAATAGCGTATTTTTGGTCACTTTTTATATCATAAAAAAATGAATAAAAAGCGATCAAAAAGTCCGATCAATACAAAAATGGTACAGATAAAAACTTCAGAACATGGGGCAAAAAATTAGCCCTCATACCGACCTGTAGGCGGAAAAATAAAAAAGTTATTGGGGTTAGAATATTAAAATTTTAAACGTATACATTTTCATGCATGTAGTTATGATTTTTTTCAGAAGTGCGACAAAATCAAACCTATATAAGTAGGGTATCATATTAATTGTATGGACCTACAAAATAAAGATAAGGTGTCATTTTTACCAAAAAATCCACTGCGTAGAAACAGAAGCCCCCAAAAGTTACAAAATGAATTTTTTTCTTGATTTTGTCGCACAATGATTTTTTTTTTCCATTTCGCCGTGGATTTTTTGCTAAAATGACTAATGTCACTTCAAAGTAGAATTGGTGGTGCAAAAAATAAGCCATTATTTGGAATTGTATGTGCAAAATTGAAAGCGTTATGATTTTTAGAAGGTGATGAGGAAAAAATGAAAATGCAAAAACGGAAAAACGAGTCCTTAAGGGGTTAAGCATGTTTGTAAGCTAGTGCTAACATCCAAAAATGTAAAAGCCAAGCCCAGCAGCATCAGTAAGCCAAGTAGTTCCTGAAACACACAGTCAGTAGCAGGCATCAGCAGTACAGAAGAGGGTTTCATAACCCTTTATATTGAAAGATCAATGCTGAAATCTCAATTAAGTATGTATGTAAGCTAGTGCTAACATCCAAAAATATAAGGACCAAGCCCAGCAGCATACGTAAGCCGAGTAGTTCCTGAAAGACACAGTCAGGAGCAGGCAGCAGTACTCAAGAGGCTTTTCATAACCCCTAAGATTGAAAGATCAATGTTGAAATCTCTATTGAAGAGGCATGTTACCTCGTGCTGTCATCAAAGAATTTGAGGCCCAAGCCCAGCAGCATCGCTAAGCACAGTAGTTCCTGAAACACACAGCCTGGAGCAGGCATCAGCATGAGTTTACAAGTGGGCTTCACAACCCCTAACATTAAAATGTTAATGTTGAAATCTGAATAGAAGATGTATGTTAGCTAGTGCTAACATCAAAAAAAATTTAGGCACAGGCCAAGCAGCATCACTAAACCATATAGTTGATGACACAGCCTGGATCTGGCAGCAGCAGAAGTACACAAGAGGGCTTGATAACAGCTAACATTAAAAGGTGAATATTGAAATCTGTATAAAACATATATGTTAGCTAGTGCTAACATCTAAAAAAATTAGGCACAGGCCCAGCAGCATCAATAAGCAAAGTAGTTCCTGAAACACACAGCCTGGATCAGGCAGCTGGAGGCATACATAAGAGGGCTTCACAACCCCTAACATTAAAAGATCAATGTTGAAGTCTCTATTGAGCATGTATGCTTGATAGTGCTACCATCAAAAAATTTAGGTAATATCCAAGACAGTCCCAGCAGCATCAGAAAACAATATATTGGCTGAATGACACAGCCTGGATGTGGGGAAAGCATATGGAGCCCATATAGTGTCTGAATGGTACAGCCTGGTGGTGGCCGAAGCATGAGGAGACCATATAGTGGCTGAATGGCACAGCCTGGAGTTAGCAGAAGCATAAGGAGACAAAATAGTGGCTGAATGAAACAGCCTGGAGGTGGCAGTAGCAGCATCCGGAGTCCTGAAAGTGACCCAGAGAGTGGTGCATTGAGTGCCAATACCAATACCCGGTGATTAAGGTGGCTGGAATGTTTGTAACTGGGGAGCAGTGCCTTAAAACTGTTTGGCACTATACATATTTGTGAAGTGTTGGTGGAGCACCATGGTGAATTTATTCTGGTGCATCAGGCATTGATGGGTGCAAATCCTGGCTGATTTATGCCTGATTCATCTTCACAAAGGTCAGTCTCTCCATATTTTTCATGGACAGATGGGTTCTCAATGGGGTGACTATGGCCCCTGCCGCAGTAAACAACCGCTATGATGGCACACTACTAGCCAGGCAGGACAGCTTTTCCACGGCAAACTCTGCTAGTTGCGGCCATAAATCAAGTTTGGCTGTCCAGAAGAACAGCAGATCTTCAAGGTTTGTTTGCATGGCCATTTCAAGGTTTGCCACCACCTGCTGGTTCAGGTCCTGCTCCATGTCTGAAAACGTTCAGGAGGTCCAGCACTTCGTAGCGATTAGCTTTATTGTAGAAATATCACACGGTAAAAACTACACTTAGTCAGTTCTGACTAAGTGTCATTTTTACAGTGTGATGTTTCTACAATAAAGCTGCTCGTTACCTCCTCAACGTAATTTTTCATTGTTGGATGCCTTGCTGGGCACCGGTCCGCGAACCGTGTACCTTGGGAGGTGAGCTGGAATTTTGTTTCTGTTATCATGCTCCATGTCTACCTGCTGCTGATGAGTTGCTTCACTATGCGGGCGAAGAAAGGTACTCATCAGCGATTGTAGACTTAGGCTGCTGCTAATGGAGCTGGTACTGCTCCTGCCACTCCACCCATCCCCATCAGCCATGGCAGTGGAAGGTGAGCGCAGAGGGCCCCCCGACTAAGACCTGCGAGTGGATGGACGATGGCGCCGATAGCCATCGGCCAACTGACAATGTAGGATTTCTCTGTAGTAGGTCAGTTTGTCCTCCCTCTCAGTGGGTGTAAAAAAGGCCCCGATTTTGTGTCAGTAGCGAGGGTCCAATAAGGTGGAGAGCCAGAAGTCATCCCGCTGACGAAAGTTGACAATTCGGCAGTCACTACACAAGCAAATGAGCATGCATCGTGCCATTTGTGCAAATGACTCAGAGGAACTCCCTGCCTCCATCTCCACTGCATACTGCCACCGTGTGTCTGTGTCCTCTGTCTCCCCTTCCTCACAACCTTCTAGCTCCTCTAGTTGACCATGCTCCTCCTTTCCTGTCATATGACTAGAAACACCGACGATCTCATCAAACCTAATCTGTGCTCCACTGTGCCCCTCATCCTCCTCCTCCAGTTCAGCCCCCACAAGGCTCATGTGGCCATGAGATGTAGGCGCAAAGTCTCCATTGCCCTGACCAGCCATCGTTTCCAACACTTTTTGTAGGAAATGAAGCAGTAGAATGACGTTATGCATCCCGTAATTCTGCCGACTTACTAATAACGTGACTTCCTCAAAGGGCCTGAGCAAACGGCAGGTGTCACGTATGAGCTGCCACTTTTTCACATTGAAGTTACACAGGGGAGTACCCCTGTCCGCTTGGATCATCAAGAAATCGGTGATGGCTTTTCTCTGTTCGTACAGTTGGTCCAACATACAGAGGGTGGAATTCCCAAATGTGGCAACGTCACAAATCAGACTATGTTGTGGGATGCCGTTCTGACTCTGCAGCACAAGGAGGGTGTGCTCTGCGGTGTACGAGTGGCTGAAGTTCATGCAAAGTTTCCTTCCCATTGTTAGAATGTCTTGCAAATGGGGGGAACACTTCAGGATCTGCTTCACAATCAGATTGAACACGTGTGCCATGCAGGGAACATGACTCAGCCTTCCCAGTTGCAACGCATGCAAGATGTTCTTCCCGTTGTCAGTCACCATGGTTCCCATTTCCAGTTATCGTGTAAGCCATGCTCCGATTTCTTTACGAATTACTCTTAGCAGTTACTCCCCTATGTGACTCTTTTCAACAAGGCAAACCATGTGAAGAACAGCGTGACACCGCTGTGCCCTGCACACATGGTATGCTGAAGGGCCACTGAGACTTGTCTGGGTAGTGGAGGCTAAGGACACGGTGGAGGATGAAGAGGCGGAGTCGCACACTGTCACAGGACTAACGGGCTGAGAGCGTGGAGGAGGAAGTGGCGTGACCTTTCCAAGTTAGGGTTGTGGCTGTGCAGGAACCACATTACCCCAGTGAGCCATAAAGGACATGTATTGTCCCTGACAGTAGTTACAGCTCCAGGCGTCGGCGCTGCAGTGCACTTTTGAATACACTGACAGGCTCAAGGACTGGACCACCTTCTCTTCCACAAAATTGTGCAGGGCTGGTACTGCCTTCTTCGCAAAGAAATGACGGCTTGGCACTCGCAACCACGGCTCGGTACAAGCCATCAGTTCTCTGAAAGGTGCAGAGTCCACCACTTGAAAAGGGAGGGACTGCAGCACAAGCAACTTAGACAGAAGAACATTCAGCTTCTGTGCCGTTGGATGAGTGGGCGCATACTGTTGTCTCTTGGACAGGGCTTCACGGATGGATTGTTGGCAGAATGGCTAACTAAAAGTGGGAGGAGCAGGAGCATATGGATCGACAGAAGGAGGGTATGACATACAGCTCCCTTCAGCTGAGGTGGTGGAGCCCTGGCTGGCTGGCTGAAAGAGGGAGCAGTGTGCCACTGAGTGATGCAGCAGGCTGGACCACTACATTGGAGCCACGGTTCTCCCAGGCCGCTTTATGGTGGCGAAGCAAATGTTGATGCAGGGCCGTCGTGCCAACAATGGGACCCTGGACACGCTTCACCTTCTGCCGACATATCTTGCATGTGGCTATGTGAAACTCCTCCGGATGCTTGATGAAAAACTGCCACACCACCGAGTAGCTTATTTTTCCACCAACAGTCCACATTAATTGACTGCTACTGCCGCCGTCTCCAGGAACCCATGTTCCACTACCTCCCAGAAAGGTAGGCTGCCGCAAAGCAGGTGGTCTCCCTGGACATGTTTGGCTCCAGAATTTTTACTTCTGCCACCACGCTGACTGCCAGCCATGCTACCGCCTTGCTGACTCAGCTGCTGCCTCATGGGCAACCTGCAACTCTCTTCTCCTGATGATGATGAAGCCCCTTCTGCACCTGGCTCCCAATTATGATCGGCTTCATCATCATCAACAAGTGTCTACACATCACTGATGTCCTCCTCAGGTTCCTCAATAGTGTCTGCTTTAGGACTCTGAACACTGGCAACACCGCCTCCCACGTCACTCTCCTCATCACTACTCGCCCGCTTAGCGGAGGAAGCGGCGGATGTCTCCTCCACTTCTTGGCTGGGCAGTAGCTGCTGACTGACCTTTATTAGATTGTCCTCAGTGACTAGTGAAGCTGAACCTACAGCATAAGATACTTCTGTAGGAGAGGGAACAGCATAGGACAGAGGAAATGGGAGGACAAGGACTGCTCCCGGACCATGCCAACTGAGGGTTGTGTCTGAAGAACCCACTGACTGTCGACTGGGGGTGTCAGATGTCACTTGAGATGAAGTGGATGACCGTGTTAACCAATCGACGACGGCAGATGGGTTGCTGGTCGAGACATGACCGCTAGCTGATAACGGGAGCTCAGGCTTCTCACTGCTACTCCTGCTGCTACTCGCCCCTAGTCTGCTGCAACCTCTGCCTGAAGAATTTAGGCCTCTGCCCTCCTCTGTGCACGTCCTGGCACTTCTCTACCTGACATACTTAGTGCGTATATGAGAGGAGTACAATATGCTTCACTACGCTTAAAACAGTATTTGTCTAGAACAGCAGCAGGTGTGCAGTTTTGGCTGTCCTTTCACAGTATCTAGACCCTTGACAGATTAACAGGAACAAAATAGTACACTACTTAGATGTAGGTATGTGGTATGCACTGATGATGGCAGAAAAGTGCGCTACAATACACCTAAAAACTCTGTATTTTTGTAAAACACCAGCAGGAGATTACTTTTGTCTGTCCTTTCACAGTATGTAGGCCCTTGACAGATTAACAGGTACAAAATAGTACACTACTTAGATGTACGTATGCGGTATGCACTTATGAAGGCAGAAAAATGCGCTACAATGAGCCTAAAAACTCTGTAACTTGTTTTAAAACACCAGCCGGTGATTACTTTTGTCCGTCCTTTCAGAGTATGTAGATCTTGACAAATTAACAGGTACAAAATAGTACACTACTTAGATGTAGGTATGTGGTAAGCACTGATGATGGCAGAAAATGCGCTACAATACGCCTAAAATCTCTGTATTTTTGTAAAACACCAGCAGGAGATTACTTTTGTCTGTCCTGTCACAGTATGTAGGCCCTTGACAGATTAACAGGTACAAAATAGTACACTACTTAGATGTAAGTATGTGGTATGTACTTATGAGGGCAGAAAAATGCACTACAATGCACCTAAAAACTCTGTAATTTTTTAAAAACACCAGCCGGTGAGTACTTTTGCCTGGGCTTTTTCAGTATGTAGGCCCTTGACAGATTAACAGGTACAAAATAGTACAATACTTAGATGTACATATGCAGTATGCACTGATGATGGCAGAAGAATGTGCTACAATACGCCTAAAATCTCTGTATTTTTTTTTTTTTTTATGAAAAGAATGTTTTTCATTCTCCACGAGAACGCTGATGGGACTAGGAGGATGTTAAATGCTGCTGGAATGCAGCTAAACATTACTGAACTAAACATTTGTTCTTATGTATTTTTAATTTTTAAGTACACACACACACACACACACACACACACACATATCATGTATAACACATATAGTACACCATCTCCATCTGGTGTAACCTCCCACCTTTGCCATTACCAAACCCTACTAAATGTTCATAGTCTGTTCTACAGCAACAGATAACAGCATTATTCAATGTATGCATAACCAACTCCAGACATACAACCACAATATTTAAACTTTTATTTATTTAGGTTTATTAATATTTGACATCTTGTTATCACTCGTTTCCTTAATATTACTTTCTTTTAGCACTGTACGTTTGGGCCTGAGGAAGGCACTCCTTGTATGCCGAAACACGTTGTCCGTATTGCCAAATATAAATGATTTCTTGTCCTGTGCTGGCCTGAGTCTCTCCATTTGTGACCTCCTTTTGAGCAGCGCCTCTAATACCGTTTTTTCCTTTTTCTATTATTTGTTGTTTGTGTGTTGTACTTTGTTCAACCTTAAAAAATGTACAAATAAAAAGTTTGATAAATAGAAAATGTATAAAATATTCTTAAAGCAAAAAATATATATTTTGTTACGTGCATGCTGTAAAGGGCCAGGGTCTCCAGGGTGACATACAAAGTTTGAAGCCATATCAAAATTAAAATGTTATACTGTACACCTTGTACTGAACACAAATATACTCATAACTCTGAATGCTAGACAACATTGCAGGGCTGTTATCTACAACATAAAACATTATGTTGAGTTCGAGTTTAGTGCATGATAAACTTTTTATTTTTTAAGAATCTAGCTTTTAGTTCTACAGTATACATCATACAATTTTATATCACGAATAGGGAGGTAATGCCTTATGCAAACTATAAATTGTTATTCTCCCACCTACCAACTTACCTGTTAAGTTGACTTCTTAACCTCTTCACTGACAGGGTTTTGTTTTGTTTTCTTCTCACTTTCTGAGAACCATTAATGTAGCCTTGTGAGGGCACATTTTTTCTTTAAAAACAAGTAGTACATTTTAATGTCATTTTATTCCTTTATTCTACCATTTAATGTACTGCAAAAACACAATTCTCTTATGGAAAAAAATTGCGTTATATATATATATTATGGGAAAGTATAGTGACACCAAGTCTTTGAAAAACTATTCTGACTGCAATACATTTTAATTTTTGGTCCATGGAGCTGTAGGTGGGCTGCTTTTTTTGCATATTAAGCTTTAGTGTTTATGGATAGCATAATTCGGTTGATCACTCTTTAATTCATATTTTGCTTGATTATTTAAAGGGGTACTCAGTAATTCTCTGAGTAGTTCCTTTGAGTCTGACCACAGTGTCCTCTGCTGCTACCCCTATCTGTGTCAGGAACTGTCCAGAGCATGATAGATTTGCTATGGGGATTTACTTGTACTCTGGACAGTTCCTGACACAGACAGAGGTGTCAGCAGAGAGCACTGTGGTCAGACTCAAAAGAACAACTCAACTTCCTCTGGAGCATACAGCAACTGATAAGTACTGGAAGGGTTATTTTTTAATAGAAGTAATTTACAAATCTGTTTAACATTCTGGAACCAAGTGATTAGGAAAAAATAAAAAATGTTTTCCATTGGAGTACTCCGTTAATACATTGCAGTTCCTGTATGTCAGGGTATTGAGATCAGACTGCTTTATTAGTACATCTTGTCTTCACTAGGTCCCTGGATACTATCTTGACCGCTTAGCATCCCATGATCGCATTGTGGGGGATTGGGACAGGCAAGGGGGCTTAAGCTCTATTCCCGACATCATGATGTCTAAGGATGTCAAATGTTGGGGAAAAAAAGTATGGTACAAAATATATTGGCATATCACCTAAATTTGAATTAATGAATGTACAGCTACAATTTAATTCTGAAATGTACATTTTAGTTTACTTTTTCTTATGCAAATCCCTTTCATTTGTGTCTTTCTATGTATTTGCTCAAACATATACTTAAAGGGACTGTTCTGTTTTTAACACTTAGGGTTCCTCAAGACTTGTCAAATACTGTGTTAAAAGTTTTCAGTAGTAATTAATTGTAATAGTAGTTAATAGTAAGAAAGGGGTCACTGCCAAGGAATTCTGACATTGTTCATGCTTTTAGCACATGAACACCAAAAACTGTGTTCACTTGCTGCCCTTTGACAAGTGTCACTGACATTTTTTTATCAATCAATCTGATCAATCAATCAATCAATAAACTGCAGTCATTATATTCAGAGCAAGGTCTTGTTACCAGTGGGGTACCTCAGGGATCTGTACTGGGACCAATTTTTTTAAATATCTTCATTAGTGATATTGCAAAAGGTCTCGATGGTTAGGTATGTCTTTTTGCTGATGACACACAACTAAACTAGTAATAAACTATTATATGGATTGCAGGATAAAACTTACCAGGAAAGGTTAAATGACCTTAACATGTATAGCTTGGAAGAAAGAAGAGACAGAGGGGATATGATAGAGACTTTTAAATAAATAAATAAATAAAGGGAATCAACACGGTAAAGGAGGAGAGCATATTTAAAAGAAGAAAAACTACCACAAGAGAACATTGTTTTAAATTAGAGGGGAAAAGGTTTAAAAGTAATATCAGGCAGTATCACTTTACTGAGAGAGTAGTGGATGCATGGAATAGCCTTCCTGCAGGAGTGGTAGCTGCAAATACAGTGAAGGAGATTAAACATGCAGGGGATAAACATAAGGCTATCCTTCATATAAGCTAGGGCCAGGGACTATTGATAGGATTCAGATTATTGGGCAAAACACTGCCTAAGGGTACATTCACACGAGCAGATCTCCAGCACGTAAATACACTGCGGATCCGCCACTAAAGGACCTTTGTGTGCTGCCTTTACAGGTGCCTGCTCGGAGCGGCAATACACCGCTACAAGCAGACACACTGAAGCGATGTGTGAGTTGCTGCACATGCGCGGTGTACTCGCACACACCATGGACGCTCGCCCTGATCTATGAGCTAGGCCGAGAGCTGCCGCAATGTGCTAGTATACTGCTCATGTGCACGGCAACTCGCACATCGCAGTGTGTCTGCTCATAGCAGCGGATTGCTGCTCTGGGCAGGCACCTGTAAAGGTAGAATACAGCGGTCCTTCAGCGGCAGATCCGCAGCATAATTCGCGCTGGGGATCCGCTCGTGTGAACGTTCCCTAACAGCTCTAAACTCCTGTCTAAGGGTGCATTCCCACAACGTTTTTGCAAAACAGTCCCCGATATATGTTTCCAATGTGAAAACCTTTTGGAACCGTACTGAAAACTTTATGCATTGACTGACTCTCCATTAAAAACCGTATGCCAAGCAATGCACCCAGTTGCATCTGTTTTGCGTCTTATACGGTTTTGTATGTTTTTTTTTCCGTACCCAAAACCGTAGCCTGCCACGGATTTTGGTCCAGGTGAAAAACCGTATTAAACCGTATAAATTTTTTTAAACATGGGAACCGTGCAGAACTGTATGTGTGTACGGTTCCATCCGATTTGCACCATACGGTTTTTGACTTTGCCTAGTTTTTTTTCTTGGAATTTCAATCAAACAAGTGAAACTTTATTCATAATGGAGTGAAAAGTAAAAAACTTATAGTTTTTCTTTCTTTAAAAACGGATGCAACCGGTCATCATTTTTCAACCCGTTTACGGCCATATACGGGTTAAAATTTGCACACACATTTTGATACAATTTAGTCCAGTTTTGAGGATTCCGTTTTTTCATCAAAAACCTGATACGGGAACTGTATTGAAAAACATGGTGTGAATGCACCCTTACACTGTTAGGAGTATATTCAAGTAGTTTTAAAGGATCAGTTATAGTGACATGAAGTAACCCACGGTAACTATTACAGTTCAACCCTATTTTAGGCTTATTCACACCAAAATAAAGCAGCATAAAGTATTCCTGGTTGTCGGTGGATGCCTGCCAGTGTTAATATGCACATGGAGACATAGGAAGACCCAGCGTGCCAAAAGTGCAGTAACAGAATTTGTGTTCTACAATAGTGAAGACTGAAGAAGAAATAGCTCTTGTATGAAAAGCTGAAAAAAAAATTATCCCTTTTCTGGGGATGATTGGTTGTCTATGTATAGGTCTGGCTGGAAGTAGGGTAATGTTAGAATGTTGTTACTAGTAGTGTCCAGCAGGTGGTGGCTGACTGATGTAATAGCGTAAAGCATGAGATGGTAGACAGATGTTTATAGCATACAGCACGAGATGGTGGACTGATGTCACTAGTGTACAGCATGAAATGACAGACAGATGTCACTTGCGTACAGCATGAGATGGCGGACTGATGTTACTAGCATCCAGCAGGGGTGGTGGTAGCACTACCTAATCACTGACATTTGGCACAGGAGGTTTAAATTCCTCACTGATCCATGCCTGATTCATTTTAGTAAAAGTCAGTTTTTCCACGCTGCTGGCTGACTATCTTGTTCGCTGCCTGCTGCACTGAACACTCTCTCCGAAGCCACATTAGAGGGTGGACAAGACAGATCACTCAAGGCAAACTGGGCAAGTTCTGGCCAATTGTCTAATCTGGTGATCCAGAAGTCCATAGGGTATGGCGGGAAGTAGCAGGTTTGCCAAAAAACTATTTCATTTTGGCCAGCAGCCCTGGCTGGCTGCAGGGTGGATGCAAAAGCAAACACAACAAATCTGAACTTGACCAGAAGCTCATGTTGGCCGCAGGGTGGTTGCAAAAGCAAATGCAAAAGCAAAATAATGGCGACTTGGTACTTATTTTGGCCAGCAGCCCTGGCTGACCGCAGGGTGGTTGCAAAAGCAAATGCAACAAATTTGAATTTGGCCAGCAGCCCCGGCTGGCCGCAGGGTGGTTGTAAAAACAACTGCTATAAATTTGAATGCTATGAATTTCACCCCAGCCAGACAGCCCAGGCCTGGCTGTAAGTAGCAGTAATGATTGGAGCAAAACAGTTTTTCGGACATATACTGCCCCGGGCTGTAAGTACAACTCCACATATCAACCATGGCATGCAGGGTACGACTGTCTCAGCAAAATAATGGCAACTAGGTACTCATTTTTTTCAGCAGCTCTGGCTGGCTGCATGGTGTCTGCAAAAGCAAATGCAACACATTTGAATTTGGCCGGCAGCCCTGGCTGGCCACAGGGTGTTTGCAAAAGCAAACGTGATAAATTAGAATTTTGCCCCAGCCATGCGGCCCAGGCCTGGCTGGGAAATCCCACTAAGACAACAGAAATGGAGCAAAACTTTTTTTTTGGTCACATTTTACCCCTGGCCATAGGTACTACTCCATGTACCAATTGTGGCATGCATGGTATGGCTATCTCAGCAAAAAAAATGGCGACTAGGTAAGTGCAGCATGAATTTCTCCAAGCATTCCAAAAATTATCCCTTTATTTTTTTTTAAAGAGTAGCAACAGGTTCTTAGTCTAGCAAGTTAAGAAGATGGCATGGATTTTTCCAAGCGTTCAAAAAATTATCCCTTTTAATGTGGATGATGAGTTGCATATGTGTAGGCCTGGCTGGAAGTAGGGTAATGGTGGATTGGTGTCACTACTAGTAGACAGAATACTGCAGATGGTAATGAGATAGAGTTATCTGTAGCCAGCAGAGAGCAGGCATTGGGAGACTAGGTATACTTCTACCCAGGCTTTGTGATACTTGAGGTGCTGACTAGTGTTGAGCGGCATAGGCCATATTCGAATTCGCGAATATTCGCGAATATATGGACGAATATTCGTCATATATTCGCGAATATTCGCATATTCGTTATATTCTCGTTTTATTTTCGCATATGCGAAAATTCGCATATGCGAAAATTTGCGTATGCGAAAATTAACATATGTGAATATTAGCATATACAAAATTAGCACACGCATAAATTTGCATATGCGAAAATTAACATATGCTAATTTTCGTATATGCGAATTTTCGCACGTCAGTCTCACACAGTAGTATTACAGCCTTCTTTACACCACACAAGCTGGAAGCAGAGAGGGATGATCACTGTGATGTGTACTGTGAAAAAAAAAAAAAAAAGAATATTCGTAATTACGAATATATAGCGATATATTTGCGAAATTCGCGAATTCGCGAATATGCGATATTCGCGAATAATATTCGAATTGCGAATATTCGTGAGCAACACTAGTGCTGACGTAGAGACCTAATTCCTAAATTTGGACCTGGGCCTCACTTTCTCTCCGCATAGACGGCACCGTGCCTGCTTTCCTGTATCTGGTAACATAGTAAAGAATCTCAACATGGCAGGATACCGTAAATAGTTAGGCACATCAACACCCGATTGTGCCCTGTTCTAGAATGTTTTTTTTTCTCAAGAATTCAGATCCAGCACCAGTGTCAACATCGCTTGCTCCTGAGTTGCTCGGACCAGAAGGCCTGCTTACATCCTCCTCTTTAAAATGCTCTTCATCATCCACACCACTTTATTACTTTGATGTGTCCTTGTGACCTCCTTGTTCCCCCCAAACCACATCCACCATGATTCTTTCCAGAATCCTCACCACAATTACCAGTGCCACCAGTCTCACTAGTGCTTTATTCATCTCAGCTCGCTTATCTCGTGCTATTTACCATCTCAAGTTCGTGTCGAATCTGGATTCGCTGGATTCATCTCACTCCTCTCTATTAATAAACATATATCGATGCATATTATATAAATATATGCCGATGTATACTGTACATAAAAGACCCATGAAAACCATGATTAACCTGTTAACTACCTTGGACGTCCATGCTCGCCCATGTGCCGTTAACTGGGTATGACGCGGGCTCCCGACTTGAGCCCGCATCATACCGGCTGTCCTCCAGCTGATTCATGTAGCTGGGGGCCGGCTGATTCTTGTAGCCGCGGGCGGCTATTAACCCTTTAGATCACCGCTGTCAAAGCTGACAGCGGCATTTAAAGGTGCCTTTATCCCATCCCTGGTGGTCCGGTGGGGTGGATCGCCCCCCCGCAGCGCGATCGCAGGGGGTGGGGGGGCGATCCACTGTGGAGGTAGCTGGTGGGCTTATCTCTGCTCATGTGCCGGCTACAGCGTTCAGAATGATAAAGTCTGGTAGGACCAGGCTTTATCAATTGAGCGCAGAGCACACAGATCAATGTGGTTCTATGGGACCACATTAATCTATATGATTTGTCAAATGATTCCTCCTAAAAGTCCCCTAAAGGGTCTAAAAGTATTTTTTTTTAAAGTTGAAAAAAAGTTTAACCCCTTAAGGACCAAGCGTTTTTCTGTTTTTGAACTTTCGTTTTTTCCTCCTAACATTTAAAAATCATAACTCTTTAAATTTTATACCTAAAAATCCATATGAGGGCTTATTTTTTGCGCCACCAATTCTACTTTGTAATGATATCAGTCATTTTACTCAAAAATCTACGGCAAAGCGGGAAACAAAATCATTGTGCGACAAAATTGAACAAAAAAACCCCACAATTTTGTAACTTTTGGGGGCTTCCGTTTCTACGCAGTACATTTTTCAGTACAAATGACACTTTATCTTTATTCTGTAAGTCCATACGATTAAAATGATACCCTACTTATATAGGTTTGATACTGTCGTACTTTTGGAAAAAATCGTGACTACATGCACGAAAATTAATACATTTAAAATTGTCATTTTCTGACCCCTGTAACTTTTTAAATTTTCTGCTTATGGGGTAGTATGAGGGCTCTTTTTTTGTGCCATGATCTGAAGTTTTAATAAGTTCCATTTTTGTTTTGATCGGACTTTTTGATCACTTTTTATTCCTTTTTTATGTTATAAAAAGTGACCAAAAATACGTTATTTTAGAATTTGGAATTTTTTTGCACGTACGCCATTGACCATGCGGTTTAATTTTATATATTTTTATAGTTCGGACATTTATGTACGCAGCGATACCACATATGTTTATTATTATTATTATGTTTATATATTTTTTATATGGAATTTGGGAAAAGGGGGATGATTTAAACTTTTAATAATTAAAGGGTTAATGAGTGTGTTTTTAAACTTTTTTTAAACTTTTTTTTTACACTTTTAGGAGGAATCATTTGATTCCTCATAAATATGAATGGGGTTCTATAAAACCATATTCATCTGTGTGCTCCGCGCTCGATTGATGAAGCCAGCATGGAAGGAGAGGTAATACCTCAAGCTACCTACACTGTGGATCGCCCCCCACCCCCACGATCATGCTGCGGATATAGGCACCTTTAGACACCGCTGTCAGCTTTGACAGCGGCAATCTAAAGGGTTAATAGCCGGCCGTGGCGATCGCCACATGTTGGCTATTAAAGGGGTTGTGCGCTGCCCTGCAGTTCGGAGCTCCGCTCACAGCGTCCGGAAGTTCATTACTCCGAACGCTGTGTGCGGGCTTCCGTGTTCGCAGCCGCCGGGCGTGACGCCCGGCCCCTCGCAACGTCTCGCCCGCCCCCTCGTGACGTCTCGCCGGCCCCCTCAATGAAAGTCTATGGGAAGGGGCCGCGACCGCTATCACGCCCCCTTCCCATAGACTTTTGGTAGAGGGGGCGGACGTGACGTCACGAGGGGGCGGGAGTGACGTCACGAAGGGGCCGGGCGTGACATTACGAAGGGGCCGGGCGTGACGTAACGCCCGGCGGCCGCAAACAGGGAAGCCCACACACAGTGTTCAGAGTAATGAACTTCCAGACGCTGTGAGCGGAGCTCCGAACTGCAGGGCAGCGCACAACCCCTTTAACGCTGGCCCCCAGCTACAGGAACCAGCTGGTGGCTGGCTGGTATGACGCAGGCTCGGGTCGGGAGCCCGCGTCATATGCGGTTAAAGGCCATTGGACGAGTATGGACGTCCATGGTCGTTAACCAGTTAAAAACACACACATTAACCCCTTCCTTATTAAAAGTCTAAATAAATCACCCCCCTTTTCCCAAATTCCTTATAAAAATATATAAACATAATAAAAATAAACATATGTGGTATTGGCTTAAATGTCCAAACTATAAAAATATATCGTTAATTAAACCACACGGTCAATGGCGTAAGCGAAAAAAAAAATCCAAAGTCCAAAATAGCATTTTTGGTCACTTTTAATACCATAAAAAAAAGGAATAATATCGATCAAAAAGTTCGATCAAAACAAAAATGGTACAGATTAAAACTTCAGATCACGGGGGGAAAAATTAGCCCTCATACAACCCTGTACGCGGAAAACTAACAAAGTTATAGGGGTCAAAAGAGGACAATTTTAAATGTATTAATTTTAGTGCTTGCAGTTATGATTTTTTCCAAAAGTACAAAAAAATCAAACCTATATAAGTAGGGTATCATTTTCATTGTATGGACCCACAGAATAAAGATAAAGTGTCATTTTAACCGAAAAATTTACTGCGTAGAAACGGAAACCACCAAAATGCAGTTTTTTCTTCAATTTTGTGGCACAATGATTTTTATCCCGTTTCACTGTAAATTATTGGGTAAAATGACTGATGTCATTACAAAGTAGAATTGGTGGCACAAAAAAAAACCCTCATATGGATTTTTAGGTACAAAATTGAAAGGGCTATGATTTTTAAAAGGTAAGGAGGAAAAAAGGAAAGTGCAAAAACAGAAAAATGCTTGGTCCTTAAGGGGTTAAAATGTGTTGGTCTAAGGAAATGTTAATGTGATGGTGCTTCTGCTGCCCAGTGCAATGGATCACGATTGTTAAACTTAAAGCATTAGTCCCACTTTGCTTGGGTGGCAGGATGCATTTATACTTCCTGGGCAATCTCATAGCCTGGAGAGAATTGTCCTGAGACTTACATGATCAGACGGATTCCCAGAATTTAACCCCTTAAGGACCAAGCCAATTTTCACTGTAGGACCCGGCCATTTTTTGCACATCTGACCACTGTCACTTTAAACATTAATAACTCTGGGATGCTTTTACCTTTCATTTTGATTCCAAGATAGTTTTTTCTTGACATATTCTACTTTATGTTAGTGGCAACATTTTCTCGATACTTGCATCGTTTCTTGGTGAAAAATTCCAAAATTTGATGAAAAAATTTAAAATGTTGAGTTTTTTTTAGTAATTTTGAAGCTCTCGGCTCATAAGGAAAATGAATATTCCAAATATATTTCATATTGTTTCACATATACAACATGTCTACTTTATGATTGCATCATAAAGTTGACATGTTTTTACTTTTGGAAGACATCAGAGGGCTTCAAAGTATAGCAGCAATTTTCCAATTTTTTAAAAAATTTTCTAAATCGAAATTTTTCAGGGACCAGTTCTGTTTTGAAGGGGATTTGAAAGGCCTTCTTATTAGACATACCCCACAAATGACCCCATTATAAAAACTGCACCCATCAAAGTATTCAAAATGATATTCAAAAGGTTTGTTAACCCTTTAGGTGTTTCACAGGAATAGCAACAAATTGATGGAGAAAATTCAAAATCATTTTTTACACTGGCATGTTCCTGTAGACCCAGTTTTTGAATTTTTACAAGGGGTAAAAGGAGAGAAATCTTCCTAAAATGTGTAACCCAATTTATCTCGAGTAAGGAAATACCTCATATGTGTATGTCAAGTGTTCGGCGGGTTCACTAGAGGGCTCAGAAGGGAAGGAGCGACAGTGGGATTTTGGAGAGTGAGTTTTTCTGAAATGGTTTTTGTGGAGCATGTCGCATTTAGGAAGCCCCTATGGTGCCAGAACAGCAAAAAAAAACACATGGTATACTATTTTGGAAACTATACCCCTTGAGGCACGTAACAAGGGGTCAAGTGAGCCTTATCACCCCACAGCTGTTTGACGACTTTTCGTTAAAGTTGTACGTGTAAATGATTTTTTTTTTCACTTAAATGGTAGTTTTCACCCAAATTTTTAATTTTTACAAGGGATAATAGGACAAAAAGACCCCCAAAATGTGTAACCCTATCTCTTCTGAGTATGGAAATACCCAATGTGTGGACATCAAGTGCTCTGCTGGCGCACTACAATGCTCAGAAGAGGAGGAGCACCATTGAGCTTTTGGAGACAGAATTAGTTTGGAATAGAAGTCGGGGGCCATGGGACGTGTTTACAAAGCCCCACGTGGTGCCAGAACAGTGGACCCCCCACATGTGACCCCATTTTGGAAACTAGACCCCTCACAGAATTTAATAAGGGGTGCAGTGAGTATTTACACCCAACTGGCATTTGACAGATGTTTGGAACAGTGGGCTGTGCAAATGAAAAATTTAATTTTTCATTTTCACAGACCACTGTTAGAAAAATCTGTCATACACCTGTGGGGCATAAATTCTCACTGTTCCCCTTATTACATTACATGAGGGGTGTAGTTTCCAAAATGGGGTCACATGTGGGGGGGGGGGGGTCCATTGTTCTGGCTCTATGGGGGCTTTGTAAACACACGTGGCCTTCCATTCCGGACAAATTTTCTCTTCAAAATCCCAATGGCGCTCCTTCTCTTCTGAGCATTGTAGTACACCAGCAGATCACTTTACATCCACATATGGGGTATGTTCTTACTCAGAAGAAATGGGGTTACAAATGTTGGGGGTGTGGGGCTTTTTTCCTATTTTTCCTTGTGAAAATGAAAAATTTTGGGTAACACCAGCATTTTAGTGAAAAAAAATTAGTTTTTTCATTTTTCCATCCAACTTTGAAGAATTTTCATTAAACACCTGTGGGGTGTTCAGGCTCACTATACCCCTTGTTACATTCCGTGATGGATGTAGTTTCCAAAATTGGGTCACATTTCTTTTTTTTGCGTTTATGGCAGAACCGCTGTAAAATCAGCCACCCCTGTGCATATCACCAATTTAGGCTTCAAATGTACATAGTTCGCTCTCTCTCCTGAGCCTTGTTGCGCGACCGCAGAGCATTTTATGCCCACATCTGGGGTATTTCCGTACTCAGGAGAAATTGCGTTACAAAATTTTGGGGGTCTTTTTTTCCTTTTAACACTTGTGAAAATAAAAAGTATGGGGCAACACCAGCATGTTAGTGTAATTTTTTTTTATTTTTTTACATTAACAAGCTGGTGTAGCCCCTAACTTTTCCTTTTCATAAGGGGTAAAAGGAGAAAAAGCACCCAAAATTTGTAGTGCAATTTCTCCCGAGTACGGAAATACCCCATATGTGGCCCTAAACTGTTTCCTTGAAATACAAAAGGGCTCCGAAGTGAGAGAGTGCCATGCGCATTTGAGGACTAAATTAGGGATTGCATAGGGGTGGACATAGGGGTATTCTACACCAGCGATTCCCAAACAGGGTGCCTCCAGCTGCTGCTAAATTCCCAGCATGCCTGGACAGTCAGTGGCTGTCTGGAAATACTGGGAGTTGTTGTCTTGCAACAGCTGGAGGCTCAATTTTGGAAACACTGCCATACAATATGTTTTTAATTTTCATTGGGGGGGGGGGCAGTGTAAGGGGGTGTATATGTAGTATTTTACCCTTTATTATGTGTTAGTGTAGTGTAGTGTTTTTAGGGTACATTCGCACTGGCGTGTAACGGTGAGTTTCCCGCTAGGCGCTTTCGCTGCGGAAAAAAATTTGCCGCAGCCCAAACTTGAAGCAGGAAACTTACTGTAAACCTGCCTGTGTGAATGTACCCTGTACGTTCACATGGGGGGGGGGGGGGGGGCAAACCTCCGGCTATTTCAAAACTACAACTCCCAGCATGTACTGACAGACCGTGCATGCTGGGAGTTGTAGTTTTGCAACAGCTGGAGGCACACTGGTTGGAAAGCCTTCAGTTAGGTTCTGTTACCTAACTCAATATTTTCCAACCAGTGTGCCTCCAGCTGTTGCAAAACTACAACTCCGAGCATGCATTGATCGCCGAAGGGCATGCTGGGAGACAGGGGCGGACACAGACAGCAGAGGGCCCCTGTGCAAAGAATGTACCTGGGCCCCCCCCCCCCCACAGCACTGTGCCCCCTCATGTACCTAGACCCCACCGAAGGGCCTCCACTTACCCCGCGTGTGTAGTGTCGCCACTTGCCTTGTCCACCACAGGTGGATGGAACGGCTCCTGAGGTGGGCTCCGGGTGGCCCCTGTCCCTCTCAGTGTGCGGCCCAGTGAGTACTCCCCGGGTCAGCCTGACCCGTATCTAGCTGGGAGGCAGAGGGCAGTGCTCCCCTTTACATTCGCACCCCTGGACTTAGCAAGACACCCCTTGGCACCCCTTGGTTCCTTGGCTTCTTATCCTTAGTGATAGAAGTGACTTACAGGCAGGGCCAGACTGGGACCAAAAATAGGCCCAGACATTTTAAAATAAACAGCCCATTTTTATGGTGGGGGTCTGACTCATGGGACCCCCACCAATCACCTTGGTTCAAGTGGCTCCCGAGATGTTGGAAAGCTGCAACTCCCATCATGTCTGAAGTGACTACAGCTGATGGGACAGTCAGGAGACTACACAATGATATCAGTGACTACAGCTCTGATGGGACAGTTAGGAAAATACACAATGATATCACTGACCTGAGTGACGTCTTCTCTGTTGTCTTTACTTTTCTTCTTCCTCTGGTCCAGACACCAGGATTTCTTCCATCTTCTCTGCAGAGTCTGACACCTGAACATCATTGGTTCCTTAATTTGTCAGTAGATCCTCATCCTCTGTATGATGACAATAATCATTATAACCTGTACCCCCTGAATATAATACTGCCAACCACTGTACCCCCTGAATATAATACTGCCAAATACTGTACCCCCTGAATACTGCCAACCACTGTACCCCTGAATATAATACTGCCAACCACTGTACCCCCGAATATAATACTGCCAAATACTGTACCCCTGAATATAATACTGCCAACCACTGTACCACCTGAATACTGCCAAACCACTGTACCCCTGAATATAATACTGCCAACCACTGTACCCCCGAATATAATACTGCCAAATACTGTACCCCTGAATATAATACTGCCAACCACTGTACCCCCTGAATACTGCCAAACCACTGTACCCCTGAATATAATACTGCCAACCACTGTACCCCTGAATATAATACTGCCAACCACTGTACCCCCGAATATAATACTGCCAAATACTGTACCCCTGAATATAGTACTGCCAACCACTGTACTCTATTAATATAATACTGCCAACCACGATACACCACTGAATCACCCCATACACCCCACGCACTCCATCCTCAGTCTCCTCATCACCCCATACACCCCATGCAACCCATCCTCAGTCTTCTCATCACCCCATACACCCCACACAACCCATCCTCAGTCTCCTCATCTCCCCCATACACCCCACACACCCCATCCTCAGTCTCATCCCCCCATACACCCCACACAACCCATTCTCAGTCTAATCATCACCCAACGCACCCCATCCTCAGTCTCATCACCTCATACACCCCACACAACCCATCCTCGGTCTCCTCATCACCCCCATATACCCCATCCTCAGTCTCCTCATCACCCCATACACCCCACGCACCCCATCCTCAGTCTCATCACCCCCATACACCCCACGCACCCCATCTTCAGTCTCATCACCCCATACACCCCACACAACCCATCCTCGGTCTCCTCATCACCCTACACACCCCATCCTCAGTCTCCTCATCACCCCATGCACCCCATCCTCAGTCTCCTCATCACCCCATGCACCCCATCCTCAGTCTCCTCATCACCCCATACACCCCATCCTCAGTCTCCTCATCACCCCATGCACCCCATCCTCAGTCTCCTCATCACCCCATACACCCCATGCACTCCATCCTCAGTCTCCTCCTCACCCCATGCACTCCATCCTCAGTCTCCTCATCACCCCATACACCCCATGCACTCCATCCTCATCACCCCAAACACCCCATGCACTCCATCCTCATCACCCCATACAATCCATGCACTCCATCCTCAGTCTCCTCATCACCCCATACAATCCATGCACTCCATCCTCAGTCTCCTCATCACCCCATACAATCCATGCACTCCATCCTCAGTCTCCTCATCACCCCATACAATCCATGCACTCCATCCTCAGTCTCCTCATCACCCCATACAATCCATGCACTCCATCCTCAGTCTCCTCATCACCCCATACACCCCATGCACTCCATCCTCATCACCCCATATACCTTAAGCACCTCATCATTATTACACAGCTGACCCCCCCCCCCAGTCCTTCTCATCAACATTAAACCCCCCAATCACTACACCCCTGACCCCCCTTCTGGTCCTCCTTATCATCACTACGCTCTCCCAGACCCCCAATCTTTCTTATCATTACACCACCAACCTCTTTAACACCCCTTCTGTCCTCTTCATCATCATTACAATCCCCTCCCCAACCCCCCACCGCCCTGCACCCGACCGTCGCTCTCCTCACCTTATCTGCTCAGCGATGCGGCTGTGAGGCGGGAGGGTTTGCTGCTCCTGTCGCTTCTGCCGGGGTCAGAGGCCATGACACGTGACGTCAGGGGCTTGGAACAGACGTGCGTGCCTGCGCGGGGCACGTCTGTTCCCATCAGCCCCTGGCCTGTCCGTCTCGCCCGGACGGTTTAAAGGTAAATTACTGCTGTCAGCGGCAGATCCGGGACCTGTTGCTGCAGCATAGAGTATGAAGTACTGGCAGGGGGCCCAGCAGGGGCCCAGACTGTGAGGCCCAGGCTGTGACCTGGGCTATTAGGGGGGCCCCCTAACACGCTGGGCCCCTGTGCAGCTGAACCGGCTGAACAAGTGATATGTCCGCCCCTGCTAGGAGATGCAGTTATGCAATAGCTGGAGGTAAGCAACTACAACTCCCAGCATGCCGAGACAGCTGTTTGCTGGGATTTGCAGTTTTGCAACATCTGGAGGGCCACAGTGATCTCCAAACTCTGGTCCTTCAAAACTACAAATCCCAGCATGCCCAGACAGCAAACAGCTGTATGGACATGCTATGAGTTGTAGTTTTGCAAGATCTGGAGGGCTACTATATAGTGGTCTCTAACTGTAGCCCTCCAACTGTTGCAAAACGACATATTCCAGCATGCCCAAATAGCTGTCTGGGCATGCTGGGAGTTGTAGTTTTGCAACATCTGGAGGGCTACAGTTAGAGACCACTATATAGTGGTCTCAAACTGTACCCTCCAGATGTTGCTAGGCTTCCGTCAGATCCAGCAGCACGACATCGCCGCCCACTGATCTCCGTCGCCCACTGCCTCCGACGCCCGCCCGTATGGGTAAGTGAACTCCGGCGCCGGTACCCGTCGTTTCCCCATCCTGCCCCGCCTATTGTGGGTGGGCTGGACAGGGAAAACGAAAGTTACCCCCCCCCCCCGCCCCCGATCTGCTATTGGTGGTCTTGTCTAGACTCCTGCCACCTCACTCCTATCCCTTCAGGGGGATCGTGGGTGTATTAGACAACCGCGATCCCCCTTATATTCCGGGTCACCATAGACCCGTAATGACCCGGAATCGCGCAAATCGCAAGTGTGAATTCACTTGCGATTTGCCGTGATCGCCGACATGGGGGGGTCTGATGAGCCCCCTGGGCGTTTGCACAGGATGCCTGCTGAATGATTTAAGCAGGCATCCCGGTCCGATCCCCGCACTGCGCGCGGCAGGGGCCGGAATTCTCCATGACGTACGCGTAAGTCATGCTTCCTTAAGTACCAGGGTGTCATGATGTACGCGTATGTCAAGGGTCCTTAAAGGGGTAGTCCAGTGGTGAAAAACTTATCCCCTTTCCTAAGGATAGGGGATAAGTTTGAGATTGCGGGGGGTCCGACCGCTGGGGCCCCTGCGATCTCTCTGTACGGGGCCCCGGCTCTCGGCCCAGATAGCGGGTGTCGACCCCCGCACGAAGCGGCGGCCGACACACCCCCTCAATACATCGCTATGGCAGAGCCGGAGATTGCCGAAGGCAGCGCTTCGGCTCTGCCATAGAGTTGTATTGAGGGGGAGTGTCTGCCGCCGCCTCGTGTGGAGGTCGACACGCCCCCTTCCCGCGGGCTGTCGATGCTCCGTACAGGAGATCGCAGGGGGCCCCAGCGGTCGAACCCCCCGCGATCTGCAACTTATCCCCTATTCTTAGGATAGGGGATAAGTTGCTCACCACTGAGTAACCACTGGACTACTCCTTTAACCCCTTAAAGGGGTAGTCCAGTGGTGAAAAACTTATCCCCTATCCTAAGGATAGGGGATAAGTTTGAGATCGTGGGGGGTCCGACCGCTGGGGCCCCCTGCGATCTCTCTGTACGGGGCCCCGGCTCTCCGCCGAGATAGCGGGTGTCGACCCCCGCACGAGGCGGCGGCCGACACGCCCCCTCAATACATCTCTATGGCAGAGCCGGAGATTGCCGAAGGCAGCGCTTCGGCTCTGCCATAGAGTTGTATTGAGGGGGCGTGTCGGCCGCCGCCTCGTGCGGAGGTCGACACGCCCCCTTCCCGCCGGCTGTCGGGGCTCCATACAGGAGATCTCGGGGGGCCCCAACGGTCGGACCCCCCACGATCTGCAACTTATCCCCTATCCTTAGGATAGGGGATAAGTTGCTCACCACTGAATCACCACTGGACTACTCCTTTAAGGACCAAGGACGTACCGGTACGTCCTTGGTCCTGCTCTCCTGATATAACGCGGGGTTACACAGTAACCCCGCGTCATATCACGGCAGGCCCGGCGTCATAGTGAAGCCGGGACCCGCCTATAATAGCGCGCAGCGCCGATCGCAGCGCCGCCGCGCGCTATTAACCCTTTAGCCTCGCACTCAGAGCTGAGCCGCGTGGCTAAAAGCGAAAGTGAAAGTTGCCGGCTAGCTCAGTCGGGCTGTTCGGGATAGCCACGGCTAATCGCAGCATCCCGAACAGCTTACAGGACAGTGGGAGGTCCCCTACCTGCCTTCTCGCTGTCCGATCGCCGAATGACTGCTCAGTGCCTGAGATCCAGGCATAAGCAGTAATGCGGCAGAATCGTCGATCACTGGTTTCTTATGAGAAACCAGTAATCAATGATAAAGATCGGTGTGTGCAGTGTTATAGGTCCCTATGGGACCTATAACACTGAAAAAAAAAAGTGAAAAAAAAAGTGAATAAAGATCATTTAACTCCTCCCCTATTAAAAGTTTGAATCACCCCCCTTTTCCAATAAAAAAAAAAACACATTGTAAATAAAAATAAAAATAAACATATATGGTATCACCGCGTGCGGAAATGTCCGAATTATAAAAATATATCATTAATTAAACCGCTCGGTCAATGGCGTGCGCGCAAAAAAATTCCAAAGTCCAAAATAGTGCATTTTTGATCAATAAGTTCTATCAATGCAAAAATGGTACCGTTAAAAACTTCAGATCACGGCGCAAAAAAATGAGCCCTCCTACCGCCCCATACACAGAAAAATAAAAAAGTTATAGGGGTCAGAAGATGACAATTTTAAACGTATTAATTTTCCTGCATGTAGTTATGATTTTTTCCAGAAGTCCGACAAAATCAAACCTATATGAGTAGGGTATCATTTTAATCGTATCGACCTACAGAATAAATATAAGGTGTCATTTTTACCGAAAAATGTACTCCGTAGAAACGAAAGCCCCCAAAAGTTACAAAACAGCGTTTTTTTTCAATTTTGTCACACAATGATTTTTTTTCCCATTTTACCGTAGATATTTGGCCAAAATGACTGACGTCATTACAAAGTAGAATTGGTGGCACAAAAAATAAGCCATCATATGGATTTTTAGGTGCAAAATTGAAAGAGTTATGATTTTTTAAAGGCAAGGAGCAAAAAACGAAAATGCAAAAACGGAAAAACCCCCCGGTCCTTAAGTGGTTAAGGGGCTAATGCCAGAGATACTTTAGACTTGCATGGGTCCTCCAACGTCAGACATCCGGGAATTAATTTAGGACATTTTCTGTTTGTTTATTGTATTTATTTTAATTTTTTTTTGTATATTATTATGGGGAGCCATCTTGCCTGAGCTGTTTTAACAGCATTTAAAGTGTTCTCCGGTGGAAAACAAATATTTTCGACCAACTGGTGTCAGAATATTATACAGATTTGTAAATAACTTCTATTTAAAAATCTTAATCCTTCCAGTACTTATCAGCAGCTGTATGCTCCAGAGGAAGTTGTGTAGTTCTTTCTGGTTTGGTCACAGTGCTCCCTGCTGACACCTCTGTCCATAAAAGGAACTGTCTAGAGCAGGAGCATAGCATAACCTATATCATAACATAACCATAGCAAACCTCTCCTGCTCTAGACAGTTCCTGATATGGACAGAGGTGTCAGCAGAGAGCACTGTGGTCAAACTGGAAAGGACTACACAACTTCATGTGGAGCATACAGCAATTGATAAGTACTGGATGGATTAATATTTTTTAACAGAAGTAATTTACAAGTCTGTGTAATATTCTGACACTAGATTTGAATTTTTTTTCTACATGAGTACCCCTTTAAGTGTTATCAGGGCCTATGAACACAGACACAATGAACATTGTTAAACCATATTTTTTTTATTAAGCAGGCAGGGAGGTAGACTATGCACATGTGATTTGTGCAGAGGTCATTGTTTGGGGGGGAGGGGGGAGCTGTTTTTGTATTATTTTTATTCTGCTGGCAACTTTCACTGTAATTTTGTAGAAATTCCTTTCTAGTATCCTCCTCCTTAGCATCATAGACAAAAACAGAAAGCCTCAGGTTAGTTTTAGGCCTAGTGGCCAGAATGATTTCAGGATTATGTTATAATACTAATAGTATAATGGAAAATTTGAAAAAAGAATGTGTTTTGTTTAACATAAAAAAACCTGATTTAACCCCTTAACCACATAGGGACCCAGGGCGTACAGGTACACCTTCGGTCCCTGGTACTTAACCCCTTAAGGACTCAGGGTTTTTCCGTTTTTGCACTTTCGTTTTTTCCTCCTTACCTTTTAAAAATCATAACCCTTTCAATTTTCCACCTAAAAATCCATATTATGGCTTATTTTTTGCGTCGCCAATTCTACTTTGCAGTGACATTAGTCATTTTACCCAAAAATGCACGGCGAAACAGAAAAAAAAATCATTGTACGACAAAATCGAAGAAAAAACACCATTTTGTAAATTTTGGGGGCTTCCGTTTCTACGCAGTGCATATTTCAGTAAAAATTAAGCCTTATCATTATTCTGTAGGTCCATACGGTTAAAATGATACCCTACTTATATAGGTTTGATTTTGTCGCACTTCTGGAAAAAATCATAACTACATGCAGGAAAATTTATACGTTTAAAAATGTCATCTTCTGACCCCTATAACTTTTTTATTTTCCCACGTACAGGGCGGTATGAGGACTCATCTTTTGCACCGTGATCTGAAGTTTTTATCGGTATGATCGGACTTTTTGTTTTGATCAGACTTTTTGATCACTTTTTATTCATTTTTTAATGGTATAAAAAGTGACCAAAATACGCTTTTTTGGACTTTGGAATTTTTTTGCGCGTACGCCATTGACCGTGCGTTTTAATTAATAATATATTTTTATAGTTCGGACATTTACGCACGCGACGATACCACATATGTTTATTTTTCCTACACTGTTCATTTTTTTTATGGGAAAAGGGGGGTGATTCAAACTTTTATTAGGGAAGGGGTTAAAGGACTTTTATTAACACTTTTTCTTTTTACTTTTTTTTTGCAGTGTTATAGGTCCCATAGGGACCTATAACACTGCACACACTGATCTTCTACACAGATCACAGGCGTGTATTAACACGCCTGTGATCAGTGTTATCGGCGTTTGACTGCTCCTGCCTGGATCTCAGGCACGGAGCAGTCATTCGCCGATCGGACACCGAGGAGGCAGGTAAGGGCCCTCCCGGTGTCCGGTCAGCTGTTCGGGACGCCGCGACTTCACCGCGGTGGTCCCGAACAGCCCGACTGAGCAGCCGGGTCACTTTCACTTTCGCTTTAGAAGCGGCGGTCAGCTTTGACCGCAGCTTCTAAAGGGTTAATACCGCACATCGCCGCGATCGGCGATGTGTGGTATTAGCCGCGGGTCCCGGCCGTTGATGAGCGCCGGGACCGACGCGATATGATGCCGGGACCGACGCGAATTCACACTTTCGATTTGCTGCGATTCCGGTGATGCGGGTCACTTGTGACTCGCTGACCCGGAGATACATGGTGATTGGGGGTGTAGAATACACCCCCTATTACCCACTGTATCTATGGGAAGTGGCAATTTTGTCACCCCCCCCCCAGGATTGCTGCCATTGGCCAGACGATCGTCCGAACAATAGCAGCCGGCAGGGGAGGGGTTAACAGCATCCTCCCGCAGCTTAGTCAGAGTTCAGTCAGCGGTCAGAGCTGCTGGAGGAAGCCAGGGATCCCCCCTCTGCAAGATCGGAGCCCCCTCAGGACGAAGATCCCCTTTAGAGCAGGGGAAGATAACCCAACAGGGAAAGGTAGGAGTAAAAAATAAAAAAGTTGTAAAAAGTAAAAAAAAAATGTTTTCCCCTACCCTGAACCCCTAATAGGTCCCCAAGGGTCCTCTGCAATTTTTTTTCTGTGACCCGGGCCCTATTAGGGGTTCAGGGCGCTGCAATTTGCCCTCTTTTTTTTGTCCGCATCGCTATTTTTCCCCCCCATATAACGCTGTGTGATCTTTAATCACACACCGCTATATAATACAGCAGTGATTCCCAACCGCGGGGCCGCGGCACACGTGTGTGCCGTTCAGCAGTGCCCGTGGTGCCGCGGGATTTTGCCGTGATTTTTTTATTTTTTATTATTTATTTTTTTTAAATGTCCCGCACTGGCCTGACGGCGCAGGGGCGTCCCCCTGCATCTCCTGCGTCTCCTGTGTTCCCCTCCGTCCCCTGCGTCTCCCACGTCCCCTGTGTTCCCCCTCTTTCCACCTCTGTTCCCTGTGTCCCCCGCGTCCCCCTCCTTCACCCTCCGTCTTCTGCGTCTCCCTCCGTCCCCCTCTCCCTTACGGCGCAGTGAGCCGAAAATGGGTCCCTGGGGCGGAACGAGCTGCACCTGCGCCGGACTCCCGTGCCTACTGTGGAACTGCAAGCTGCGCGGGCCGGCTTGCTTAAGGTACTGTACCCTTTCCACCCCTCTGTTCACCTTCTCAACCCTGTCTAAACCCCCCACCGTCACCCAGGTCCACCCTCTACCCCCCCCATCATTCATATCCCCCCCTGTCAGCCATGTCCGCCTTGTCCACCTCCCTGTCCATCTCTATCACCCACGTCCACCCCCCTGTCATCCATGTAATCCCTCCCTTTCACCCATGTAATCCCTCCCTTTCACCCATGTCCACCCCCCCTGTCACCCATGTCTACCCCCCCCCCTGTCACCCATGTCTACCCCCCCTGTCACCCATGTCCACCCCCCCTGTCACCCATGTCCTACCCCCCTGTCACCCATGTCCACCCCCCCTGTCACCCATGTCGACCCCCCCTTCACCCATGTCTACCCCCTCCTGTCACCCATGTCTAACCCCCCTGTCACCCATGTCTACCCCCCCTGTCACCCATGTCTACCCCCCTTGTCACCCATGTCCACCCCCCCCTGTCACCCATGTCCACCCCTCCTGTCACCCATGTCCACCCCCCCAGTCACCCATGTCACCCATGTTCACCTTCCTGTCACCCATGTCCACCCCCCATCACTCATGTCCACCTGCACTAACACATGTCCCCCACCTATCATCCCCGTCACCCATGTCCACCCCCCTGTCACCCATGTCTACCCCCCCCTGTCACCCATGTCTACCCCCCCTGTCCCCCATGTCCACCCCCCCTGTCACCCATGTCCACCCCCCTGTCACCCATGTCCTACCCCCCCTGTCACCCATGTCCTACCCCCCCTGTCACCCATGTCTACCCCCCCTGTCACCCATGTCTACCCCCCCCTGCCCTGTCACCCATGTCTACCCCCCCCCTGTCACCCATGTCTACCCCCCCGTCACCCATGTCTACCCCCCTGTCACCCATGTCTACCCCCCCTGTCACCCATGTCCACCCCCCTGTCACCCATGTCCACCCCCCCTGTCACCCATGTCCACCCCCCCCTGTCACCCATGTCTACCCCCCTGTCACCCATGTCCTACCCCCCTGTCAACCATGTCCTACCCCCCTGTCACCCATGTCCACCCACCCCTGTCACTCATGCCCACCCCCCCGTCACCCATGTCCACCCCCCTGTCACCCATGTCCACCCCCCCCGTCACTCATGTCCACCCCCTCTCACACATGTCCCCCCACCTATCATCCCCGTCACCCATGTCCAACTTCCCTCTCACCCATGTCCACCCTCCTGTCACCCATGTCTGCCTTGTCCACTACCCTGTCCATCCCTGTCACTCATGTTTACCCCCCCCGTCTACCCCCATAGTCTACCCTGTCACCCATGTCCACCCTCCTGTTCATCCATCTGTCCCTTTGTCACCCTTGTCCACCCCTCTGACCCCCTGTCTCCCATGTCCACTCTCCTGTCATCCATGTCCACCCCCATCCAACCCTCTGTCACCCCTTCCCATCCCTGTCACCCATGTTCACCCTCCATTGTCCACCCCTCTGACCACATCCTTGTCACCCATGTCCACCCCCTATTCACCCCCCTGTCACCCATGTCCACCCCCCCTGTAACCCATGTCCACCCCCCCTGTCACCCATGTCCACCCCCCCTGTCACCCATTTCCACCCTTCCCTGTCACCCATGTCCACCCCCCCCAGTCACCCATGTCACCCATGTTCTCCTTCCTGTCACCCATGTCCACCCCCCATCACTCATGTCCACCCGCACTAACACATGTCCCCCCACCTATCATCCCCATCACCCATGTCCACCCTCCTGTCATCCACATCTGCCTTGTCCACTCCCCTGTCCATCCCTGTCACTCATGTTTACCCCCCTGTCTACCCCCGTAGTCTACTCTGTCACCCATGTCCACCCTCCTGTTCACCCATCTGTCCCTTTGTTACCCCAGTCCACCCCTCTGTCACTCCTGTCCCTCTTTTACCTTCTTGTCCACCCCTCTGACCCCCTGTCTCCCCTGTCCACCCTCCTGTCACCCATGTCCACCCCCTGTCCACCCCTCTGTCACCCCTATGCCCCCGTCACCCATGTTCACTCTTCAACATCCATCTATCACCCTTGTACACCTCCCTACACCCCTCTGTACACTCCTCTACAACCCTCTGTCACCCATGTACACTTCTCTACACCCCTCTGTCATCCATGTACACTCCTCTACATACCTCTGTCACCCATGTACACTCCTCTACACCCCTCTGTCACCCATGTACACTCCTCAACACCCCTGTGTCACCCATGTACACTCCTCTACACCCCTCTGTCACCCATGTACACTTCTCAATACCCCTCTGTCACCCATGTACACTCCTCTACACCCATCTGTCCACTCCTCTACACCCCTGTCACCCATGTATGCTCCTCTACACCCCTGTCACCCATGTACGCTCCTCTACACCCCTGTCACCCATGTACACTCTTCTGCGCCCCTCTGTCACCCATGTACACTCCTCTATACCCCTCTGTCACCCACGTACACCCATCTGTCACCCATGTACACTCCTCTATACCCCTCTGTCACTCATGTACAGTCCTCTATACCTCTCTGTCACCCATGTACACTCCTCTACACCCCTCTGTCACCCATGTAAACCCATCTGTCACCCATGTACACTCCTCTACACCCCTCTGTCACCCATGTCCACTCTTCTACACCCCTCTGTCACCCATGTAAAAAAAAAGAAAAAAAAGTTTGACGCCTAATAGGTTTGTTTTGCAGGTTTAAAGGTGAAGAATTGTGTGTGGAAGAAATCGTGATGATGGCCCAGACCAGATGGAGTAGAGAAGGCAACGATGCAAATTAGAGAAGACATCATTGGTGAGTTGCTGTATAAAGCAGCACTTTAAACTACATAAATAGATATAGTGCATTGCGTTTTTCACCGTTTTCCCTTTTTTTTTTCTTGCTTGTCAACCTCGGTAGCGGTGGCCCGTGGAAAAAAAAATTTCCGAGGTGTGCCCCGACCCGAAAAAGGTTGGGAAACACTGTAATACAGTCATACCAAGCACACAGTACCTACCCCCCCTCACACCCCACCCCCTCCCACCCCGCCACCGCACTCCCCCCTCCCCTCCACTGTAGAAAAAGACGATGGCTTGCCAGGCATTTTCGGTAGCAGAGGCATACGCTTTTCTTGCCTCCGACTCCTCATCATCTACTACTAGTACTGGAGACGCCGCCAGGCGAGGCCACGCACCCCCCATGATAGTGGCCCAGTGGCCGGCACTAGTACAAGCGACAATGCCGTTGGTACTAGGAGTCCGACCCCCCAGACAAGTGTACCGGAGCCCCCTTCTGGTGAACCTGTCTGGAGACCCCCAGAGGAACATAACAAGGGGTCCTTCGCCTTCTTTTCTGAGCATTGTAGTGCGCCAGCAGAGCACTTGACGTCCACACATGGGGTATTTCCATACTCAGAAGAGATGGGGTTACACATTTTGGGGGGGCATTTTCTCCTATTACCCCTTGTAAAAATGTAAAATTTGGGGGGAAACCAGCATTTTAGTGAAAAAAAAAATCATTTAAACATCCAACTTTAACAAAAAGTCGTCAAACACCTGTGGGGTGTTAAGGCTCATTGTACCCCTTGTTATGTTACTTGAGAGGTGTAGTTTCCTAAATAGTATGCCATGTGTTTTTATTTTTTTTATTTTTTTTTATTTTTTTTTGCTGTTCTGGCACCATAGGGGCTTCTTAAATGTGACATACCCCCCAAAACCAGTTCAGAAAAATTCACTCTCCAAAATCCCACTGTCGCTCCTTCGCTTCTGAACCCTCTACTGCACCCGCCGAACACTTTACATACACAAATGAGGTATTTCCTTACTCGCGAGAAATTGGGTTACAAATTTTAGGAAGATTTATTTCCTTTTACCTCTTGTAAAAATTCAAAAACTGGGTATACAAGAACATGCGAGTGTAAAAAATGAAGATTTTGAATTTTCTCCTTCACTTTGCTGCAATTCCTGTGGAACACCTAAATGGTTAACACACTTACTGAATGTAATTTTGAATACTTTGAGGGGTGCAGTTTTTATAATGGGGTAATTTGTGGGGTATTTCTAATATGAAGGCCCTTCAAATCCACTTCAATCCACTTGATGCCTGAAAAATTTTGATTTTGAAAATATTGTGAAAAAATAGAAAATTGCTGCTGAACTTTGAAGCCCTCTGATATCTTCCAAAAGTAAAAACATGTCAACTTTATGATGCAAACATAAAGTAGACATATTCTATATGTGAATCAATATATAATTTATTTGGAATATCCATTTACCTTATAAGCGGAGAGCTTCAAAGTTAAAAAAATGCTAAATTTAAATTTTTTTCATAAAATTTTTGAATTTTTCACCAATAAACAATGCAAGTATCGATTACATTTTTCCCCGATTAATATAAAGTAGAATATGTCACGAAAAACAATCTCGGAATCAGAATGAAAGGTAAAAGCATCCCAGAGTTATTAACGCTTAAAGTGACAGTGGTCAGATGTTACAAAAATGGCCGAGTCCTTAAGGTATAAATGGGCTGGGTCCTTAAGGGGTTAAGGACACAGCCCATTTTGACCTTAAGGACCAGGCCAATTTTATTTTTGCAATTTCATTTTTTCTTTCTCGTCTTCTAAAAATCATATTTTCATCCACAGACTAGTATGAGGGCTTGTTTTTTGCGCGATAATGACATCACTCATTTTACCATAAAATGTATGGCGCAAATAAAAAAAAATACTATTTGTGTGGGGAAATTAAAAAGAAAACCGCAATTTTGCAAATTTTGGAAGGTTTCGTTTTCATGCCGTACAATTTACGGTAAAAATGATATGTGTACTTTATTCTGTGGGTCAATACGATTAAAATGATACTGTTACGCCGATCGCCTGTTCGCAGCGCCCCGGTCAGACCCGCTGACAGCGTGCGCTGCGATAATGTCCCCAGCCGGGATGCGATTCACGATGCGGGACGCGCCCGTTCGCGGTGCGCATCCCGACCCGCTTACCAGACTCGCTCCCCGTCTGTGCTGTCCCGGCGCGCGCGGCCCCGCTCCCTAGGGCGCGCACGCGCCGGTTCTTTGCGATTTAAAGGGCCGGTGCGCCACTGATTGGCGCATGGGTTTTAATTAGTGTATACACCTGTGCACTTCCCTATATAACCTCACTTCCCCTGCACTTCCTTGCCGGATCTTGTTGCCATTGTGCCAGTGAAAGCGTTTCCTTGTGTATCCCTAGCCAGTGTTCCAGACCTCTTGCCGTTGCCCCTGACTACGATCCTTGCTGCCTACCCTGACTTTCTGCTACCTCCGACCTTGCTCTTGTCTAATCCCTTGTACCGCGCCTATCTCAGCAGTCAGAGAGGTTGAGCCATTGCCGGTGGATACGACCTGGTTGCTACCGCCGCTGCAAGACCATCCCGCTTTGCAGCGGGCTCTGGTGAAAACCAGTAGCAACTTAGAACCGGTCCACCGACACGGTCCACGCCAATCCCACTCTGACAAAGAGGGTCCACCTCCAGCCTGCCGATCCTGAGAGTAAATTCGGCCATGGATCCCGCTGAGGTCCCGCTGCCAGTTGTCGCTGACCCCACCACGGTGGTCGCCCAGCAGTCGCAACAGATAGCGCAACAAGGCCACCAGCTGTCTCAACTGACCGTGATGCTACAGCAGCTTCTACCACAGCTCCAGCAACCATCTCCTCCGCCAGCTCCTTCACCTCCTCCACAGCGAGTGGCCGCATCCAGCCTCCGTTTATCTTTGCCGGACAAGTTTGACGGGGACTCTAAACTTTGCCGTGGTTTTCTCTCGCAATGTTCCTTGCATTTGGAGATGATGTCGGACCAATTTCCAACTGAAAGGTCAAAGGTGGCTTTCGTGGTCAGTCTTCTGTCTGGGAAAGCCCTGTCATGGGCCACACCGCTCTGGGACCGCAATGATCCTGTCACTGCCTCTGTACACTCTTTATTCACGGAGATTCGTAGTGTCTTCGAGGAACCAGCCCGAGCCTCTTCTGCCGAGACTGCCCTGCTGAACCTGGTCCAGGGTAATTCTTCAGTAGACGAGTACACCATTCAATTCCGTACTATCGCCTCCGAATTGTCCTGGAATAATGAGGCCCTCTGCGCGACCTTCAAAAAGGCCTATCCAGTAACATCAAAGATGTGCTGGCCGCACGAGAAATCCCTGCTAACCTGCATGAACTTATTCATCTGGCCACCCGCATTGACATCAGGAGCTCCGCCAGGATATGGACTTTGTTCGCACGAGGCGGTTTCTCTCCCCGGCTCCTCTCTTCTCTGGTCCACTGCAATCTGTTCCTGTGCCTTCTGCCGTGGAGGCTATGCAAGTAGACCGGTCTCGCCTAACACCTCAAGAGAGGACACGCCGCCGCAATGAGAACCTATGCCTGTACTGTGACAGTACCGAACACTTCCTGAAGGATTGTCCTATCCGACCTCCACGTCAGGAAAGACGCACTCCGACTCCGCACAAAGGTGAGACAGCTCTAGATGTGAACTCTGCTTCTCCACGTCTCACTGTGCCTGTGCGGATTTCTTCTTCTAACTTCTCCTTCTCAGCTGTGGCCTTCTTGGATTCCGGATCTGCAGGAAATTTTATTTTGGCCTCTTTCGTTAACAAGTTCAACATCTCAGTGACCAGTCTCGCCAGACCCCTCTACATCGCCTCTGTTAATGGTGAAAGATTGGACTGTACTGTGCGTTACCGCACAGAACCCCTCTTAATGTGCATTAGACCCCATCACGAAAAAATTGAATTTCTGGTACTTTCTAACTGCACCTCTGAAATTCTTCTTGGACTACCTTGGCTGCAACGCCATTCCCCTACCCTTGACTGGACCACCGGGGAGATCAAGAACTGGGGTACTTCTTGCCACACAAAATGCCTTATGTCTGCTCCCAGTCCTGCCAGTCAAAACCCTATGGCTCCTCCGATACCAGGTCTCCCCAAGGCCTATCTGGACTATGCTGATGTTTTTCGCAAAAAACAAGCAGAGACTTTGCCCCCTCACAGGCCTTATGACTGTCCTATTGATCTCCTCCCTGGTACTACTCCACCCCGGGGCAGAATCTATCCTCTGTCTGCTGCGGAAACACAAGCTATGACGGAGTACATCCAAGAAAATTTAAAAAGGGGATTTATCCGCAAGTCTTCCTCCCCTGCTGGAGCAGGGTTCTTCTTTGTCTCTAAAAAAGACGGTTCCTTAAGACCATGCATTGATTACCGCGGCCTTAATAAAATCACTATAAAAAAACGCTATCCCCTGCCTCTTATCTCGGAACTCTTTGACCGCCTACGTGGCGCCAACATCTTTACTAAATTGGATTTAAGAGGTGCATATAATTTCATCCGCATCAGGGAAGGGGACGAGTGGAACACCGCGTTTAACACCAGAGATGGACACTTTGAATACCTGGTTATGCCCTTTGGGCTTTGCAACACCCCTGCTGTCTTCCAGGACTTTGTAAATGAAATTTTTTGTGATTTATTATATACCTGTGTTGTGGTCTACCTGGACAATATTTTGATTCTTTCTTCTAACCTAGAAGAACACCGCCGGCATGTCCGCATGGTTCTTCAGAGACTCCGGGACAATCAGTTATATGCCAAGATGGATAAATGTCTCTTTGAATGCCAATCTCTTCCCTTCCTAGGATATTTAGTCTCTGGCCAGGGACTCCAAATGGACCCGGACAAACTATCAGCCGTGTTGGATTGGCCACGCCCCTCCGGACTCCGAGCTATCCAACGTTTCTTGGGGTTTGCCAATTACTACAGACAATTTATTCCACATTTTTCCACCATTGTGGCCCCAATTGTGGCCCTAACCAAGAAAAACGCCAACCCTAAGTCATGGCCTCCTCAAGCGGAAGAGGTGTTCAACCGTCTCAAAACTGCCTTTTCTTCTGCTCCCGTACTCTCCAGACCTGATCCATCTAAACCCTTCTCACTGGAGGTAGACGCCTCCTCGGTGGGAGCTGGAGCTGTACTCCTACAGAAAGATTCTTCCGGACATGGTGTTACTTGTGGTTTCTTTTCTAGGACCTTCTCTCCGGCGAAGAAAAACTACTCCATTGGGGATCGAGAACTACTGGCCATAAAACTGGCCCTCGAGGAATGGAGGCACTTGCTGGAGGGGTCCAAATACCCAGTTATTATATACACTGATCACAAGAATCTCTCTTATCTTCAGTCTGCCCAATGGTTGAACCCTCGCCAGGCTAGGTGGTCGTTGTTCTTTGCCCGTTTTAACTTTGAGATTCATTTTTGCCCCACTGACAAGAACATTAGGGCTGACGCCCACTCTCGTTCCTCGGATGCCTCTGAAATAGAAGCCTCCCTGCAACACATTATTCCCCCGGACTGTCTGATCTCTGCTTCCCCAGCTTCCATCAGACAAACTCCTCCTGGAAAGACCTTCGTCCCTCCACACCAGCGCCTCAGGATTCTCAGATGGGGACACTCCTCACACCTCGCCGGCCATGCTGGCGTCAAAAAGTCCACCCAGCTCATCTCTCGTTTTTATTGGTGGCCTACCCTGGAAGCAGATGTTGCTGATTTTGTTCGGGCTTGTACAGTCTGTGCCCGGGACAAGACTCCTCGCCAGAAGCCTGCCGGTCTCCTTCATCCTCTGCCTGTTCCTGAGCTACCATGGTCTCAGATTGCTATGGACTTTATTAGAGACATACCTTTATCCCATGGCAACACAGTTATTTGGGTGGTCGTTGATCGTTTCTCCAAGATGGCACATTTTATTCCTCTTCCAGGTCTTCCCTCTGCGCCACAGTTGGCGAAACAATTTTTTGTGCACATTTTTCGCCTTCACGGGCTTCCTACGCATATCATCTCGGATAGAGGCGTTCAATTTGTGTCGAAATTCTGGAGGGCCCTCTGTAATCAACTTAAAATCAAATTAAACTTCTCATCTTCCAATGGGCAAGTGGAGAGAGTTAATCAGGTTCTTGGTGACTATTTGCAACATTTTGTTTCCTCCCGCCAGGATGATTGGGCCGATCTCCTACCATGGGCCGAATTTTCGTACAATTTCAAAGTCTCTGAGTCCTCCGCTAAATCCCCATTCTTTGTGGTGTACGGCCGTCACCCTCTTCCCCCCCTCCCCACTCCCACGCCTTCTGGTTTGCCCGCTGTTGATGAGGTGACTCGGGACTTCTCCACCATCTGGAAAGAGACTCAAAAATCTCTCATACAGGCCTCATCCCGGATGAAGAAACATGCCGACAAAAAAAGATGAACTCCTCCTGTCTTTGCTCCTGGAGACAAAGTATGGCTCTCCGTCAAGTATATCCACTTCCGTGTCCCCAGTTATAAACTGGGACCACGTTATCTTGGACCCTTTAAAATCAAATGCCAAATTAATCCTGTCTCCTACAAACTCCTTCTTCCTCCTTCTCTCCGTATTCCCAATGCTTTTCATGTCTCTCTCCTTAAACCACTTATCCTTAACCGCTTCTCTCCTAAGGTTGTTGCTCCTACTCCTGTCTCCGGGTCCTCAGACATCTTCTCGGTTAAAGAAATTCTTGCATCCAAGATGGTCAGAGGTTAAAAAAAAATTCTTGTGGACTGGGAGAATTGCGGCCCGGAGGAGAGGTCATGGGAACCCGAGGATAACATCCTAGACAAGGACCTTATCTACAGGTTTTCGGGTTCTAAAAAGAGGGGGAGACCCAAGGGGGGATACTGTTACGCCGAACGCTCCGGGTCCCCGCTCCTCCCCGGAGCGCTCGCAGCGTTCTCCTGTTCGCAGCGCCCCGGTCAGACCCGCTGACCGGGTGCGCTGCGATAATGTCCCCAGCCGGGATGCGATTCGCTATGCGGGACGCGCCCGCTCGCGGTGCACATCCCAACCCGCTTACCAGACTCGCTCTCCGCCTGTGCTGTCCCGGCGCGCGCGGCCCCGCTGCCTAGGGCGCGCGCGCCGGTTCTTTGCGATTTAAAGGGCCGATGCGCCACTGATTGGCGCATGGGTTTTAATTAGTGTGTTCACCTGTGCACTTCCCTATATAACCTCACTTCCCCTGCACTTCCTTGCCGGATCTTGTTGCCATTGTGCCATTGAAAGCGTTTCCTTGTGTATCCCTAGCCAGTGTTCCAGACCTCTTGCCGTTGCCCCTGATTATGATCCTTGCTGCCTGCCCTGACCTTCTGCTACGTCCGACCTTGCTCTTGTCTAATCCCTTGTACCGCGCCTATCTCAGCAGTCAGAGAGGTTGAGCCATTGCCGGTGGATACGACCTGGTTGCTACGCCGCTGCAAGACCATCCCGCTTTGAGGCGGGCTCTGGTGAAAACCAGTAGCAACTTAGAACCGGTCCACCGACACAGTCCACGCCAATCCCTCTCTGACACAGAGGGTCCACCTCCAGCCTGCCGATCCTGACAGATACCCATGATTACATACTTTTCTATTATTGTTGCGCTTAAAAAACTTTTTCATTTTTCCGTATAAGCGGCGGTATGTGGCTCATTTTTTGCGCCATGATCTGTACTTTTATTGATACCACATTTGTGTATATAACATTTTTATTTATTTTTTATAGATTTTTTTTAAATAAAATGTGACAAAAAAGCTGAAATTTTGCGCATTTTATTTTTTTACGTTCACTCCGTTCACCGTATGGGATCAGTAACAATATATTTTAATAGTTTGGACATTTACGCATGCGGCTATACCAAATATGTGTATTAATTATTATGTTTCACTTTAAGGGGGCAAAATGGGAAAAAAGGACATTTTACATTTTTATTGGGGGAGGGGATTTTTCTTTTTTTTTTTACTTTTTTTTTAAAACTTTTTTTACTTTCATTTTTACACTTTAATAGTCCCCATAGGGGACTATCTATAGCAATCATTTGATTGCTAATACTGTTCAGTGCTATGCATAGGGCACAGCACTGATCAGTATTATCTGTGATCTTCTGCTCTGGTCTGCTCAATCTCAGACCAGAGCAGAAGACCCCGGGAGACGGCCGGAGCAAGGTGAGGGGACCTCCAGCCACCATGTTGGATGATAGGATCCCCGCAGCAGCGCTGCGGGCGATGAAATCATCCATTCAAAGCACTGCACTGCCGCAGATGCCGTGATCTGTATTGATCACAGCATCTGAGGGGTTATTGGCGGACATCCGCACGATCGCGGATGTCTGCCATTACCGGCAGGTCCCTGGCTGCTGATGGCAGCTGGGACCTGCCGGACATGACGCGAGCATGGCTTTGGTGCTCACGGTCATGACGGAGCGTAAATGTACGCCATGGTGCGTTAAGTACCATGGAACCATGATGTACATTTACACAATAATAGGTCACTTTCTATAACGCATTCCCTTTAAGGTTCCCTTTACCCCTTCCCTACCTCCTGGCTTGTGTTTTCTCCCTCCTTACATTCTGAAACTCTGAGACCCTATATCATGTCTGGACATGTTGTCCTCTGTTTTTAACCCCTTAAAGACTCAGCCCATTTTGGCCTTAAACGGGTGCTCCGGTGGAAAACATATATATATATATTTTTTAAATAAACTGGTGCAAGAAACAGATTTGTAAATTATATAAAAAATGTGTAGCTCACTTAGGATATGGGGAAAGGAGGGGGGAGTCCTCGAGGTTAAAGGTGATGCCTTCACCCGATAGGCCTAAAAAATCTATGGAAGAGAGTGATGTATATATAAAATATATATACAGAAACCAATCCTCAAGAGCACTAGGGGTATAGGATTAAAAGGATACAAGGATAAGAAAAGGAGAAAAGAGGTTTAGGATCCTGTAAAAGTATATTTATTAATTATAATATATGTAATAACATATGTTAATGCATGGCCGATCACCTTGCAGGGCCCTTGCAGAGGTGAAAGGTATATATTAATACAAATAATGTTAGGTAAAATAAATGAATATAGCAATGATCAAATAAAAATAATTATAATAAGTATCTACTATGATGAATTGCAGGAGTCTTATTCTGTTGGTATAGGTGTATAGTTCACAGTTCATTAATTATGAACACATCGTCACAACAGATAATATTGCAGAAGATGATATTCCAAAAGTAACCAAACTGTCAGTAATAATAGATTCCAGTAGTGCTGAATAGATCACATTAATTATAATCTCCAGTAGCACTGGGTAGATCACATCAATCGTGCCGCTTGTGACTGTGTTGTGATCTTAGTTAACCACAGCACAGTTGTATCAGCGAGTCCAGTAGTAAAACTTGTAACTAAGTTGCAGTTTCAAAATAGTTGTAATACAATTGTATCAGCGGTGTTTGTAGAAGCGGTGGGGTCATACGGGTAATTAAGCATTATTCTACTAAGTGTATATCACTTAAAAATAGATTATATCCACTTTTCCTGATTTGCAACTGCTGGATGCCCTGATTATTAGGACCATTGTGACGCGCGTACTGCTAGCCCTCTATTCAGATTCGCACCTGTTTCCTGCAATCCTCTTCACAGCCCCGGGCGGCGGAGCTCCCAGACATTACCCCACAAGGCCGAACGCCATTCCGTGCCAGTCCGGGAACCTCGGAGCCCACCGGAGAGCCACTCACGCAGGTTGTAAATCAGCAAGGCACAGCAAGTACAGACAGACATCGCTACCCTAAGATACTGCCGTACCAAGTCTGCATCCGGGATCTACTGAGGAGGGTGAGTGGTGCTGTGCACCGTTCCTTTATAAACACCGCTTCTACAAACACCGCTGATACAATTGCATTACAACTATTTTGAAACTGCAACTTAGTTACAAGTTTTACTACTGGACTAGCTGATACAACTGTGCTGTGGTTAACTAAGATCCAACACAGTCACAAGCGGCACGATTGATGTGATCTACCCAGTGCTACTGGAGATTATAATTAATGTGATCTATTCAGCGCTACTGGAATCTATTATTACTGACAATTTGGTTACTTTTGGAATATCATCTTCTGCAATACTATCTGTTGTGACGAACTGTAATTAATGAACTGTGAACTATACACCTATACCAACAGAATAAGACTCCTGCAATTCATCATAGTGGATACTTATTATAATTATTTTTATTTGATCAGTGCTATATTCATTTATTTTACCTAACATTATTGAGTATTAATATATACCTTTCGCCTCTGCAAGGGTCCTGCAAGGTGATCGGCCATTCATTAATATTTTATTACATATATTATAATTAATAAATATACTTTTACTGGATTCTTAACCTCTTTTCTCCTTTTCTTATCCTTGTATCCTTTTAATCCTATACCCCTAGGGCTCTTGAGGACTGGTTTCTGTATATATATATTTTATATATACATCACTCTCTTCCATAGATTTGTAAATTACTTCTATTAAAAAATCGTAATCCTTCCCGTATTTATCAGCTGCTGTATACTATAGAGGAAGTGGAATTTTCTCTTCTTTCTGACCACAGTGCTCTCTGCTGACACCTCTGTCTGTGTCAAGAACTATCTTGAGCAGGAGAGGTTTGCTATGGGAATTTGCTCCTACTCTGTAGCATACAGCATCTGATAAATACTGGAAGGATTAAGATTTGTTTATTAGAAGTAATTTACATATCTGTTTAATCTGTCGTTTTTTCCTCTCCCCTTCTAAAAATCATAACACTTTCAGATCCATATAAGGGCTTTTTTTTAGCATCAAAAATTGTACTTTGTAATGACATCACTTATTTTATAACATAATCTGCGGTGAAACAAAAATAAACTTATTTGTGGGGTGAAATAAAAACGCCATTTTGCAATTTTGGGGGCTTCCGTTTATACGCAGTGCACTTTCAAAAATGACACCTTATCTTTATTCTGTAGGTCGATAATATTACAAGGATATCCAATTTATGAAGCGTTTATTTAATTTTTCTACTTAAAAAAAATGATAACTACTTGCACCAAAATTAGTACAGTATATTTAAAATTGTCATCTTCTGACCCCTATAACTTTTTTATTTTTCTGTATACGGGGCTATATAAGGGCTCATTGTATGTGCCGTGGTCTATAGATTTTATCTTTTTATCACATTTTTTGTTTAATGGGGTTAATTCACTTTTATAAACTTTTTTTTAACACTTAATTTTTTTTTAGCCCCCATAGAGGGCTACACCATGCAGTCTTTTGATTGCATGTGCTATTCAATGCTATTCCATAGCACAGCATTAGTAAGTGTTATCAGTGCTCTGTTGCTCCAGCCTGCTTGAAAGCAAAGAGGCAGGTAAGGGCCCTCCCACCATCTTCTCAGCTGATTGGGGCTTCACGGTTTCCCCGCGATGGCCCCGATCAGCTCCGCTGAAAGGATAATTTTACTTTCAGTTTAGACGTAGCGATCAAAAGGGTTAATGCTGGGCATTGGCCCCCATCAGTGGTGCCTGGCATTATCCCCGGGTCCCGGCTGCTGATAGCAATCTGGACTCACTGTGTTTGAAGTGTTCTCAGCTCATGAGCATGCTTCAAACCCCAGTAACAGAACCAGGCCGAACAGGTATGTTCTGTGTCCTTAAAGGGGTACTCTAGCGCTAACCATCTTATCCCCTACCAAAAGGATAGGGAATAAGATGTTAGATCAGAGGGATCCCACCACTGCGGATCCCCACAACCTAACATCTTATCCCTTATCCTTTTGATAGGGGATACGATGTTTAGCGCCAGAGTACCCCTTTAAGGACTTGGACGCAGATGCGTACCTTTACGTCCCATGTCCTTAACAGGTTAATATATATATATATATATATATATATATATATATATATATATATATATATATATATCCAACGCAGTAAGCCACGGCACTCAGTGGATAAGGTGCAAATAAAAAGTGATTTATTCCATACTAATACAGAGCAACGTTTCAGCTGCCATGCAGCCTTTTTCAAGACTCATAGTAGTGACAAACAAAGGTATATATAGGTGTACAGGTGATTAAGATATTAAGAGTATGCAATCAAATCATTAAGGCATACAAGTATATAAAAGTGCAAAACATGATAAGATACAGGGTAAATCTACCACTGTAATATAGACTGGACAGTGATTAGTGCAATTAATAAAATCGGTGCAGGTCAAAGGCTGCTAGACATTAAAAAAAGTACTAGATAATTTAACAATCTTAATTACAAAACGTGTGTATAAACGCAAAATAATTAGTTAGGCAGAACATGATGGCTGCACTCACCCTCAATACCATAAAAGAAAAACGCCATGGTGTGTTGTATACATCCTGGAGCGTGTAGCGTGTCGGTAGCCGGAGGCGTCAGGTCACGTGACACCCTCTGCTACCGCATGCCACTTCCGGTGTTAGGGTAATCATACTGAACAACCTTCGTTGCTAGGGAGAAAGTCGGGAGGACAGATACTTCCGAGACGCGGCTGGTCACGTGAGAGTCACATGATCCAGCCTCGCTCCGTTCATATCTGTGCTCACTTCCTCTTCTGCTCAGATCACACAAATGAGAGGAATATCCATATTAAGAAAGGGCAAAGGCAGCAATGGAACCATCACCCCTGGCAACCCTTAATCATGAGCGAAAATAATAATACATTTTTTAAAAATTATAGAAAAAGATAGTAAAGGTAAGTATGAACAAGAAATAATGAAAATCAAGGATCTGTAAATTAATTAAATACAAAAATTAAAATTAAAAAAAAAATTTTAAGATAAAAAATGAAAAAAATGTTTTTAAATAAAAAATAATAGATAAATAAAAATGAAAAATGAATGTAGATGCTAGAAATATGTCATAAATAAATCAAGTAGTTCATCATTGATGTAATGCACAGTACCTGGTTCCACACATCTGAGCCATCACATATAGGCACGTTTCTCCCTCTCACCTCCAGGTCTTCTCTTACCCCCGCACTAGGGTACTACACGTGTGCTGACAGGAATTACTCCGGTACCCACAGGCATATTATATGTCTTGCGGGACTCGGAGTGAGTTATACCATAAACAAGGTGGGCATTTAGCCTGGGGGTGCCATACATACACTCTGAGCATTCAACTACAGGTTCTATGTCTTGCACACACCATGAAACAAATAAATTAAAAATAACAAAAATAATCAAAAAATAATAAAATCAAAAGTAAAAGATAAAGAATTAGGTAGTGGCAAGAATAAAGACACTCATATGGGGCTGTTACAGGGTGTAGGTCCCATTAGCATTTTTTATTGCACCTTTTGGACTTATGGCACCTCCTTGACTTATACGGTTGTGCTGCTCCTCTTGAATTTTTGGGATATATATATATATATATATATATATATATATATATATATATATAGTAGTGACTGAATCAGTGTCTGTCAGCACAATGGAAAGAAGATTCCTCATGGGCTGTAGAGAGAAATCAGTCCAGGATGGAAATGTGTACAAGTGTAAAAATAAGAGCAGTTTGCTATCTTGGTGGCCCTATGCATGACATGTCTCTAAGCAGCCAGGCTGCTGTGTAATGGAGGATTCATTTCCACACTAAATTTAGTCCTTCAGGACAACAAGCGACACTAAACACAGGATGCTGTAGAATTTTATTTGTACATTTATTGTGACCATTTTTTTCTGTACTGTTATGCTAACTTTGTAGTGCCACAAGAAGGGATATAAAGCATGAGTTGTTTGGATAACATGATAGATGAAAGCAGATGTTTAGTGTCTTGAGTAATATTAAACTATTAAGGAATCTCTAGTTCTGGCTTTTGTAATTTGTTCATGCTCTAGTTTATATAACCCTGCCTATTGTAAAAGAAACAAATATGTAAGAGGATACATTCCGATCTATAAAATTAGGATATTAAACAAAAGCAAGAACTCTCCACTGACAGACACCTTGTCATGTTCACTGAATATCACTACCATGAGTGTAAAACCAGTATAAACCAGTATAAAATGTTAACTGAGAAGACAAATATGTGGCTGATAGGAGTAACAGACAGTTAATGTACATACATTAACATCAACTCAATGTAAGAATTTTTGAAGGGTTATAAAGTGACACAAAAATGTTGGCACGAATCAATGTTTTTCAATCAGTTTGTAAGTAACATGACAAAATATATTTAAGAATGTTCCATATTGAAATATTTATCTTAAACTGACTCACTCTTTTAAAACCATGTTCATTTTTAGATCCAACATTAAGTTTTGATTCATTTTTTTTATATACACATTTATAAATGTACCTGTCATAAAAACTTTTTTGCATGTCCTATGGATATGTCAAAAGTTTTTAATTGTTGGGGTTCTAAGTGTTTCTTACCCCAACACATTCAACCATTCCCAAAATATAACACAATCTTGCAATATGCAAGAAAAGTCTTAAAGGGGTACTCCCTTTTCATTTTTTTTAAATCGACTGGTGCCAGAAAGTTAAACTGATTTGTAATTTACTTCTATTTAAAAATCTCAATCCTTTCAGTACTCATCAATTGATGTATGCTCCAAAGGAAGTTATTTTCTTTTTTTATTTATTTTCTTGTCCCATCTGTCAGTTTCCCTTTAATTCTAAGTGCCATGAGAAAGGAATATTGAACTAAGCAGGTGGGAACAACAAAACATGGACATTTTACAGTTTGTGTCACTTGTCTCTTCTAATCAAAAAAAGATTAAAGGAGTACTCTGCCCCTAGACATCTTATCTTCTATCGAAAGGATAGGGGATAAGATATCTGAGTGCGTGGTCCCGCCACAGGGACCCCCCTCTACCTGTAGCACCTGGCGTTCGTTTAGAACGCCGGCTGTGGCATCGGAGGCTTGTGAAGTCACAACCACGCCCCTTGTGCCATCATGTCAAGTCTATGGGAGGGGGCGTGGTGGTGACGTCACAAGCCTCCGACTTTGCATCGCTAGTCATCTGGCATGGAGCAAAATTCACTCCATGCACCGGATGACTGGGGTACCGCAGCAGAGATCACAGGGGGTCCCAGCAGTGGGACCCCCGCAATCAGACATCTTATCCCCTATCCTTTTGAGAGAGGATAAGATGTCTAGGGGCAGAGTACCCCTTTAAGTAAAAAATAATTGATATATGGCAAATGTCACTACAAGATATTGTACATATTTAGACATCATGCACATGAAATATCATAAACATCATACACATACAGTATACATATAAAACTATAACCCTTCTTGTCTAGTTATAAAATATAATTAGTCTAACTATGCTGGTTATATATTCAATATGTTTGCTATAGAACAGAGAGGAAATTGGAAAAGTAACAAGTTATAGGAATCCACAAAGGAAAGATTTTTACTCAATGAAAAAAAGTTCCGCAGAGTGACAATAGAGTGATTGTTGGCGTCTACTGTATTCATACTTTGCACAGCTGGTTTAGAAGCTAAATGGATGCTGTCAAGGCCCACATTATAAATTACTACGCTGTATTAAAAGTTCCCAAAACCTTAATATAAATTACTTAACGATACTACCATTACTGTGTGCTCTGTGTGAGTTCAATTGTATGTCTTTATTTTACTAGAAAATGTGCTTAGTTTTACAGCTGACAGGAATGAATTTACAATCTGTAAATGTATTATAAAGAATAGCTTGATTTTTTTGTACATGATGCAATAAATTTATAAAATGTAAGTTTTCAGTTCTTAAATCTATTGTTTCTTTTAAATAGATTTTACCCTTGAACACCATTTTGTTTTTTAATTAAAATTCCAGAATTGTGGTTTGATTTGTTTCTAAATAAACATAAGTAGCAGAGAGAGGGATAGGTGTTTCTAATACAGAGCTCCAAATAATATGCACAGTTATACAATATAGTAATGTAATTTTGGCAGTTTGAAGCCACCACAGTTGCCCAGTTGCCTATAGCAACTAATCAGATTACTTATTTCAGTTTCAGAGGCCTCTAAAAAATGAAAGAAACACTCTGATTGGTTGCTATAGGCAACTGGCCAACTTTTCCTCAGCACAGGTTTTGATGAATTTCTCCCCCTTGCATTTAACTCTATGGTAGAGATTTATCAAAACATATATAGAGAAAGAGTGGTGCAGCTGCCCATAGCAATCAATCAGATCACTTCTTTCATTTTTCAAAAGCCTTTTTAAAAATGAAAGAAGCAATCTGATTGGTTGCTGTGGATAACTGCACCACTCTTCCTCTAAACAGGTTTCAAGAAAATCTCACCCAAAGACTATGTAAGGGAGTTGAAGCTCTGTTTTAACCCCTTAAGGACCAGGCCATTTTACACTTTAAGGACCAGAGCATTTTTTGCAATTCTGACCACTGTCACTTTAAACATTAATAACTCTGGAATGCTTTTACTTATCATTCTGATTCCGAGATTGTTTTTTTGTGACATATTCTACTTTAACATAGTGGTAAATTTTTGTGGTACCTTGCATCCTTTCTTGGTGAAAAATCCCCAAATTTGATGAAAAAATGAAAATTTTGCATTTTTCTAACTTTGAAGCACTCTGCTTGTAAGGAAAATGGATATTCAAAAAATATTAATTTTGGTTCACATATACAATATGTCTACTTTATGTTTTCATCATAAAATTTATGAGTTTTTACTTTTGGAAGACACCAGAGGGCTTCAAAGTTCAGCAGCAATTTTTACATTTTTCACAAAATTTTCAAACTCACTATTTTTCAGTGACCAGTTCAGTTTTGAAGTGGATTTGAAGGGTCTTCATCTTAGAAATACCCCACAAATGACCCCATTATAAAAACTGCACCCCCAAAGTATTCAAAATGACGTTCATTTAGTGTTTTAACCCTTTAGGTGTTTCACAGGAATAGCAGCAAAGTGAAGGAGAAAATTCAAAATCTCAATTTTTTACACTCGTATGTTCTTGTAGACCCAATTTTTAAATTTTTACAAGGGGTAAAAAGGAGAAAATGTTTACTTGTATTTGTAACCCAATTTCTCTTGAGTAAGGACATACCTCATATGTCTATGTAAATTGTTCGGCGGGCGCAGTAGAGGGCTCAGAAGGGAAGGAGCGACAAATGGATTTTGGGGGGCATGTCACCTTTAGGAAGCCAACAGGCCCGTAGCTTTTGTTTTTTTTATAAATAAATAAATTATAAAAAAGTGTGTTGTTCTCTAATTTTTTCAGTATCAGCCAGATACCAATCAAGCAGCAACAGCCTCACGTTACCAGGGTGGGCGAGGACCATTGTTACTGGCCCTCCCCAGCTTTAAGAACGCAAGCCTGTTACCGCCTAGGCCCAGGAGTGCCATTTTTAACGCTCCGGGCCTGTTGGTACCATCTCTTTCTTGAATCCCTGTGGCGGTAGGTAGCGGGGTAATAATTGGGGGTTAGCGCTAGCTGTTTTGGGGGCTAACGCTAAGCCCCAGCTTGGTAATGGATTCTGTCTACAAGACGCCTTCCACTACTAAGCCTGAAAATTCAATTATAAAAAACACAACACAAAAAAATGTATTTAAAAAAAACACTCCCCCACACCCCTCGATAACCCTTTTATTGACATTTAAAAAAAATATGCTGTTCATCGTCGCAATCCACCAAATCTGACATAGTCCTCCGCATTCACGTATCTAAATTTTGAAGAAAAGAAAACAACAAAAAGTTTAGTAACTTTTTTTGTTTCCACACACAGATAAAAACTCAAGAAAAAAAAACCGCAACAAAAACTGACAAAATGCAGGAAAAAGTTGGAACAGTTTTTCTGGCGTTTTTGGTGATGGAAAGAAAAACCTCAATGGAATCCTGGCCTCAAAGCAATAGAACAAAATCCCTACGTCCACATTTCCTTTGAGGTAGAGAAGGAGTGCACAGTAGAGTGAGGGGGGGGGGCGCATTTTAAATTCTGAGCAAGAGTGTAAATTAGACAAACAGTTTAAAGGGGTAGATCTGTGTCTACAATAAACACCTAATGATAAATCTCCCCTTATAAGGGATTTAGTGCCCTTTGGGCACATATTGACTTGTTGAAGTATATTTACACCCTTCCCCACCTGTGGGCAACTCTTTGGGGGAGATTTGTCAAAACCTGTCCAGAGGAAAAGTTACTGAATTGCCCATAGCAACCAATCAGATCAGAGGCAATCTGATTGGTTGCTATGGGCAGCTCAGCAATTTTTTCTCTGGACAGGTTGTGTTCTCATTGTGTTGTAATTGTGAATATTGAGGAGCCCTGCCACAGCAGCGCAATAGCAGGTAAAAAATAAATGGCTCTACAAAATAACTCTGCAACTACTACTTACACCTATGGATGTAAGTAACCCCTATTTTTACAACTGTTCACCCACACTATAACCAAATATATTGGGTTTAGTGCAGGTGAACAGGCTGTAAATTACTCTAATCTATCGGACTCCATAAACATAAAGTTGTATTACTTTTTGGAGGAAAATAGGAAAAATGGCATTGATTTTTGCTTTTTTTTTTTTTTAAAGTCCCTTACATCATGCCATTTAATTATTGAGTGTGCCAATACCATAACTATGCATTATTTTTAAAATGTTTTGCTTAAAAATTGTTTAATTTATGTTATTAAACTTATTAATAAATCTGGGATGCTTTTACTTATGAATTTGATTCCAAGAGTATTTGTAACACCTTTTCTTCTGAGTATGGAAATACCCCTTATGTGGATGTAAAGTGCTCTGCAGGCACCCTACAGGGCTCAGAAAAGAAGGAGCGCCATTGGGCTTTTGGAGAGAGAATTTGTTGTAATAGAAGTCGGGGGCGATGTGCATTCACAAAGCCCCCGTGCTGCCAGAACAGTGGACCCCCCCCCCCAACATGTGACCACATTTTGGAAACTACACCCCTCACAGAATTTAATAAGGGGTTCAGTGAGTATTTACACCCCACTGGCATTTGACAGATCTTTGGAACAGTGGGCTGTGCAAATGAAAAATGTAATTTTTCATTTTCACGGACCACTGTTCAAAAAATCTTTCTGACACTTGTGTGGTGTAAATTCAAAATCTTCATTTTTTACACTCGCATGATCTTGTAGACCCAGTTTTTGAATTTTTAGAGAAAAATCCTCTCAAAATTTGTAACCCAATTTCTCTCGAGAAATACCTCATATGTGTATGTCAAGTATTCGGCGGGCGCAGAATAGGGCTCAGAAGGGAAGGAGCGACAATGGGATTTTGGAGAGCGAGTTTTTCTGAAATGGTTTTTGGGGGGCATGTCACATTTAAGAAGCCCCTATGGTGCCAGAACAGCAGAAAAAAAACACATGGCTATCATTTTGGAAACTACACCCCTCAAGGCACGTAACAAGGGGTCCAGTGAGCCTTAAAGGGGTATTCCAGGAAAAAACTTTTCATATATATATATATATATATATATATATATATATATATATATATATATTGGCTCCAGAAAGTTAAACAAATTTGCAAATTACTTCTATTGAAAAATCTTAATCCTTTCAGTACTTATGAGCTTCTGAAGTTAAGGTTGTTCTTTTCTGTCTAAGTGCTCTCTGATGACACCTGTCTCGGGAAATGCCCAGTTTAGAAGAGGTTTGCTATGGGGATTTGCTTCTAAACTGGGTGGTTCCCGAGACAGGTGTCTTCAGACAGGACTTAGACAGAAAAGAACAACCTTAACTTCAGAAGCTCATAAGTACTGAAAGGATTAAGATTTTTTAATAGAAGTAATTAACAAACCTGCTTAACTTTCTGGAGCCAGTTGATATATATATATATTTTATATATATATAAGTTTTTTCCTGGATAACCCCTTTAATACCCCACAGGTGTATTAAAGGTGACGACTTTTCTATAAAGTAGGATGTGTAAATGAAAAAAAAAATTTTCACTAAAGTGCAGTTTTTTTCCCAAATTTACCATTTTAATAAAGGGAAATGGGAGAAAATGCCCTCCAAAATTTGTAACCCCATCTCTTCCGAGTATTGAAATACCCCATGTTAGGATCTAAAATGCTCTGCTGGCGCACAACAATGCTCAGAAAAGAAGGAGTCACATTTGGCTTTTGGAAAGCAAATTTTGCTGAAATGTTTTTTGGGGGGCATGTCACATTTAGGAAGCCCCTATGGTGCCAGAACAGCAAAAATCCCCACATGGCATACTATTTTGGAAACTACACCCCTCAAGGAACATAACAAGGGGTACAGTGAGCCTTAAAACCTCACAGGTATTTCAAGTTTTTTTGTTATCTCTTGTGAAAATAAAAAGTAAAAACTAACCAGCATGTTAGTGTAAACATTTTTTTTTTTACACTAACAGGTTGGTGTAGACCCCAACTTTTCCTTTTCATAAGGGGTAAAAGGAGAAAAAGCCCCCCAAAATTTGTAATGCAATTTCTCCCGAGTACGGAAATACCCCATATGTGGCCCTAAACTGTTTCCTTGAAATACGACAGGGCTCTGAAGTGAGAGAGCACCATGCGCATTTGAGGACTAAATTAGGGATTGCATAGGGGGGGACATAGGGGTATTCTACGCCAGTGATTCCCAAACAGGGTGCATCCAGCTGTTGCTAAACTCCCAGCATGCCTGGACAGTCAGTGGCTGTCTGGAAATGCTGGGAGTTGTTGTTTTGCAACAGCTGGCGGCTCCATTTAGGAAACACTGCCGTACAATAAGTTTTTCATTTTTATTGGGGGGGGGGACTGTGTAAGGGGGTGTATATGCAGTGTTTTACCCTTTATTATGTGTTAGTGTGGTGTAGTGTAGTGTTTTGAGGGTACATTCGCACTGGCGGAGGTTTACAGGGAGTTCCCCGTTAGGAGTTTGCGCTGTGGCGAAAAATTTGCCGCAGCCCGAACTTGAACCAGGGAACTTACTGTAAATCCGCTAGTGTGAATGTACCCTGTACATTCACATGGGGGGCAAACCTCCAGCTGTTTCAAAACTACAACTCCCAGCATGTAATGACAGACTGTGCATGCTGGGAGTTGTACTTTTGTAACAGCTGGAGGTACACTGGTTGGAAAACCTTCAGTTAGGTTCTGTTACCTAACTCAGCATTTTCCAACCAATGTGCCTCCAGCTGTTGCAAAACTACAACTCCCAGCATGTACTGATCGCCGAAGGGCATGCTGGGAGATGTAGTTTTGCAAAAGCTGGAGGTACGCAACTACAACTCCCAGCATGCCGAGACAGCTGTTTGCTGTTTAGGCATGCTGGGATTTGCAGTTTTGTAACATCTGGAGAGCTAGAATATAGAGACCACTGCAAACTGTGGCACTCCAGATGTCGCAAAACTACAACTCCCAGCATGCCCAGACAGCAAACAGTTGTGTGGGCATGCTAGGAGTTGTAGTTTTGCAAGATCTGGAGGGCTACAGTATAGAGACCACTGTATAGTTGCTAGGCAACTTACCGGCTTCTGTCGAATCCAGGGAGATAGCCGCACGACATGCCGCCCGCGCCGATCACCGCAACTGATCGTCGCCCGCAGCCTCGCCTGCAGGGTAAGTGGACTTCGGCGTCGGTCCTCTGTCTTTTCCCCGTTCTCAGCACAACGTCCTCCGGTAAGCCTTACACTTGGTTTCCTAAGGGGCTCACCTATTCTGACATATTACACTAGGAGCGCATCTCTTTCCTTTTTTCATATTCAGAAGAGAAGGAGTCACATTTGGCTTTTTGGAAGCAAATTTTGCTCTGGGGGCATGCCGCATTTAGGAAGCCCCTTTGGTGCAAGGACAGCAAAAAAAAAAAAACACATGTCATACCATTTTGGAAACTAGACCCCTTGGGGTACATAACAAGGGGTAAAGTGAACCTTAGTACCCCACAGGGGTTTCACGACTTTTGCATATGTTAAAAAAAAAATTATAATTTTTACTTAAAATGCTTGGTTTCTTAAAAATGTAACATTTTTACAAAGGGTTAAAGCAGAAAATATCCCTCAAAATTTGAAGCCCAATTTCTTCAGATTCAGAAAAGACCCCATATGGGGGTGAAAAGTGCTTTGCTGGCACACTACAAGTCTCAGAAGAGGAGTAGTCACATTTGGCTTTTTGAAACCAAATTTTGCTCTGGGGGCATGCCACATTTAGGAAGCCCCTATGGTGCCAGGACAGCAAAAAAAAAAAAACACATGGCATTACATTTTGGAAACTCGACCCCTTGGGGAATGTAACAAGGGGTAAAGTCAACCTTAATACCCCACAGGGATTTCACGACTTTTGCATATGTAAAAAAAAAAAAAAAAGACTTACCTAAAATGCTTGGTTTCCCAAAAATTTCACATTTTTACAAAGGGTTAAAGCAGAAAATACCCCACAAAATTTGAAGCCCAATTTCTCCTGATTCAGAAAACACCCCATATGGTGGTGAAAAGTGCTCTGCTGGCGCACTACAGGTCTCAGAAGAGGAGTAATCACATTTGGGAAGCCCCTATGGTGCCAGGACAGCAAAAAAAAAAAAAAAAAACACATGGCATTACATTTTGGAAACTAGACCCCTCGGGGAACGTAACAGTGTTACAGTGAGTACTTACACCTCAGGTTTTTTGAACAGTGGGCCGTAAAAGTGAAAAATGTGATTTTTTTTGCACTATATTGATAGTGTTACCCCAAATGTTTCATTTTCACATTGGATAATAGGGCAAAAGGCCCCCAAAATGTCTCTGAGAAAAAAAAACAATTTTGCCTGAGAAAAAAAATACCCCATATGTGGATGTAAATTGCTCTGTGGACACACTGCAATGCTCAGAATTAGAGATGAGCGAACTTACAGTAAATTCGATTCGTCACGAAATTCTCGGCACGGCGGTTGCTGACTTTTCCTGCATAAATTAGTAAAGCTTTCAGGTGCTCCCGTGGGCTGGAAAAGGTGGACTTTAGTCTTAGGAGACTCTTTCTTTGGACTGTATCCACCTTTTCCAGCCCACCGGAGCACCGGAAAGCTGAACTAAATTATGCAGGAAAAGTCAGCAACCGCCGAGCGGAGAAGTTCGTGATGAATCGAATTTAATGTAAGTTCGCTCATCTCTACTCAGAATAGAAGGAGTGAAAATTTTGTTGAAATTGAAGTCAGGGGTCATGTGCATTTATAAAGCCCCCATTGTGCAAAAACAGCAAAAAAAAAAAAAAAACACATGTGACACCATTTTAGAAACTACACCCCTCAATGAACGTAACAAGGGGTAACACTAAAATGCTGGGGTTACTCAATTTGTAACATTTTCACAAGGGGTAATATGAGGAATTGAGTTACAAATTTTGGAGGGCTTTTCCCCCTGACTATAAAAATACATCCACATATGGGGTAAGGTGCTGGGCGGGCGCACAACAAGGCTCAGAAATCATAGAGGTCACTATGTATTTGTGGCCTATGGCATATCAGTAGCTGACGGTTACATACATTCCGAGGAAAATAAAAAAAAATGAAACACCCACATGTGGCACCATTACAGAAAGTACCCACCCTGAGGAATGGGTATAGGGGTAAAGAGGACATTTTTAACTCACAGGTGTTTCCTAAATTTATGTTCCAGGAATGGATGAAGGGTAGCTTTTGAAAATTGCAATTTTCAACCTATGCTCTGCTTCACTTTTCTGGGAACAACTAACATGTGACTCCGAATTGTCGCCTGGAAATACGACAGAGCTCAGCAAGAACTCTTCGCATTCGAGGCGGATGTTTGTTATGGACCTAAAAGTTACATACATTCAGAGGAAAATACAAGAAAGGAACACCCACATGTGACACCATTACAAACCGTACACCCCCTAGGGAAGGTGTATAGGGTGAAGTGGAGATTTGGAACAGACGGGTGTTCCCTTCATTTATTTTCCAGGAATGGATGAAGTGTACTATGGGGAAAGAAAATTGCAATTTTTATACTGATATGCCAATTATTTTCCCAGAATGATGACCCAGAGCACAGCCAAAAGTAAAAATGATGTCCGCCCCAGACCCTATACTCTGAATCATCATTCTGGGAAGGGGATGTGTGGGGCCGTCCCTATTCTGTTACCTCAAATGCGCAACCCGCTCAGGTGGGGAGAGAAAGCGTTGCGCATTTGAGGCAACTGCAAACCTCCAATACTGTTGACTCTGTGTCCCATGACCCATTTTTCAGGGGGAAGAAAAAAAAGATATTGGGGGTATTGTGAAAGAGGTTTTGGGTATGATTTTTTTCTTTTGTTGGGGGAGGGGGGGGGGGTGTTTTGGTTTAAAATTTGGAAGACAATGTACCCTGGACTGGTACTTTGGAACCGAATTCTGGAGAATGAAATTTAGGGCAAAGGATGGAAAATTTAGTACTCAATGGAAGTGTGATACTCCCTGAAGCAGCCTATGCAGTGGCCCGGATTATCTGGGCAAGTGTCACACTGAATGGTGGTGTCCCTCCGTCTCCCCTTCCTGTGACACACTGCATCTTTTCTGGGTTCGTCCCGACCTTCCAGTGTTGGGGATCACACCTGGAAAGTGTTGGCCGGGGACGATCCGGGGACCTAAAGTTCCAGAGGTGCTCTGACCCGCTCTTTGGCTGTCACCATAGATGAGGGCCTTTAGAACTACCTCTTGAAACACCAGGAATGTCCCTGTGTTGCCAGCGTTCTGGTACTGTATAAAAGAGTTGTACATGCCAACCTGTACCATGTAGACCGCAACCTTTTTATACCATACACGTGTTTTCTGCACAGCATTGTATGGCTTGAGGACTTGATCTGAAAGATCAACTCCCCCCATATACCCATTGTAGTCCAGAATAAAATCGGGCTTGAGGACCGGTCCCTCGGTACCTCGCACAGGGACAGGGGTGCTGCCGTTCCCATGAATAGTGGTGAGCATAACGACATCCCTCTGGTCCTTATACCGGACCAACAACAGGTTCTCATAGGAAAAGGAACGGGACTCATCCCGGGGGATAGGAGCATGTAGGGAATGATGGGGCAGAAGGCCTCTTTGATTCTTCCGGACTGTCCCACAAGCGACCGTGGATCTGGCGGCGAGGGATGTGAAGAGAGGGATACTAGTATAAAAGTTATCCACGTAAAGGTGGTAACCTTTATCTAGCAATGGGTGCAAATTCTGGGGGTTCAAAACGGGAATCTCGTCCCTCATACACTATAAACTTGCAAGTGTACCCGGAGGTACTCTCGCAAAGTTTATACATCTTCACGCCATACCACGCCCGCTTGGTAGGGCTGTATTGCTGGAAGCTGAGTCTCCCCTTGAAGACCTCCCGCCCCGGGACATAGGCCTCCCAAAATCTGGCCCCCGAAATTATTGATGACCGGCCTGATTTTATACAGGCGGTCATACGCGGGATCAGTTCGGGGAGGACATGCCGCATTATCAGCATAATGCAAACATCTCCAAATGGCCTCGAACCGGGGACGTGCCATGGCGATACTGGCCAGGGGTGTCTGGTAAAAGACGTCCCCACTCCAATATTGCCTGACACTGTTTTTTTTTTAACTATACCCATATGCAGCACGAGGCCCCAAAAGGTCCTCATTTCGGCTGCATCGACTGGAGTAGAGCCGCCAGGTCTACCTAAAAATGAGCCCAAGAACTGTTGGGCGTACAGATTCGTCTGTGTAACCATCAAATTAACAAAGTGGTCACTGAAAAAATTACCGAAAAAGTATTTTTCAGTGAACCCGGTGATGTTAATTTTGATTCCTGAGTAGCCAACAAACTCAAGAATCACGGGCTCGTGGTCCGCTGGCTGAGTTCAGACAAGTTCTCCGGTACAAGGTACCATGAGCGCCAGGGGGACTCATACTAGCATGGGGCACAGGGTCAAGGACAGAGGAGGTTTGTGGTGCCACACGGCGGCATCTCCGCCACCTTGGTGGCTCATCATCAGAACTAGATGATGAGGAGGACGAGGAAATAAGGAAGGTGGGGTCTTCCTCGTCCTCTGAGACGCTTTCAGAGTCGGAGGCAATTATTGCCTATGCCTCCTCCGCCGAAAACATTTCCCTACTCTAATGGGGATGGGGGTGTGTGTGTGTGGGGGGGGGAAACTTTATTTGTGTATGTGCTGTGTGTGGTGTGTTGCAAGACTACCTCCCTAACCTGCCCCAACCCTCCCTAACCTAACCTACCTAAATTAACCCGCCCTAACCAAAAAAAATATAAAATATAAAAAGGGGGACTTCTAACGCAAAAAAGCCCTGTGCCAAAAAAAAAGCTTTTATCTAATCAGTGGTGTGCGCACTGATTAGCGCTTGTGGCGGCAGGGGGCGCAGAAGTCACTGGGGGTCCAGCCACTCAGCCCAGAACAGTGGCTGTTGGCTTGTACATAGACCCCCACACAAAAAACCTGAAAAATTAAATTAAAAAACGCTTAACCCCGAAAAAATGCACCCACCTGAACCCAAAAAAACCCCACTGATCAGTGATAAATCACTGACAGCGGTGGGACAGGCTGCACACACAGGCACGGTCCGTCCACACAGTACACGCCTGCTACTGGTACAGACCGCCTATGGGTGCAAAAAAAACAAAACGCGTTAACCGAAAAAGTGCCTGTACCAATAAAAAAAAACGCTGATCAGTGATAAATCACTGACAGCGGTGAGGCACGCCGCACACACAGGTAAGGTTCGGCCACACAGTACACGCTTGCTACTGGTGGCACGGACCGCCTATGGGTGCAAAAAAATGCTAGAAAACGCGGAAAAAAAGCGCCGGCACCACACAAAAAACGCTGATCAATACTACGGGACTGATCAGCGGTGGGTGGGCTTTAACAAACGGTGGCGGACCGCTCTTTTATGACTAAGAGGGTTCGCACACACGCTTAGAAAAAAAAAAAAAGATCTGCGCCAAAAAAAAGGCTGGCGGCAGACTGCAGCAACCCAGCAGGGCCGGGGTCACGCAGCTAAAGGTGCTACGGACCCACGGACACTCAATGAGGTACGCCAAAAAAAAAAGCCTTTTTTTTTTTAACCCTAACCTGTCCCTACCTAATCTAACGCTAATCCTGGGGGATTTCTGTGCCAAGAGGCCACAGAAAGGGGGCAAGGGGCACTTTTTTAACACTGAGGGGATGGTGGCAGCACAGGGCTCCATCCTGCTCGCCATATCTGAGTGGAATGGCGGGCAGAACTGAGCAACATGCTCCTAGCCCCCACAATCCCCTCCCATTACACTGTGATTGGTATGGCCACTTTGGCCACCCAATCATAACTGTACTGAGGGGGGTTGCAACAATGCCAGCCCCCAGAACAGTAAGGATGATGATTGGTGGTGTATATGACACCACCATTCATCATCTTTATCAGGGTCACAGGGTCACACGTGACCCTGATGACCCGGAACCGCTGCAGAACGCCGGTTAATACTTAACGGCGTCCTTCAGCGATCGCCGGCATAGGACCCCGGACCTCCTCCGGCACTCCGGCACTCTGCCGGGATGTCTGCTGAATGAAATCAGCAGACATCCGGCTCCGATCCCCACCCAGCGAGCGTTGGGGAACGGAATCGCAGCGCATCGCTGATCTGAATTGATCAGCGATGTGCTGCGATCGTGGACATGGGGGGTCATCATGACCCCCCTGGGCGATATGCCGCAATGCCTGCTGAACGATTTCAGCAGGCATCGGGCACCGGCTCCGCTCCAGCTGGCTGCGGGGGGCCTGGAAAGCTCATGAAGTTCTCATACGTCATGAGTCCTTAAGGACTCTGAAGTTAAGACGTATGAGAACGTCATGAGTCCTTAAGGGGTTAATGCTCACCATACTCCTTGTTACGTTCCATGAGGGGTGTGTTTTCAAAATAGGGTCACATGTGGGTACGGAGTAAGGAAATACCCCATATGTGGCCCTAAACTGTTGCCTTGAAATACGACAGGGCTACAAAGTGAGAGAGTGCCTAAATTAGGGATTTGCATAGGGACAGACCCGAATAAAAGCATGGCATCTGCCTCCTCCACCAAAAATACCCTACGGAAGTGTTCCCCAAACAGGGTGCCTCCAGCTGCTGCAAAACTCCAAGCATGGCTGGACAGTCAATGGCTGTCCAGCAATACTGGGAGTTGTTGGTTTGCGACAGCTGGAGGCTCCATTTTGGAAACAGTGCTGTACGAGATGTATTTAATTTTTATGGGGGGGGGGGGTTGACTGTGTAAGGGGGTGTATATGTAGTGTTTTACTTTTTATTTTGTGTCAGTGTAGTGTAGGGTTTTTAGGGTACATACAGATGGGCTGGGATTCACAACGGGTTTCCCACTGGGAGTTTATGCTGCAGAAAAAAAAATTCCACGCTTGAGGCGGGAAACTCGCTGTAACCCCCCATATGTGTGAATGTACCCTGTACATTCACATGAGGAGGGGGCAAACCTCTAGCTTTTGTAAAACTACAACTCCCAACATGCACTGACAGACCGTCAATGCTGGGAGTTGTGGTTTTGCAACAGCTGGAGGCACACTGGTTGCGAAACACTGAGTTAGGTAACAAACCCTAACCCATTGTTTCGCAACCAGTCTACCTTCAGCTGTTGCAAAACTAAAACTCAGCATGCACTGACAGCCGAAGGGCATGTTGGGAGTTGTAGTTATGCAACATCTGGAGGCACAACTACAACTCCCAGCATGACCTTTGTCTGTCTGTGCATGCTGGGAATTGTAGTTATGCAACAGATGGAGACACTTTTTCATAGAAAAAATGTGCCTCCAGCTGTTGCATAACTGCAACTCCCAGCATGCACAAACTGCCAAAGGGCATGTTGGGAGTTGTAGTTGTGCCCCCAGCTGTTGCATAACTACAACTCCCAGCTTGCCCTTTGGCTGTGCATGCTGGGAGTTGTTGCTAAGCAACAGCAGGAGGCACAGTCTACCTCCTGTCCTGGGGCCCCGATCCTGCCGCCGACAGGGATCGAATGCCCCAGCTGCCAGTTTCCACTAGGGGCGGAGCATGTGCCATTAATGACAACCCCAGCAGGAGTCCTGATTCGTCGGCCGGTATCTTCGATGAATCAGGATGATCTTAAGGTGGCACCAGTGAACGATTTCAACAGGTATCCTGTTCCATTCACCGCCTGGTTACCGTGGGTGAACAGAAACGTTCAGGGTGTACAGATACTCCCTGGGTCCTTAAGGGGGTACTCCGGTGGTTATTTTTTTTGATTATATGGCATCTTCTTTGTAAGTTTAGTTTTTTTGCATTATACATGTGTTATATGTTTTGGCAGCATGTGTGTGTTTTTCTTACCTGTTTGTTGGGCAGGAAGTTCTGTAGTTCAGAGGATTTTCTTTTACTGTCGTCCACCATGTTCTGAATCTTCTGAATCTCTTGTGGACAAGACGTCAGAGCTTTTTTTTTTCTCTGTCCGCATGACAGGAATAAGCCACGCCCCCTCATCTCCCCACTCCCATGAGAAGCCATAGTACACAGCTCCTTATCTCCCCTCCCCCCCTGCTCTGCTCCTGAGGACGCAGGTCTGCACAGGAGAACGGAACACAGAAGATAAATGTGTTATCTGAAGAAAAGGATTACAAGGTGCACGGGATGTACAGACTGCAGGGGAAGAAATCTCATACTGGATCTCTATATGTGAGGGGGGGGGGAGGGGAGGGGAGGGGGACTCCTGAATGACACATGCTGGGAGTTGTAGGTTGTAGTCCCTGTTATGTGTGTGTATGCTAGTGTTTCCAGACCAGTGTACCTCCAGCTGTTGCAAAACTGCAACTCCCAGCATGCCCTGACAGACTTTGGGCATGCTGGTAGTTGTACATTTGCAACAGCTGGAGGCACACTAGTTGGGAAACACTGTTCTAGCCTATTCAGCATACACATCGTGTTACACCAGTGTTTCCCAACCAGTGTGCCTCCAGCTGTTGCAAAACTACAACTCCTAGCATGCCCAAAGGCTGTCAGGGCATGCTGGGAGTTGTAGTTTTGCAACACCTGGAGGCACCCTGGTTGGGAAACACTGGTGTATGCCCTATAGAGGTGTGGTGAACTACAACCCCCAGGAGACTACAGAGGCAGCATGCTGGTGTTATACCACAGACTGAAGACTCCTGAATGACACATGCTTGGAGTTGTAGTCCCTTTTGTGTGTGTATGCCAGTGTATCCCAACCAGGGCTGATTATATTAGTGTGCTGTGTATAAGGGGGCTGACCCGGGAAAATTGTAGGGTGGGTAAAGGGCAGAACAAACAAACAAACAAAAAAGGAGCTGCCCCAAACCAGCAAGGCATGTGGCATGCTGGGATTTGTAGTTTTAAGCACAGCAAGAAACAGAAAATAGAAGCAAAGATAGGAAAACAAAGTGGGGGATAAAAAGACAACAAAGAACGGAAATAGAGTAGCCTAAACAACAAGAATAGAAATGAAACAAAACAAATAGGGTAAGTCAAAAACGGAAAAACACGTTGACCACCGGAGTACCCCTTTAAGTCCCAGGATGCTAGGGCGTACCTGTACGCCCTGTGTCCGGGATGGGTTAACGGGAGATTACAATGCAATCCACTTACTATACCAAAGCATTATTACCTGTCATTAAAAAAGTGATCAGCCCATGCCTTTCATTCAAGGCACACTTGCTCACACTAAACTGCGGTTTCTAGTTACCAAAGCAATTGCAACAGCAGATGACATTAAGAGGACCTTACTGTACAGTGCACCACCTGGTTGTTAAGATACCTTGCCTGGCTTCTGTTCTCATGTGATGCAATTGAACACTGCTTGTTGCTGATCCAAACCTCTGCCTTGTTACTGACCTCACTCCTGTTTGTCCCTTTGAATTGTCTGCCTGGTATTTATTGTGTAATCCTGACTATTACCCTTGGCTATGTTTCTGACAATGGGCATATCTTGTTTCTTGTCCTGTCACATCCTGACTGCTTTTGTGGTGACAACCCTTGCCAACTTTCCTGACCGTGCTTCTAATGTGTCAGCACTACTGTCATCAGTGACTACTCAGGAAACTGCAATCTGAAGATACCCTGCAAAAAATCCTGAACTCCTTGAGGATGAAAAATTTAGATCCACTAGACTATTTTTTTTTTTTCTTTTACGAGTACATTTTGCTGATACAAAACTACAACTTCCATGCTGGAGGCATACTAGTTGGGAAGCACTGCCTTAGACTCCAATCCCCAGTCTAGCAGTGCTAAATGGATAGTGGTATTTGAGAATCCACAGCTCAGGTACATGATCGTAAAACATTAAAGTAGTATTCTTGCACATGAACAGTGAGAGCGATATGTATCTTACTGCAGTGTTCTTTAACATGTTTGTTAACAATGGGTCTTAACAAATTACCTGCTAAAACCTTTTATTTATTCCCAAGACTTAGGATATGGTTTATTGGTGCTATTCCACAAGATTCCTCTCTATGACAGTTAAAGATCCAACCTTGCTTACGTATTACAATCATATACTATACTTAAATGGGTACTCTACCCCAAGACATCTTATCTTCTATACAAAGGAAAGGGGGGGGGGTCCAGCCACTGGGATCCCCCAAAATCTCTCCTGGGCACCCCAGTCATGCAGTGCGTGGAGTGATCTCAGATCTCGTGCCAGATGACGGGTGACCACAGCTGTAACTCCCCTCCATTCATGTCTATGGAAGGAGGCATGACGGCTATGTACTAGCCATCCCCTTCCATAGACATGAATGAAGAAGGCTCAGAATGACGTCACGAACACAGAAGCTCCAAGCTTCCATGTTCAGAATGCCACAGTGCCAGACTTGAGATCAGGGGTCCCAGAGGCTGTCTATTGGAAAGGGGATAAGAAGTATAGGGGCGGAATACCCCTTAAACCCCTTAAGGACCCACAGGTTTTTTCATTTTTGCACTTTAGTTTTTTCCTCCTCACCTTCTAAAAATCATAACGCTTTCAATTTTCCACCTACAACCCATATGTTTTCTTTTTTTTTTGCACCACCAATTTTACTTTTTAATTGAATCAATAATTTCACCACAAAATCTATGGTGAAACCGAAGAAAAGATATTTGTGGTGTCAACTTAAAAAAAAAACACCATTTAGTAACTTTAGGTACAAAATGACACCTTGGGGGATATTTATCAAAGTTGTCTATGTCCCGCATCAATATAGACCAAACTACAGAGGGTTAGTCTGGTCTATTGTGCACCTAATTTATCAAATGGCGCACAGCTCTTGATAAATTCTGTGCACAGACTGCATGATCTATGCTTTAGTCTATATTTAAACCTGCTCCAACATGGTCTGACATTTCGGCGTACTTTCAGCCTATGCGACTTGTCGCTGAAAAGTCGCTTTTGATAAATTCAGCACCAATGCATTTTTCAATGCATTTCAGTCTAAAATAGACTTGCATGCATCATGTTCTAAAAATCCTCTAGAGCAAAAGTCGCAGAAAAGTCGCACAGATTTAGACTGCGACTTTCTGTGCGACAAATTTAGACAAGAAAAACCAGTCTAAATCCTTTCATAAATCTCCCCCTTGTCTTTATTCTGTAGGTCTATACAATTAAAAGGATACCCAACTTTTATAGGTTTGATTTTGTTTTACTTCTGTGCTAATTTTTTGCACGAAAATTTGTATGTTTAAAAATATCCTCTTCTGACCCATATGACTTTTTTATTTTTTCGTATGCAGAGATGTGTGAGGGCTCATTTTTTGCCTGTGGTCTGCAGTTTATATCGGCACCATTTTTGTTTTGATAGGACTTTTTTGATCGCTTTTTACAAACATTTTTAATGTGTACAGTGACCTAAAATATGCAATTTTGGTATTTTTTATGTATACGCCATTGACTGGGCTGTTTAATTAACATTACATTTTTATAGTTTGGTCATTGCGTATGCGTCAATGCCACATCTGTTTATTTTTATTATGTTTACATATTTTTTTTATGAAATTTGGGAAAAGGGGGGTGATTCAAACTTTTTATATGGAAGGGGATAATTGGTGTTTTTTTTTTTACTTTTATTCAACTTATTTGTTTAAATTTTTTTTTTTACACTTTATTAGTCCCCTTAGGGGAATTTTAGGAGGAATCATTAGAACTACATTGATCTGTGTGCTTTGCTTTCTATTGATAAAGCCTGGTCCAGCCAGGCTCTATCAATTACAGCCTTGGGAGCCACTGCGGGGGGGCGATCTAACCACTGGACCTCCAGGGACTATTTAAAAGTCCCTTTAGACACTGCTGTTAGCTTCCTGTAGCCCTCAGCTACAAGAATCAGCTGAAGGCCGCCTGGCATTAAAGGCCTCGAGCCAGGAACTAATATACTGTTTGCCATCTTAGGACAAGCCAGAACGTCCTTTGACGGCATCCAATTAATGTCTGGTTTCTTTGTGTTCTTATACAATTACATGCTTATCAGGTCTTTTTAGTCTAAGGAACCTATGCTGTAGTTTATCATAAATGTCCTAGCACATGAAAACTGTGAAAATAGCTACAGAAGACCTGCACTATCATGGCTAAGTAAGCAATTTACTTTTTAAACACAAATAGAGAAACATAGCCGCTCATCCACCATTTGTATTTTGATCTACTTGCTTTTCAGTAGTGTTGAGCGGCATAGGCCATATTCGAATTCGCGAATATTCGCGAAAATATGGACGAATATTCGTCATATATTCGCGAATATTCGCACATTCGTTATATTCTCGTTTTATTTTCGCATATGCGAACGTTTCGCATATGCGAAAATTTACTTATGTGAATATTAGCATATACAAAATTAGCAAAACGCGAAGATTCGCATATGCGAAAATTAGCATATGCGCATTTTCGCATATGCGAATTTTCGCGCGCCAGTCTCTCACAGTAGTATTACAGCCTTCTTTACACCACACAAGCTGGAAGCAGAGAGGGATGATCACTGTGATGTGTACTGTGAAAAAAAAAACAAAAAAAAAAACGAATATTCGTAGGGTCCCTAACCTAATACTGACGTAGCACGGTGCGACCGTCGCCTCCGAGACATCATGCCCACAGGGGGAACGACCCAGCGGCCAGGCAACCCCACTGCTGTCCAACCATGCCCCTAGCTTTGGGCCGCACTACCCCACAGACAAAGCATCACAGAAACAATAGCCGCTGTAGAGAACCACACCAGTGTGAACACTTACCATGTGCTCTCTACCAGAAGGTCGGGAGAATGTAAGGATGAAACCGTAATGCAGTCTCCCGCTCATTAAGCCTTTAAGGAAAAGGCCCATTGTCACTTTAAGCATTAATAAATCTTTAAATATGTGTTTACCTTTCATTCTGATTCCGAGATAGTTTTTTCATGACATACTCTACTCTGTTAGTGGTAAAATTTCATCAATACCTGCATCATTTCTTGGTGAAAAATTCCAAAATTTGATGAAAAAATTTAAAATTTTTCATTTTTTTTTCATTTGAAGCTCTCTGCTTATACGGAAAATGGACAATCCAAATAAATGATATATTGATTCACATAAACAACATTTCTACTTTATGATTGTGTCATACAGTTGACATGTTTTTACTTTTGGAAGACATCAGAGGGCTTCAAAGTTCAGCAGCAGTTTTCCAATTTTTCAAAAAAAATTCAAAATCGCAATTTTTCAGGGACCAGTTCAGTTTTGAAGTGGATTTGAAAGGCCTTCATATTAGAAATACTTCACAAATGACCCCATTATTAAAACTGCACCCTTCAAACTATTCAAAATGACATTCAGTAAGTGTGTTAACCCTTTAGGTGTTTCACAGGAATAGCAGAAAAGTGAAGGAGAAAGTTCTTGTAGACCTAGTTTTTGAATTTTTACAAGGGGTAAAAGGAGAGAAATCTTCCTAAAATTTGTAACCCAATCTCTCTCGAGTAAAGAAATACCTCATATGTGTATGTAAAATGCTCTGCGGGCAAACTACAATGCTCAGAAGAGAAGGAGTCACATTTGGCTTTTGGAAAGCAAATTTTGCTGAAATGGTTTTTGGGGGGCATGTCCCATTTAGGAAGCCCCTATGGTGCCAGGACAGAAAAAAAAACACACAATGCATACTATTTTGGAAACTACACCCATCAAGGAACGTAACAAGGGGTACAGTGAGCCTTAACACCCCACAGGTGTTTGACGACTTTTCGTTAAAGTTGGATGTGTAAATGAATTATTTTTTGTTCACTAAAATGATGTTTTCCCCAAAATGTTACATTTTTACAAGGGGTAATAGGAGAAAATGCCCCCCAAAATGTGTAACCCCATCTCTTATGAGTATGGAAATACCCCATGTGTGGACATCAAGTGTACTGTGGGTGCACTATAATGCTCATAAGAGAAGGAGTCACATTTGCAAATTTTGCTGAAATGGGGGGGGGGGGGCATGTCGCATTTAGGAAGCCCCTATGGTGCCAGAACAGCAAAAAAAATGGCAAACTATTTTGGAAAGTACACTCCTCAAGGAACGTAACAAGCAGTACAGCGAGCCTTAACACCCCACAGGTGTTTGATAAATGTTCAATAAAGTGGGATGTAAAAAGGAAAAATTAGATTTTTTACACTAAAATGCTGGGGCTACCCCCAAATTTTTCATTTTCACAAGTGGTAACAAGAGAAAATGTCACTGTAAATTTGTAGATACATTTCTTTGGAGTAAGGACATACCTCATATTTGGACGTTAGCAACTCTGCGGGTGCACACCGGTCTCGGAGGAGTGGGAGCGCAGTCAGGGGCCTTGAGCTTTTGTATAGCTGCCTATGGAGCCAGAACAGCGGGACCCCCCTCAAGGAGCGTTACATGGGGTAATTACTAAATGTTACATGGGACAATTACTAAAATGGGGTACATTAAGTTACTAAAGTGGGGTAAAGTGGGACGTAAAATCATAAAAAAGGTTATGTTCCCAGAATGATGACCCAGAGCATAGCCAAAACTAAAAAATATGCCCACCCCAAACCCTATACTCTGAATCATCATTCTGAGAATGTGATGTGTGTGGCAGTCCCTAACCTGTTGCCTCAAATGTTCACCCCGTTCAGGTGGAGAGAGAGCGCTTCGCATTTGAGGCAACATAGAAAAAAGTCCCCCATGGTGACTCAGTGACACATGACCCATTTTTGGAAAAAACACCCCCAGAGGTCTTATCAGGTTTATATATATATATATATATATATATATATATATATATATATATATATATAACAACTGTGTAGAAAGAGGAGCACCGTGATGAGGATTCGAGATCCGGCTGGGTGCTCAGCTCCGGGAACAGACCAATTCCCAAACGATAACAACTGAAGGTAGAAGCGGCACTCCAATCTTGATTGAATCAAACTGTGTTTTTATTCACACATCTGTAAATTTTGGGCAATTTAGTGGTTTTATGGGGTGACAAATTTGGAATTTACTTTGGACTTGGTACATTGGGGTCAAATTATTGGAAAATAAAATGGAAAGGGAAAATGTAGTACTCCATGGAAGTGTGATACTCCCTGAAGCAGTTTTTAATGCCGAGGCCCGGATGATCGGGGCAAGTGTCACATTGAGTGGTGGTGTCCTATCCCCCTCTTGTGACACACTCTGCATTTTTTCTGGGACCTATATTTCCAGTTTCTTGGGAAGTCCGGCCTGCTCTTTCCTGGTCCCTAAAGATCAGGACCTTTAGGACTTCTTCTTGGAACTGGAGGTATGTCCCTGTGTTGCCAGCATACTGGGACAGTACAAAAGAGTTGTACATGGCAACCTGTACCAAGTAGACCGCAATATTTTTGCATCATACCCATGTTTTCCACATAACGTTATATGGCTTGAGGACTTGATCAGAGAGATTAACTCCCCCCCATATACCGATTGTAGTCCAGAATACAATCAGGCTTGAGGACTGTTGTTGTGGTACCTCGCACAGGGACAGGTCAGCTGCAATTGCCATGAATTGTGGTCAGCATAAGGACATCCCTCTTATCCTTATACCTGACCAGCAACAGGTTTTCATGGGTAAGGGCATGGATATCACCCTTGGGCATAGGTGTTTTAAAAAAATTTAGAGGGAGGCCTCTCTGGTTCTTCCGCGCGGTCCCCCAAGCGGATGTGGATCTGACGGCAAGGGACGTGAACAGAGGGATGCTGGTATAAAAGTTGTCCACGTAAAGGAGGTAACCGTTATCCAGCAATGGGTGCACAAGGTCCCAAACGATTTTCCCGCTTACACCCAGAATGGGGGAACATTCTGGGGGTTCAATATGGGAATCTTGTCCCTCATATACTCTAGAGGTACTGTCACAAAGTTTGTAGTGCTTCACGCCATACCGCGCCAGCTTCGAGGTAATATACTGGAGGAAGAAGAGTCTCCCCTTAAAACTGATAAGAGACTCATCTACCGAGAGCTCCCTGAGGGGTAGGTAGGCCTCCAAAAATTTGGCCCCAAAGTGATCGATGACCGGCCTCACTTTGCACAGCCGGTCATAGGCTGGATCAGGGGGGGGGTGTGAGGGGGAGAGTATGTAGTGTTTGCACACTTAACAACCTTTAAGGGGTTGCCCTCTCGCGGGGAAATCCCTATGCAAGAACCCCCCCTTAAAATTAAATCTTTATTTGTTAACTGTGAAAATATACCCCACACTTAGTTAAAATTCCAGCAATATGGGTGTTCTGTATATGTGAGTATAGATGGTTCACTATATACAGTTTTGCTATTTGGCCCAGATATTTGCTTTGTATTGGGTGCTTACTGTCTAGCCACCCTTAACTACTGGTGCCAGATTATCATTAGCTTATGCCCCCATAAGGACTTCTTCCTGGAACTGGAGGTATGTCCCTGTGTTGCCAGCGTACTGGGACAGAACAAGAGAGTTGTACATGGCAACCTGTACCAAGTAGACCGCAATTTTTTTGCATCAAACCCGTGTTTTCCACTTAACGTTATATGGCTTGAGGACTTGATCAGAGAGATCAACTCTCCCCCCCCCCCATATACCGATTGTAGTCCAGAATACAATCGGGCTTGAGGACTGTTGTTGTGGTACCTCACACAGGGACAGGTGAGCTGCCATTGCCATGAATTGTGGTCAGCATAAGGACATCCCTCTTATCCTTATACCTGACCAGCAACAGGTTTTCATGGGTAAGGGCATGGGTATCACCCTTGGGCATAAGTGTCTTAACAAAATTTAGAGGGAGGCCTCTCTGGTTCTTCCGCACGGTCCCCCAAGCAGATGTGGATCTGACGGCAAGGGACGTGAACAGAGGGATGCTGGTATAAAAGTTGTCCACGTAAAGGTGGTAACCCTTATCCAGCAATGGGTGCATAAGGTCCCAAATGATTTTCCCGCTAACACCCAGAGTGGGGGAACATTCTGGGGGTTCAATACGGGAATCTTGTCCCTCATATACTCTAAAGGTACTGTCACAAAGTTTGTAGAGCTTCACGCCATACTGCACCCGCTTCGAGGTAATATACTGGAGGAAGAAGAGTCTCCCCTTAAAACTGATAAGAGACTCATCTACCGAGAGCTCCCTGAGGGGTAGGTAGGCCTCCAAAAATTTGGCCCCAAAGTGATCGATGACCGATGGCCAATCAGGTTCAAGTGTGCGCGCGTCCTCTCTGCGTGATCTCAATCACGTGATGTAAACATAGGGGCTGCGGTGTTGCGAGAGTTCGGCGTTGATTCCATTGCGCATGTTTCTGCACTTAACCTGAATTTCCTTCTATTATTCCTACTGCGCATGTGTTCATTTTTCATTCTTCGGTAAGTAGTATCTTCATATCAGAATTAGTGTACCGCTACAGCTGTGTATATTGCATAACAACCTTTAAATATATTTGATGCAATTAGAATTTATTGTTACGTGTTTAGAGCTATTTTTGTGTTATTCTTTGTACCATATCTATTGCTTGTGCTGTGACTTACACCCTGTGTTTATTTGAATCACCCAGTGATGTGTATACAGTATTGGTTGCTATCTATATACAATATATCTATATACATTCTTATAATGTTGTTAGTAGTATTCTGACCGTTGTTTTGCTTTGTTCTTTTGTGTGTTGGTAATCCTCATTGTCTACATTCATTACAATAGGAATTTTATTTAATAATTTATTCTGATTAATTAACTGCAGTGATTTTTATTTTATTTCTATAGTATTAAATTTCCAACCCATACAATGTGATGCACCTGGTGGAGGTAAATCTAAAAATAAACAAAACCATATAATCTATCTTTCATATTATGGATACATGAAAGTATTGGGATCATTAGCCCGGCCCTCCGTACGAAAAGCAGGGCAAGTACGAGAGGCAGAGTGCTGCTCTCTGTGTTCCGGCGGCATGCAAAAATAGACGTGCGGCAGGATCGCGGCTGTCCACGATATGGGAGACCCCGCTCGTCCGTTGAAGAAAGAAAGAAAATCAGGTTAAGCGTTTCCCACATAGACGGCATATTATCTTATCTTTTCCTGGTGAAGGGACTATTCATAGAAGTCAGTGTTTAGATAAAAGTCACTTCTTCAGTGTGGCGTTTTTAATCTGTTTGTGGTAACATGTTGGGCTCCCGGCACAACAATCGTGCGAAGACAGAGATGCAGCAGGATCGCGGGTCCTTGTGGTTTTACTCTGATAAGGGAACATTTAGTAGAAGTTGCCACTTCCATACAGTGACTATAGTCTGTTAGAAAGATGACCTATTCAAATGCTGGTGTAGCGATCAGGGAGAGGATCCGGTGGGTAGATGTACCGACTAAGGTTCCTATTCAAAAAATGATATAGTAAAATAGCGGTGTAGCAGTCAGAGAAAGGATCCAGTGGCTTGGTCTGCAGATTGAGTTGTCTATAATCAACATTGAAAGAAGGAACTGTGACGCTCGGTGGTAATAGATTGTCACAATTCTCTTCTACTAATGCTGCTCAATGGTTTAGGGGGGTGATAGATAGTTTCAGATGATGTTGCCATTTCTTCAAGTTTTAAGAGAGATAATATTTTCTTTTTACTCTTTCTCCCTGGAGTATTTCTGTTTCATAGGTGGCTACTTTCTATGTCGCTCCTACATGGGTAGAATCCGTTCTGCGTACCGACATAGTCAAACGTAGGTAAGTGATTAGTATCCAGGGTTCTATGTGGTCATTCCAGTGCTCATTTTAATAGTGTCCCTTTCTTATATCGTGGGAATCATCCGCATTTCAAATTCTTTAGTGCCACTCCATCTATGCAAGAGTGTGCAAATGTAGGATATTGGGATAGGATTTTAAGCCGATCTAGTGGTTCAGTGATTTTCAGCCGATCTAGTGGTTCAGTGGATTAATTCAGTGGCTTTGTTCAGTCCATGGGGTTGGAGAGATTCTAATCTATAAATCCAATACATTTCTTTTTTCCCCAGAGCTTCCAAACGATTGGTGACATGTGCTGGGATGTAATCAATGGGCATGATGGAAAAGGTTCCTTTGATCCCATTGTGTTTGGTTGTGATATGCCGTGATAGGCCATGGAGCATTAATCCCTTTTTCACATTACATCTGTGTTGGTTTAGTCTTTGATGTAGTTTTTGCGTGGTTCTCCCCACATATTGTTTCCCACAGCAACAATTGATGAGGTAGATGACAAACTGGGATTGGCACGTCAGATAGAATTGCAACTGAAAGGTGATGGCTCTTAAAATCGGTGCTATGATCTGCTAGGATGTTGCAGCAAAGGCATCTCTTTTTGCCACATTTGAACGCACCTTTTTTGAGGGTGGTCTCAGTAGTGATCCGTTTGGCTGGTCTTTGTTTTTTTAAGCGGCTGGGTGCTATCAAATTTCTAAGAGAGGGAGCTCTCCTTAAAGGGGTACTCTGGTGCTTAAACATCTTATCCCCTATCCAAAGGATAGGGGATAAGATGCCTGATCACGGGAGTCCCGCCGCTGGGGTCCCCTGGGATCATGCACGCGGCCCCCCATTTGTAATCAGTGCCCGGAGCGTGTTCGCTCCGGGACTGATTACCGGCGACCGCAGGGCCGGCGGCGTGTGACATCACACCTCCACCCCCGTGTAACATCACGCTCCGCCCTTCTATGCAAGCCGATGGGAGGGGGCATGATAGCTATCACGCCCCCTCCCGTAGACTTGCATTGAGGGGCGGAGCGTGACGTCACACGGGGGCGGAGGCGTGACGTCACACGCCGCCCGCCCTGTGGTCGACCATAATCAAACCCGGAGCGAACACGCTCCGGGCACTGATTACAAACGGGGTGTTGCGTGCATGATCCCGGGGGTCCCCAGCGGTGGGACTCCCGCGATCAGGCATCTTATCCCCTATCCTTTGGATAGGGGATAAGATGTTTAAGCACCGGAGTACCCCTTTAATGTAAGCATGGGTTGAAAGGCAAAATTTCTTTCAGGTAGGGGACATTTTTGAAAAGACACCAGTGTTTCTGTAATACTTTTCTTATGTTGTAGTGACATGAGGAGTAAGTTGTTATAAAACTACTGTTCTTCCTCCCCGTGTTTTGTTCCATACGTTTGTTTGCATTTCCATGTTTTTTCCCTAATTTTTCTTTTTCACTCCCTTCTTCTGGGTTTGCACCATTCAAAAATGCTGGCTGCACTGGAGGGGATGGTAAACAGGATTCCTGGGTGAGTGCAAGTGCTTTCTGAAATGCATTCTCTACCAGGGTTTTGGGTATCCCTTTACAGCAAATCTGTTCTTTAGAATTTTTGATTGGTCAATGTATGTCTTTGTGTCCGTACAGTTTTTCTGCACCCGGCAAAATTGGCCATAGAGTATGTTCTGCTTCCATTTTGAGTAATGGCCACTCGAGAACGGTACATAACTGTTGGAGTCCACAGTTTTAAAAAACGTGGAGGTAATGATTTTCTTGTCATGGTGGGAGATTAGCAGATCCAAAAATTTGATTTCCTTATCATTATCAGGAAGCATGGAAGATTTTGGGGGACATCTCGTACTATGAACAGATCAGCAGCAACCCCCTTCCTACACTAAAACAAAAAGTCTCCTCTATACTGGAAGATGGTGTAAAACAGAGTGTCATTACCAAGAAAGAAAATAACTTACTATGGATTTCCAACCCCAAAATGCCCTTCTACTACCACCTACCCAAGGTACATAAGGACCAGGAACATCGACCGGGAAGACCCATTATCTCTGGGATTGAGAGTATTACTAGTAACATCTCACAGTACCTGGACCTAATACTCCAACCCTATGTTCAGAACCTGCATAGTTATCTAAAAAATCCGGATCAATTAATCCAAATACTAAAAGATCTAACATGGGAGGAGAACATGCTGTTTGTGACCATGGATGTCTCAGCCTTATATTCCAACATCAGACATGATTTAGGAATAAGGAGTACAGCATCCTACTTGAGAAATAACACCAAAATCCCTACAAATCAGGCAGATTTTTTGAATACATGCCTGGAACTTATTCTAAAGAATGACTTCTTCACTTACAATGGGATAACATTCCAGCAAACAAGAGGAACAGCAATGGGCACCCGAGTGGCGCCATCCTATGTGAACCTCTTTATGGGGCAGTTTGAGGAAGAGTTCCTCTATAAAAATAATCTGTTTTGCGAGCACACAGTCATCTATAAACGCTATATAGATGACTTATTTTTTCTTTGGAAAGGTACAGTCAAGCAGAACCATACATTGAACCACGAAATGAACAACACCAATTGGGGTTTTACCCTAACACCAAACATCTCCGATAAGGAAATCAAATTTTGCTATCTGCTAATCTCCCACCATGACAATAAAATGATTACCTCCACGTTTATTAAAACTGTGGGCTCCAACAGTTATGTACCGTTCTCGAGCGCCACTACTCGAAATGGAAGCAGAAATACTCTATGGCCAATTTCGCCGGGTGTGGAAAAACTATACGGAAACAAAGACGTACATTGACCAATCAAAAATTCTAAAGAACAGATTTGCTGTAAAGAGATACCCCAAAACCCTGGTAGAGAATGTATTTCAGAAAGCACTTGCACTCACCCAGGAATCCTGTTTACCAACTTTGAATGGTGCAAACCCAGAAGAAGGGAGTCAAAAAGAAAAATTAGGGAAAAACCAAGGAAATGCTAACAAACGTATGGAACAAAACACAGGGAGGAAGAAAAGTAGTTTTTTAACAACTTACTCCTCAGATCACTACAACATAAAAAAAAGTATTGCAGAAACATTGGTGTCTTTTAAAAAATGACCCCTACCTGAAAGAAATTTTGCCCTCTCAACCCATGCTTACATTTAAGAGAGCTCCCTCTCTTAGAAATATGATAGCGCCCAGCCACTTGACAAAACAAAGACCAGCCAAATGGATCACTACGGAGACCACCCTCAAAAAAGGTGCATTCAAATGTGGCAAAAAGAGATGCCTTTGCTGCAACATCCTAGCAGATCATAGCACCGATTTTAAAAGCCATCACACAGGAGAAACATTTCAGTTGCAATTCCATCTGACATGCCAATCCCAGTTTGTCATCTACCTCATCAATTGTTGCTGTGGGAAACAATATGTGGGGAGAACCACGCAAAAACTACATCAAAGACTAAACCAACACAGATGTAATGTGAAAAAGGGATTAATGCTCCATGGCCTATCACGGCATATCACAACCAAACACAATGGGATCAAAGGAGCCTTTTCCATCATGCCCATTGATTACATCCCAGCACATGTCACCAATCGTTTGGAAGCTCTGGGGAAAAAAGAAATGCATTGGATTTATAGATTAGAATCTCTCCAACCCCATGGACTGAACAAAGCCACTGAATTAATCCACTGAACCACTAGATTGGCTGAAAATCACTGAACCACTAGATCGGCTTAAAATCCTATCCCGATATCCTGCATTTGCACACTCTTGCATAAATGGAGCGGCACTAAAGAATTTGAAATGCGGATGATTCCCACGATATAAGAAAGGGACACTATTAAAATGAGCACTGGAAGGACCACATAGAACCCTGGATACTAATCACTTACCTACGTTTGACTATGTCGGTACGCAGAACGGATTCCACCCATGTAGGAGCGACATAGAAAGTAGCCACCTATGAAACACAAATACTCCATGGAGAAAGAGTAAAAAGAAAATATTATCTCTCTTAAAACTTGAAGAAATGGCAACATCATCTGAAACTATCCATCACCCCCCTAAACCATTGAGCGGCATTAGTAGCAGAGAATTGTGACAATCTATTACCACCGAGCGTCACAGTTCCTTCTTTCAATGTTGATTATAGACACCTCAATCTGCAGACCAAGCCACTGGATCCTTTCTCTGACTGCTGCACCGCTATTTTACTATATCATTTTTTGAATAGGAACCTAGTTAGTATATCTACCCACCGGATCCTCTCCCTGATCGCTACACCAGCATTTGAATAGGTCATCTTTCTAATAGACTATAGTCGCTGTATGGAAGTGACGACTTCTACTAAATGTTCCCTTATCAGAGTAAAACAACAAGGATCCTGCTGCATCTCTGTCTTCGCACGTGGACGATTGTTGTGCCGGGAGCCCAACATGTTACCACAAACAGATTAAAAACTGAAGAAGTGACTTTTATCTAAACACTGACTTCTATGAATTGTCCCTTCACCAGGAAAAAATAAGATAATATGCCGTCTACGTGGGAAACGCTTACCCTGATTTTCTTTCTTTCTTCAACGGATGAGCGGGGTCTCCCACACCGTGGACAACCGCGATCCTGCATGCCGCCGGAACACGGAGAGCAGCACTCTTCCTCTCGTACCTGCCCCACTTTTCGTACGGAGGGCCGGGCTAATGGTCCCAATACTTTCATGTATCCATAATATGAAAGATAGATTTATATGGTTTTGTTTATTTTTAGATTTACCTCCACCAGATGTTCGCAAATACTGCTGTCACTGTACAATTCACATGTATATTACATTTATGGTTATGTTTGCATTAAAGTAAAATTATGTTTTATCTTGTACCCGGTAACTCGTGGTGAGTTTCGCAGGCTTTTTGTGTATAAATCAGTGGCCTCTGCACATACGCCACATCATTGGATCTGACAAAGAGGGGGTCCCACCCCTCAAAACGCATTATCTGTGATTTCTATAAAAAAAATCCAACTATTAACCTACTCCACCGAGCCTGGCTACTTCTTGATATGACCACCATCTGAATCCTAAACCTGTGAGCTGATGCAGAGGAGAGAGCGCTTCTGGACACCGACTTTTTTCTCCTGAGAACCAGTGTCCCGGGGAACTTTACTAATTGCATCCTTCAGACGTCCCGTTTCCACAGAACGCCACGGTGTGAGCTGCACCTCCTAAATTCAGCGATTCCCATCTTACCGGGATACAAGCGCTATATGGTGTTGTGCCCAGTGCATAACACCCCAAAGTGAGCAAGTTTTTCACATTTTGCTCTGTCTATTAAGAACAACATTTACGGCATATTGTTGCGCTATTTTTTGTGTTTCTATTTTTTTCATATATTGAGTAACTCTCTCATAGCCAGCACTCTGCTCCACCCATTCGGCTCAGGTGGTTTTAATTAGCAGGAGACTGCATAAGTATTTTCTCCTAGCATTCTCCCAGCCACCACATGGCGCTACACCAATGTTGGGTTAGGTACCCACTCTAAATAGGTGGCCTTGACGTGGCGAGTGGACTTGTACTTTTTGATCAAAATGTATACTAACAACCTGTTAGTGTTTGAATTTATGCTGAGAAGCATGTAGATCAAAATACAAATTGTGGATGTGCGGCTGTGCTTCTTTTTCTCTTTGTGTTTTATTTTGTTTGTTATGCTTGAATTGTCATTTTTTCATCTACCATTAGTTTGTTAACCTTTAGATATCTGGTATCTGCAACCCTACGATGTATGGTGTGTTGTAACTTTCATTTTTGAATCCCCGCAGGGAGCTCTGAATGGCCGGTACCGAGGAGCCGTTCAGGGCTCTCAGCGGGAGATTTAAAAATGAACATTGTGACTAACAGGGAGGTCATATCTATATTAAAAGCACTGTGGGGGGCAAGATATATAGCGCTGCAGGGGGGGCAGACATGTAGCCTATATATCTAGCCCCCCAGCAACTCATTAGATATGACCCACGCCAGCGCATTAATAGATATATATACCCCCCACCAGCGCATTAAATATATATACCCCCCACCAGTGCATTAAATATATACCCCCCACCAGGGCATTAATTATAAACCCCCAGCCAACGCATTGAATATATACCCCCCGCAGCGCATGTATAATGTAGCCTTGCAGCGCTTTTATATACCTATGCCACAGCAACGCTATGTGTGAAAAGCATTCTAGCAGCAGCATCGGCCGCCCAATGCTGCTGATAGAAATACTTTTCATACATAGCGCAGTGACGGCATATGCATATAGAAGCGCTGTGGGGGGCAGATAACGTTATATGTCTGCCCCCCCCCCCCCAGTGCTTCTATATACATATATCCCTGTAGCGTTATGAATGTAAAGTATTTCAATTAGCAGCGCATAGTGCCGGTAGCCATCTCCTGACACTATGCGCTCCTTATAGAAATACTTTTCCTAAATAGCGCTGAAGCGGAATATGTATATAGAAGCGCTGTGGGGGGCAGATAATGCTATATGTCTGCCCCCCCAGCGCTTCTAAATACATATACCCCTGTAGCGATATGAATGAAAAGTATTTCTATAAGGAGTGCATAGTGCCAGGAGACGGCTGCTTACACTATGCACTGCTAATAGAAATACTTTTCATTAATAGCGCTGCAGGGGTATATGTATTTAGAAGCGCTGGGGGGGCAGACATATAGCATTATCTGCCCCCACAGCGCTTCTTTATACATATGCAGGCACTGCGCTATGTATGAAAAATATTTCTATCAGCAGCATGGGGTGGCTGATACTGCTGCTAGAATGCTTTTCACATATAGCGCTGCAGTGGCATAGGTATATAGAAGCGCTGCAAGGCTACATTATACATGCGCTGCAGGAGGAATTTATTTAATGTGCTGGCGAGGGGTATATATTTAATGCACCGTCAGGGGGTATATATTTATTAATGTGCCGGCGGGGTGTATATATTTATCAATGCGCCGGCGGGGGTCATATCTAATTGCTGTTGGTGGGCTAGATATATAGGCTATATGTCTGCCCCCCCCCCTGCAGCACTATATATCTTTCCCCCCACAGTGCTTTTAATAAAGACATGGCCCCCTGCTAGTCACAATGTTCATTTGTAAATCTCCCTCAGAGAGCCCTGATTGGCTCCTCAGATCGCATCGGGTCTCAGAAGTAAAACCCGGTGTGATCAATCCTTCAGCCCCTGCACTACAACCCCCATTATGGGACAGACTCTGTTTCATGATGGGGGTAGTAGTACAAACACTAATGTAGCCTCCCCAGCTGTGTACAGACTCCCGCAGCCGGGGAATTAATACTCCCATCATGGAAACAAGTCTGGTCCATGATGGGAGTAATAGTAGTCCCAGCTGTGGGAGTCTGTAGGCAGAGGTGTTCGGCCATACATGAGGGATAATGAGTCTTTTAACGGATGAATAAATATTGATCCGTTAGCACCCGTTATTTCATCCGTTATTAAACGTCCGTTTATACACAGAAAAAGGATGTTTAATAACGGATGAATGCTCATAGTGTGAAAGCAGCCTTACTCTGCCGTGCAGAATAGTGAACAGGTTTATTTGACCCCTTAAGGATCAAACCCATTTTCACCTTGAGGACCAGAGCATTTTTTGCACATCTGACAACTTTTACTTTAAGCATTAATAACTCTGGGATGCTTTAACTTATGAATCTGATTCCGAGATAGTTTTTTCTTGACATATTCTACTTTTTGCCGATACTTGCATATAATAATTTCTTGGTGAAAAATTCAAAAATGTCATGAAAAATTTGAAAATTTAGCATTTTTCTAACTTTGAAGCTCTCTGACATACCAAATAAATTATATATTGATTCACACATACAATTTGTCTACTTTATGTTTGCATCATAAAGTTGACATGTTTTTACTTTTGGAAGACATCAGAAGGCTTCAAAGTTCAGCAGAAATTTTCAAATTTTTCACAAAATTTTCTAAATCCGAATTTTTCAGGGACAAGTTCAGTATTTAAGTGGATTTGAAGGGCCTTCATATTAGAAATACCCCATGAATTACCCCATTATAAAAAAATTCACCCCTCAAAGTATTTAAAATGACATTTAGTGAGTTTGTTAACCCTTTAGGTGTTTCACAGGAATAGCAGCAAAGTGAAGGAAAAATTTCTAAATCTTCATTTTTTTACACTCGCATGTTCTTTAGACCCAGTTTTTGAATTTTTACAAGGGGTAAAAGGAGATAATTCCCCCCAAAATTTGTAACCCAATTTCTCTCAAGTAAGGAAATACCTCATATGTGTATGTAAAGTGTTCGACGGGTGCAGTAGAGGGCTCAGAAGGGAAGGAGCGACAATGGCATTTTGGAGAGTGAGTTTTCTAAAAAGGTTTTTGGGGGCATGTCCCATTTAGGAAGCGCCTTATGGTGCCAGGGGAGCAAACACCCTCCCCATGGCATACTATTTTGGAAACTACACCCCTCAAGGAATGTAACAAGGAGTACAGTGAGCTTTAACACCCCACATGTGTTTGACGACTTTTCGTTAAAGTTGAATGTGTAATTTTTTTCCCCACTAAAATGCTGGTTTCCCCCCAAATTTTACATTTACAAGGGTTAATAGGAGAAAATGCCCCCCCTTAAAAAAAAATTTTTTTAAACACATCTCTTCTGAGTATGGAAATACTCCATGTGTGGACGTCAAGTGCACTGCGGACACACTACAATGCTCAGAAGAGAAGCAGTCACATTTGCAAATTTTGCTGTAATGGGGGGTGCATGCCACATTTAGGAAGACCCTCTGGTGCCAGAACAGAAAAAAAACACATGGCATACTATTTTGGCAACTGCACCCCTCAATGAACGTAACAAGCAGTACAGTGAGCCTTAACACTCCACAGGTGTTTGATAAATGTTCATTAAAGTGGGATGTGAAAAGGAAAAATTAAATTTTTTACTCCAAAAGGCTGGGGTTACTCCAAACTTTTAATTTTCACAAGTGGTAATAGGAGAAAATGTCACTGTACATTTGTAAATACATTTCTTTGGAGTAAGGACATACCTCATATCTGGACGTAAACTGCTCTGCGGGTGCACACCAGGTCTCAGAAGAACAGGAGCACAGTCAGGGGCCTTGAGCATTTACATAGCTGCCTATAGAGCCAGAACAGCAGGATTTCCCCCCCCCCCACCCTCAAGGAGCATTACATGGGGTACACTTAGTTACTAAAGTGGGGTACGGTGGGCCGTAAAATGATAAAATAGGTTATGTTCCCAGAATGATTACCCAGAGCATAGCCAAAACTAAAAAATATGCCGACCCCAAACCTTATGCTTTTAATCATCAATCTGGGAATGTGATGTGTATGGCCGTCCCTAACCTGTTGCCTCAAATGTGCACCCCGCTCAGGTGGAGAGAGAGCGCTGCGCATTTGAGGCAACATAAAACAGCCCCTGATGATAGTGACTCAGTGACCCATAACCCATTGTTTATTTATTTTTTTATACCACCAGAGGTCTTTTCAGTTTTTTTTTTTTTCTAAAGAGTTTTTTGGGCAATTTTGTGGTTTTATGGGGTTAAAATTTGGAATGTACTCTGTACTTGTTACAATGGGGTCAAACTATGGGAAATTCAAATTAATAGGGAACATTTAGTACTCCATTGATGTGTGATACTCCCTGAATCAGTTTTTAATTCAGAGGCCGAGATGATTGGGGCATGTGTCACATTGAGTAGTGGTGTCCTTCTGTATCCCCCTCCTGTGATACACTTTTAATTTTTTCTGGATTCATCCCTTCTTTCCAGTGTGGGGGACTTCACCTGGAAAGTGTTGGCCTGGAAAATTCTGGCACCTATAACTTCAGTTGGGAACTCCGGCCTGCTCTTTCCCGGTCGCCAAAGATCAGGGCCTTTAGGACTTCTTGGAACTGGAGGAATGTCCCTGTGTTGCCAACATGCTGGGACAGTACAAAAGAGTTGTACATGGCAACCTGTACCAAGTAGACAGCTATTTTTTTGTACCATATCTTGTGTTTTTACGCATGGCATTGTATGGCTTGAGGAGTTGATCAGGCTTGAGGACCGTTGTTGTGGTACCTCGCACAGGGACAGGTGAGCTGCCATTACCATGAATTGTGGTAAGCATAAAGACATCCCTCTTATCCTTATACCTGACCAGCAACAGGTTTTCATGGGTAAGGGCAAGAGTCTCACCCTTGGGCATAGGTGTCTGGATCAAATTTAGAGGGAGGCCTCTGGTTCTTCAGCACGGTCCCACAAGCGGATGTGGATCCGGCGGCAAGGGATGTGAACAGTGGGATGCTGGTATAAAAGTTGTCCATGTAAAGGTGGTAACCCTTATCCAGCAATGGGTGCACAAGGTCCCAAAAGATTTTCCCAGTTTAACACCCAGAGTGGGGGGACATTCTTGGGGTTTGATACGGGAATCTCGTCCCTCATATACTCTAAACTTGTAAGTGTACCCAGAGGTACTCTCACAAAGTTTGGAGAGTTTCACGCCATATCGCGCCCGCTTCAAGAGAATATACTGGCGGAAGATAAGTCTCTTCTTAAAACTGATAAGAGACTCATCTACCGAGAGCTCCCTGAAGGGTACGTAGGCCTCCAAAAATGTGGCCCCAAAGTGATCGATGACCAGCCTCACTTTGTAAAGTCGGTCATAGGCGGGATCACTTCAGGGGAGGACATGCTGCATTATCAGTGTAATGAAGGCATTTCCAAATTGCCTTGAACCGCCTCTGTCCCATGACCATACTGTAAAGATGTCCCCGCTCCAGTACTGCCTGACACTTGGTTTTTTGACCAGGCCCATGTGCAGCACGAGGCCCCAAAATGTCCTCATTTCGGCTGCATTGATGGCATACCATTCATTGGGCCTATCCAAAAGCAAATCAGGATAGTGGGCGATGAACTGTTGGGCATACAGATTCGCCTGCTCCGCCATTAGATTGACAAAATTATCTCTTAAATAATAACTAAAATAGTCTATTTCAGTGTATCCGGCCATCTCAATCCGGATTCCTGAGTCGCCAACAAACTCAGGAATCCTTGGCTGATAACCCTCTGGGGATCTTCAGACAGGTTCACCGGAAGGTGTCTCCGGTACACTTGTCTGGGGGGAGGGCATGGACGCTCATATTAGTGTCGGCCACTGGGTCACTATCATGGGGAGTGTGTGGCCTCACCTGGCGGCATCTCTACCTCCATTCATGGGACTCATCATCACTACTAGATGAGGAGGAGGACGAGGAAGAAGACAGAAAAGTAGCATCTTCCTCATCCTCACTGGCTGATCCGGAGTTGGAGGAAAGTAAAGCCTCCTCCACCGAAAATGCCCAGCAGGCCATCACTTTTTTTCTACGCTGGTGGGAGGCGGTGGTAGGGGGAAGGGTGAGTGTGTGGGGGGGGGGGGCAGGGAAGTATGTAGTGTATGTTCTTAGTGTATACTTTATATTACGGTGTGTGATTATAAGACACACCGTTATACTAAGAAAATAAAAATGATACGGCCCCCCCTCCCCAAAAAAAGGGTGGCAAATCGCAGAGCCCTGAACTCCTAACATGGCCTGGGTCCTGCTGCAAAATCTGCGGTGGACCCCTGAGGACCTATTAGGGGGTCAGGGGGGGAGACATTTTTTTTTCTTCTTTTTTTTTTAGCTCCTACATGTCCCTGCAGACAAAACTCACCATTAATTACTCGACACAGGAGGACAGTTCTTCAGCCCTGAGGGGCACAGATCTTGACAGAGGGGAATGTCCCTGGCTCTTTCTCACAGCTCTGCCCGCTGACTGAACACAGTGGGCGATCAGATCTGAGAGAAGGGGACATTTACCCCTCCTTTGCCGGCTGCTATTGGTCCGACCAATAGCAGCGCTTCTGTTGGGGTGACGGGATGGCCACCTAACCCTAGCTACAGGAGGTGATTGGCGGTGTCGCCGCAAATCACCGGCATCCCCTGGGCATTGTCACGGCATGCCTGCTGAATGATTTCATCAGGCATCCCAGTCTGGTCCGTGCCTGGTGCTCGGCGAGGACCAACATTTCCACTGGCGTACAGGTACACCCTTGATCCCTAAGAACAAGGATGTACCTATACGCCCGTTGTCTCTAAGTGGTTAAAACAGGTACAAAGGATTCTTTGTTCTTTGGAAAACTTTTCTTTAATGTAATGCAAGCAATAAATAGCCCAGAAATGTTTTGCTCGACCTTTTAGCAGTAATAATTCAGTTTTCCAAATAGTAAAATATTTGGTATGTCATATTTTGCAATGCACAGACAATAAATCAATCTATTATCTCCTCCCTAAACTTTTGTTCATAGCCTTTAGTACACGAAAATACAAAGACACATTATATAAACAGAGCATAACTCAGTGTTTTGTGTTATGAGAACAAATGGCTGTGTGAAGTTTGTTTAAAATCTTAACCATTGTTACATTATTAATGGAGAAGACATGAAGCAATATATCCTTCCTTTAAGCAAAATGTGCAGCTAAGTAACCACTGGGAACTACAAAAGTCATATCACATTTTATACACCCACTGCATACACTGCAATAGATATACCACAGATCACTTTCTATCAGCACAAATACAGATGGACTAGTTTATATTGAATGTGATAAGGGACAAGACAATTGCCCGAAATAGCCTGAAAGAAAGTTTTAAGTAAAAAGAGGTCTCAGTTTATACGGTGTTATTTATTTAAACAAAATAGAATGCACCATTGTATTTTACCATATTGTAACATAAAATAAAGTGTATTTAAATAAACAAAGATAAATAGCAGTAGCTTTAATTTGAGCAAAAATTCTCCAACAATGTAAAAATATTCAGTCACCAGAACAAAAATAAACACATTCTAATTAAACTATTTAGCCCTGGAATTGCCAAATCTTCACTTAACTAATATTAACTTTGGATGGTTCCATGTGTAGTAAATTCTGTTGTACAAATAACTATTTGTATATTTAGAAGTGTCAAATATTAATGTGCCCAAATCCTGTCTTAGGTTGGCCAAGTAATACTTCAACACATTGACCTAAATACTCTGTACTGTACATTGCATACAATATTCAAATTCCACACAAAGTAAATACCACCATATGTGATTAGAATATTATCAACACACATATTTATTTATCTAACAGTGCAATGTAATGTCATAATAAAATTGCATCATAATTACCGTTGCAAAGTTGGTAAAATCAGATGCATACCACAAACAATGTAAAGAAGGACAAATGTGCTTACAAATAGGACAAATAAATTACATCACTGTACTTCTCCCATGATTGACCTGATCAAATGCTTTTCCACAATCCTCTTTGCTTGAATGCACAGAGCCATGACCATACTGTAAAGATGTCCCCGCTCCAGTACTGCCTGACACTTGGTTTTTTGACCAGGCCCATGTGCAGCAGGAGGCCCCAAAATGTCCTCATTTCGGCTACATTGTATGGCATACCATTCATTGGGCCTATCCAAAAGCAAATCAGGATAGTGGGCGATGAACTATTGGGCATACAGATTTGCCTGCTCCACCATTAGATTGACAAAATCATCTCTTAAATAATAACTAAAATAGTCTATTTCAGTGTATCCGGCCGTCAAATGCTTTTCCACAATCCTCTTTGCTTGAATGCACAGAGCAAACTAAAAGCCATTTTATATGGGACTGTGCTTGTTTACAAAGCCTTCGTCTGTTACGGCTTAGACCCAGGAGCACCCTATTTTGATGCTCTGAGCCTGTTGGTACCGGCTCTTCCTGGTACCCCTGTGGCAGTGGGTACAGGGGTAACAATTGGGGGTTAAATAAAGCAGAAAATTTTACCATCCTTTAAAAGGTCATTCTATTATGCATAAAGGTTTTTATAACTGTACAACTAAAAATGTAATATACATGCTCAAATGTCCGTGCGGACTCACATATGTCGGACAAACAGCCAGGATGATTAAAACCCGCCTCACTGAACACAAATGTCTGTTATTAGAAAATTCTTGAGTACAGAAAAAATGGAGGTATCGAGTTATGGAGAGACTGCTGTTGCTAGACATTTTGCTAGTCCTTCTGCTCCACGGGAGGTTTCTGTCCTCCCTGAGCTGTCATTCTATTACAGTACTCAAATGGTTAATACTGGAGGAGATCCCAGAGTTGGCAAACGAGAGGCGCTTATCGCAGAGAGAATGCTATTGGATTACAGAAATGGATAATGTTTTTCCACATGGTTTGAATGAAATATGTAGTGTGATAAGGGGAAAGGCATCGTGGTGGATGGGCGATATGTGTCACCAAGGCTCCTGCCTTTGGTGAAGTAAGAGATGGTATTATTCAGTGTCTGTGCTGCAATGCAGTCTGACACTGTGGCTGTAGTATGGCTAGAAGGCCAATCCGGGGCAGCTCTTACTGGGAATGACCAAGTACAGGGTGGGTGTCATTCCCCACAATCCAGGCCGCCTTTTTTGGCCTTAAAGGCACCCTGTTTCACCAGCTGAGTGGGAATTTGCTAGATGCAGCTCACACTGCCAGAGAGAGCTGTATGTGGAGTTCTTCCCTGTGTTTGCTCCAAGGTTGGAAGCTGGTGAACAGTCTGCCCGGAGGCCTGGAAAAGATTAGCTTGATGCCACATGGCATGGACTCAGGTGTGAACATACACCTAAGGAATACAGGTGGACTTTTGATATGCTTTCCTTGGTTCTGCATTTAAAGACTGTTTGCTGTGTGCCACGTGTGAACACTGAACTTTGATTTGAAAAGTACTGTTTCCTTGCCTCTATACGGCAACGGCACCTATTTGCAAGAGTGAGTCATCACATTTGGCAATGCAGTGAGGTCAGCAATTGTGTTGCAGCACGCTGTTGCTACGAGCCGAGCCTGTGATAACCCATTGGAGTTATTGCTAGGGGCTACGATACTGTCGACAAGTGCTCCAGTTACCGGAGTGTTGCCAAAATGGAGGCTGTTATAAAAGGACTCATGGAGGCCAACAAGCACCAGCAGGAAACCAACCAGCTGTTACTGCAGCATGTAATGGCGCTACAAGCGGCAGTGATGACCCAGAACGCCCCTGACGCCTGGAAAGCTGTACCGTTGGCGATCCCCAAGATGACCTCCTCGGATGATGTTGAGACCTACCTAGTGGTCTTTGAGAAAGTGGCCACAAGGGGGAAGTTACCCCGACAACAGTGGGCCGAGGTCATCGCTCCATTCCTGTCATCGGGACCCCAGCAGGCATACTTCGACTTACCCGACAACCAGGCTGTTGACTACGAGGTTGTCAAAGGTGAGATCTTGGCAAGACTTGGGGTGAATGTGTTGGTCCAGGCCCAGCGGGTTCAACAGTGGGAATACAAGCCGGCTGAGCCTGCCAGGCCACAGTATTACAACCTGTTGCATCGCCTGCAAAAATGGCTGCAGCCAGAGGTGCTAAGTCCCCACGCTATCCTGGACCGTCTCCTGGCCGATGTATTCTGGAGGGCTTTGCCACATTTCCTCCAAAGCTGGATTGGCCAGGTAATTCCTGACAACACCCTTGGGAGGGTGGAGCTGGTGGAGAATTTCGAGGCCACCATGAAACAGCAGGAGGGGGCGGTGAAACCCAGGAGGTCCCCACCCTTGCCTTGAAGGCTAGAAAGCCCCTTGCCTAGATGGCTAGAAGTCCCCGCGAGGTGTTTTCCAAATGCCTCACCCCGTTACTGGGTTGGGGGTGTCAACAACCGGGACATGTTAGGGCTAATTGTCCCCAGCGGGAAGAACTTATGGACACCAACTACGCACTCCGCCCGTCCCTGTATGCTCAGAGACCGTGTGCCACAGGTGTGCGCAGGGCAGCAGTCTCTGATCATCTCTGCCAGGTGTGGGTGGGAAATACTGTTGTGGTGGCCCTGATTGATTCAGGTAGCATGGTGACTTTAGTTAAGTCCAACCTGCCAAATCACTAGCCCCCAGCCACATTACCGTACTCCCCTGGTCCCTCTTCCGATTATCAAGGTTCCATTTTGAGCAGATTGCTATGGATTTAGTTGGCCCAAAATCCGCTAGGGGGCACCAATACATCCTGGTAGTTCTGGACTATGAGACTCGGTATCATGAGGCTCTGCCTCTGTGACATAACTCGGCCAAACGTATAGCTTAGGAGCTAATGGAGTTGTTTTCTCGAGTGGGCTTACCTAAAGAGGTATTGACTGACCTGGGCACCCTATTTATGTCAAAGGTAATGAAAGAGCTCAGTAAGTTACTGCAGGTAAAACAGCTACCTACCTCCGTCTACCATATGCAGATGGACTGCCTGGTAGAAAGGTTTTACCAAATGTTAAAAAAATATGTTAAAGCGGGTGGTGGCTAGAGATGGGAAAAACTGGGATCTTTTGCTGCCCTATCTCATGTTCACAGTGCGAGAAGTGCCCCAGGCTTCTACTGGGTTCTCGCCCTTTGAACTGCTATACGGCAGTCATCCACGTAGGCTGTTAGACATAGCTAAAGAGGCGTGGGAACAACAGCCCACACCGCACAAAAGTGTAGTTGAGTATGTCACTCAGTTGCAGGAGTTCCATGTTAAAACTGGATGTCATTGAGGAATCAAAGAGTGAGTGGGCCAGTACGATAGTCTTAATACCCAAGCCAGATGGGACGTTGTGGTTCTGTAATGATTTCCACAAACTTAATGAGGTGTTCAAGTTTGCTGCATACCCCATGCCCCGAGTTGACAAGCTTATTGAAAGGCTAGGACAGGCTCGGTATTTTTCTGTTTTGGACCTCACCAAAGGGTACTGGCAGGTGCCTTTGACGGAGGCTGCAAAAAAAAAACAGCCTGTGTCACACCAGAAGGTTTGTTTGAGTACAAGGTGTTACCCTTTGGTTTACATGGTGGTCCCGCTACATTTCAAAGGCTAATGGATATGGTACTATGGCCACATCGTTGGTATGCCTGAGCTTATCTGGACGATATCATGATCCACAGTACGGACTGGGAAAGTCACCTTCCTAAAGTACAGGCAATGGTAGACTCCCTTAAGAAGGCTGGGTTAACTGCTTACACAGATTGGGTCGTTTGCTAGGCAACGCCAATGCCCTATCACGAATCCACTGTTGCACAGGTGTTCACCCCCTCAGGCTTGAACTTATGTGATAAGTTGAAAGGCATATTGGCCGATGCTCGTCATGTGTCAGCAAGGCTCCTTGCTTTGAGGAAGTAAGATGTTTGCTGTGTGCCAAGTGTGAATAAAACATTGTACTTAGATTTGAAAAGTACTGTTTCCTTGCCTCTATACTTTTACCGCACCTATTTGCAAGAGCGAGTCATCACAGTAGTTTTAAATCATTTCTATAGCATGATAGCATTTTAATGTGAATTGACTTTGAAATAATTGCATGTGATTTTTTCTATGTGTCTATGTGAACAAGTGCTTACCTATTTTGCTATATAGTCCACACCTTCTTCACAATTTAACTCTTTCATTGCTGGTTTGCGGAGAACCTGGCAAGCTGCAATTTCAGAAAGTTGGTTTATCTCTATTTAGGAGTCGCTTGAAAGATTATATAGGATTATTGTGACTTTAGATTGTTATACAAATACATTGTAATGTTGGTCAAAGGTGATGCCAAAAACCAATTTTAAAATGGCCTATAAGGGAATTCTGAGTTAATAGAAGGGGAGTCACCAGTTCAGCATTCTCATTTTTAAGCAAGAGCAGACAACAAACAGCATACATGGCTCTGGAGGACCTGTCATGTTCTGTATGATCTGTATAGGCACTGTCTAATGCTTCATTTCCCTAGTGTCAGGTTTCCACAAAGATTACATTGTACAGCTGTGGGTCCCAGCAGGGGAACAGTTTGTGATCTATTTAGTGGCTAGAGATCCTTCTAACAAAGAGATAATGTTTAAGCAGAGAACGACTTTAACAACCATTTATGCACATGACTAGTCCTTAATAAGTATAAGTCAACCAATGGTCTTAAGAAATGTACTAAGCTTAAGCAAATTTTACAGAGAAAAGCAACAGTGCATTAATGAATTATATACTCATTAAATGGGAAGTTTGCAGGAGTAATAATAACAGCTTGCCAAGTATCATTAATATTGAAGGAGTAAAAGACATGGCAAACAATAAGTCATTTTGACAGTTATTTGAGAAATGCTACTAAACATTATGTCGACTTAAACAGATCCTTACAATAACAAAGGTAATAAGGAACATTTAAAGACTAATCAATAGAGATACTGGATTACACAGCAGCTAATGGAGCACTATTTTGTTGCTTTGGTAATGATAGTACTGTGACTATACATTTTAAAAAATTAAGCTAATTAGCAATATGTGCAAGTTATGTATATTATAAGACCATCCAGCAAGAAATAAACTTAAGTACTAGGCTTTAATGAGATTGTAAATGTGCTTTCAAAGCTAAATGGAGCCAAAGATGCAGCTCAATCTAAGTATGTGATTACCTTTTTAGTGAAAATTCACAAAGGTATTTGTTTATTATGCTAATAAGAGCTACAATTTTATACTCTCAAGGCATAATCACTAATTAAGTTACGCTCTTCTATAAAATGAAGATTGAATTGTTGTTAAGCACATTTTTTCTTGTCTTCAAGGAGCTTTAAAATATGTATTTACTGGCTTCATTATTTTGCTGGAGTGTAGCTGTATCACAGAAGGAGGTTTCTATAGGTATATTAATATTCATAGGACGCCGGAAAACGTTAACTTGGTTCTTATGTTTTAATGAACTAAAGTTCTTTTCCATTTCCTTTACCTTTGAAAGGAAAAAAAATGTGGGTCAAAGGTTTCAGGGAAGTCTACTTTGTCTCCCCCAGTGGTATAAGCAGAGGAGAGTGTAAGGGGCCCATAGCCATTAGTGGCCAAACTTTATTAGTTCCTTTTTTTTAGAGACCTATTTTTCTTGGATCCTTAGATAATCATCCTTAATTGGATGGTAAACTAAGGGTCAGTAAAGTCACATTTGTGCAGAAGATGGACCTTTTTTTTTTCTAGATGTCCTATTGTCCCCTAAAAGTAATAAAAAAAGGGTCAAAAATATTGGATAATTTCTGTCTGACTCCCCTCCCCTAAGACAACACATAAATGTTCAGCTGTGCTGAACATACATGTATGTGGTAAGTTAGAAATAATAACTGTCTGCCAAATAAACATTCAACTGGCAGTTATTGAAAATGTATGGGTACCTGAAGGGTAAATCATAATTTGCTACTTGGTTGCCAATGTTTTCAGCTATTCTAAAAGTGTCCTTTTTTATCTGTTTTTAAGTTTGCTAATTAGCAGCCAATGCCTAGAAATCTTTCTGGAAATGGATACAGATGTTTTAAGAAGATGAAAGTTCTATCTCTACTAGACATATACAGCTCTTGTGTGGTAAGAAGGGTTACGTGCTTATCTGGTGAATAGATATGAAAGCTCATATGGTCAAGTAGATTAAAGAATTTTAACTTGATTCAGACTCTGGCTTACCTTATTTGCAATGGCCAATGTTAACTAGGGATGAGCGAATCGAATCTGATAAATCCGAATTTGTTAGGAATTTCAGGAAAAAATATGATTCACAACGAATCCGAATATTGCCGCGATTCGATTGCACAAATCGCTTGATTGAACTCCATTTAGTGCGGTCCAGGCTCCAGGGAATCTAAAATGGTGGTTCCACATGTGAGGACAGGGGGAAAGAAACTTTGGGAAGGAGGGAAGGCGGGTAGACCGGATGACCCTGAATCACATGCAGCATACAGCCTATCAGCAGCCAGCCACCACCTTGATGTCACAACCCTTTATAATCAGCAGCCATCTTGCGGCCAGGTGTTTCCAGCATTTTATTTCAGAGAGCGCGTTTCATTGCAGGGAAAGATAGAGCAGTGTGTGCGTTGCACAGGAAAACCGCTTGACAGAAGCGATTCAGCACAAGCCAAAATCACTGCAGAAAAGCACTGACAGAGAGAGAGAGAAAGTACAATTTTGGGTGTAATACACAGCGACTCTACTGCTGCCGTGGGGTGTACAGCAAGTCTAAAGCTCATAGAGGCCAGTTAGGCTGAGCACTAAAAACCATTGTCATCTGTTATTAGTGCATAATAATACTGAACTGGGCTCTACTACACAGCAATTCTGTATTGCTGCAGTTGAGTGTACAACAACTCTAAAGCTAACAGGGGCAAGTTAGGGTGAGCACGAAAAGCCATAGTCACCAGATTACAGTGCCTAATACAGGTTGCATACCGGAGCTTATTGTCCTCTCATAAGTGTATCCTGTGCATACATAGGTGGTGTACGTTTTTTTTCCCCTGTAAAACTAATTTGGGCCTAGTTACTGTGAAAGGCCAGCCAAAGCTACACCCTTGTTTTTGCAGCCTCATACAGTTTTAAGCGGAGCGTATTGTCCACCTCTCATAAGTGTAACCTGTGTGTACATAGATGGTGTACGTTTTTTACTTTCCTGTAAAACTAATTTGGGCCTTCTTACTGTGAAAGACCAGTCAAAGCTACACCCTTGTTTATATAGCCTAATACAGGTTTAAACAGAGCGTATTGTCCACCTCTCATAAGTTTAACTTGTGCGTACATAGGTGGTGCACATTTTTTTTCCCTGTAAAATTAATTTGGGCCTAGTTACTGTGAAAGGCCAGCTAAAGCTACACCATTGTTTTTGTAGCCTAATACAGTTTGTAGTGGAGGGCATAGTCCTTCTCTCATAAGTTTAAACTGTATGTATACCTACGTGGAGTCCTTTATACATTTTCCTGTTAAATTAATTTGGGCCCAGTTACTGTGAAAGGCCAGACAAAGCTAACCACTTGTTTCTGTAGTCTAATACTGTTTTAAGCATGGTGGAGCACATTGTCCTCCTCTCATAAGTGTAACATACACGCACTCAGCTGGTGTGTAAGGATGTCAGACAGAGAAGTGCTAGGACCTGCACAGAGGAGTGGCAGAGGCCTAAATTCATCAGGAGCAGGCAGAGGTCGCAGCAGAGCAGGGGTATGTGGCAGCAGGAGTCACAGCGAGAGGTCTGAGCTCCCAGTGTCATCTAGCAGTCGTGTCTCAACCAGCAACCCAGCAGCCTTGATTGATTGGTTCACTTGGTCATCCACTTTATGCCAAGTGAAGTCTGACACCCCCAGTCAACAGTCAGTGGATTCCTCAGACTCAACCCTCAGTTGGCATGGCCCTCATGCTGCTGCCACCTCCAGGCTCTGTCATTGTGCTGCCATATGGTCTCCTCATGCTGATGCTGCCACCTCCAGGCTCTCTCATTGTGCTGCCATATGATCTTCTCATGCTGCTGTCACATTAAATGAAACTTTAAAAATTAAATCTATATAAAATCTTCAATTAAAATATTACTAAATATCTTTAATATTTTCAATTGAGAGGCCATATGGTCTCGTCAGGCTGTTGCCACCTCAAGGCTGGGTCATTCTGCCACATTATTGTCTTCTCATGCTGTTGTTACCTCCAGGCTGTGTCATTGTGCCACCATACGGTCTCCTCATGCTGTTGTCGCATTAAACGAAACTTTAAAAATGAAAATCTATATAAAATCTTCAATTTCAATTTTACAAAATATCTTTAATCTTTTCAATTGTGAGGCCCTATGGTCTCGTTGAGCTGCTGAAACCTCTAGGCTCTGTCATTGTGCCGCCATGTGACTCCTTGTTATATTGAGTTTTGTGGTCATACACTATTAGTTCAAAGTAAACGCTTCGGGCACCTGGGACATTAAACTTGTGAACCTAATCAAAATCTTCAATTTACATTTAAAAAAATCTCTTCAATCTTTCCAATTGTGAGGCCCTCTGGTCATCGTCACATATTACCTGTGGAATTACCACAACAATCCAATGAAACAGGTTGATAACAATGAACCATAACTGATTAAATGAAACATTCACACTTTCACAGTCAGGGGAGGCGAGGTACTGAGAGGCAGGGGCTGGAACAGATGGTAGCTTGCCTCGCGGAGGACCCCCAGCTCGATTTTAAGATACAAGTACGAGCTTACTTCTAGTTTTATGCGCCCTCTTATCCAACAGCACAGAAGCTGAATGTGCTCCTGTCCAAGTTGCTGGTACTGCAGTCCCTGCTTTTTCAAGTGGACACTCAGAGCATGGGGGTGCGCTGAGAGGCAGGCAGTAGCTGGCCTCGCGGCAGACAGCCAGCTTGATTTTAAGATACAATTAGGAGCTTTGCCATAGTTTGCACTGCAGCAATTATACATTATTGGAGTTGAAATTACCATGGCTGTTGGCACCAGACTTGCCTTCCAATGGGTCCTCAAATAAGGATTTAAACCCTTAAGGACGCAGGTTTTTTTGTTTTTTGCATTTTCATTTTTTCCTCATCACCTTCTAAAAATCATAACGCTTTCAATTTTGCACCTAAAATTCCATATTATATCTTATTTTTTTGTGCCACCAATAATACTTTGCAAAAACATTAGTAATTTTACCAAAATATCCGGAAAAAATTCATTGTGCTACAAAAGTGAAGAAAAAATGTAATTTTGCAAATTTTGGGGGCTCTTGTTTCTAAGCAGTGCATTTTTCGGTAAAAATTACATCTTATATTTATTCTGTAGGTCCATACGGTTAAAATGATATCCTACTTATATAGGTTTGATTTTGTATTACTTCTAAATAAAATCGTAACTACATGCAGGAAAATTTATTCATTTAAAATTGTCATCTTCTGACCCCTATAACTTTTTTATTTTTCTGCGTACGGGCTGGTTCATTTTTTGCGCCATGAACTGAAGTTTTTATCGGTACAATTTTTATATTGATCAGACTTTTTGTTCACTTTTTAGTCATTTTTTCATGGTATAAAAAGTGACTAAAAATACTCTATTTTGGAATTTTTTTGCACGTACGCCATTGACTATGCGGTTTAATTAACAATATATTTTTATAGTTCGGACATTTCCGCACGTGGCGATACCACATATGTTTATTTTTATTTACACAGTTTTGTTTTTTTTTTAAATGGGAAAAGGGGGGTGATTCTTACTTTTATTAGGGAAGGTGTTAAATTACCTTTATTAACTTTTTCTTTTCACTTTTTTTTTTTGCTAAAATGCAAAAACGGAAAAACGCTGACTCCTTAAGGGGTTAAGAGGTTAAAGGGGTACTCCGGTGGAAAGCTTTTTTTTTTTTTTTCAACTGGTGCCAGAAAGTAAAAAAGATTTGTAAATTACTTCTATTAAAAAATCTTAATCCTTCCAGTACTTATTAGCTGCTGAATACTACAGAGGAAATGTTCTTTTTGAAACACAGTGCTCTCTGCTGACATCACGAGCACAGTGCTCTCTGCTGACATATCTGTCAATTTTAGGAACTGTCCAAGCAGCATATGTTTGCTATGGGGATTTTCTCCTACTCTGGACAGTTCTTAAAATGGACAGAGATGTCAGCAGAGAGTACTGTGCTCGTGATGTCAGCAGAGAGCTCTGGGTTCCAAAAAGAAAATAATTTCCTCTGTAGTATTCAGCAGCTAATAAGTACTGGAAGGATTACAATTTTGTAATAGAAGTAATTTACAAATTTGTTTAACTTTCTGGCACCACACCAGTTAAAAAAAATAAGTTTTTCACTCTAGTACCCCTTTAACCCCTTAAGGACTCAGCCCATTTTGGCCTTAACGACTCAGACAATTTAATTTTTACGTTTTCATATTTTCCTCCTTGCCTTCTTAAAATCATACCTCTTTTATATTTTCATCCACAGACTAGTATGAGGGCTTGTTTTTTGCGCGACCAGTTGTCCTTTGTAATGACCTCACTCATTATATCATAAAATGTATGGCGCAACCAAAAAACACTATTTTTGGGGGGAAATTAAAACGAAAAACGCAATTTTGCTAATTTTGGAAGGTTTCGTTTTAACGCCATACAATTTATGGTAAAAATGACATGTGTTCTTTATTCTGAGGGTCAATACGATTAAAATGATACCCATTATTATATACTTTTATATTATTGTTGCGCTTAAAAAAAATCACAAACTTTTTAACCAAATTAGTACGTTTATAATCCCTTTATTTTGATGACCTCTAACTTTTTTATTTTTCCGTATAAGCGGTGGTATGGGGGCTTATTTTTTGGGCCATGATCTGTACTTTTTTTTGATACCACATTTGCGTATAAAAAAACTTTTAATACATTTTTTATAATTTTTTTTTATAAAATGTATTAAAAAAGTAGGAATTTTGGACTTTTTTTTTTTCGTTCACGCCGTTCACCGTACAGGATCATTAACATTTTATTTTAATAGTTCGGACATTTACGCACGCGGCGATACCAAATATGTCTATAAAAAATGTTTTTTACGCTTTTTGGGGGTAAAATAGGAAAAAACTGACGTTTTACTTTTTTATTGGGGGAGGAGATTTTTCACTTTTTTTTACTTTTACTTTTACATTTTTTTTACATTTTTTTTACACTTGAATAGTCCCCATAGGGGACTATTCATAGCAATACCATGATTGCTAATACTGATCTGTTCTATGTATAGGACATAGAACAGATCAGTATTATCGGTCATCTTCTGCTCTGGTCTGCTCGATCACAGACCAGAGCAGGAGACGCCGGGAGCCGGACGGAGAAAGGAGAGGGGACCTCCGTGCGGCGTTATGAATGATCGGATCCCCGCAGCAGCGCTGCGGGCGATCCGATCATTCAATGAAATCGCGCACTGCCGCAGATGAGGGGTTAATGGCGGACGCCCGCGAGATCGCTGGCGTCGGCCATTGCCAGCGGGTCCCTGGCTGCGATCAGCAGCCGGGATCAGCCGCGCATGACACGGGCATCGCTCCGATGCCCGCGGTTATGCACAGGACGTAAATGTACGTCCTGGTGCGTTAAGTACCACCTCACCAGGACGTACATTTACGTCCTGCGTCCTTAAGGGGTTAAAGTTCCTCATTCCAATTATCAGGCTCTGTCAGTGTGCCGCCATTTGATCTCCTCATGCTGCTGGCACATTAAACTTGTGAATCTATTTAAAATCTTCTATTTAAATTTAACAAAATCTATGTAATCTTTTAAAGACTGAGGCTCCATGGTTGTTGTCATATATTACCTCTGGGATTACCACAAGAATCCAATGAAACAAGTTGGAGCGATAGTTTGGAGGTTGGGCGGGGGCAGGGGTGCTGAGAAGCAGGGGCTGGAACATGGGGTAGCTCGCCTCGCAGCACACAGCCAACTCAATTCTCACCAGAATGGGTCCTCAAAAAAAGATTTTTAAAAATTAAAATACATTAAAATTTAATTACATTTACATTAGAAAGCTCTTTAATCTCTTCAATTGTGACGCCATATGGTCTTCTGACCCTGCTTACTTCACGAACACAGCACACTCCCTATGTATGTTACGACAAGGCAAAGTGTCTACACCCCTATTGAGGCTCTCTGTAGACCGGAAATAGCCATTTTTAATAGCAATTCGCCGCAAATAAATTCAGACCAAAACAAATTATTAGGAAAACTCGGCGACTTGGCCGAATTGAATTTTCCAAAAATTCACTAATCTCTAATGTTAACAACTTGAGGCTCATGCACATGTTTATGTTGTCTCTTTGCCAATCATAACTTTTTAATTTTAATTTTTATGTTGTTATATGAGGCTTTGGTTTTTTCGCAGTAACAGGTATCCAATTTTGGTACATACATTTATTAGTATTGAATTGACATATTTATTTTTATTTTGCAAAAATGCTGCAAAAATGACACCCCAGTTTTTATTTAATTATTTTTAGTATTTACTTTTTTTTCCCCCAGGGTATACTGGTTATCATAGATAATCTTTTAAATTTATTGTACAGGTGGTTAGAATCGTGGGGAACTTTGATTTCATGCAAACATTTGGGGTAATATATTTTTTTTAATTGTCCCATAGAGAAACCTGTTAAGATGAGTGGTGGACCAGTTACCCCTAGCAACCAGTTAAATATCTTTTTTACGTTTTAGAAAGGCCTCTGAAAAATAAAAGAAACCTGATTGGCTAATGTAAGCTACTGATCCACTTTTCTTCTGCACAGGTTTTGATAAATATCCCCATCTGTGCATTTATAACAATGTATATATGCCAGCACATTGACCAAAGGGTCAATAGACACCTATTAGAACATACCGTTCTTAAATATGCCCTAATAATAGACAATGTGATCAGATAGCCTTGCAGACTTCATTGGATCCTGTCTGTCTACCTATATATGGTGCAGTCACCGATTACGTAATAGGGAGCCTTCTGCCACTTGTCTCTACTGTCCCTTGTGTGCAAATATCCACATTGATTCGAACAAGGGTTTAAATAGGAATAATCACAGGTTTCTGTGTGTTATAGCAGTTTTCCTTTTATCATGTAAGAACAAGGCAATACTCATATATTTACAATGTATACTATTATGCTTACTATCACATTTATCATATACGGTAAGACTTATATTTGATAAGTTACAAATTGTAAATTATTCTCTTTCAGAAACCTCTTTGCTGTGTGGCCATTTTTATCTTGTTATACTTAAAAAAAAACTTTTTGTGTTCAATGAGCTATGAATTGTATAGAATGGTTAATAAAAACAGGTTAAATGTATATTTATTAAACATGTTGAAACATTATCATGAATATACAAAGGAAGGAACAGGCTTTTCTCCCTGTAACAATAAAACCTAAGAGATTTTCCTTGCTTGATAAAAGTATTAAAGGCAACTCTTTCTCATCATAAATAATGTTCTCATACTTTTCTTCAAAGACATGTAAACTTTGAGAAACTGACCTTTTTCTTTGTTATAAATTATATCACAAAACAGATGAAAATGCTACAGAAAATTGTATGACAAAATAGGATGAAAGATTTTAACCACACAAAGGCGATTGTTTTATTAATGGATTTTTGTCAGATACATGAAAAATGTATTTCTTTTTAAAATGCGTATGGAGACCCTTTCATACAACACAATGGCTGCCTGGTCTATAATGCATTAGGATTATCAAGAGAATTGAAGATTTTAAATGCATATTTTCTGTATTTTATTCTATATTATTATTTGATGTTGAAGTTTCAAATTGTATTTATTTAGAAATTGAAAATACATTCAACAGTACATGCACAGTATATTATATTCTAAGTCTTCAAGCAAAACTTATAGAAATTCTGAGCAACCCAATTAACATCATGTTTTGTACATCATTTTGTCCTAATATTAAACATATGTTTTAATGCCATTGCACTGGAAAAATGTATTTCATTGGAAAACACAGGACATACTAACGGCTATGCCGTACTGGAATGTCACAGAAACTTTTTGCTACAAAGTATATGTATTTTCGTCATGCAAAGGCACAACACGTTTGACGGTTGCAGTCACTTTAAGTGGAACTATATTTTTGCAGGTTACAGGCTCTTTAACCCCTTAAGGACCAGACCATTTTACACCTTAGGACCAGAGCGTTTTTTGAACATCTGACTACTGTCACTTTAAACATTAATAACTCTGGAATGCTTTTAATTATCATTCTGATTCCGAGATTGTTTTTTCGTGACATATACTACTTTAACATGGTGGTACATTTTTGTGCTAACTTGCATCCTTTTTTTGGCGAAAAATCCCACAATTTGATGAAAAATTTGAAAATTTTGCATTTTTCTAACTTTGAAGCTCTCTGCTTGTAAGGAAAATGGACATTCCAAATAATTTTTTTTATTCACATATACAATATGTCTACTTTATGTTTGCATCATAAAATTGGCAAGTTTTTACTTTTGGAAAACACCAATTATTCACAAAATTTTCAAACTCACTATTTTTCAGGGACCAGTTCAGGTTTGAAGTGGATTTGAAGGGTCTTCATATTAGAAATACCCCATAAAAGACCCCATTATAAAAACTGCACCCCCCAAAGTATTCAAAATTATATTAAGTCAGCGTTTTAACCCTTTAGGTGTTTCACAGGAATAGCAGCAAAGTGAAGGAGAAAATTCACAATCTTCATTTTTTACACTTGCATGTTCTTGTAGACCCAATTTTTGAATTTTTACAAGGGCTAAAAGGAGAAAATGTATAATTGTGTTTGTAGCCCAATTTCTCTCAAGTAAGCACATACCTCATATGTCTATGTAAAGTGTTCGGCAGTAGTTTTTTGGGGGGGCATGTTGCATTTAGGAAGCCCCTATGGTGCCAGAACAGCAAAAAAACAAACAAAAAACACAGGGGGGTCTAGTTTTGGAAACTAGACCCCCCCCTAGACCCCCCAAGGAACATAACAAGGAATAAAGGGAGCCTTAATACCCCACAGGGGTTTCACGACTTTTGAATATGTAAAAAAAAAAAAATAATTTCACTAAAATGTGTGTTTCCCCCCCAAATTTTAAAGTTTTGCAAGGGTTAATAGCAGAAAATACCCCCCAAAATTTGTAACCCCATCTCTTCTGAGTATGGAGGTACCCCACAAGTTGACCTGAAGTGCACTACGGGCGAACTACAATGCTCAGAAGAGAAGGAGTCATATTTGGCTTTTTGAGAGCAAATTTTGCTCGGGGGGCATGTCGCATTTAGGAAGCCCCTATGGTGCCAGAACAGTAAACCCCCCCCCCCCCACATGGCATACCATTTTGGAAACTAGACCCCTTGAGGAACGTAACAAGGAATAAAGTGAGCCTTAATACCCCACAGGGGTTTCACGACTTTTGCATATGTAAAAAAAAAAAAATGTTTCCCCCCAAATTTCACATTTTTGCAAGGGTTTATAGCAGAAAATACCCCACCCCATATGTGTAACCCCATTTCTTCTGAGAATGGAAATACCCCATGTGTGGACGTCAAGTGCCCTGCGGTCGAACTACAATGCTCAGAAGAGGAGGAGCGCCATTGAGCTTTTGAAGAGTGAATTTGTTTGGAATGGTAGTCAGGGGCCATGTGCGTTTACAAAGACCCCCGTGGTGCCAGAACAGTGGACCTCCCCACATGTGACTCCATTTTGGAAACTAAACCCCTCACAGAATTTAATAAGAGGTGCAGTGAGTATTTACACCCCACTGGCATTTGACAGATCTTTGGAAAAGTGGGCTGAGCACATGAAAAATTAAATTTTTCATTTTCACGGACCACTGTTCCAAAAATCTGTCAGACACCTGTGGGGTGTAAATGCTCACTGTACCCCTTATTACATTACGTGAGGGGTGTAGTTTCCAAAATGGGGTCACATGTTGGGGGGTCCATTGTTCTGGCACTATGGGGGCTTTGTAAACACACGTGGCCTTCAATTCCGGACACATTTTCTCTTCAAAATTCCAATGGCGCTCCCTCTCTTCTGAGCATTGTAGTTTGCCCGCCGAGTACTTTACATCCACATTTGGGGTATTTTCTTACTCAGAAGAAATGGGGTTACAAATTTTGGGGGTCTTTTTCCTATTTTCCCTTGTGAAAATGAAAAATTTAGGGTAACACCAGCATTTTCCCATCCAACTTTAACGAGAATTTGTCAAACACCTGTGGGGTGTTAAGGCTCACTATACCCCTTGTTACATTCAGTGAGGGGTGTAGTTTCCAAAATGGGGTCACATGTTGGTATTTATTTTTTTGCGTTTATGTCAGAACCGCTGTAAAATTAGCCACCCCTGTGTAAATCACCAATTTAGGCTTCAAATGTACATGGTGCGCTCTCACTCCTGAGCCTTCTTGTGCGCCCGCAGATCATTTTGCGCCCACATCTGGGGTATTTCCATACTCAGGAGAAATTGTGTTACAAATTTTGGGGGTCTTTTTTTCCTTTTACCTCTTGTGAAAATAAAAAATAAAGGGCAACACCAGCATGTTAGTGTAAATTTTTTTTTTTTACACCAACAGGCTGGTGTAGACCCCAACTTTTCCTTTTCATAAGGGGTAAAAGGAGAAAAAGCACCCCAAAATTTGTAGTGTAATTTCTCCCGAGTACGGAGATACCCCATATGTGGCCCTTTACTGTTTCCTTGAAATACGACAGGGCTCCGAAGTGAGAGAGCGCCATGCGCATTTAAGGACTAAATTAGGGATTGCATAGGGGTGGACATAGGGGTATTCTACGCCAGTGATTACCAAACAGGGTGCCTTCAGCTGTTGCTAAACTCCCAGCATGCCTGGACAGTCAGTTGCTGTCCAGAAATGCTGGGAGTTGTTGTTTTGCAACAGCTGGAGGCTCCGTTTTGGAAACACTGCCATACAATACGTTTTAAATTTTTATTGGGGGGGGGGGAGGACAATGTAAGGGGGTGTATATGTAGTGTTTTACCCTTTATTATGTGTTAGTGTAGTGTAGTGTAGTGTTTTTAGGGTACATTCACACTGGCAGAGATTTACAGTGAGTTCCCTGCTAGGAGTTTGCGCTGCGGTGAAAAATTTGCCGCAGCTCATACTTGAAGCAGAAAACTTACTGTAAGCCTGCCCGTGTGAATGTACCCTGTACGTTCACATGGGGGGGGGGGGGGAAACCTCCAGATGTTTCAAAACTACAACTCCCAGCATGTACTGACAGACCTTGCAGGCTGGGAGTTGTACTTTTGCAACAGCTGGAGGCACACTGGTTGGAAAACCTTCAGTTAGGTTATGTTATCTAACTCAATATTTTCCAACCAGTGTGCCTCCAGCTGTTGCAAAACGACAACTCCCAGCATGTACTGATCACCGAAGGGCATGCTGGGAAATGTAGTTATGCAACAGCTGGAGGGATCGTAACTACAACTCCCAGCATGCTGGGATTTGCAGTTTTGCAACATCTGGAGAGCTGCAGTATAGAGACCACTGCAAACTGTGGCCTTCCAGATGCTGTAAAACTACAAATCCCAGCATGCCCAGACAGCAAACAGTTGTGTGGGCATGCTAGGAGTTGTAGTTTTGCAAGATCTGGAGGGCTATAGTTCAGAGACTACCATATAGTGGTCTCAAACTGTAGCCCTCCAGCTGTTGCAAAACTACAACTTCCAGCATGCCCAAACAGCTGTCTGGGCATGCTGGGAGTTGTAGTTTTGAAACATCTGGAGTGCTACAGTATAGAGACCACTATATAGTGGTCTCAGACTGCAGCCCTCCAGATGTTGCTAGGCAGCTTACCGGCTTTCGTCGGATCCAGGGAGCCTGCTGCTCGACATCGCCGCCCACTGATCTCCAACGCCAATCGTCGCCCGCATCCTCCGCAAATCAGTAAGTGGACTCCGGCACCGGTCCCCGTCGTTTCCTCATTCTGCCCCGCCTATTGTGGGTGGGCAGGACGGGGAAAACGAAAGTTAACCCCCCTGCCCCCTATCTGCTATTGGTGGTCGCGTCTAGACCACCAATAGCAGGGATAGTTCTCACTCCTCTCGCTACAGGGGGATCATAGGTGTCTTAGACACCCGCAATCCCCCTTATATTCTGGGTCACCATAGACCCGTAATGACCCGGAATCGTGCAAATCGCAAGTGGGAATTCACTTGCGATTTGCGCTGATTGCCGACATGGGGTGGTCTGATGACCCCTCTGGGCATTTGCGCGGGGTTACTGCTGATCGATATCAGCAGTCACCCCGGTCCGGTCCCCGCCCGGCGCGCGGCGGGGACCGAAATTCCCACGGACATACTCATACGTGCCTGGTTCTTAAGACCCAGGGTGCAGGGACGTACTCATACGTGCCCAGTCCTTAAGGGGTTAAAGAGGTTTTTAAGGCAATTTAAATATTTATATATGCAGCAGACTCCCCTCTCCCGCTTCCTTGCCGCTGTTAGATCTTCTGGTCCCTGCTGTGGCCTGTTTGTTCTCTTTCCAATGACATTGTGCTGCTGAGGAAAGGTCCTACGGAGGGCCTAAAACGTGTCCTGGTTTTAATAACTTATGTGTCCAGGTTTTTGTTAGTTGCCACCTCTGCATATTATTAATGTGGCCTAAACGAAAGTTTTTCCCATTCAAGACTATCTGTTAATCAATCCATTCGCGCCTCTCTGCTACGAGGATGCCTTTGCTGACCTTTTTCCTTCATCCATTTACTCTCTGGTTCTATCACGGCCAACCACAGACAGAGTCCCTGCATGCTTCTTTGACCCACACACTCCTTGGGACTGCGCACGAGCATAAGGCTGGGTTCACACTACGTTTTTGCCATACTATTTTCAATCCGTTTTTCTAAAGAAAACCGTATGGCAAAAAAACGGATGGAACAGTATGGAAAAAAGTAAGCCGTATGCGTTTTTAAACAGTATACTGTTTTTAAAAGTGCATACAGTACCGTCAGTTTTTATAGAAAAAAAACCCATACATTTTTGAAAATGTTGTCCATTTTTAATGGGAGGGGTGTTGGGTGGGGACTTTAGGATTCAAATGCGCATGTGAAAAGTAAAAACGTATACGTTTTTCCAGTATGGAACCGTATACATGTGCGTTTCCCATTGACGTCCATGTTAAAAAAAAACGTATGCGGTTGCAGTACGGTTTTTAAACCGGAGACAAAATCGTGGTCAACCAGTGTCGCTGACCTAACCTCCGTGGTCGCCCAGCAATCTCAGCAGATCGCGCAACAAGGACAACAGCTGACTCAGTTGACCGCTATGCTGCAACAGCTACTGCCGCAACAACAGCAACCATCTCCTCCGCCAGCTCCTGCATCTCCTCCGCAGCGAGTGGCTGCTCCCAGTTTCCGCCTGTCTCTTGCAGACAAGTTTGATGGGGACTCAAAACTGTGCCGTGGATTCCTGTCGCAGTGTTCCCTACACCTGGAGATGATGTCGGACCAATTTCCTACAGAATGGTCTAAGGCGGCATTCGTGGTCAGCCTCCTGTCTGGAAAGGCCTTGTCATGGGCCACACCGTTTTGGGACCGCAACGATCCTGCCACAGCTACAATCCAGTCCTTCTTCTCAGAAGTACATAGTGTCTTTGAGGAGCCAGTCCGGGCTTCCTCAGCCAAGACTGCGTTGCTGAATCTTGTCCAAGGGAGTTCTTCAGTGGGCGAATACGCCATCCTGTTCCGCACCCTCGCCTCTGAGCTTTCCTGGAATAATGAGGCCCTCTGCGCAACCTTCAAGAAAGGCTTATCCAGTAACATCAAAGATGTCCTGGCCGCATGAGAAATTCCTGCTAACCTGTCTGAACTCATCCATTTGGCCACCCGCATCGACATGCGTTTCTTGGAAAGACGCCAGGAGCTTCTTCAGGAAAAGGATCTTGTTCACACCAGGCGGTTTTCCTCCCAGGCTCCTCTCCTCCAACGTCCTTTGCAATCTGTTCCTGTGCCTCCTGCCGAGGAGGCTATGCAAGTGGATCGGTCTCGCCTGACCCTACAAGAGAGGACTCGCCGTAGGAATGAAAACCTGTGCCTATAGTGTGCAAGCACCGAACATTTCCTTAAGGACTGTCCTATTCGTCCTCCGCGTCTGAGAGACGCACCCACTCACCTAGTCAACGTAGGAGTGTCGTTGCTAGGAGTGAGTTCTACCTCTCCACGATTGACTTTACCTGTGCGGATTGCTATACCCGCTAATACTACTTCATTCTCCGCTGTGGCCTTCTTGGACTCTGGTTCAGCAGGAAGTTTCATTGAAGCCTCCCTAGTAAACAGATTCAACATTCCAGTTACCCGTCTCGTCAAGCCTCTCTTCATTTCATCCGTCAATGGAGAGAGACTGGTCTGTACCGTGCGTTAGCGCACTCAACCGATACTCATGACTGTAGGAGTTCACCATCATGAACATATTGAATTTTTTGTGCTACCCATCTGCACTTCTGAAATTCTTCTGGGCTTGCCCTGGCTCCAACGTCATTCGCCTAGCCTCGACTGGGTCACCGGGGACATTAAGAGCTGGGGATCTTCTTCCCACAAGCGATGTCTTCACCCAGTTTCTTCCTGCTAAGTCTCCATGGCTACTCCTTTGCCAGGTCTTCCTAAGGCCTATAAGGACTTTTCGGACATCTTTTGTAAAAAGCAGGCAGAGGTCTTACCACCACATAGACCCTATGACTGTCCTATCGACCTGCTCCCTGGTACCCGTGGTAGGATTTACCCACTTTCTGCCCCGGAAACCCAAGCTATGTCTGAGTACATACAAGAAAACCTCAAAAGAGGTTTTATCCGGAAATCTTCTTCCCAGGCTGGAGCTGGATTTTTCTTTGTCGCTAAAAAAGATGGATCTCTCCGCCCTTGTATTGATTACCGCGGTCTCAATAAAATTACCGTGAAAAATCGATATCCTCTGCCTCTCATCTCCGAACTCTTCGACCGACTGCGAGGTGCTAAGATTTTCACCAAACTAGATCTAAGGGGCACATATAACCTCATCCGTATTCGAGCAGGTGATGAATGGAAGACCGCCTTCAATACCAGAGATGGTCACTTTGAATACCTAGTTATGCCATTTGGTCTACGCAACGCCCCAGCAGTCTTTCAGGACTTTGTTAATGAAATTTTTCGGGATATGTTGTACTCTTGTGTGGTAGTCTATCTTGACAACATCCTCATTTTTTCCTCCAACCTAGAGGAACATCGCCTTCATGTTCGTCAAGTGCTCCAGCGACTACGCCAAAATCAACTTTACGCCAAAATCGAGAAGTGTCTTTTCAAATGCAGCAGTCTTCCCTTCTTGGGTTACATTGTGTCCGGCCAAGGTCTTCAAATGGACCCTGTTAAACTTTCTGTGGTAATGGATTGGCCTCGTCCCACTGGCCTGCGAGCAATCCAAAGATTTCTCGGATTTGCAAATTACTACCGCCAATTCATTTTCCACTTCTCCACCATCGTTGCTCCTATTGTAGCACTGACTAAGAAAAATGGTAATCCGAAATCCTGGCCGCCACAGGCGGAAGAAGCCTTTAACCACTTCATAGCCACCTTCTCCTCTGCTCCAGTCTTGTCCAGACCTGATCCTCAGAAGCCCTTCTTCCTCGAGGTTGACGCCTCCGCTGTTGGAGGCGGTGCTGTTCTCCTACAAAAATCTGCTAAAGGAAAAAATGTCACTTGCGGATTTTTCTCCAAAACCTTTTCACCTCCAGAGAAAAATTATTCCATCGGAGACCGTGAACTGTTGGTGATTAAGTTGGCCCTTGTGGAATGGAGACATATTTTGGAAGGATCCCTTCACCCCATCACCATTTTTACAGATCACAAAAATTTGTCTTATCTCCAATCTGCCAAGCGGCTAAATCTTCGCAAGGCTAGGTGGTCGTTGTTTTTTGCTCGTTTGAACTTTCAGATCCATTTTCGTCCCGCAGACAAGAATGTCAGAGCTGATGCTCTATCTCGTACCACCGATGCCTCTGAAGCCGAGACCCTTCCTCAGCACATCATTCCCCCTGAGTGCCTGATCTCTTCTGCTCCTGTTTCTCTGGTACCTGTCCCTCCAGGAAAGACTTATGTTCCTCCCTGTCTTCGCCTCCGGATCCTCAAATGGGGCCATTCCTCCCTTCTGGCTGGTCACGCTGGAATAAAAAAGACTTTACAGTTGATTGCCAGACACTATTGGTGGTCCTCCTTGGAAAAGGATGTGACCGATTTCGTATGAGCCTGTACAATATGTGCACGTGACAAGACCCCTCGTCAGAAACCTTCAGGTCTTCTCCATCCGCTGCCGGTGCCTGAACATCCTTGGTCCCACATAGCCATGGACTTCATCACTGATCTTCCTGTATGCCATGGCAACACTTTCATCTGGGTGCTCGTTGATCGTTTTTCCAAAATGGCTCACTTTATTCCGCTTCCAGGCCTTGCTTCTGCGGCACAGTTTTTTCTGCAGACTTTTCGTCTTCACGGGCTTACCACGCATGTTGTCTCGGATAGAGGCGTTCAATTTGTGTCTAAATTTTGGAGAGCTCTCTGTAATAAATTAAAGATCAAATTAAATTTCTCGTCCTCCTACCACCCACAGTCCAATGGACAAGTGGAGAGAGAGAACCAGATCCTTGGTGACTACCTGCAAAATTTTGTCTCCTCCCGCCAAGAAGATTGGGTCGACCTGTTACCCTGGGCTGAATTCTCGTACAATTTCAAAAACTCTGAGTCATCCGCCAAGTCTCCATTCTTTGTGTTGTACGGCCGTCACCCACTTCCCCTCTCCCCATCCACACTTTTTCTGGAGTTCCTGTCGTAGACAAATTGACCCGGGACTTCTCCACTAACTGGAGGGAGACTCAAAAATCGCTCTCACTGGCATCTTCTCACATGAAGAAATATGCGGAGAAGAAGAGAAGAACTCCTCCTGTCTTTGCCCCTGGTGACAAAGTGTGGCTCTCTGCCAATTATATTCGGTTTCGTGTCCCTAGCTACAAGCTGGGTCCTCGTTACCTCGGGCCATTCAGAGTCAAAAGACAAATTAACCCTGTCTCCTACAAGCTCCATCTTCCTCCTTCTCTTCGTATTCCTAACTCCTTTCATGTATCCCTTCTCAAACCTCTCATTCTTAACCGCTTTTCCCCCAAGGTCACCGTTCCTGCTCCTGTCACTGGGTCCTCTGATGTCTTCTCGGTAAAAGAAATCCTCGCCTCCAAGATCATCAGAGGTAAAAAAAAAATTCTTGTTGACTGGGAGAATTGTGGCCCCAAAGAGAGGTCTTGGGAGCCCGAGGACAATATCCTCGACAAAGAACTCATCCATAGGTTCCTGGGCTCCAAAAAAGGGGGAGACCCAATATATTACTGTCACGCCGAGCGCTCAATGTCCCGCTGCTTCCCCGGAGCGCTCGCGGCGTGCTTCTGTATGCAGCGCTCCGGTCGGCACTGCTGACCGCGAGTGCTGCTTCCATGTTCCCGGAGGGGACGTGATCCGAGGTGCGTGATGTGCCCGTTCTCGGATCGCACAACGTGTCTCTCACCCACCACGTCCTCCTTCACTGCCCTCCCGACGTGCGCGGCCCCGCTCTCTAGGGTGCGCGCGCCGGCTCTATGAAATTTAAATGGCGAGTGCACCACTAATTGGTGCCTGGCCCAATCAGTTCTAAACATATAAAAACCCACTTCCCCTTCCTGTCCTTGCCGGATCTTGTTGCCCTAGTGCCCTGAGAAAGCGTTTTGTGTATCCCAAGCCTGTGTATCCAGACCCTTGCCGTTGCCCCTGATTACGAACCATTGCTGCCTGCCCAGACCTTCTGCTATGTCCAACCTTGCTCTTGCCTTGTCCTTGTGTACCGCGCCTGTCTCAGCTGTCAGTGAGGTTGAGTCGCTATCGGGTGGAACGACCTGGGGGTTACCTGCCGCTGCAAGTCCATCCCGCTTTCTGGCGGGCTCTGGTGAAAACCAGTAACCCCTTAGATTCCGTTCCCCTGGTACGGCCCACACCATCCTCTCACTGACACAGAGGATCCACCTCCAGTGTCCTCTCCGCATTCCAGTCCGGATCCTGACAATGGCCATTATACAATATATTACTTATCTTCATTTGCAAGAGTAAGTTTTAAGGGTCACAATGTATCAGCATCTTGGTTTCTGGTTAAAGCAAGAGTCCCAGCAATTCAAGGTTAGTTAATTATTATTGTTATAGTTATTATTATGGTTATTATTATTATTATCATTTTAAAATTACTTTTCAATGTAAAAAGTTAACCAGGAAAAATATATTTACAGGCATAAAGCTTTATACAGTCTCTATGTGTAGAACAGATATTATTATTATTATTGCCAGTTGAGCTTTTATTACTTGTTTTTTTTTCTGAATTTTAATAGGCTCTTTTCTTTATTTCCATATAACAAACAGCGTCTAATATAATCATGCAGTGTTTTCTTGCCTTATGAAATGACAAAATACATAATGAAACATATTGTATACTAACAATAGAGATAACAAAATCAATTCTAATGAGTACAATACATGTATTTTTAGAATTATCCCAAGACACTGCACAAATGATGAATTATTTGCAGGTGCCCATACAACAGTCTTATGCTAGAAAGGATTATTGTGCTGATGGTTTAAATACCGTATATCTGGATTTCCGATTCATACTAATGCAGTAATAACTCACAATTCTTTTCATTATTTTTTTTTTTCGATATGGTAGACTTTAATTCTCCTACAAAACTACCATTTAACAGTCTGAAAAAAACTGTGCACATTGTTTCCTTTCGCCTTAGTCTTTGGAAGCACGTTTCCTAACTTATCCCAGGAATACGAACCTTCTCCCATTAAAGAGGTACTCTGGTGGAAAAAAAATGTTTTTTTAATCAACTGGTACCAGAAAATTAAACAGATTTGGAAATTACTACTATTAAAAAATCTTAACCATTTCAGTACTTATCAGCTGCTGTATGATCCGGAGAAAGTTCTTTTCTTTTTGAATTTCTATTCAGTCTGACCACAGTGCTCTCTGCTGACACCTCTGTCCATTTCAGGAACTATCAGGAGCAGGAGAAAATCCCCATAGCAAACCTCTCCTCCTCCGGACAGTTCTTGACATGGACAGAGGTGTCAGCAGAGAGCACTGGGGTCAGAATCGAAAGAACTACATAACTTCCTCTGTAGTACACAGCAGCTGATAAGTACTGGAAGGATTAAGATTCTTAAATAGAAGAAATTTACAAATCTGTTTATCTTTTTGGCACCAGTTGATTTTTAAAAACTAGTTTTCCAGTGGAGTACCCCTTTAATGCCTCTGGGTTCATAGTTGTAGCCTCCCTGATCTATTTATTCTGAGGTCCCTATTTGTATTGTCTGCAACCATTAATATTGAATGTGATAACTGAGCATAACGTAACTTTATCTGATGCCTTTAAATAGGAGGACATCTGCAGCAGTAAGTTTTCCTACAGGAAAATGACTGAAATCATACGCCACAAAGTGTTAAATCTGTTAGACAAGTTACATGTTATTTAATAAACCATTAAGAAAACTTTGCTGAGTAGCCATGAAGCCCAAAATGTTTGCACAAGATTAAAAGTGTACTTTAACTTTTTGTTAGTTTTCATTTAGAAAACCCATTTTCAGATAGGGGCTTTTGATGAAATGGAGAGGGTCCACCATTCACGAAGTCCTTTAATTAGCTAATGCAAAAAGTGGTTACCCAGATCATTTCTTGCTCTTGAGGACCTGGCATGTCAGTGCATGGAACAGAAAGTCCTTAAGTATTTTATTTTATCTTTTCCTACTCCTAGGCGTGGGTAGACACATACAGCCCATCTGCCTGGAAAAGAGCCTTTTTTCAACTGCAGTTGAAATGTGATGATGCACTGCTACTTTTTACTAGAGGACCGAACTGAAGGACTTTGCAGCATGAGAGGGTTAGAGATAAGTTTTCTTTTTCTGTTAGCAAAAGGGGCAGGGTCTGACTACCTTCGTACCTAATATAGTGTCCTCAAAGCCTAATATAAAGGGTGTGCCTACATAATTAAAAGGCCATGCTACTTATTAAGTATTATACATTTAATGTGCTCACCTTCAATTTCAAATCTTTTCCCAGATGCCCATGTGTCTTGGAGCTCCATCAGACAGCAGCAAGTTGACTGTAAGAGGAGCACAACGGGGGAATACTTTCAATGTAAGAAGCACAAAAAGAGGCATTATTATACTGTTTGCACTTTTACAATGTGGAGGCATAAAGGGAGGTATGTGGGGCACCAAAGGTGGCCCCATTACAATTTGTAGCACTAAAGATTAGGAGTTGGTATAGAGGTGGGGGAAAGGTGTAGAGAGTGCTGGAAAAATACAAATCCTAAAGGTGACCATACATTTAACACAAAGGTTGGCATACCCCACTAACCTTGGTGGTTTTGAAAATTTTCTAGAAGCGGCTCTATAAGCGTATGGCAGATGGTTTACCTGGCTATATCCAGCGATTGGTAGAGGTTTTAGCAGTTAGACCCTGTTAGCCTTTCTAATAATTTTTTAATAAATAAGGAGTTTATTGTGCTATTCTAATTGCTAAAATATTTGATATTATGACTTGCATTTATGATTAAATTAATCAATCATAATCCATTGGCAATAACTACTTATCTGGTTTAAGTATTACAGTTTCAAATGTTCCATCTATTTAACCCAGCATAGTAGTCAGATGTGCTTGTAGCAGGGCAGCTTGATCAGCTAATATACTTGATAATGGAATTTTCTCTTAATATGTAGAGAGATTTGTATAGTACATCACCAAATGTATAATTATGATATTAGGATACTCCTAATTTCATTTTTCAGGTTACGATGTTGTTGTGATGAAAGCAATTTGGTTAAAAGCCTTGGAGATGTTTCCCCGGTTACAATAGATCTATATTTATTAAATATTATTGATCATTTGGGCACCTATAACACATAACATTTCAAATTTTCTTGATGCTTAACTAAGAAATTCTATTATCTTCAGTAGTTTCACTTAAAGAGGATCTGTGGTCATTTTAACCCCTTAAGGACTTAGGACGTACCTGTACGTCCTGAGCCCGCTCCCGGTGTTAAAAAACAGGGTCACGCCATGACCCCGCATCACACCGGGTCGGTCCCGGCTGCTAATCATAGCCGGGACCCTGGGCTAACAGCGTGCGGCACCGATCATTGTGCCGTGCGCTGTTAACCCTTCAGACGCGGCGATCAAAGCTGACCGCCGTGTCTGAAAACGAAAGTAAACGCTTTCCGGCAGCTCAGTCGGGCTGATCGGGACATCGCGATAAAATCGCGATGTTCCGATCAGCTGGGACGCAGGCGGAGGTCTCCTTACCTGTGTCCGCGGCATCTGATCGGGGTTTGATTGCTCCAAGCCTGAACTACAGGCTTGAGCAATCGAGCCCCTATCTCGCTGATCCCTGCAGAGATATGGCTCTGCAGGGATCAGCACAGGAGATCAGTGTGTGCAGTTGTCACGATTCGGCTTCCAGGTAGTGGATCCTCTGTGCCAGAGAGGGATTGGCGTGGACCGTGCTAGTGGACCGGTTCTAAGCCACTACTGGTTTTCACCAGAGCCCGCCGCAAAGCGGGATGGTCTTGCTGCGGCGGTAGTGACCAGGTCGTATCCACTAGCAACGGCTCACCTCTCTGGCTGCTGAAGATAGGCGCGGTACAAGGGAGTAGGCAGAAGCAAGGTCAGACGTAGCAGAAGGTCGGGGGCAGGCGGCAAGGTTCGTAGTCAGGATGGGTAGCAGAAGTTCAGGTACACAGGCTTTGGACACACTAAACGCTTTCACCGGCACAAGGCAACAAGATCCGGCAAGGGAGTGCAAGGGAGGAGACTAGATAAAGGCAGGGAGCAGGTGGGAGCCAATTAAGCTAATTGGGCCAGGCACCAATCATTGGTGCACTGGCCCTTTAAGTCTCAGAGAGCTGGCGCGCGCGCGCCCTAGAGAGCGGAGCCGCGCGCGCCAGCACATGACAGCAGGGGACCGGGACGGGTAAGCGACCTGGGATGCGACTCGCGAGCGGGCGCGTCCCGCTGTGCGAATCGCATCCCCAACGGCCAAAACAGTGCAGCGCTCCCGGTCAGCGGGACTGACCGGGGCGCTGCAGGGAGAAAGACGCCGTGAGCGCTCCGGGGAGGAGCGGGGACCCGGAGCGCTAGGCGTAACAGTACCCCCCCCCTTAGGTCTCCCCTTCTCTTTGTCCGGTAACTGCCTCCCCTGGGATGAGGACACCGGGAAAGAATGGAGGGTTTCCTCAACGGCAGGCAGTACAGCAGGAGTGGGAATGGGGAGGGAGGGCAGAGGGCGAGGCCTGGCACGGGGCAGTGTGACACCAGGACGGGGGCCATGGGGAGGCACAGAGGCTTGCCTGATGGGACTGGGAGGGGGGGAGAGGCACTTCCTGTGGCAGGCAGAGTCCCAGTTCCTGATCTCCCCGGTGGTCCAATCAATGGTGGGGGAATGAAGCCGGAGCCAAGGCAGACCGAGGAGGACCTCAGAGGTACAGTTGGGGAGAATGAAGAACTCAATCCTTTCGTGGTGGGGTCCGATAGACATCAGGAGGGGTTCTGTGCGGTAACGCACGGTGCAGTCCAATCTGGCTCCGTTGACCGCGGAAATGTAGAGCGGTTTGACGAGACGGGTCACCGGGATGCTGAATCTATTAACAAAGGACTCCAACATAAAATTCCCGGAGGCACCAGAGTCCAAGCAGGCCACGGCTGAGATGGAGGAGTTGGCTGTAGGGGAAATCCGCACGGGCACCGTGAGACGTGGAGAAGAAGACTTAGAAGCAAAAGATGCCACACCCACGTGAGCTGGGTGCGTGCGTGCGTTTCCCAGGCGTGGAGGACGGATAGGGCAATCCACCAAGAAATGCTCAGTACTGGCACAGTACAGACAGAGATTTTCTTCTCTACGGCGATTCCTCTCTTCCTGGGTCAGGCGAGACCGATCCACTTGCATGGCCTCCTCGGCGGGAGGCCCAGGCGAAGACTGCAAAGGATGCTGTGGGAGAGGTGCCCAGAGATCTAAGTCTTTTTCCTGGCGGAGCTCTTGGTGTCGCTCAGAAAAACGCATGTCAATGCGGGTAGCCAAATGGATGAGTTCTTGGAGGTTGGCAGGAATCTCTCGTGCGGCCAGCACATCCTTGATGCGACTGGATAGGCCTTTTTTAAAGGTCGCGCAGAGAGCCTCATTATTCCAGGATAGTTCAGAAGCAAAAGTACGGAATTGTATGGCGTACTCGCCAACGGAAGAATTACCCTGGACCAGGTTCAGCAAGGCAGTCTCAGCAGAAGAGGCTCGGGCAGGTTCCTCAAAGACACTTCGGACTTCAGCAAAGAAGGACTGGACTGTGGCTGTGGCAGGATCATTGCGGTCCCAGAGCGGTGTGGCCCAAGACAAGGCCTTTCCTGAAAGAAGACTTACTACGAACGCCACCTTAGACCGTTCTGTAGGAAACAAGTCTGACAACATCTCCATATGCAGGGAACACTGAGACAAAAATCCACGGCAGAGTCTGGAGTCCCCATCAAATTTGTCCGGCAGGGACAAGCGGAGGTTAGGAGCGGCCACTCGCTGCGGAGGAGGTGCAGGAGCTGGCGGAGGAGATGGTTGCTGCTGTAGCAGAGGCAGAATTTGCTGTAACATGGCGGTCAACTGCGACAGCTGCTGTCCTTGTTGGGCAATCTGCTGCGATTGCTGAGCGACCACCGTGGGAAGATCAGCGAGACTTGGCAGCGGCACCTCAGCGGGATCCATGGCCGGATCTACTGTCACGATTCGGCTTCCAGGTAGTGGATCCTCTGTGCCAGAGAGGGATTGGCGTGGACCGTGCTAGTGGACCGGTTCTAAGCCACTACTGGTTTTCACCAGAGCCCGCCGCAAAGCGGGATGGTCTTGCTGCGGCGGTAGTGACCAGGTCGTATCCACTAGCAACGGCTCACCTCTCTGGCTGCTGAAGATAGGCGCGGTACAAGGGAGTAGGCAGAAGCAAGGTCAGACGTAGCAGAAGGTCGGGGGCAGGCGGCAAGGTTCGTAGTCAGGATGGGTAGCAGAAGTTCAGGTACACAGGCTTTGGACACACTAAACGCTTTCACTGGCACAAGGCAACAAGATCCGGCAAGGGAGTGCAAGGGAGGAGACTAGATAAAGGCAGGGAGCAGGTGGGAGCCAATTAAGCTAATTGGGCCAGGCACCAATCATTGGTGCACTGGCCCTTTAAGTCTCAGAGAGCTGGCGCGCGCGCGCCCTAGAGAGCGGAGCCGCGCGCGCCAGCACATGACAGCAGGGGACCGGGACGGGTAAGCGACCTGGGATGCGACTCGCGAGCGGGCGCGTCCCGCTGTGCGAATCGCATCCCCAACGGCCAAAACAGTGCAGCGCTCCCGGTCAGCGGGACTGACCGGGGCGCTGCAGGGAGAAAGACGCCGTGAGCGCTCCGGGGAGGAGCGGGGACCCGGAGCGCTAGGCGTAACAGCAGTGCTATAGCTCCCTATGGTAAAAAAAAATAAACATAAATAATAAATATATAAAATTAAATAACTATAAATACACAATTTCCCTTTCCCTCCCCTCCCCCCAAAAAATTATATATACATATTTGGTATTGCCGCATCTGTAACAACCCAAACAATAAGACTATTACATTATTCAACCTGCATAATTAACACTGTAAAAAAAATAAAAAAAAAACCTTGCCAAATGTATGGCTTTATATTAATAAAACTAAAATATAAAATGATCCAAATGTCCCATGTACCCCAAAACGATACCACTAATAACATCATCTCCTCGTGGAAAAAATTTGCTATCACACAACATTGTAAGTTTAAAAATAAAATAAAAAGTGATCAAAATGTCAGACATACCCCGAAAATAGTACTATTCAAAACTGCTATTTATTCTACAAAAATAATAAGCCTTCAGACTTCTCCATTGTTGAAAAAATAAAAACGTTACAGATCTTAGAATAGGGTGACACTAACTAACTAAAAAATAGGAAGATCCCAAATCCACACGGTGCTCCGTCATGTCTGAGGTCAGCATAAACTAATGGAGAGAGACCGATGGTTAGAGGGTGAATTAATATACAACTGATAATCCACCAAAGGTGGTCCAAAAATACACTTGGGTTCCCAACCATCAATAACTATTTACAGGACTTTATTAAGAAGGTCCACAACCAAAATAATCATGATAAAGATAATTAGTGCAATTAATCAAGATGAAAAACACACATTTAAAACACAGTGTGATTAACCACCATAATTACAGGTGATATGGGCTCTACTGGCTCCATTGTTGGTTATTGAATTGTAGGGGACATTTCTGCAGACAATGTCCCTTGCTACTACTGTTAGTTAACACACACAGCAAGTTAAAACCAGTAACAATGCCCCCCTCAACATTTCACCGCTGTTACGCAACTGGATGTAGGCTGTCACAAAGCTGGAAGTGGATCTTCCACATGTGTGGCAGATTACTCGGACCTTACTGGGGAGCGGAGTCTAAGGTGCCGCTGGTTTTCACCAGAGCCCGCCGCAAGGCAGGATGGGCTTGCTGCTGCAGGTGACACCCAGGTCGCTACCCACAACGTGGCTCAACCACACAGGTAACTTGGCAGGGTGAGATTCCGAAGGATGAGGCTGTAGCATAGTCAAACGTAGCAGAAGGTCAATGCAGGTGGCAAAGGTTCGTAGTCAAAAAACGTAGCAGGAAGGTCTGGATAAACGGGAATGGCAAAGATCCGGCAGAGAAGTGTGGGAGGTGCAAGGACTTATAGAGTAGTGTGAGGTGTTACACATAATTAAGGGCATACTGGCCGTTTAAATTTCAGAGTTCCAGCGCATGCGCGCCCTAGGAGACGGGGACATGGGCGCCGGAGCTGAGACATAGTGGAGGAGGTGATACCACTCTTCTAAGGCCAGCTTAATGGCTAAGATCTCGCGATCTCCAATAGCATAATTTCTCTCGTCAGGGGAGAAGGTTATAGAGAAAAAGCCGCAGATTTAAGTTCTTCCCTTAGTAGATTTTTGTGTTAAAACCTCCCCAGCTCCAACTGAGGAAGCAACAACTTCCAAGAAAAATGGCTTGTTAGGATCAGGTCTAGATAAAACAGGAGCAGAAGCAAAGGCGAATTTCAACTGTTTGAAACTTCCTCAGCCTCTGGTGTCACCACCTTTGGATTAGCCATCTTTTTGGTAAGGGAGATGATGGGAGCTACCAGAGTAGAGTAGTGAGGTATAAATTGTCGATAGTAGTTGGCAAAACCAAGGAAGTGCTGGGTCTCTTTCAAATCAGAAGGTTGAGGCCAGTCCAGAACTGCAGACAACTTGTCAGGATCCATTTGGAGACCTTGACTTGTAATAATATAACCCAAGAAAGGAAGACAGTTTTTTTTCAAAAGTGCATTTTTCTAGTTTGGCATAGAGACGATTTTCACGGAGACGTTGTAAGAGGTGAAAGCGATGAGATTCAATATTGGGCGATTAGATGAAGTATGTCATCCAAATAGACAATGACACAGGAGTATAGAAGATCTTGCAAAATATCGTTGATGAGCTCCTGAAAGACTGCTGGAGCATTACAGAGTCCAAATGGCATGACAAAATACTCGAAATGTCCATCACGGGTATTAAACACAGTCTTTCATTTGTCCCCTTTACGAATACGAATCAAATTGTATGCCCCACGAAGATCAAGTTTTGAGAAGATTCTGGCACCTCTCAGGCGATCAAATAATTCCGAGATTAGAGGTAGTGGATATCGGTTCTTTACAGTAATTTTATTCAGACTATGGTAGTCGATACAAGATCGCAAAGAACAGTCTTTTTTCTCAGTGAAGAAGAACACAGCTCCGGCAGGAGAAGAGGACTTCCTGATAAACCCCTTCCGAAGAGGTTTCTGGAACAGATAAGGGGTAAATTCTGCCACTGGGGGGAGTGGTGCCGAGCAGTAAATCTATAGGGCAATCGTAGGGATGGTGTGGAGGCAATATTTCAGCTTGCTTTTCTCTGAAGATGTCAGCAAAATCCTGGAGGAAGGAAGGCAAACCTGGCAGAGGATCTAGAAGTTTGTTTCAACTTAGTTACAAGTTCATGGATACAATGGCTGTTGCAATGTGGACCCCAGCGTAGGACTTCTCCAGTTTTCTAATCCAGCTGTGGGGCATGGAGCTGTAACCAAGGTAGACCAAGCAGGAGAGGAGAAGTACAGTGTGGGAGAACGTATAAGGACAAGTTCTCCTTATGTGAGACTTTGACCTGCATCGACAGGGATTCTGTGCGGTATAGCACGATACGGTACAGTCCAGTTTTTCTCCATTGACCGTAGAGATGTACAGGGCTTTCAGGAGGTGGAACACAGGCAGACGATACTTATGCACAAGGGAGGCATAAATACATTTTCCCGCAGAGCCAGAGTCCAGGAAGGCCAGAATGGAGATGATCTCTTTGGAGGGAAGAAGAAGCTGGACTGTCAAATTTAAGCTTGGAGAGGAGGAATTGACACCTAGGGAGGCCTCTCCAAAGTATCCTAGGCGCGAGCGTTTCCCTGTGGCTGATGGCGTAGAGGACAATTCTTAAGGAAGGGCCGCAGTAAAGACAAAGATTTTTGGTTCGCCGTTGAGTCCTTTCCTGTTGGGTCAAGCGAGACCGACCCACTAGCATAGCCTCCACTGCAGATGCATCGAATAAGGTTGTGGTGGTTGGTGGAAGACTGGCACCAGACGAGGAAAGCGCTGAGGTCATGCAGATTCCCTTTCTTGTCGTAGTTCCTCTCGTCGCTTGGAGAAACGGATATCTATCCGGGATGCCAGTTGTATAAGTTCGTTCAAGGTAGATGACAATTCCCAGGCAGTGAGGACATCCTTAATTTGACTTGATAAACCTCTCATATTTTTCTGGAAGCGACAAACGGAGCTTGGTCCCTGAGGAGACTGCAGCAGCGGAAGGCTGTACTGGAGCTGGAGCTGGAGGAGGAGGCTGAGGCTGAGGCAGTTGCTGCTGAGCAGAAAGCAACTGCTGCATCATGGCTGATAGCTGGTTAAGCTGCTGTGCTTACTAGGCCAACTGCTGTGACTGGAGCGCCACGATAGATGCAAAATCCGAGTTATCTGGCAGATGAACCCCAGTTGGATCCATGGCCGGATCTTGCTGTCACGCATATGGACCTAGGCTGTCACGAAGGTGGAAGTGGATCCGCCAGCTATGTGGCAGATGACTCTGACCGTATCGGGGAGCAGAGTTTAAGGTGCCGCTGGTTTTCACCAGAGCCCGCCGCAACGCAGGATGGGCTTGCTGCAGAGGTCGCTACCCCCGACACGGCTCGACCACACAGGTAACTGGGCAAGGCGAGGTACCGAAGGATGAGGCTGTAGCGTAGTCAAACGTACCAGAAGGCAGCAAAGGTTCTTAGTCAAAAACGTAGCAGGAAGGTCTGGGAATGGTAAAACAGGCAATGGGAACGGTTTTTCTCAGGCAAATGGCACTGAAGATTGGGTAGAGAAGTGTGTGAGGTGCAGGGACTTATAGAGTAGTGTCAGGTGTTACACATAATTATGGGCGTACTGGCCCTTAAAATTTCAGAGCTCCTGTGCACGCACGCCTTAGGAGACGGGGACACGCGCACTGAAGCTGAGACACAGTGGAGGAGGTGGCAGAGAAGCATGGTAAGTGACAAGCTGGGATTCGGATGCGGGCGCGTCCCGCGATGCGAATCCCAGCCCGCCGGGATCAGGGACAATGCGCTCGCGGCTGACATGTGCTGCCGGAGCGCAAGCAGTATCAACCACCTAAGTGGCGTTGTCAGGAGGCATGTGGCAATGGCATCCAAAACGCCGACCTGTGTTTTTATAACATCCTTTGGTGATGTCATTTGAGTCTTATTCCAATCAGAGTAAATACTAGAAGAAAAGAGCAAAAGCACACAAAGGCGCACACCCAAAAAATAAATAGCATTTATGTACAGTACTTTATTAGTATCACATAACGAAAAGTGTATATAGAACACAATTAAAAACACTTAAAATGTGGGAGCCAGATGACTCACGGTCTCCCTATGCCAAGAAGGAGAACCCCAGTTGCCTGGAGAATAGCCTCAAGGAACACCGCCTATCCAATAAAATGGAAAACAAACTCCCTAGTTCCCATATATCCCTACATGTAATATACAATATTGCACAATATCTGGCAGCCACAGAAGATGTAAACTAATATACAGGGTGGACCATTTATGTGGATACACCTTAATAAAATGGGAATGGTTGATGATATTAACTTCATGTTTGTGGCACAATAGTATATGTGAGGGGGGAAACTTTTCAAGATGGGTGGTGACCATGGCGGCCGTTTTGAAGTCGGCCATTTTGAATCCAACTTTTGTTTTTTTCAATAGGAAGAGGGTCATATGACACATCAAACTTGTTGGGAATTTCACAAGAAAAACAATGATGTGCTTGGTCTTAACGTAACGTTATTCTTTCATGAGTTATTTACAAGTTTCTGACAAGTTGATGATCAATGTTGAATTTTATGAGAATGAGAAGAAAGAGACCCCTGTTTTAGGATTGTTTCCTTTAATACATCAATCCATTCCAATTACTTCATAAGATCATATTGGTCTTTGTATAGTGCATTTTGCTCAATAACAGCACGGAGGTAATATTTAACCTCTTAAGGACGTAGGGCATACCTGTACGCCCTACGCCCGGTCCCGGTGTTTAAAACGGGGTCACTCCCTGACCCCGCATCACACCGGGTCGGTCCCGGCTGCTAGTCATAGCCAGGACCCTGGGCTAACAGCACGCATTATCGATCATTGTGCCGCGCGCGGTTAACCCTTAAGGCACGGTGATTAAAGTTGACAGCCGTGTCTGAAAATGAAAGTAAACACTTCCAGGCAGCTCAGTCGCGCTGATCGGGACATCGCAATAAAATTGTGATGTCCTGATCAGCTAGGACGCAAGTGGAGGTCCCCTTACCTGTCTCCGCGGCATCCGATCAGGGTTTGATTGCTCCAAGCCTACAGACTTGAGCAATCGAGCCCCTATCTCACTGATCCGTGCAAAGCTATGGCTTTGCAGGGATCAGCATAAGAGATCAGTGTGTGCAGTGCTATAGGTCCCTATGGGGGCTATAGCACTGCAAAAAAAAAAGGGATAAAATGTTAACAAAGTTCATTTAACCGCTTCCCTAATAAAAGTTTGAATCACCCCCCTTTTTCCATAAAAAAAAGTGTAAATAAAAATAAACATATGTGGTATCGCCGCATGCGGAAATGTCCAAACTATAAAAATATATCGTTAATTAAATCGCACGATCAATGGCGTACGCGCAAAAAAATTCCAAAATCCAAATAACGTATTTTTGGTCACTTTATATATCATGAAAAAATGAATAAAAAGCGATCAAAAAGTCTGATCAATACAAAAATGTTACCGATAAAAACTTCAGAACATGGCACAAAAAATTAGTCCTCATACCGCCCCGTATGCGGAAAAATAAAAAAAATTTTAGGGGTTAGAAGATGAGAATTTTAACATATAAATTTTCCTGCATGTAGTTTTGATTTTTTTCCGAAGTACGACAATATTCAACTTATATAAATAGGTTATCATTTTAACCGTATGGACCTACAGAATAACGATAAGTTGTTATTTTTGCCGAAAAATGAACTTCGTAGAAACGGAAGCCCCCAAAATTACAAAATGACATTTTTTCTTCAATTTTGTCGCACAATGATTTTTTTTTTCCGTTTCACCGTGGATGTTTGGGTAAAATGCCTAATGTCACTGCAAAGTAGAATTGGTGGTGCAAAAAATAAGCCATCATATAGAATTTTATGTGCAAAATTGAAAGCATTATGATTTATAGAAGGTGATGAGGAAAAAATGAAAATGCAAAAATGGAAAAACCCTGCGTCCTCAAGGGGTTAATCACTGTATGCTGCTATATTGGTCCTGGCATAGTGGTATCATGTGATAATTGTAAGTGTTAATAACTACATTTTTAATTCTTTATTTTTCAGTAAATTTCAATAAACAGTAAAGGAACAGGTGGCAATTCACAGAGGTGAAATACTGTATCTTAATGGAGTACAGAAATATAATGAAATCAAGTGATTAGAGTTCAGGAAACATACAACTCTTACAAGTATATCTGCTTAGGCTCTCTCAATAACAGGGCAACTGAGAATTTTTGTGTAATTTAGTAATGCTATTAACCTCTGTAGAGGGGAGGTGGGGGCAGAGGGATCACATTCCATAGCAATATACAAGTAACACTGCATCCAATAGTTATAAAGGGTTATAGGCATAGATTTAGGGTGCATGCACACCACGTTTTTGCTATACGGTTCCCGTATACGGTTTCAAGTTAAAAACCGTACGGAACCGTATAGAAAACCGTATGCATTGACTTAACATTGTAAACCGTATGTCAAACGCATCTTCTGGTTTAGTCCGTTTTGCATCTTATACGTTTTTTTTTTTTTTTTATCCGTACCCAAAACCGTAGTCTATCACGTTTTTTGGTCTGGGTGAAAAACAGTATTAAACAATATACTTTTTTTTTTTAACATGGGAGTCAATGGGAACCATATAGAACTGTATGTGCATATGGTTCCATCCCTAGAGGGCTCATTATTTTTTGTTTCTTATATTTGATGTTTACCCATATGATCTCCACACAAGTAGCTAGGTGTATTGGTGTGATCACCCTATTTTGGATAAGTGGACTTTGCCAGTTCTACATAGTTTGGCCTATGAACTTTATATGAACAACCTACATGTTGACCTTCCTCATTTCGTTTGGAAAAGATCTTTCTACCTTCTGTTCAATTTCAGTAGAGATCAGCAAGCCAAGCCCGGCAAACTTTGTCTTCCTCAGAACTTTGGTTTAAATTTTACTTGAAGAACTTTTAAGCTTTAAAAATAACAAATGTAACTAGTGCCCAAAATCTAAATATATGGCAAATATTTTATTAAGATAATTAAAAGGATATATTTATCAACACAACACAATGCTTCCTCAAGCAGGGCCCTTGCTGGTAGGAGGCTATCAATATATACAAATAGATAAGATAAGGTAAAATGGTATAAAATGCTGAATGATAAAAATATTGAACAGGTTTATATGTCCATCCCAAAACTGCCTACAACGTTTCAATGATTGAGGTAGTAGTATGACAATAGCAGGTCTATATAATAAGTCTATGAAGAACGTAGGTGGTACAGCATACTGCTCACCCAATTACCATTCTCCTGGTTATAGCAGCTGGGTGTTACGGTGAGTGCTCCGGTCCGGTGCTCTTACCGTGAGCGCTCACCACCCTGCTCTCCCGGTCAGGCTGCGGTTCACATCACGGGACGCGTCTGCGTGCGAATAGCGGCCTGTCCCTTACCGTCCTCTGCCTGGCTCACTGCTTCCCTGCGCGCGCACCCACCTCCTAGGGTGAGCACGCATCAGCTTCCTAAGATTTAAAGGGGCAGTGCACCGCTGGTTGATGCCTGGTCCTTCTGCTATTTTATTTAAGCCTGCTCCTCCCCCTCTTCCCTGACGGATCTTCAGTGCCAATTGCCTGAGATTAAGCATATCCTTTTGTCTGTTTGCCTAGCTTGTGTTCTGACCCTTCCGCTACGTTATTTCGGCTACGCCTGCCTTGACCTTCTGCTTAGTCCGACTTTGTCTTTGCCTCATCCTACTGTACTTCGCCTCGCCCAGTTACCTGTGGGGTCGAGTCGTATCGGGGGTCATGACCTGGGTGTCGCCTGCCGCAGCAAGCCCATCCTACCTTGCGGCGGGCTCTGGTGAAGACTAGCGGCACCTTAGATTCTGCTCCCCGATGCGGCCCGTGTCATTAGCCACACAGGTCAGTGGCTCCACATACAGCTCTGTAACACTGGGTAAGCGATGTTACAGTTACCGGTGCAGACCTAGTGTCTGAAGCGTGGGGCTGGGCACAGAGCTAAAATGATGATGATATGCCAGATATGTCACTCCTCTCCTGTGATCGTGCTTGCCGCCTGGTTCATGCACTCACTAGTAGCGTGCCTGAATGTATGCAGAGGTGCCTGTAGTGGTATTGGAGATGCCAGTTAGGTTGTTGGAGATCGCACTGGTTTGTGGAAGCACTGAAAAAAAAACTTAGCATCCTCGTGGCAGGGAAGTGCAGGAACAGGGATATAGCATAAGCTTAGTGTGCTGATATTTAGACGCGTTTCGGTCCCTCCTCAGGGACCTTCCTCAGTAGATCAGCAAGCAGTATAGCCTAACACAGGGGTACTCAACTATTTTTAGTGAGGGTCCACTTATTCATGTCTGCCATCCAGTAAAGGTCCGAGCTGAACTCTAAGTCCTGGTTCACACATAGCGGCCTCAGTGCCATGAAGGAAATAGCAAACGAGCGGCTGAAGTGTGGAGGATGTATGACCTGAATACTGCAGCACACTGTACCCCTGAATATAATACTGCCGCACACTGTACCCTCTCACTATAATAATGCCACACACTGAGCCCCTGTGTATTACTCTCACATACTGGGCCCCTGATATATTACTGCCACACACTGTATCCCCTAAATATACTGTAATACTGCCATACAATGTGCAACCAGAATAATTCTGCCAAACACTGCACGCCCTGAATATAATACTGCCAAACACTGGGCCTCTGGTATAATACTGCCACACACTGTGCCCCTGAATATAAAACTGCCACACACTGTGCCCCTGAATATAAAACTGCCACACACTGTGCCCCTGGTATATTTCTGCCACACACTGTACCCCTGAACATAATACTGCCAAGAACTGTGCCCCTGAAAATAATTCAGCCACACACTGTGCCCCTTGAATATAATACTGCCACACACTGGGTCCCTGGTATATTACTGCCACATACTATGCCCTGGTATATTACTGCCACACACTATTCCCCTGCAATATTACTGCCACACGCTGCCCCCACAATGAATGATGCCACTGTGCCCCAGAATTAAGGATGCCACTGTGCCCCTAGACTTAATTATGCCACTGTGCTCCCAGAATTGATCATACCACTGTGCCCCCAGATTTAATTATGCCACTGTGCCCCCAGACTTAATTATGCCACTATGCCTCCAGACTTAATTATGCCACTGTGCCCCAGAATAAATTATGTGATTGTGCCCCAGAATTAATTATGCCACTGTGCCACCAGACTTAATTATGTCCCTATGCCCCCAGAATTATGGATGCCACTATGCCCCCAGGCTTAATTATGCCACTGTGCCCCCAGAAGTAAGGATGCCCCTATTCCCCCACATGAACTTTGCCACTGTGACTCTCCAGCTGTGGCAAACTACAACTCCCATCAAGCAAAGAGAGAAGGAAATGATGGGAGCTATAGTTCTACAACAACTGGAGAGTCACACGTGGGGGAACACAAATTTTTACCTCAGAGTTTAGGCTCCCCATTCCAGGTCCCCCGCTGCTCCGCTGCTCTGGCCTCTTCTTGTCAGGCCTGGCCAGAGCAGATGATGCAGGCAGCGCTAATCGCTCTGCCTATATCACAGGAGAAGCGTGGCCGGGCAGAGACACAGTGTTCCCCTGCTCTGACCGCAGCTATTCATTTGTATCGGTGTCTTAAAGACACCTGTACAAATGAATGAGATGAGAGCCAGCGGGCAGTCCGGGTGACTGGCGGCTGTGGTACGGATCTGGACAGTGGTCCGCCAGTTCTGTACAAATGAATAAGGGGAGAGCCAGCGGGCAGTCCGGATGACTGGCGGTGGTCCGCCAGTTGAGTACCCCTGGCCTAACACATTCTATGGGGATCTATTTATACCTGGAGATAGAAGTCATTAAGATTTCCGCCTGGAGCACAATAGCACAGAAAATAAGTGGAATGGAACACACATGGAATGGATGGTAAATAAAAAAAAAATTTAAAAAGCTTTTGATCACTAATTTTTTAATAATTTTTTATATTTCTAACACATATTTAACCAATATATGTACATTTATGATCTATTGTTATACACTCTGTCTCAGAATTATATTTTATTGAAATTTTTTATACATTTATTCTAAAATGAATTATTTTATTTCTATAGTTATCTTTATCTTTATTTTTATTTTCATTCTTATTTTTATCTTTATCTTTATTATTATTATTAGAAATCAGGGAATTTTTTTAAAAATTCCCCCCCCCCCCCCGCCCAAAAAAAAAATTCCCCCCAAAATTTGTTTCAGTCCCAATTTTTATCACTATTAGAAAGGGCTATTTCTGGCCTACAGAGAGCTTCAATAGGGGTATAGAACACTTTGCCTTGCTGTAACACGCATAGGGTGTGTGCTGGTTAGTTAAATAATACTGTTATTCTGTATGACATTCAGATCAGAGGTGTTGCTATTAGAATCACTGTCCCAAAGCGGCACAATGAGCATATAGTGGCTGAGACCAAATAGTGGCTGAATGAAACAGCTTGAAGGTTGCGGCAACATGAGGAGACCATATAATGCCTGAATGACACAGCCTGGAGTGGGCGTCAGCATGAGGAGACCACATAGTGGCTGAATGACACAGCCTGGAGTGGGTGACAGCATATAGTGGCTGAATGACACAGCCTAAAGTTTGCAGCAGCATGAGGAGAACATACTGGCTGAATGACACAGCCTGGAGGTGGCGGAAGCATGAGGAGACCATATAGTGGCTGAATGACACAGCGTGGAGGTGGCAACAGAATGAGGAGACCCTATAGTGCCTGAATGACACAGTGTGGAGGTTGTGGAAGCATGAGGACACCATATAGTGACTGAATGACACAGCCTGTAGTTGGCGGCAGCATAAAGAGAACATGTAGTGGCTGAATGACACAGCATAGAGTTGGAGGCAGCATGAGTAGACCATATAGTAGCTTAATGACAAAGCCTGTAGTTGGCGGCAGCATAAAGAGAACATGTAGTGGCTTAATGACACAGCCTGGAGTTGGCGGCAGCATGAGGAGAACATATAGTGGCTGAATGACACAGCCTGGAGGTGGCGGAAGCATGAAGAGACCATATAGTGGCTGAATGACACAGCCTAGAATAGGAGGCAACATGAGGAGACCATATAGTGGCTGAATGACACAGCCTGGAGTTGGCGGCAGCATGAGGAGACCATATAGTGGCTTAATGACACAGCCTGGAGTTGGCGACATCCTGGGGAGAACATATAGTGGCTGAATGACACAGAGTTGAGGTGGCGGCAGCATGAGGAGACCATATAGAGGCTGGATGAAACAGTGTGGAGGTGGCGGCAGCATGACGAGACCATATAGTGGCTGAATGACACAGCGTGGGGGTGGTGGCAGCATGAGGAGACCATATAGTGGCTTAATGACACAGCCTGGAGGTGGCAGCAGCATGAGGAGAACATATGGTGGCAGTATGAGACAGCTTGGAGCTGACATCAGCATGGGGAGAACATATGGTGGCTGAATGAGACAGCCTGGAGCTGGCAGCAGCATCAGGAGTCCTGAAAGTGACCCGTGACAGAGTGGTGCGGTGGGTGGCAATACCAGTACCCTGTGATGAAGGTGGGGGAAAAAAGGAGAACTTGACATCAGATATGTGGCATCAGGCGGGTGGCTGGATCAGAATGGGCAGGTAGGCAAAAGAAAACGGTCTCTTTTGTAGAAGTGTTAGTATGCACAAGTAAGTATTGAGGATATCCATAACGTAAAACTTAACTTTTAATAATATACTTAGGATAAAATATATGGACCCAACATATTTTTTTAAAACAGCAGTAAAAGTGTGCAATAAACACAATGTGCCACCTACACCACCAAGTACTGATGTGATGCAAATATCTCTAAAAGGTGGGAGGGAACAACGTATTGTCCATTGTTGCCGGTGAGGGTAAAAACTTCCCCTGTAAGGCCCTACTCTTGCATTATTAATTCCCTTCTTGGCAAGTGTTACTCGGCCTACAAAGGGCGGCACCACACATGAACCTCTTCCTATTTCCACCTACAAACACTGCCATTTCCCAGGGTTTTTTAGGTGGAAATAGGGATTGGTTCCTGTGTGGGACAGAACTTTTTAAGACGAGTACCACTTTCCTCAAAAATGTGGAAGGGAACAGCGTATTGTCCAATGTAGCAGGTGGGGGTAAAAACCTTCCCTGTAAGGCACTAGTCTCTATTTCCGCCTAAAAAACACTGCGAAATGGCAGTGTTTGTGGGGATAAATAGGGAGAGGTTCCTGTGTGGGGCTGCCCTTTTTAGGGTGAGTAACTCTTGCCAAGAAGGGAATTAATAATGCGTGAGTAGGGCCTTACTGGTTACAATGGACCATACGTTGCTCCTTCCACTTTTTAGAGGTCTTTGCATCACATCAATACTTGATGATGTATGTGGCACATGGTGTTTTTTGCACATCTTTGCTTTTGTTTGATTTAAAAAACAAATTTTAGGTCCATATATTTTATTTTAAGCATATTATTAAAAGTTAAGTTTTATGTAATGCATATCCTCAATACTTACTTGAGGTCTGATGTGGAGGAATGTCTGTAACTGGGGAGCTTCACCTTAAATATGTTTAGCAATATCCATATTTGTGAAGTGTTGGTGTGGCACCATGGTCAATCTACTCTAATGCATCAGGCATTCGTGGGTGGAAATCCTGGCTGACCCATGCCTGATTCATCTTCACAAAGGTTAGTCTCTCCACATTTTTTGTGGACAGAAAAGTTCTCCTTGGGGCTACCATGTCCCTCACCGCACTAAACACCTGCTCTGATGGCACACTACTGACCAGGCAGGACAACTTTTCGAGGGCAAACTCTGCTAGTTGCGGCCACAAATTAAGTTTGGCTGCCCAGAAGTCCAGCGGATCTTCAAGGTGTGTTGGCATGGTCATGTCAAGGTATGCTACCACCTGCTGATTCAAGTCCTGCACCAGGTCTACCTGCTGTTGATGAGTTGCTTCACTATGCAGGAGAAGAAGGCTACTCATCAGCAACTGTAGACTCAGGCTGCTGCTGATGGAGCTGGTACTGCTCCTGCTAACCCACCCCTCCCCAGCAGCCATGGCAGTGGAAGGTGAGTGCAGAGGGCCCACGAGTAAGACCTGCAAGAGGATGGACGATGGCGCAGATAGGCATCGGCCAACTGACTACTTAGGATGTCTCTGTAGTAGGTGACTTTGTCCTCCTTCTCAGTGGGTGTAAAAAAGGACCCCATTTTGTGTCTGTAGCAAGGGTCCAAAAAGGTGGAGAGCAAAAAGTCATCCGGCTGAGCGGCATTGGCCATATTCGAATTCGGGATATTTCGCAAATATATAGACGAATATTCATCCTATATACGTGAATTTCGCGTATTCGTTATATTCGCATATTTACATGTTTGCATATTCGTGTATTCGAGGAAGAAAACAGTGAGGGTGGGAAACTTTACTATTGGTTGCTAGGGATGTTGTTGATAACCTTTGACAAGTGTATTTGCATCATTCTAATTGGCCCATAAGTTAATAGAAGGAATATGCGAATATGCGCATATGCGAATATGTGCATATGCGAATATGTGAATATGTGCATATGCAAATATGCGCACATGGGCATTTGCGAAAAAAAGTGAATGTTCGTAATTTCGAATATATAGCGAATATATTTGCGATATTCACGAATTCGCGAATTTACAATATTCGCCTTTAAAATTCTAAATTTGAATATTTGAGCCCAACATTAGTGGTCATTACACAAGCAAGTGAGCATGCATCGTGCCATTTGTGCAAGTGACTCGGATAGACTCTCTGCCTCCATCTTCACTACATACTGCCACGGTGTGTCTGAGTCCTCTGTCTCGCCTTCCTCATAACCCTCTAGCTCCTCTAGCTGCTCCTACTCCTCTCCTGTCAGATGACTAGAAAAAACGCTCATCTCACAAAACCTTAACTCTGCTCTGCTGTGTCCCTCCCCCTCCTCCTCCTCCAGTTCAGCCCCCACAGGGCTCATGTGGCCGTGATATGTAGGCGCCATGTCTCCAGTGCCCTGACCAGCCTCCAACACGTGTTGTAGTAGATGAAGCAGTGGAATGACGTTGTTTATCTCGTAATATTGGCACTTGACTAATAATGTGGCTTCCTCAAAGGGCTTGAGAAAATGGCAGGTGTCACTTATGCGCTGCCAATGGTTGACATTGAAGTTACACAGGGGAGTTCCCCTATCTGCTTGCATCATCAAGAAATCGCTGATGGTTTTTCTCTGTTCACATAGTAGGCCCAACATATGGAGGGTGAAATTCCAACATGTGGAAACGGCGCAAATCAGACTATGTTGGGGGATACCGTTCTGATGCTGCAGCTCAAGAATGGTGTGCATTGCGGTGTACGAGTGGCTGAAGTGCAGGCAAAGTTTAATTCCCATTGTTAGGATGTCTTGCAGATGGAGGGAACACTTCAGGAGCCGCTTGACAACCAAATTGAACATGTGTGCCAAGCAGGGAGCATGTCTCAGTCTTCCTTGTCGCAGTGCAGACAAGATGTTCTTCCCATTGTCAGTCGCCATGGTTCCCACTTCCAGTTTTCGTGGAGTAAGCCATGATTCGATTTCTTCATGAATGATTTTAAGCAGTTCCTCCCCTGTGTGACTCCATTCATGTGAAGAACAGTATGCTGGAGGGACACTGAGACTTGTCCGTGCAGTGGAGGCTGAGGACTCGGTGGAGGATGAGGAGGCAGAATCGCACACTGTCACAGGACCAACGGCCTGAGAGCGTGGAGGCGAAAGCGGTGTGACCTGTCTAAGTTGCTGTTGTGGCTGTGCAGGAACCACATTCACCCAGTGGGATCTAATGGACATGTATTGTCCCTGACAGTACTTACAGCTCCACTTCGGCGTTGCCGTGCACTTTGGTACACACCGACAGGCTCAAGGACTGGCCCAACTTCTCTTCCACAAAATTGGGCAGGACTGGTACTGCCTTCTTTGCAAAGAAATGACGACTTGGGACTCTCCATCTCGACGCATATTGTTGTCTCTTGGACATGGCTTCGACGATGGATTGCTGGCAGAATGACTGTCTCGAAGTAGGAAAAACAGGAGCATCTGGAGCGACAGGCGGTGGGTTTGACACAAAGCTCCCTTCGGCTGAGGTGGTGGAGCCTTGGCTGGCTGAAACAGAAAGCGTCGTCCAACTGGGTGATATAGCAGGCTCTACCACCACATCGGAGCCACGGTTCTCCCAGGCTGCTCTATGGTGACGCTGCATATATTGACGCAGGGCCGTGGTGCCAACATTTGGACCCTGGCCTCGCTTCAACTTCTGCCGACACATCTTGCATGTGGCTATGTTAACCTCCTCCAGATGCTTGATGAAAAACTGCCACACCGACAAGTAGCTGATTTTCCCACCAACAGTCCGCACTGATTGACTGCTACTGCCGCCGACACCAGAAACCCGTTTCACTACCTCCTGGGAAGGTAGGCTGCCGCGAAGTAGGTGGTCTACCCCAGGCATGTTTGGCTCCAGACTTTCCACTTTTGCTATCATGCTGACTGCCAACCATTCTACCACCTTGCTGGCTCAGCTGCTGCCTCCCAGGCAACCTGCAACCCTCTTCTCTTGATGATGATGAAGCCCCTTCTGCATCTAGCTTCCAAGTGAGATCGGCTTCATCAACATCCAGTAGTGTCTGCACATTACTGATGTCCTCCACAGGTTCCTCAACAGTGTCTGCTTCAGGACCCTGAAAGCTCGCAACACCACTTTCCACGTGACTCTCCTCATCACTACTTGCCCGCCTAGCAGATGAAGGGGAGGATATCTCCTCCACTTCTCGGCTGGGCAGTAGCTGCTGACTGTCCTCTAGATCGTCCTCACTAAATAGTGGAGCTGAACCCACAGCATAAGCTACTTCTGTGGGGGAGGGAATAGCATAGGACAGAGGCAATGGGAGGATAGGGACTGTTCCCGGGCCATGCCAACTGAGGGTTGTGTCTGAGGAACCCAACGACTGTTGACTGGGGGTATCAGATGTCCCTTGTGGTGAAGTGGATTACCGTGTTTAACAATTGATGATGGCAGATGGGTTGCTGGTCGAGACACAACCGCTAGCTGATGCCGGGAGCCCAGCCCTCTAGCTGCGACTCCTGCTGCCACTCGCCCCTAGTCTGCTGCAACCTCTGCCTGATGAATTTAGGCCTCTGCCACTCCTCTGTGCACGTCCGTGCACTTTTCTGCCTGACATACTGGCCCTTATTTACTAAGAGTGTTGTGTAGGTTTCTTTGTGGGTTTTAACCCCTTAAGGACCGGGGGGGGTTCCGTTTTTGCATTTTCCTTTTTTGCTCCTTGCCTTTAAAAAAATCATAACTCTTTCAATTTAACACCTAAAAATCCATATGATGGCTTATTTTTTGCGCCACCAATTCTACTTTGTAATGACGTCAGTCATTTTGCCCAAAAATCTACGGTGAAACGGAAAAAAAAATCATTGTGCGACAAAATCTAAAAAAAAACGTTGTTTTGTAAATTTTGGGGGCTTCCGTTTCTACGTAGTACATTTTTCGGTAAAAATGACACCTTATCTTTATTCTGTAGGTCCATACGATTAAAATGATACCCTACTTATATAGGTTTGATTTTGTCGGACTTCTGGAAAAAATCATACCTACATGCAGGAAAATTAATACGTTTAAAATTGTCATTTTCATTTTTCCGTGTATGGGGCGGTATGAGGGCTCATTCTTTGCGCCGTGTTCTGTCGTTTTTAACGGTACCATTTTTGCATTGATAAGACTTATTGATCGCTTTTTATTCATTTTTAAATGACATAAAAAGTGACCAAAAATGCACTATTTTGTACTTTGGAATTTTTTTGCGCGCACGCCATTGACCGAGCGGTTTAATTAATGATATATTTTTATAATTCGGACATTTCCGCACACGGTGATACCATATATGTTTATTTTTATTTTTATTTACACTGTGTTTTTTTTTTTATTGGAAAAGGGGGGTGATTCAAACTTTTAATAGGGGAGGAGTTAAATGATCTTTATTCACTTTTTTTTTCCACTCTTTTTTTGCAGTGTTATAGGTCCCATAGGGATCTATAACACTGCACACACTGATCTTCATCATTGATCACTGGTTTCTCATAGGAAACCAGTGATTGACGATTCTGCCGCCTGGATCTCAGGCTCTGAGCAGTCATTCGGCGATCGGACAGCGAGGAGGCAGGTAGGGGCCCTACCGCTGTCCTGTAAGCTGTTCGGGATGCCGCGATTTTGCCGCGGCTATCCCGAACAGCCCACTGAGCTAGCCGGCAACTTTCGCTTTCGGATTTAGCCGCGCGGCTCAGCTCTGAGCGCGCGGCCAAAGGGTTAATAGCGCGCAGCGGTGCTGCGCGCTATTAGAGGCGGGTCCCGGCTTCACTATGACGCCGGGCCCGCCGTGATATGATGCGGGGTTACTGTGTAACCCCGCGTTATATCAGGAGAGCAGGACCAAGGACGTACCGGTACGTCCTTGGTCCTTAAGGGGTTAATTCCCTCCAATTTATTTTCCACGGTATTTACCAAGGTTTCCCTACATTTTCCACTTTCCCTACACTTTGCTTTTTTTACACATGCTCTGATCTATCAGGTTTTCCTTAGCTCAGGGTTTTTGTTAAAATGTTGGGAACACACCCCTTTTCAGAGACCACGCCCCTTCTCCCGGTGGCCACTCCCCTTTTTCGGGTCTTCTAGAGTTAGTCAGGTTTTTTTCAATTCTGGCGCAAATTCTGGTGCATAATCTGGCGCAGACAGAATTTCTGGTGCAATGCGACAGAATCTGGCACACAACCCTAGAAAACATGTCGGGTTTGCTAAGTAAATGAGGACCACTTAGTGCTTATATGAGGGGAGTACAATACGCTCCACTACGCTTAAAACAGTATTTGTGTACAACACCAACCGGTGTGAACTTTTTGGCTGGCCTTTCACAGTATCTAGATCCGTAAGACTTTAACAGGAACAAAATAGTACACCACTTAGATGTAAGTATGTGGTAAGCACTTATGATGGCGTTACGGTGAGCGCTCCTGTCTAGCGCTCTGACCGTGAGTACTCACCTTCCCCGCTCTCCCATGCAGGCAGCGGTTCGCATTGCGGGACATGCCCCCCGCATGTGAATCGCAACCCTCTTCTCTCCTGTCTCCGCTCTGGCTTCTGCTTCCCTTCTAGGGCACGCGCGCCGGCTTCATGAAATTTAAAGGGCCAGTGCACCACTGATTGGTGCCTGGTCCTTCTGCCAAAATTATATAAGGCAGCTCCGCCCTTTCCTCCTGCCAGATCTTCAGTGGCCCTAGCCTGAGATTAAGCATTCCTGTCTATTTGCCTTGCCCGTGTATTTTGACCCTTCCGCTATGTTATTTGACTACGCACCTTTGCCGCCTGCCTTGACCCTCTGCTAAGTCCAACGATGCCTCTGTCTCATCCTTCTGTACCTCGTCTTGCCCAGTTACTTGTGTGGTCAAGTCGTATTGAGGGTGGCGTCCATTGTCGTTAAGAGGTTAAAAAATCGTAATCCTTCCAGTGCTTATTAGTGGCTGTATACTACAGAGGAAATTATTTTCTTTTTGGGTTTCTTTTCTGTCATGACCACGGTGCTCTCTGCTGACACCTCTGGTCCGGAACTGTCCAGAGCAGGAGAAAGCCCCCATAGCAAACATATGCTGCTCTGGACAGTTCTTAAAATGGACAGAGGTGTCAGCAGAGAGCACTGTGATCGTGACAGAAAAGAAATTCAAAAAGAATTTCCTCTGTAGTATACAGCCGCTAATAAATACTGAAAGGATTAGAACATTTTAATAGAAGTAATTCACAAATCTGTTTAACTTTCTGGCACCAGTTGATTTAAAAAAAAGTTTTCCACCGGAGCACCCCTTTAATCTACTGCTACTCCTGGGCAGGAAAAGCCACAAAGCAGAGGACTTGCTTTCCAGCCTGCAGCAGGAAGTTTCACACTGGCTATCTGGTCATAATCTAAGATTATGAAATGTGGTCGCTGATAACGACACAAACTTTGGAGTTGCTCTGCATCTAGGTGGCGTTACACACTTTCCCTGTATGGCAGATGTGCTAATTCTTGACATCAAACGTTTCTTGAAATATTGTGGCGGTCTCAGTAATCTGCTGGCTATGTGCAGGAAAGTAGGAATTTGGTTTAACCGTTATTATGCTTTTAAGCTGTTAAGTACCGGTACTTCATGAGTCTGCTCCCGTTCTATAACACGGGGCCACGGCCTCTAACAACAGCCGGAACCCGTGGCTAATAGCGGGCGGCACTGATCGCGGTGTCGCGCGCTATTAACCCTTTAGACGCGGTGTTCAAAGTTGATCGCCGCATCTAAAGTGAAACTGAAAAGTTGCCGGTTAGAGCTATTCGGGATCGCCGCGTGAAATCGCGGCATCCCGAATAGCTTACAGGACAGCCGGATTTTCCCTACCTGCCTCCTTGCTGTCCAATCACCGAATGACTGCTCAGTGCCTGAGATCCAGGCATGAGCAGTCAAGCGGCAGAATCATCGATCAATGGTTTCCTATAAGAAAGCATTGAATGATGTAAAAGATAAGTGTGTGCAGTGTTATAGCCCTCTATGGGAGCTATAACACGGCAAAAAAAAAAAGTGCAACAAAATAAGTGAATAAAGATCATTTAACCCCTTCCCTAATAAAAGTTTGAATCACCCCCCTTTTCCCATTTAAAAAAAATGTAAATAAAAAGAAAAATAAACAAATGTAGTATCGCCGCATGTGGAAATGTCCGAATTATAAAAATATGTAATTCATTAAACCGCATGGTCAATGGCGTACGCGCAAAAAAATTCCAAAGTCAAAAATAGTGTATTTTTGGTCACTTTTTATATCATGAAAAAATGAATAAAAAGCGATCAAAAAGCCCGATCAATACAAAAATGGAACCAGTAAAAACTTCAGATCACTGCGCAAAAAATGAGCCCTCATACCGTCCCATATGCAGAAAAATAAAAAAGTTATAGGGGTCAGAATATGACAATATTAAACGTATACATTTTCCTGCATGAAGTTATGATTTTTTCCAGAAGTACGACAAAATCAAACCTACATAAGTAGGATATCATTCTAATCGTATGGACCTACAGAATAAAGACAAGATGTAATTTTTACTGAAAAATGTACTGTGTAGAAACGGAAGCCCTCCAAATTAGCGAAATGGTGTTTTTTTTTTCCAATTTTTTCTCACAATGATTTTTTTTCCACTTCCCCGTCTAATTTTGGGTACAATGACTGATGTCATTACAAATTTGAATTGGTGGCGCACATAATAAGCCATCATATGGATTTTTAGGTGCAGAATTGAAAGAGTTATGATTTTTTAAAGGTAAAAATGAGGAAAAAATGAAAATGCAAAAACGGAAAAACCCCGGGTCCTTAAAGGGTAGCTCCCACCATCCTATTTTTTTTCTGTCTGTGTGCTCACTACCAGGCAGACTTCCCCAGCAGGCACCACGTCACTGATGCCTACTGGGGGGGACTTCCGCCCTTAGTTCATCTACACAGGGTGCCTCCAGCTGTTTCACCACTACAACTCCCAGCTTGCCCTGACATCTATTGACTGTCAGGGCATGCTGGGAGTTGTAGTATTGAAACAGCTGGAGGCACCCTGTGTAGATAAACTATTAGCTAGTTACATACGGTGCTAGCCCGTTCCCTCCGTCCCCCCCCCCCCGCGCGCCATACCCCGTTCCCTCCATCACAAACCCCCCTCCCGCATACCCCGTTCCCTCATTACACTTACTGCAGAGTCCGGCAGCGGGCGTGCAGGGACAGCGGCAGCGATGAGGCGGCGGTGATGTGCAGGAGGAGTGGCCTCCCAACCAGTGGCCGGGGAGCCAATGCGCTCGCTCCCGCCTCTCCCGCCTGTCTGATTGACAGGCAGGGAGCGAGTGCAGCCTAACTGAAAAAGGACTGATTGCCAGGCCAAAATCAGTCCTTTTTCAGGCGTTACGTCACGCCAGGCTGCAGCCGGGCCACAAGGAGGGAGACCCCTAGTGGCCAGTTTTCAAATGTAAATTAAACCATTTTAATAAAAAAATTATAATAAATGTATATTAGAGATATGTTGTAGTACATAAGTACTACAACATATCAAAAAATAAAGTTGGTGACAGTACCCATTTAAGGGGTTAAACATGCCCTCCATGACCTACAGCAACAAAATGGTCTTTCTCAACACCACCTCATTTGTGACTTTTCAACATGTACCAGCAATGCAAAGTATTAACAAATTTTCTGCAACAGACAGACAGCAAGGACAACAGTGGAATTAGTGATGTTATGCCACTAATATTTCTTCTAGAGCAAACACTCATGGTGATGATTGAGAAAGAAGGGATGGAGGAAGGTTCACATCTAGATGGAATTTGCATGGATGTTCTTGAGAAGGAGGAGTTGGAGGAGGAGCAGGAGCAAGTGGGACCTGAAGAAGAGAATTTGGGATTGGGATAGGGGACAAGGAATCTAAACAAGGTGACATTAATGATGATGACGACGAGGAGAACCATTATGACCAACCTTGGCCTTATGTGACAGAGGCAGGACAAGCTTTAGCTCTGGCAAGGATAACAAGCTTTATGTTTCTTGCTTGCGCATTGATAGGCATATTAAGCACTTAAAAGAATGAGATAAGTAATGGATAACCACACTCTTAGACCCTTAGTATAAAGTCAGTAGGGATGAGCGAATCAAATCTGACGAATGCGTACTTATTACGAATTTCAGGAAAAATTAGATTTGTAATGAATGTGAATATTGCCCCAATTCGATCGCGTGAATCGCTTCATTAAACTCCATTTAGTGCGGTCCAGGCTCCAAGGGCCGGGCATCTAAAATGGCGGATCCACATGTGAGGACATGTGACATGGAATTCTGGATAGGCGAGAACAAGGGTCGGAGGGATGACCATGAATCACATGCAGCATGCAGCCTATAAGCAGCCAGCCACCCTGTGATGTCACAGCCCTATATAATCGTCAGTCATCTTGTAGCCAGTCACATCAGCGTTCGATTACAGAGAGAGAGGGACAGACAGCAGTGTGTGTTGCATAAAAAAGCATTTTTCCAGCAGTGATTCACCTCCCACTCACATCAATGTTCTATTGCAGAGAGGGACAGAGAGCAGTGTGTTGCACAGAAAAGCTTTTTTACAGCAGCGATTCACCTCAAGCCCAAATCCAGCCTAGAAGCACTGATAGGGAAGGAAGTGTGATTGAGAGTGCAATTTTGGGTGTAGTACACAGCGACTGAGTGCTGCAGCACTGGTGTGTACAACAACTGAAAAGCTAATAGTAGCTAGCCAGCCAGTTAGGGTGAGTAGAGCAGTAAAAGCATATTGTCCTCTATTAAGTGTAACCTATGCATACATCTAAGTGGTGTACTGTTTTGTTCCTGTTAAAGTCTCAAGGGCCTAGATCCTGTGAAAGGCCAGGCAAAAGTACTCACCGGCTGGTGTTGTACACAAATACTTTTTTAAGCGTACTGTAGCACATTTTTCTGCCCTCATAAGTGCATACCACATACATACATCTAAGTGGTGTACTATTTTGTTCCTGCTAAAGTCTCAGGGGCCTAGATACTGTGAAAGGACAGCCAAAAGTAAACACCTGCTGCTGTTCTAGACAAATGCTGTAAAGCGTAGTGGAGCGCATTCTACTGCCTTCATAAGTGCATACCACATACGTATATCTAAGTGTTGTACCATTTTGTTCCTGATAAAGTCTTAAGGGCCTAGTTACTGTAAAGGCCAGCCAAAAGTACACACCTGCTGCTGTTCTAAACAAATATTGTGAAGCGTATTGTACTCTCCTCATATGTGCACTAAGTATGTCATGCAAAGAAATGCCAGGATGTACACAGAGGAGTGTCAGAGGCCAAAATTCATCAGGCGCAGGCAGAGGTCGCAGCAGACTAGGGGCGAGTGGCAGCAGGAGTCACAGCAAGAGGCTTGATCTCCTGGTATCAGCTAGCGGTCGTGTCTCGAGCAGCAACCCATCTGCCGTCATTGATTGGTTAACAAGGTCATCCACGTCATCACAAGTGACATCTGATACCCCCAGTCAACAGTCGGTGGGTTCCTTAGACAAAACGCTCAATTGTCATGTCCCGGGTGCAGTCCCCTGTCCTCCCATTCCCTCTGTCCTATGCTGTTCCCTCCCCTACAGAAGTATCTTATGCTGTGGGTTCAGCTCCACTATTCACTGAGGATGACCTAACAGAGGAGAGTCAGCAGCTACTGGCCAGCCAAGAAGAGGAGGGGAAATCCGTCGCTTCCTCAGCTAGGCAGGTAAATAGTGATGAGGAGAGTGACGTGGGAGGTGGTGTTGCCAGTGTTCAGGGTCCTGAAGCAGACACTGTTGAGTAACCTGAGGAGGACATCAGTGATGTGCAGATACTTGTTGATGATGATGAAGCCGATCATCCCCAGGAGAAGAGGGTTGCAGGTTGCCCGTGAGGCAGCAGCTGGGCCAGCAGCGTAGAAGCATGGTTGGCAGTCAGTATGGTGGCAGAAGTGAAAATTCTTGAGCCAAAACGTGCCCGGGGTAGACCACCTGCTTCACGGCAGCCTACCTTTCCAGGAGGTAGTGGAACAGGGGTTCCTTGAGGCGGCAGCAGTAGCAGTCACTTAGTACAGACTGTTGAGGGGAAAATCAGCTACTCAGCAGTGTGGCAGTTTTTTCGTCAAGCATCCGGAGGAGGTTAACATAGCCACATGAAAGATATGTCGGCAGAAGGTGAAGCATGGCCAGGGTCCCAATGTTGGCACCATGGCCCTGTGTCAACATATGCTGCGCCACCATAATGCGGCCTGGGAGAACCGTGGCTCCGATGTGGTGGTCCAGCCTGCTGCATCACCCAGTGTGCCACTGGGTGATGCAGCAGGCTGGACCACCACATCCATGTTTCAGCCAGCCAAGGATCCACCACCTCAGCCGAAGGGAGCTTTGTGTCATACCCTCCTTCTGTCGCTGCAAATGCTCCTGCTCCTCCTACTTTGAATCAGTCATTCCGCTAGCAAACCATCAGCGAAGCCATGTCCAAGAAACAACAGTATGAGCCCACTCATCCAACGGCGCAGAAGCTGAATGTACTTCTGTCCAAGTTTCTGGTGCTGCAGTCCCTCCTTTTTAAAATGGTGGACTCTGCACCTTTCAGAGAACTGATGGTTTGTGCCAAGCCAAGGTGGAGAGTGCCAAGCAGTGATTTCTTTGCGAAGAAGGCAGTACGAGCCCTGCCCAATTTTGTGGAAGAGAAGGTGGGCCAGTCCTTGAGCCTGTCGTGCATACCAAAGTGCACGGCAGCACCGACGTCTGGAGCTGTGACTATGGTCAGGGACAGTACATGTCCTTTACACCCCACTGGGTGAGTGTGGTTCCTGCACAGCCACAAAACCAACATGGACAGGTCACATCACTTGCTCCACCAGGCTCTCAGACCGTTGGTCTTGTGACAGTGTGCGACTCTGCCTCCTCATCCGCCACCGTGTCCTCAGCCTCCACTGCATGGACAAGTCTCAGTGCCCCTTCAGCATACCATGTGTGCAGGGCACGGCGGTGTCACACTGTTCTTCACATGGTTTGCCTTGGTGAACGGAGTCACACAGGGGAAGAACTGATAAAAGTCATTCATCAAGAAATTAAATCAAGGCATACTCCAGGAAAACTGGAAATGGGAACCATAGTGACTGACAACGGGAAGAACATCTTGTCTTCACTGCAACAAGGAATTATACTGCCTACCTAATGTGGCGTGCATTACGGTTTGGGTACTCAGGCTCAAAAAGGTTCGCCATCACTGACCCAGACACACTGTGGCAATATACATTGGAGATGGAGGCAGGGAGTCCCTCTGAGTCACTTGCACAAATAGCACGATGCATGCTCACTGGCTTGCATAGTGACAGCCAAATTGTCACCATTGGGCAACGGGATGACTTCTGGTTCTCCCCCTTATTGGACCCTCGCTTCTGGCACAAAATGTGGGCCTTTTTTACATCCACTGAGAGGGAGGACAAACTCACCTACTACAGAGACATCCTACGTAGTCAGTTGGCCGATGCATATCTGCATCATCGTCGATCCTCTCACAAGTCATACTTGGGGGGGGGGCTCTGTGCTCACCTTCCACTGCCATGGCTGCTGGGGAGGGGTGGGGTGGCAGGAACAGTACCAGCTCCATCAGCCGCAGCCTGAGTCTACAATCAGTGATGAGTAGCTTTCTTCACTCACATAGTGAAGCAACTAATCAGCAGCAGGTAGACCTGGAGCAGGACCTGAACCAGCAGGTGATGGCATACCTTGACATGACCATGCCAATACACCTCGAAGATTCGCTGGACTTCTGGGAAGTCAAACTTGATTGGTGGCTGCAACTAGCAGAGTTTGCCCTGAAAAAGTTGTCCTGCTCGGCCAGTAGTGTGCCATCAGAGTGGGTGTTTAGTGTGGTGGGGGGCCATAGTAACCCCAAGGAGAACTCATCTGTCCACAAAAAATGTGGAGAAACTAACCTTTGTGAAGATGAATAAGGCATGGGTCAGCCAGGATTTCCACCCACCAATGCCTGATGCATCAGAGTAGATTGACCATGGTGCCACAGCAACACTTCACAACTATGGATAGTGCAAAATATATTTAAGGTGCTGCTCCCCAGTTACATACATTCCTCAGCATCAGACCACAAGTAATTATTGAGGACATGCATTAGCTGAAAATTAACTTTTCTTATGTTACAAGATATGTACCCCAATTTTTTTTTAAATCAAACAAATGGAAAGGTGTGCCACCCACACCACCAAGCATTGATGTGATGCAAAGACCTTGAAAAGGTGGAAGGAAACAATGTATGGTCCATTGTAACCAATGGGGGGTAAAAACTTACCCCGTAAGGACCTACTTACCAAAAAGCGAATTAATAGGGCGACAATAGGGCCTTATATGGGAATATTTTACCCCCACCTGCTACAATGGACAATACGTTGTTCCCTTCCATCTTTTCGAGGAAAGTGTTACACATCTTAAAAAGGACGACCCCACACAGGAACCTCTCCCTATTTCCACCTAAAAACCCTGGGAAATGGCAGTGTTTGCAGGTGGAAATAGGGAGAGGTTCCTGTGTGGGGCCGCCCTTTTTATGGCGAGTAACACTTGCCAAGAAGGGAATTAATAATGCGAGAGCAAGGCCTTAAAGGGGAAGTTTTTACCCTCTCGGATTACAAGGAACCATAGGTTGTTCCCTTCCACCTTTTAAAGGTATTTTCATCACTTCAATACTTGATGGTGTATGGGGGCACATGGTGTTTTTTGCACACCTTTCCTTTTGTTTGATTTAAAAAAAAAAATTGGAAGACGTATATTTTATCATGAGAATATTATTAAAAGTTAGGTTTTACATAATGCATATCCTCAATACTTACTTGTGCACACTAACACTTTTACAAAAGAGACTGTTTTCTTCTGCCTACCTGCCTCAGCTACTATTCTGATTCTGCCACCCACCTGATGCCACCCATCTGATGCCAAGTTCTCCTTTTTTCACCGACCTTAGTCATCGGGTACTGGTATTGCCACCCACCGCCCCACTATGTCACCGGATCACTTTCCGGACTCCTGATGCTGCTGGTGCCACCTACAGGCTGTCTCATACTGCCACCATATGTTCTCCTCATGCTGCTGCCACCTACAGGCTGTCTCATTCTGAAACTTTATGGTGTCCTCACGCTTCTGCCACCCCCAGGCTGTGTCATTCAGCCACTATATAGTCTCCTCATGCCGCCGCCAATTCCAGGCTGTAATTCAGCCACTATATGGTCTCCTCATGCTGCCGCCACCTCCAGGCTGTGTCATTCAGCCACTATATAGTCTCCTCATGCTGCCGCCAATTCCAGGCTGTCATTCAGCCACTATATGGTCTCCTCATGCTGCCACCACCTCCAGGCTGTGTCATTCAGCCACTATATAGTCTCCTTATGCTGCCGCCAATTCCAGGCTGTCATTCAGCCACTATATGGTCTCCTCATGCTGCCATCACCTCCAGGCTGTGTCATTCAGCCACTATATAGTCTCCTCATGCTGCCGTCAATTCCAGGCTGTCATTCAGCCACTATATTGTCTCCTCATGCTGCCATCACCTCAATGCTGTGTCATTCAGCCTCTAAATAGTCTCCTCATGCTGCTGCCAATTCCAGGCTGTCATTCAGCCACTATATGGTCTCCTCATGCTTCCGTTAACTACAAGCTTTGTCCTTCAGCCACTATATAGTCTCTTCATGCTTCTGCCACCTCCAGGCTGTGACACTGTACTGCCATGTGGTTTCCTCATGCTGCTAGCACATTAAATAAAAAAATTAGGTTCATCTATTTGAAATCTTCAATTTAAATATTAAAAAATATCTTTAATCTTTTCAATTCTAAGGCCCTATGGTCTTGTCAGGCTGTTGCTGTTACGTCGAGCGCTCCGGGTCCCTGCTCCTCCCCGGAGCGCTCGCGGAGTCTCTCTCTCTGCAGCGCCCCGGTCAGACCCGCTGACCGGGAGCGCTGCACTGACATTGCCGGCGGGGATGCGATTCGCATAGCGGGATGCGCCCGCTTGCGAATCGCATCCCAAGTCACTTACCCGTCCCGGTCCCCGGCTGTCATGTTCTGGCACGCGAAGCTCCGCTCTCTAGGGCGCGCACGCGCCAGCTCTCTGAGATTTAAAGGGCCAGTGCACCAATGATTGGTGCCTGGCCCAATCAGCCTAATTAGCTTCCACCTGCTCCCTGGCTATATTACCTCACTTCCCCTGCACTTCCTTGCCGGATTTTGTTGCCTTGTGCAAGTGAAAGCGTTTAGTGTTGTCCAAAGCCTGTGTTCCAGATCTCCTGCTATCCTCTTTGACTACGAACCTTGCCGCCTGCCCCGACCTTCTGCTACGTCTGACCTTGCCTCTGTCTAGTCCTTCTGTCCCACGCCATCTCAGCAGTTAGAGAGGTTGAGCCGTTGCCGGAGGATACGACCTGGTTGCTACCGCCGCTGCAAGACCATCCCACTTTGCGGCGGGCTCTGGTGAAAACCAGTAGCAACTTAGAACCGGTCCACCGACACGGTCCACGCCAATCCCTCTCTGGCACAGAGGATCCACCTCCAGCCAGCAGAATCGTGACAGTAGATCCGGCCATGAATCCCGCTGAGGTGCCGCTGCCAAGTCTCGCTGACCTACCCACGGTGGTCGCCCAGCAATCGCAGCAAATTGCCCAACAAGGACAGCAGCTGTCGCAGTTGACCGCCACGTTACAGCAATGATCCTGCCACAGCCACAGTCCAGTCCTTCTTCGCTGAAGTCCGTAGTGTCTTCGAGGAACCAGCCCGAGCCTCTTCTGCCGAGACTGCCCTGCTGAACCTGGTCCAGGGTAATTCTTCAGTAGGTGAGCACGCCATCCAATTTCGCACTCTCGCTTCCGAATTATTTTGGAATAACGAGGCTCTCTGCGCGACCTTTAAAAAAGGCCTATCCATTAATATCAAGGATGTGCTGGCCGCACGAGAGATTCCTGCCAACCTGCAAGAACTTATCCATTTGGCCACCCGCATTGACATGCATTTTTCTGAGAGACACCAGGAGCTCCGCCAGGAAAAAGACCTTGATCTCTGGGCACCTCTCCCACAGTATCCTTTGCAATCTACCCCTGTGCCTCCCGCCGAGAAGGCTATGCAAGTGGATCGGTCTCGCCTGACCCAGGAAGAGAGGACTCGCCGTAGGGAAAAAAATCTTTGTCTGTACTGCGCTAGTACCGAACATTTCTTGATGGATTGCCCTATTCGTCCTCCACGTCTGGGAAACGCACGCACGCACCCAGCTTACGTGGGTGTGGCGTCTCTTGGTACAAAGTCTGCTTCTCCACGTCTCACTGTGCCCATGCGTATTTCTCCTTCTGCCAACTCCTCCCTCTCAGCCGTGGCCTGCTTGGACTCTGGTGCCTCTGGAAATTTTATTCTGGACTCTTTGGTGAATAAGTTCTGCATCCCGGTGACCCGTCTCGTCAAGCCGCTCTACATTTCTTCGGTCAATGGAGTGAAGTTGGACTGTACTGTGCGTTACCGCACAGAACCCCTCTTAATGTGCATTGGACCCCATCACGAAAAGATTGAATTTTTCGTCCTTCCCAACTGCACCTCTGAAGTCCTCCTCGGTCTGCCATGGCTCCAGTATCATTCCCCCACCCTTGACTGGACCACCGGGGAGATCAAGAATTGGGGTTCTGCTTGCCATATGAAATGCCTCACCTCTGCTCCCAGTCCCGTTTGTCGGGCCTCAGTGTCTCCTCCTGTGCCTGGTCTCCCCAAGGCCTATCAGGACTGTGTCGTGCCTCCTCATAGCCCCCGACTTGGTGACAAGCTTCACCCTCTGCCCCCCCTCCCCATTCCCACTTGTTCTGAACTACCTGCCGCTTGTATAGCTACCCAGGACTTCTTTTTTCTGAAGGAGACTCAAGAGGCGTCCCCTATGTTCTCGTCTCTTTTGAAGGGACAAGGAGACAAAAAGAGGGGGAGACCTAAGGGGGGGGGGGGTACTGTTACGCCGAGCGCTCCGGGTCCCTGCTCCTCCCCGGAGCGCTGGCGGCGTCTCTCTCTCTGCAGCGCCCCGGTCAGACCCTCTGACCGGGAGCGCTGCACTGACATTGCCGGCGGGGATGCGATTCGCATAGCGGGACGTGCCCGCTCGCGGATCGCATCCCAAGTCACTTACCCGTCCCGGTCCCCGACTGTCATGTTCTGGCTCGCGCGGCTCCGCTCTCTAGGGCGTGCGCGCACCAGCTCTCTGAGATTTAAAGGGCCAGTGCACCAATGATTGGTGCCTGGCCCAATCAGCCTAATTAGCTTCCACCTGCTCCCTGGCTATATTACCTCACTTCCCCTGCACTTCCTTGCCGGATCTTGTTGCCTTGTGCCAGTGAAAGCGTTTAGTGTTGTCCAAAGCCTGTGTTCCAGATCTCCTGCTATCCTCTTTGACTACGAACCTTGCCGCCTGCCCCGACCTTCTGCTACGTCTGACCTTGCCTCTGTCTAGTCCTTCTGTCCCACGCCATCTCAGCAGTCAGAGAGGTTGAGCCTTTGCTGGTGGATACGACCTGATTGCTACCATCGCTGCAAGACCATCCCGCTTTGCGGTGGGCTCTGGTGAAAACCAGTAGCAACTTAGAACCGGTCCACGCCAATCCCTCTCTGGCACAGAGGATCCACCTCCAGCCAGCCGAATCGTGACAGTTGCCACCTCCAGGCTGAGTCATTCAGCCAGTATATGGTCTCCTCATGCTGCCGCCACCTCCCCGCCTTGTCATTGTAATAACATTAATATGAAGTTTACCACCTTTTTTTTTGGGGGGGGGGGGAAATCCTTGGAGTTTCTTGATGTGATGATCACAGAAAAAATAATACCATCCTTACATTAGGGTTCAGAAAACTAACTTCAAAAAACACATTCACTTGTCGCATCCAGTACATACCAAAAATAGCATTCCTTATATACAGATGGTACGTCTGAAAAGGATTAATATTGACCCAGCTGCTTACCGTACGCAAGTGGAAGAACTTAGTGCCTGAATGATGGAAAAGGGGTATCTTGTTGATGTCATAGAGAAGGCCCATAGGAGGGTGGACACTATCCCTAGACAGGAGCTGCTTATGGGCAGAAAAAGAAAGAAACAGGATAGATGTTTATTCTCCTTTAGAAACACTCCCTTTAAAGATCATATAAAAAAAAGGCCATCTTAAATTACTGTATATGGTCCAAAAAGATATAGATCTAAAGGAATTTACAGCCAAAAAACCTATAATTACGTACAAGAAAAATCGGACCATTCAAAATTATCTCAGAAAATGCCAGGCTAACAGACAAAATGCAAAAATGACTGGGTGATTTTGAACAGACCCAGAGGTAATTTTGCCTGTGGCACATGTTCTTTTTGTAAGTATAATTTGAAAGCTAAAGAAGTTACGTTAGGAAGTTATCGCATAGTCATCAAACAGTGTATTACTTGTCAATCAAATGTTGTTGTGTATACAGCCTTATTTGCAGTTGTGGATTCTACTATATTGGACAGACGAAGAGACCCCTATTTCACCAGTTTAGGGAGAATTTATGCTCGCTGATTACGGGACGGGGTGCCACAAGGCTTATCTCTCATATGGCTAATACCCATAACAGTGATCCTAATGCATTAAAGATTGTAGTCCTGGAACATGGTGAAGCATCCAGAGATAATACTAACCATCACCAGCATCTATTGGTAAAGGAATCCAGCTGGATCCTCCGCTCTGACGTGACGGGACCTCTGGGTTTAAACAAACATAAAGAAATGGGAGTTTCTCATAAGAATCTCCGTCTAGTTTTTGTTGTTATCTCTGCATGTGATTTTCATTTATGTGTTGCTTTTAAAATTACATGTTTTTCCATTGTATTATCCCCTCCTTATGGATTTGTATGTAACACCTATCTCTGTATTTTTAAAGCACACCCACAGATGTGTGATGTAGGGCCTGAAAAAGCATGGCTGCCTGATACGGACCAGTGCCTAAAGTCCTCCCTGTGAGTCCGCTCCCCTGCACTATGTAACTGCACCCGGAATAAAGATTTTCCTGCATTTAAGACATTACGGTTGGTGCTCCACTTTCTTTTTTCCTTATTTAATTGCCAGTTTGCTAAAAATCTATTTTATTTGCAGCAAACCAAACTTTTTCAGAAAATTCGGGGGAACCCGCCAAACCGATCCTTTGTAAAGTTTGCTGAACTTCAGTTATCAGTTTGTCATATCCAGTAGAAGACTGCGCTTGTGAAATTTTCTTCTCTCAAACTGGAACATTAGTTCTCATTTAGAATTCCTGCTATGTTTTGTTGCCTTCTATACTTTTTCTTACCAGTACAAAAGAAAAAGTCTTTCTATAAATAAACAATATATATATATATATATATATATATATATATATATATATATATATATATGAAAAAGCACTGTAGCCAGGGTCTTTAGCCAGAGTCGCCAAATTAAGAAACAGATATAAGCATGTGCTAAGCATATGATTCCTACCTGTAAATCTTCATAAACCTACAGTACCATCTGGTGAGCTTTGTTGACCTATTCTGAGTTGGAATGAGGGTTGGAGTCAATGTATATATAAGGAATAGCAGTTTTGCTGAGGAGAGTAAATGATTAAACAAATTTGACTTGGATGGGATGTAGGTGGTAGATGGGTTAAGGTAAGAGTATACAAAAACAGAGCACACAAGAACATTTTAGATAAATGTATGCTCTCAACCTTGTGGAAGCAGTTTGAGAAAGGTCCTTTAGTGTTCCAACATGACAGACTTCTATAAAGACAGAATTTGATGAAGAGAAACTTGAGTGGTGTATACAGAACCCTGACATTTACCCAATACAATACCTTTGGGATAAATTAAATACTAACTTTGAGCCAAATCCTCTTTTCTAACACCATTGCCTGACCTCATATAATGCTGTTTTGGTTGAGTGAGCACTTATTCCCACAGACACACTCTAAATTTTAGGGAAATACCATAAGAGAAAAGAGACGAAAAAGGAAGCTCAATCCCATATTAATTTCCAAGGATTTAGAATGTGGTCCTCAGTAAACTCATATAAATGACTACATGAGTCACAGAGAGTTTGGATCCATGGCAAAAATTGGCAAACAAAACTTTCCCTATTGCTTATTCTGATTTGCATATACCACAATATTCAAGTATTTGAAATTTAAATACAATGTTAATTCTTTTTGGGAAAAATTGACATTCATTTTTTCTTCATAACTTCACTGAAGCAGTGCAAATATACTGTTATTTCATCCATAGAATGCTATAGTCGTAGTTTCCATAACAGAAAACATGACCTATTTTGCTTCTTATGACCAATTACTTTGAATGAATACCTATTCATCGTCTTGTGGAACTATTTGTAGTTATAGGACAATTGCCAAAAACACACTTTCACTCTATTCAGAGACATAATTCAAGCCTTGTTCAATCCTTGTTTGCAAAAAAATTGCTTGAAAAAACATTTAGTTGAAATAGAGCTTGACTCCATTCAAACCGTTTGGGTTAATTTTTATTTTTATCTATAATTAATGTTAAACTAAAGCCATCAATCATTTTAATACAAGTTATAATCAAACTCACATGGGGAAAATCTAAAAGACAAATAACTGGGTTATATAAAGTTGAGCACAAGGTCAGTCAAAATAATCCACAGGAAACATTTACAAGTAGTTACAATCGCTTGTAATTTGTCAGTGTGTCTTGTAAGTGGTGCGTTGTTTGTAATTTATACTTTGGATAGAATTAAGTGCAAAATAGTGTTTGATTTAAATGGACAAGCTTTAAGGCATCTAATTGAAAAATAATAAGGATATGTATTATTAAACCTCTTAGGCTGGGAAATGAATACTGGACTAAGCCTCTCCTTTTCATTTATCCCATATGTATATCAATAGGTTAATATCTTAAGCTAAATTCACACTATATGTTGGCTTCATGTTCTGTGTCTCCTTTCAAAAATGAGATACATATACTATTACAAATGCATCAGAATTCTGGCGTAATTAAGCCCAAACAGCATGACCAGTCTTACATGATTTACACTACATCTATTAAGAATTTTAGGCTTTTTAGATTTTCCCCACAGCATCCAATACAAGGTAAAAGGGAGAGACTTCTTTAAAGGGGGTATGGCTTAACCTGTTAAAGGGGTACTCCGGTGGAAAACTTTTTTTTAAATCAACTGGTGCCACAAAGTTAAACAGATTTGTAAATTACTTCAATTAAAAAATCATAATCTTTCCTGTACTTATTAGCTGGTGAATACTACAGAGGAAATGATTTACCTTTTGGAACACAGAGCTCTCTGCTGACATCACGATCACAGTGCTCTCTGCTGACATCTCTGTCCATTTTATGAACTGTCCAGAGTAGGAGAAAATCCCCTTAGCAAACATATGCTGCTCTGGACAGTCATTAAAATGGACAGAGATATGAGCAGAGAGCACTGTGCCTGTGATGTCAGCAGAGAGCACTGTGTTTAAAAAAAAACAATTTCCTCTGTAGTATTAAGAAGCTTATAAGTACTGAAAGGATTATGATATTTTTAATAGAAGTGATTTACAAATCTGTTTAACTTTCTGGCACCAGTTGATTTAAAAAAAAAAGTTCTCCACCAGAGTACCCCTTTAAGGACGAAGGGGATACAGGTACACTCTTATGTCCTGATACTTAAGGACCAAGGGCCTGTATGCCCTGTATGCCCTAAGTGAGTGCAGGAGCTGCGCTTGCTTCACAGCAATGAGTGTCAGCTACTATCAGTAGCCTCACACTCACTGCTTATGCCGGGTAGAAGCGATCCTGGCATTTAACCCTTTAGACACCATGATAAATGCCGATTATGATATCCAAAGTGAAAGTGAAAGATGCCAGCTGCTCAGTGGAGCTCACGGAACCCCTAAGACGAGGCGTTCTGTGAGCCAACATGGCGGAGGAGGGTCCCCTTAACTGCCTCCTGCCAATTGCCAATTAAATGATCTAGCCTGGCTTAGCCAGGCTATATTAGTGGATTACTGATCTAGCTGTGTAATACTATGTCATAGTCATATCATTATACAGTAAATGCAAGTCTACCCATCTACCCATCAGCGCGCACTGGTTGTACCTGATGATTGACCTTGGTCCACCTACTACTCTGTCCATTGTGGACATCTTAGTTTGAGTTGATTTGATACAATCTTTGTATATTTTGTTGGTGGATCCACTCCACACCTATGACGAGGGTGAATTTTTTTTATTTTATTAATAAAAGTTATGTTTTAGGCACCTCACCTTTAATATTTTTTTACTTTGATCTGTACTGCTGGCAGCTATTGATGTAGTTAGGTCTTCCGTAGGACCAATACGAAGCTATGGGTCAGTTAATAACATTAATGTTATTGCATTTCTTTTTGTCAGAGAATAAGTGGAGATTCAGAATTGAAGGATTTTAAAGCCATGCATTTTAACTCAAAATGAACAGCGAACTGTACATCAATTGAATATCTTATGAAAAAAGTTTTTCTTCAGGAGATCAAAGTCCGTCCTTTAATCTGCAAAGATTTTGACCACATTATCTAAACATAGGCTATTAATAAACTCAATATCCACATTCCATCATCTTCAAGCCCTTGTAATTTGCAAATTCTTATCAAATTATACTTTTCCTGCAGTTGTGTTACCTTCAGATAACCTTAAACTCTCTTTGCTTCCCTTATGTTATTCCATGCCTTACACTACTGTCAGGGTCCGGACTAGCGGCTGCAGGTGGATCCTCTGTACCTGGGAGGCGATGACGTGGGTCGTACTGGGGAATCGGTTCTAAGCAGTTACTGGTGTTCACCAGAGCCCGCCGCAAAGCGGGATGGACTTGCTGCGGTGGTAACTACCAGGTCGTGTTCCCCAGTAGCGACTCGACCTCTCAGGCAGCTGAGACTGGCGCGGTATACAAGGACTAGACAGAGGCGAGGTCAGACGTAGCAGAAGGTCAGGGCAGGCAGCAAGGTTCGTAGTCAGGGGCAACAGCAGAAGGTCTGGGAACACAGGCTTGGGAACACACTATAACGCTTTCTCAGGGCACAAGGCAACAAGATCCGGCAAGGAAAGGAAGGGGAAGTGAGTATTTATGAGTAGGGAGGTGATTAGAACTAATTGGGCCAGGCACCAATTAAAGGTGCGTTGGCCCTTTAAATCTCAGAACATCGGCGCGCGCGCGCCCTAGGGAGCGGGGCCGCACGCGCCAGAATGAGACAGTCACAGGAGGAGGGTGAGTAGAATGGGGCGCGATCCGTGAACGGGTCTGACCCGCCCCACGGATCGCGTCCCCACCGGCACGAACACAGCAGCACTCGCGGTCAGAGACCGGAGCGCTGCTGTTACTACAAAGCCGCAAGCGCTCCGGGGAAGCCGCGGGACCCGGAGCGCTCGGCGTTACAGTACCCCCCCCTTTGGTCTCCCCCTCTTTTTGGAGCCAAGGGACCTATGGATGAGCTCCTTGTCGAGGATATTGTCCTCGGGCTCCCAAGACCTCTCTTCGGGCCTCAATTCTCCCAGTCAACAAGAATTTTTTTTTTACCTCTGACAACCTTGGAGGCGAGGATTTATTTTATTGCGAAGACATCGGAGGAGCCAGAGACAGGAGCAGGAACGGTGACCTTGGGGGAAAAGTGGTTAAGAACGAGAGGTTTGAGAAGGGAAACATGAAAGGAGTTAGGAATGCAAAGAGAAGGAGGAAGATGAAGCTTGTAGGAAACAGAGTTGATTTGACTTTTGACATTAAATGGCCCAAGGTAACATGGACCCAGCTTGTAGCTAGGAACATGAAACCGAATATATTTGGCAGAGAGCCACACTTTGTCACCAGGAGCAAAGACAGGAGGAGTTCTTCTCTTCTTATCCACATGTCACTTCATTCGAGAAGAGGCCAGTGAGAGCGACTTTTGAGTCTCTTTCCAGATCGAGGAAAAGTCCCGGGTCAATTCATCTACGGCAGGAACTCCAGATGAAGTGGGAATGGGGAGGGGGGGAGCGGGTGACGGCCGTACACCACAAAGAATGGAGACTTTGCGGATGACTCAGAGTCTTTGAAATTGTACAAGAATTCAGCCCAGGGTAATAGGTCGACCCAATCGTCTTGGCGGGAGTAGACAAAATGTCGCAGGTAGTCACCAAGGGTCTGGTTCACTCTCTCCACTTGTCCATTGGACTGCAGGTGGTAGGAGGACGAGAAATTTAATTTAATCTTCAATTGAGTGCAGAGTGCTCTCCAGAATTTTGAGATGAATTGAACTCCTCTATCAGAGACGATATGCGTAGGCAGTCCGTGGAGACAAAAAATGTGCAAAAAGAATTGCTTCGCCAACTGTGGCGCAGAAGGGAGGCCAGGAAGCGGGACAAAATGAGCCATCTTGGAGAATCGATCAACTACCACCCAAATGACAGTGTTGCCATGGGATACAGGAAGGTCAGTGACGAAGTTCATCGCTATATGTGACCAGGGATGTTCGGGCACCGTCAGGAGAAGGAGAAGACCTGCAGGCCTCTGGCGAGTTGTTTTGTCACGAGCACAGACAGTACAGGACCGTACGAACTCAGTCACATCTTTTTGGAAGGCAGGCCACCAATAGTGCCTGGCAATCAACTGAATGTTTTTTTTTATTCCAGCATGACCCGCCAAGTGGGAGGAATGACCCCATTTGAGAGTCCGGAGGCGAAGACGTGGAGGGACAAAAATTTTTCCTGGAGGAACAGGCACCAGAGAAGCAAGAGCAGCAGAGATCAGACACTCAGGAGGGATGATGTGTTGAGGAGAGACTTCAGTTTCAGTGGCATCGGTGGAACGTGATAGGGCATCCGGCCTGACATTCTTGTCAGCAGGACCAAAATGGATCTGGAAATTGAAGCGGGCAAAGAACAACGTCCACCTGGCCTGGCAAGGATTTAAGCGCTGGGCGGACTGTAGATAGGACAGATTTTTGTGGTCAGTGTAGATGGTAATAGGGTGAAGGGATCCTTCCAGGAGATGTCTCCACTCCTCTCGGGCCAACTTAATGGCCAACAATTCACGGTCACCAATAGCATAGTTCCTTTCGGGGGGAAAAAACGTTTTGGGAAAAAAAACGCAAGTGATGTTTTTTCGTTTAGCGGTTTTTTGAAGAAGAATTGCCCCGGCTCCTAACGAAGAAGCATCTACCTCAAGGAAGAATGGTTTCAGGGGATCGGGCCTAGTCAAGACGGAGGCGGAGGCGAAGGCGGCCTTAAGGCAAGTAAAAGCTTCTTCCGCTTGGGGAGGCCAGGTTCTCGGGTTCGCATCTTTCTTAGTCAGTGCCACAATGGGAGCCACGATAGTGGAGAAGTGGGGGTACTGACGGTAGTAATTAGTGAATCTGAGGAAGCGCTGGATAGAGCGAAGTCCCGAGGGGCGTGGCCAATCCAAGACCGCAGAGAGCTTGTCGGGGTCTATTTGAAGACCTTGTCCCGAGACCAGGTATCCCAGGAAAGGAAGACAGGTACGTTCAAAGAGGCATTTTTCAATTTTGGCTTAGAGATGGTTAACACGGAGGTGCTGGAGCACTTGACGAACATAGAGGAGATGTTCCTCTAAGTTGGAGGAGAAGATTAGTATGTCATCAAGATAGACCACTACACAGGTATACAATAAATCCCGGAAGATTTCATTGACCAAGTCTTGGAAGACTGTAGGGGCGTTGCAGAGATCAAACGGCATGACGAGGTATTCGAAGTGGCCATCCCTGGTGTTAAAAGCGGTTTTCCACTCATCTCCTTTACAAATTCTGATGAGGTTGTATGCGCCCCTGAGGTCAAGCTTAGTAAAAATCTTAGCTCCTCGCAGACGGTCAAAGAGTTCCGAGATGAGAGGTAGAAGATAGTGGTTCTTTACAGTGATTTTATTGAGGCCGCGGTAGTCTATGCAAGGGCGTAGTGACCCGTCCTTCTTGGCAACAAAGAAGAACCCTGCTCTGGCGGGGGAAGAGGACTTCCTGATGAAACCTTTCTTGAGATTCTCCTGAATATACTTAGTTTCAGGAGCGGAGAGGGTAAATCCTGCCACTGGGCGGTGTGGTACCAGGGAGCAAGTCAATAGGACAATCGTAGGGCCTATGTGGTGGTAAGGTCTCTGTCTGTTTCTTGCAAAAGACGTCAGAAAAGTCCTGATTGGACTTAGGAAGGCCGAGCAATGGAGAAGCGATGGAGACTTGGGTAGTAGGTACCAACTTAAGGCAGCGTGTGTGGCAGGAAGAGCCCCAGGATTTAATGTCCCCCGAGATCCAGTCGAGGGTAGGAGAGTGACGCTGGAGCCAGGGTAAGCCTAGAAGGATGTCAGAGGTGCAGTTAGGCAGAACAAAAAATTCAATAGTTTCTTGATGGAGAATCCCCACGGTCATGAGCACGAGTTCAGTGCGGTAGCGCACAGTGCAATTCAGTCTTCCTCCGTTAACCGAAGAAATGAAGAAGGGTTTAACGAGACGGATAACAGGGATGTTAAACCGGTTGATGAAGGAGGCTTTAATGAAGTTTCCTGCTGATCCAGAGTCCAAGAAAGCCTCCGCAGAGAAGGAGGCTTTAGCGGCTGAAGAAATCCGCACTGGAATAGTCAGGCGTGGAGAGGAAGAATTTACACCCAGTGACACCTCTCCCACGTTCACTAGGTGCGAGCGTTTCCCAGACGCTGAGGACGAAGAGGACAGTCCTTTAGGAAATGCTCAGAGCTTGCACAGTATAAGCATAAGTTCTCGTTCCTCCGGCAAGTCCTCTCTGGCTGGGTCAGGCGGGACCGGTCCACTTGCATGGCCTCCTCAGCGGGAGGCACAGTAACAGGCCGCAAAGGATGCTGGAAGAGAGGAGCCAGGCATGGGTATCGTCTAGTGCGAACAAGATCTTTCTCCTGGCGGAGCTCCTGACGTCTTTCAATGTAGCGCATATCAATGCGGGTAGCCAAGTGGATAAGTTCAGTCAGAGTGGAGGGTATCTCTCGTGCGGCCAGACAATCCTTAATGTGGCTGGATAAACCTTTTTTAAAGGTCGCGCAGAGAGCCTCATTGTCCCAGGCCAACTCAGAGGCCAAAGTACAGAATTGTATGGCATAATCGCCCACTGTAGAATCTCCTTCGACAAGATTCAGCAAGGCTGTTTCCGCGGATGAGGCATGGGCAGGTTCCTCAAAGACACTGCGGACTTCAGAAAAGAAGGACAGGACCGAGGCAGTGGCAGGATCGTTGCGGTCCCAGAGCGGCGTGGCCCAGGCCAAGGCCTTTCCAGATAGTAAGCTGACCACGAATGCCACCTTAGACCGTTCCGTGGGAAATTGGTTCGACAACATCTCCAGGTGCAGGGAACATTGGGACAGGAATCCCCGACACTTCTTAGAGTCCCTGTCAAACTTATCAGGGAGAGACAAGTGGACTCTAGCAGTGGTAGCGGCAGCTCGGAGAGGAGGGGACGCAGGAGCTGGCGGAGGAGATGGTTGAGGCTGTGGAGGCAGAAGCTGTTGAATCATGGTGGTCAACTGCGACAGCTGTTGTCCTTGTTGGGCAATCTGTTGGGACTGCTGGGCGACCAGGGAGGTGAGGTCAGCGAGGCTTGACAGCGGTACCTCCGCGGGATCCATGGCCGGATCTACTGTCAGAGTCCGGACTAGCGGCTGGAGGTGGATCCTCTGTACCTGAGAGGCGATGACGCGGGTCGTACTGGGGAATCGGTTCTAAGCAGTTACTGGTGTTCACCAGAGCCCGTCGCAAAGCGGGATGGACTTGCTGCGGCGGTAACTACCAGGTCATGTTCCCCAGTAGCGACTCGACCTTTCAGGAAACTGAGACTGGCGCGGTACACAAGGACTAGACAGAGGCGAGGTCAGACGTAGCAGAAGGTCAGGGCAGGCAGCGAGGTTCGTAGTCAGGGGCAACAGCAGAAGGTCTGGGTACACAGGCTTGGGAACACACTATAACGCTTTCTCAGGGCACAAGGCAACAAGATCCGGCAAGGAAAGGAAGGGGAAGTGAGTATTTATGAGTAGGGAGGTGATTAGAACTAATTAGGCCAGGCACCAATTAACGGTGCGCTGGCCCTTTAACCCCTTAAGGACTCAGGGTTTTTCAGTTTTCGCACTTTCGTTTTTTCCTCCTTACCTTTTAAAAATCATAACCCTTTCAATTTTACACCTAAAAATACATATTATGGCTTATTTTTTGCATTGCCAATTCTAATTTGCAGTGACATTAGTCATTTTACCCAAAAATGCACGGCAAAACGGGAAAAAAAATCATTGTGCGACAAAATCGAAGAAAAAACGCCATTTTGTAACTTTTGGGGGCTTCCGTTTCTACGCAGTGCATATTTCGGTAAAAATTACACCTTATCATTATTCTGTGGGTCCATACGGTTAAAATGATATCCTACTTATATAGGTTTGATTTTGTCGCACTTCTGGAAAAAATCATAACTACATGCAGGAAAATTTATACGTTTAAAAATGTCCTCTTCTGACCCCTATAACTTTTTTATTTTTCCACGTACAGGGCGGTATGAGGACTAATTTTTTGCGCCGTGATCTGAAGTTTTCATCGGTATTATTTTTGTTTTGGTCAGACTTTTTGATCACTTTTTATTCATTTTTTAATGGTCTAAAAGTGACCAAAAATGCGCTTTTTTTTTACTTTGGAATTTTTTTGCGCGTACGCCATTGACCGTGCGGTTTAATTAATGATATATTTTTATAGTTCGGACATTTACGCACGCGACGATACCACATATGTTTATTTTAATTTTTTCTACACTGTTAAAAATTTTTTTATGGGAAAAGGGGGGTGATTCAAACTTTTATTAGGGAAGGGGTTGAATGACCTTTATGAACACTTTTTTTTTACTTTCTTTTTGCAGTGTTATAGGTCCCATAGGGACCTATAACACTGCACACACTGATCTCCTATGCTGATCACTGGCGTGTATTAACACGCCTGTGACCAGCGTTATCGGCGCTTGACTGCTCCTGCCTGGATCTCAGGCACAGTCATTCTCCGATCGGACACCAAGGAGGCAGGTAAGGGCCCTCCCGGTGTCCTGAAAGCTGTTCGGGACGCCACGATTTCACCGCGGCGGTCCCAAACAGCCCGACTGAGCAGCCGGGTCACTTTCACTTTCACTTTAGAAGCGGCGGTCAGCTTTGACCGCCGCTTCTAAAGGGTTAATATCGCACATCGCCGCGATCGGCGATGTGTGGTATTAGCCGCGGGTCCCGGCCGTTGATGAGCGCCGGGACCGACGCGATATGATGCGGGATCGCGGACGTAAATATACGTCCTGCGTCGTTAAGGGGTTAAATCTCAGAACATCGGCGCGCGCGCCCTAGGGAGTGGGGCCACGCACGCCGGGACGAGACAGTCACAGGAGGACGGTGAGTAGAACGGGGCGCGATCCGTGAATGGGTCTGACCCGCCCTACGGATCGCGTCCTCGCCTGCACGAACACAGCAGCGCTCATGGTCAGAGACAGAGACCGGAGCGCTGCTGTTACTACAACTACAATTTACTCAATTCATATTTCATTATGTGTCTTGAACCCCTTGCCTCTAAAACGTATATGAAGACTACCCCTTAATTACAAATTTTACATCTCTTTCTATTAATGCCCTTATAATATTAAAGGAGTATTGCAGAATAAAGTTTTTATTTGTTACTAGACATAGTGTACATTAAAAAAAAAAAAAAAGTAATAGCTACTACTACCCCTGACAGCCCCTGATTTCCGGCCCTCCCGCTGCTTACTGCATCTTTCTTGACAACATGCTAGAGCAGGACCTTGCCACTCAGCCAATCACTGGTGACAGTAATGTCTCATCTTGGCTAGTGATTGGCTGAGCAGGCAGGTCCTGCTCCAATGTGTCATCTCAGAAGCAGGCAAAAGCAGTAAACGGGAGCTTTGGTGGAAAAGGATAGATAGTTTTCACACTCTACTCAGCAATGTATAAAAAATGTCTTATGGTTCTAGAATGGCTAGTTAGTGGGGAATGTATTTTGATCCTCTATGAGATCAACTATTACTTAAAGATATTAGTTTAAAGTCCTTCCTCCATACATCAATAGCTGACCTGTCAAAAGAAATATAAGATAACCCATTGTTGATAACAGAAAATTTATTTTATATAAATGGATCACAGGTAGGCCCTGATCTTTAGTGCTATTTCAGGAGAAATTTAACTGGGTTTTCCAGATGGAATAGTACTGTAAATGTGAAACTAAATAAAGCAATACACAAGAATATATATATATTTTTTAGTATGTGATGGCTTTATTTTACTATTATTACATCCAAATAATAATCACGGACTACCTGACACTTTTCAATTTATCAACATGTATTGAAAACAAAGTGTAATGGTATAATGGTAATTGATTGAATAATGGAAGGAAGAGCTAGGGCAACAGTCCTACTGGTTTTCTTTCTTGCTTATCTAGTTAAAGGAGTACTCCCATTGAAAACTTTTTTTTTTTAAATCAACTGGTGCCAGAAAGTTAAACAGATTTGTAAATCACTTCAATAAAAAAATCTTAATCCTTCCATTACTTTTTAGGGGCTGTATACTAAAGAGAAATCCAAAAAGAAATGCATTCCCTGTGATGTCCTGATCACAGTGCTCTCTGCTGACCTCTGCTGTCCATTTTAGGAACTGTCCAGAGAAGAAGAAAATCCACATAGAAAACAAATGCTTCTCTGGACAGTTCCTAAAATGGACAGCAGAGGTCAGCAGAGAGCACTGTGGTCAAGACATCACAGGAAAGGCATTTCTTTTTTGGATTTCTCTTTAGTATACAGCCTTTAAAAAGTGCTGGAAGGATTAAGATTTTGTAATAGAAGTGATTTACAAATCTAATATAAGAAAAGAATATATATAAAATATATAGAAACCAGTCCTCTAAAGCACTAGGGGTATAGAAAAGGAGAATGAGTTAATAGAATGTGGATCCAATTGTTTAAGTGAAAATAAAAGTGTGTTTATTATATAAAACAATATAGTATACAGCCAATCACCTAGCAGGGCCCTTGCAGGTGAAAGGTAATATAATGTTAAAATATTAATAAAAAATAAAATAGCACAAAAATACAAAAGATAAATGAATATCCGCTGCAAAGATAAAAAGTCTCTTTTCAATGATCACAAGTCTCTTTGAGAAAAAATATAAAGACAAAGTCCATCAATGCTGTATGCTACTACCACAAATAAGTGTCATATAGTCTCACAGAATCTCAATGGTAGCACTTATCATCAGAGGTAGTTCAATTGTGAGGCCTGCAACAGTGTTGTGGTCTTAGATACAGTAGCAAGTCAGCTGAATCGGTAAGTATAATTGTAGCGAATGTGTCGCGATGCACAGCACCACTCACCCTCCTCAACGAGCTTGTACAGCCGCGATGGATGCGGTGCCTGTCTGTATTCCGGTCGGGGTGAGTGGCTCTCCGGGGGCTCCGAGTGTCCTGGGCTGGCACGGAGAGGTGTCCGGCCTAACGGGGTGGTGTCCAGGAGCTCTGCAGTCCGGGGCTGCGAATGAATGGATAGCCGACAACAGGAGCATGTCCCAATGATGCGCTAGCAGTTCGCGCGTTAGGGTGGTCCCGATACCGCAGAAATCCAGCGGTTGCAAGTTGGTAATTGAGCGGATAGATTCTTTAAAGTGATATACACCTAATATCTTTGTGCTTTAAACAGGGTCAGACGCGTTTCAAAGCCACAGGCTTTTTCTTCAGTGACCAAAAGGGATGTCTGATGGGCAAGAAAGATCTGTATTTATATGGTCTCCATATGGTGATGTCATGATGGTTACCAAGACTAGTAAAACATGGAAACTGGCTAATGAAAGCTCAGTATAAGATATGGGATGGATCCACATATATGAAAGGAAGGAAAAGAAATGAAAGAGAAGAAGAGATATGTAATGAAAATATATAAAAAATATAATGGGGATATGTACAATCTGATAAAATGTATGTGAGATATATGAATACAATCAATTAAATGTATGTGAAAATATAGGGGTATAGCAATGTAAGTGAGGATGAATAAATGTATATAAATAATATAAACTTAGTATATATACTTTGTCAATATAAGTGTAGGAGTGATAAGTGATGTCCAATATAAATATGTAGTGTGCTGAAAAAAAGTATATGCAACGATCATCGTTGCATATACTTTTTTTCAGCACACTACATATTTATATTGGACATCACTTATCACTCCTACACTTATATTAACAAAGTATAAATTCTAAGTTTATATTATTTATATACATTTATTCATCCTCACTTACATTGCTATACCCCTATATTTTCACATACATTTAATTTATTGTATTCATATATCTCACATACATTTTATCAGATTGTATACACATATATATTGATTGTACATGTTCTTCCAGCCTGAACATACTTTCTCTTTTGTTATTATTCTTGATGTAGTGGTAATTTCACTGCCCTTTACTGTGTGCCTAGAATTGCCATGTATTAGAAGTTCTAGGGCTGTTTGGGGGTCATGGAGCACTTGTCAAGTTGCATCTCATGTGCCTTGGAGTGGTGGCTTTATGACCCCAAAGTGAGTAGTTTATTTTAAGATTGTAAAATAAATAATGTGAACTTGGAAATATTAATCTTACGCTGGAATACCCCTTTAATATATGTTAGTGCCAAGAAAATTCCTAGTAAAGCAAAAAAAAATGATGATTCCATTTTAGATGTGCAAACTTCCCTTTTAGCCAGCTGTAATACTGTAATTACTGTATTTTGCATGCATTCTTGTGCATTTATTCTCGAAACAAAATCTGCTAAATCCTACTTATTATAGAAAAAAATATATTTTTCAACAGCCACGTTGGTTGAGATACAAACATGAGTTGTGGCAAAAGAAAACATTTTCATTAATTTCACTCTACCCATTAAACATCATGGAAAATTTTTCCATATCAAAACTGTGTTTTTTAGTTTATTAAATTCAGTATGCATTCCACAATTTTTAGGTCATTTAACACTTAAGTATTTAAAATAACTTTTCAGAGCTGCTACTTGAATATTTAGGTTTAATAGAATTTTTTTTTATCATAAAGCATTAAACACAATGTTCTCCAAATTATATTTAGTTCATTAATTCTTGCAAAATCTTTATTTCACTTTTTTCTATATCTTTACTGGCAGACGGCCATACTTTCTCTTAATTGATGAACGGCTGGGAGGTATTATACCCCATGGCAGCAATGACTCTTTCTACAAAACCTGCCAAAACAGGACTATGTCCAAACCAATCTCAAGCCTGGGATTAGAAAACTTTATGACCTTCCAGTGTTAATACCTAAGAAAAAAAAAAGTTAACTTTGTTTTATATTTCATTATGGTCAGCATACATCTCACTTGTTTTGGGTAGACAGTATGGAAAGTTTTATGCCTAATTCTATATTTCTATGTTATTAGGTTGTATTGATGTCTGGGTGATTTACATTTCCTGCACCACTTCCTGCATGGAATATTATCTGAGGAGAGAGGGTTATGCCTTAAAATGCACACCCCCTCCCTATATCTTCTCTACTTGTGAATAATGTTGCCCACTGATTCTAAAAAAAAATTAGCCCCAGATAGCTACAATTTGAGCAATTTGTTTATCTTTTGTATATGCATACAATTTAATTTAATGTGTAATAAAAGTTTAGTTTTTATTCTTTCTATATCTGGATTCAATCATTGGTCTTTAGTCAGTGATCTTGTTTAGATTGTATTGTTATTATCATTGTTTTTATGATGCATTTTGATAATGCTCTTTTGATCATTACATAAACCTACTGTTTATCAGGGTAAATATTTAAATAATGATAGTATGTACAAAAATTATCTTAGGACTCTTTTTTTGTGCTACTCAAATTATTTTACACTATTTTTTAGAGATGAGCGAACATTTGAAAAATTCGATTTGGCTGATTTGAACATTTCTTTCGGGTCAAATTTATTCATGGCGAATCTGTCTTAAAAACGAATATTTCTGACCTACAGAGAGCCTTAATAAGGGTGTAGAACACTTTGCTTTGTTCTAACATGTATAGGGAGTGTGCTGTGTTAGTGAAATAATACTGTTATTCAGTATGACATGCAGATTAAAGGGATTAGAATCACTGCCGCAGAGCGTCTGGATGTGGCAGCAGGGAAACAATATGGTGTCAAAATTGAAGAGGATAAAGAGATTTTTTCATGTCATTTTGATAAAATTTTATTAGAATTGATTTAAATATTTTGAGTACCCATTCTGGAGAGCATCGAGCTGGTGGTCCTCCACCAGGCGATATACCACCTGTTCCATCCCCTGCCTGTCAGCGCCCACCTGACAATGAAAGTGCTAAAGTTTCATTTAATCAGTTATGGTTCATTGTTGTCGCTCCAAGCTGTTTCATTGTATTCTTGTGATAATTCCACAAGTAATATGACGTCGACGACCATAGGGTCTCAGTTTTGAAAGATTACATGGATTCTTTTACATTTAAATTTAAGATTTATATTAGATCCCAAAGTTTAATGTCCCAGCGTTTACTTTGAACTAATATTATATGACTACAAAACCCAATCTAACAAGTAGTCACATGGCAGCACAATGACAGAGCCTAAAGGTGGCAGCCACATGAGGAGACCATAATCTGGAAGAATGACACAGCCTGGTATTGGAATTTAAGGTAATGTCCAAGGCCAAGCAGCATCACTAAATCATATTGTTGCTGAATGACACAGCCTGGAGCAGGCGGCAGCATGGGTAGAAATTAGGGCTTCACAATCCCTAAGATTAAAAGATGAATTTTAAAATTGAAATTGAAGAATTATGGTAACTAGTGCTACCATAAAATATTTGTAGGTAATGTCCCAGGCCAGCAGCATCAGTAAACCATATAATGGCTGAATGACACAGCTTAGAGGTGGCTAAAGCAAGAAGAGACCATATAGTGTCTGAATGGCACAGCCTGGAGTTGGCAGAAGCATGAGGAGACCATTGAAATTTAAGATTTTTAAATTTGAATTTAAGATTTAGAAATTGAGGATTTTGAAATCTAAATTTTAGCTAACACTCCCAAGTTTTAGTGTCCAAGGGGCCTAAATTTAACAAGGAGACACATGTCACATGGCAGCACAATGACAGAACCTGGAGGTGGCATCAGTATGAGGAGACCATATAGTGGCTGAATGACTGCCTGGAGTTTGTGGCAGCATGAGGAGACCATATAGTGTCTGAATGGCACAGCCTGGAGTTGGCTGAAGCATGAGGAGAGACCATATAGTGTCTGAATGGCACAGCCTGGAGGTGGCTGAAGCATGAAAAGACACCATATAGTGTCTGAATGGCACAGCCTGGAGGTGGCTGAAGCCTGAGGAGAGACCATATAGTGTCTGAAGGGCACAGTTTTGAGGTGGCTGATGCAGGAGGATAGACCATATAGTGGCTGAAGGGCACAGCTTGGAGTTGGCAGAAGCATGAGGAGACCATTGAATTTAAGATTTTGAAATTGAAATTTATGATTTTGAAATTTAAATTTTTGCTAACACTCCAAAGTTTTAGTGTCCCGGGCCCCGGCGTGTGGGTAAAAAGGACTGAATTTAACAAGGAGACGCATGTCACATGGCAGCACACTGACCGGAGCCTGGAGGTGGCATCAGTATGAGGAGACCATTTAGTGTCTGAATGGCACAGCCTGGAGGTAGCTGAAGCATGAGGAGAGACCAAATAGTGTCTGAATGCCACAGCCTGGAGGTGGCTGAAGCATGAAGAGAGACCATATAGTGTCTGTATGGCACAGCCTGGAGGTGGCTGAAGCCTGAGGAGAGACCATATATTGTCTGAAGGGCACAGCCTGGAGGTGGCTGATGCATGAGGAGACCATTGAAATTTAAGATTTTGAAATGTAAGATTTTGAAATTAAAGTTTTAGCTAACACTCCCAAGTTTTAGTGTCCTGGGCCCCGGCGTGTTGATAGCAAGGACCAAATTACATGTCACATGGCACCACAATGACAGAGCCTGGAGGTGACATCAGTATGAGGAGACCATATGGTGGCTGAATGGCACAGCCTTGAGTTGGCTGAAGCATGAGGAGACCATATAGTGTCTGAATGGCACAGCCTGGAGTTGGCTGAAACATGAGGAGAGGCCATATAGTGGCTGAATGGCACAGCCTGGAGTTGGCTGAAGCATGAGGATACCATATAGTGGCTGAATGGCACAGCCTGGAGGTGGCTGAAGCATGAGGAGGCCATATATTGGATGAACGGCACAGCCTGGAGTTGGCAAAAGCATGAGGATACCATATAGTGTCTAAATAGCACAGCCTGGAGGTGGCTGAAGCATGAGGAAACCATATAGTGTCTGAATAGCACCACCTACAGTTGGCTGAAGCATGAGGAGAACATATAGTGGCTGAATGGCACAGCCTGGAGGTGGCTTAAGCATGAGGAGACCATAGAGTGGCTGAATGGCACAGCCATGAGTTGGCTGAAGTGTGAGAAGAGACCATATAGTGTCTGAATGGCAGAGCTTGGAGGTGGCTTAAGCATAAGAAGATCATATAGTGGCTGAATGAGACAGCCTGGAGGTGACTGCAGCAGCATCAGGAGTCCTGAAAGTGACCCTGTGACAGAGTGGTGCGGTGGGTGGCAATACCAGTACACGGTGATGAAGGTGGGTGGAAAAAGGTCTGATGCTGAGGAATGTCTGTAACTTGGGAGCAGCACCATCTGTTTGTTTGGTCAATCTACTCTGATGCATAAGGCATTGCTGGGTGGAAATCCTGGCTGATCCATGCCTGATTCATCTTAACATAGGTCAGACTCTCCACATTTTTCATGGATAGACGAGTTCTCCTTGGGGTGACTATGGCCTCTGCCACACTAAACACCCGCTCTGATGGCACACTACTGGCCGGGCAGGACAGCTTTTCCAGGGCAAACTGCAAGTTGTGGCCACAAATCAAGTTTGGCTGCCCAGAAGTCCAGCGGATCTTCAAGGTGTGTTTGCATGGTCATATCAAGGTATGCCACCATCTGCTGGTTTAGGTCCTACTCCAGGTCTACCTACTGTTATGAGTTGCTTCACTATGCGGGTGAAGAAAGGTATTCATTAGTAATAGAGATGAGCGAATTGAAGCTGACAAACACGAATTGGTTCAGAATTCGGGATGACCCTGAATCACATGCCGGATAAAGCCTATCAGCTGCCAGTCACCCTTTTTTTGCGGCTCGTCATATAGGACAGACATCGCTGTGTTTGTGTAACACAGAAAAGCTCATTCCAGCAGCGTTTCACATCCTGGTCACATCAGGAATGAAGCTGCCTCAAATTCATAAACCTTATGAAAGGAGGCAGGAATAATTTTTTAGCACAATTCAGTTTCTTTGTACCACAAAAAAAATCATCTGCTGGTTATACTAGTCTGTAGACAGTATAATACACATCAGCCCATTCCTAATAGTCTTTGACAGAGTGCAATTTTGTGTTAGTACACAGCTTTTTTTGGTTGCAGCCTTGTTGTGTATTGGTGATGTTTTACAAAAATATGTTTTTTTTCAAGGGTACTGTAGCACATTTTTCTACATCTAAGTAGTGTACTAATTTGTACCTGTTAATCTGTCAAGGCCCTACATGCTGTGAAAGGAAAGAGAAAATAATCACCAGCTGGTGTTTTACAAAAATACAGGGTTTTTAGGGGTACGGCAGCGCATTTTTCTGCCCTTATCAGTGCATATGGCATATGTACAGCTAAGTAGTGTACTATTTGTACCTGTCAATCTGTCAAGGGCCTACATACTGTGAAAGGACAGACAAAAGTAATCACCGACTGGTGTTTTACACCAATATGTTTATTAAGCATACTGTAGCGCATTTTTCTGCCCTCATAAGTGCATACCACATACCTCCATCTTAGTAATGTACTAATTTGTACCTGTTAATCTGTCAAGGCCCTACATACTGTGAAAGGACAGAGAAAAGTAATCAGCGGCCGGTGTTTTACAAAAATACAGTTTTTAGGCGCACTGTAGCACATTTTTCTGCCCTCAGTGCATACTACAGACGTACATCTAAGTAGTGTACTAATTTGAACCGGTTAATCTGTCAAGGGCCTACATACTGGGAAAGGACAGACAAAAGTAATCACTGGCTGGTGTTGTACTCAGATACTTTTTTAAGTGTACTGTAGAGCATTTTTCTATCCTCATCAGTGCATACCACATACCTACATCTAAGTAGTGTACTTTTTTGTACCTGTTAATCTGTCAAGGGCCTAGATACTGTGAAATGCCAGCCAAAAGTGCACACCTGCTGCTGTTCTAGACAAATACTGTTTTAAGCATAGTGAAGCGAATTGTACTCCCCTCATATACGCACTAAGTATGTCAGGCAGAGAAGTGCCAGGACGTACATAAAGGAGTGGCAGAGGCCTAAATCCTTCAGGCAGAGGTCGCAGCAGACTAGGGGCGAGTGTCAGGAATAGTCACAGCGAGAGGCTTGAGCTCCCGTTATCAGCTAGCAGTCGTGTCTCAACCAGCAACCCATTTGTTGGGTCATCCACTTCTTCATAAGTGACATCTGACCCCCCCAGTCAACAGTCGGTGCTTTCCTCAGACACAACCCTCAGTTGGCATGGCCCGGGAGCAGTCCCTGACCTCGCATTGCCTCTTTCCTATGCTGTTCTCTCCCCCACAGAAGTATCTAATGCTGTGGGTTCAGCTCCACTATTCACTGAGGACGATCTAAGAGAGGACAGTCAGCAGCTACTGCCAAGCCAAAAAGTGGGGGAGACATTCGCTGCTTCCTCCATTAGGCAGGCAGGTAGTGATGAGGAGAGTGACGTGGGAGGCGGTGTTGCCAGGGTTAAGGGTCCTGAAGCAGACACTGTTGAGGAACCTGAGGAAGACATCAGTGATGTGCAAACACTTGTTGATGATGATGATGATGAAGCCGATAGCAATTGGGAGCCAGGTGAAGAAGGGGCTTCATCATCATCAGGAGAAGAGAGTTGCAGATTGCCCGTGAGTTGGCAGCTAAGCCAGCAAGGCAGTAGCATGGTTGGCAGTCAGAATGGTGGCAGAAGTGGAAATTTTGGAGCCATACATGCCCGGGGGAGACCACCTGCATCGCGGCAGCCTACCTTCCCGGGAGTTTGTGGAACAGGGGTTCCTGGAGACGGCGCCAGTAGCAGTCAATTAGTGCAGACTGTTGGCTGGAAAATCAGCTACTCGGCGGTGTGGCAGTTTTTCATCAGGCATCCGGAGGAGGTTCACATAGTCACATGCAAGATATGTCAGCAGAAGGTGAAGCGTGGCCAGGGTCCCAATGTTGGCACCACGGCTCAGCATCAACATACGCTTCGCCACCATAAAGCGGCCTGGGAGAACCGTGGCTCCGATGTAGTGGTCCAGCCTGCTGCATCACCCAGTGGCACGCCGCTCTCTCTTTCAGCCAGCCAAGGCTAAACAATCTCAGCCGACGGGAGCTGTGTGTCATACCCTCCTTCTGTCGCTCCAGATGCTCTTGCTCCTCCTACTTTTAGTCAGCCATTCCGCCAACAATCCATCGGCGAAGCCATGTCCAAGAGACAATAGTATGCGCCCACTCATCCAACGGCGCAGAAGCTGAATGTGCTCCTTTCTAAGTTGCTGGTGCTGCAGGCCCTCCCTTTTCAAGTGGTGGACTCTGCACCTTTCATATAACTGATGGCTTGTGCCGAGTCGAGGTGGAGAGTGCCAAGCCGTCATTTCTTTACGAAGAAGGCAGTACCAGCCTGGCACAATTTTGTTAAAGAGAAGGTGGTCCAGTCCTTGAGCCTGTCGGAGTGTACCAAAGTGCACGGCAGCGCCAACGTCGGGAGCTGTAACTACGGTCAGGGACAATACATGTCCTTTAGGGCTCACTGGGTGAATGTGGTTCCTGTACAGCCACAACCCCAACATGGACAGGTCATGCCGCTTCCTCCACTATGTTCTCAGCCCGTTGGTCCTGTGACAGTGTGCGGATATGCCTCCTCATCCTCCACCGTGTCCTCAGCCTCAACTGCCCAGACAAGTCTCAGTGGCCCTTCGCATACCATGTGTGCAGGACACGGAGATGTCACGCTGTTCATCACATGGTTTGCTTGACGAAAAGAGTCACACAGGGGAGGAACTGCTAAAAGTAATTCGTAAAGAAATCGCAGCATGGCTTACTCCACGAAAACTAGAAATGGCAACCATGGTGACTGACAATGGGAAGAACATCTTGCATGCGCTGCGACTGGGAAGGCTGTGCCATGCGCCCTGCATGGCACGCGGGTTCAATCTGGTTGTGAAACAACTCCTGAAATGTCCCCCCCCCCCCGTTTACAACACCTCCTAACAGTGGGAAGGAAATTTTGCATGCACGTCAGCCACTTGTACACTGCAACGCACACCCTCCTTGAGCTGCAACGTCACAACGGTATCCCACAACATAACCTGATTTGTGACGTTGACACACGTTGGAATTCCACCCTCCATATGTTGGACCGACTGTACAAACAGAGAAAAGCCATCACAGATTTCTTGATGATCCAAGTGGATAGGGGAACACCCCGATGTAACTTCAATGTGAACCAGTGGCAGCTCATACGTGACACCTGTCGTTTGCTCAGGTCCTTTGAGGAAGCTACATTATTAGTATGTCGTCAGGATTACGGGACGAACTATGTCATTCCTCTTGCTTCATTTCTTACAACACATGTTGGAAACAATGGCTGGTTAGGGCAATGGAGACGTGGCACCTACATCTCACGGCCACATGAGCCCTATGGGGGCTTAACTGGAGGAGGGGGAGGGGCACAGTGGAGCACAGTTTAGGTTTCACCAAATGGGCATTTGTTTTCTAGTAATCTGACAGGAGAGGAGGAGCAAGAGCAGCCAGAGGAGCTAGAGGGTTATGAGGAATTCACACTGGCGATTTGCGGCGATTCCAGGTCATACGGGTCTCCAATCACACGGTGACAGGGAAAATAAGGGAGATCGGGGTTGTCCAAGACACCCACGATCCCCCTGAAGGGATAGGAGTGAGGTGGTAGGAGTGCCACCCCTTCTATCCCTGCTATTGGTCATTCACAAGAGACAACCAATAGCAGATCAGGGGCGGGTGGGTTAGCGTTCGGTCACCCGCTCTGGCCACCCACTGTGGTCCGGGCAGAATGGGGGAACCTACACGTACCGTTACCGAAGTTCCACTTACCATCGGCGGCGGCAGTGGACGGCGATCGGTGATGGCATCGGGCGGCGATCAGCGGCAGCCGAGGACGCCGATGCGGCTCCCTGGATCCTACGGAAGCCGGTGAGTTGCCTAGCAACATCTGGACGGTTACAGTTTGGAGACCACTATACAGTGCTATGCAGCTGTTGCAAAACTACAACTCCCAGCATGCCCAGACAGCTGTTTGCTGTTTGGGCATGCAAGGATTTGCTGTTTTGCAACAGCTGGAGGGCTACAGTTTAGAGATCACTGTGCAGTAGTCTCTAAACTGTGGCCCTCTAGATCTTGCAAAACTACAACTCCTAGCATGCCCACACAGCAGTTTGCTGTCTGGGCATGCTGGGATTTGTAGTTTTGCTAAATCTGGAGGGCCACAGTTTTGAGATCACTGTGCAGTGGGCTCTAAACTCTAGCCCTCCTGATGTTGCAAAATTGCAAATCCCAGCATGCCCAAACAGCAAACAGCTGTCTTGGCATGCTGGGAGTTGTAGTTGGGTACCTCCTCAGTGTGCCTCCAGCTGTTGCAAAAGTACAACTCCCAGCATGCACGGTCTGTCAGTACATGCTGGGAGTTGTAGTTTTGAAATAGCTGGAGGTTTGCCCGGCCCACATGTGAATTTACAGGGTACATTCACACGGGCGGGTTTACAGTGAGTATCCTGCTTCAAGTTTGAGCTGCGGCAAATTTTTCGCTGCAGCGCAAACTCCTAGCGGGAAACTCAAGGTAACCCCCGCCAGTGCGAATGTACCCTAAAAACACTACACTACCTTACACTAACACATAATAAAGAGTAAAACACTACATATACACCCCCTTACACTGCCCCCCCCCCCAATAAAAATTAAAAACGTATTGTACTGCAATGTTTACAAAACGGAGCCTCCATCTGTTGCAAAACAACAACTCCCAGTATTTTCGGACAGCCACTGACTGTCCAGGCATGCTGGGAGTTTAGCAACAGCTGGAGGCACCCTGTTTGGGAATCACTGGCATAGAAAACCCCTATGTCCACCCCTATGCAATCCCCAATTTAGTCCTCAAATGTGCATGGCGCTCTCTCACTTCGGAGACCTGTCGTATTTAAGGAAACAGTTTAGGGCCACATATGGGGTATTTCCGTACTCGGGAGAAATTGCACTGCAAATTTTGGGTGACTTTTTTTCCTTTTACCCCTTATGAAAAGGAAAAGTTGGGGGTTACACCAGCCTGTTAGTGTAAAAAAAGAAAAAAATTTGCACTAACTTGCTGGTGTTGCCCCATACTTTTTATTTTCACAAGCAGTAAATGGAAAAAAAAAGGCCCCCAAAATTTGTAACTCAATTTCTCCTGAATACGGAAATTCCCCATATGTGGGTGTAAAATGCACTGCGGACACACAACAAGGCTCAGGAGTGAGAGTGCACTATGTACATTTGAGGCTTAAATTGGTGCTTTGCACAGGGGTGGCTGATTTTACAGCGGTTCTGACTTAAACGCAAAAAAATAAATACCCACATGTGACCCCATTTTGGAAACTATACCCCTCACAGAATTTAACAAGGGGTATAGTGAGCCTCAACACTCCACAGGTGTTTGAAGAATTTTCATTAAAGTTGGATGGGAAAATGAAAAAATGCTGGTGTTACCCTAAATTTTTCATTTTCCCAAGGGAAAATAGGAAAACAGCCCCCCCAAAATTTGTAACCCCATTTCTTCTGAGTAAGAACATACCCCCTGTGTGGACATCAAGTGCTAAGTGGGCAAACTACAATGCTCAGAAGAGAAGGAGCGCCATTGGGCTTTTGAAGAGAAAATTTGTCCGGAATTGAAGGCCACGGGTGTTTACAAAGCCCCCATAGTGCCAGAACAATGTACCCCCCCCCCCCCACACACATGTGACCCCATTTTGGAAACTACAACCCTTACAGAATGTAATAAGGGGTACAGTGAGCATTTACACTCCACAGCTGTCTGACAGATTTTTGCAACAGTTGTCCGTGAAAATGAAAAATTTCATTTTTCATTTGCACAGCCCACTGTTCCAAAGATCTGTCAAACACCAGTGGGGTGTAAATACTCACTGCACCCCTTATTAAATTCTGTGAGGGGTGTAGTTTCCAAAATGGGGTTACATGTGGAGGGGGTCACTGTTTTCACACCACTGGGGGCTTTGTAAACGGGGCGCCGGACTCAGACAGGTGCAATGATAGCTTTTTTGCACCACTCCTGGCACTTCTTAACACCCACTCTGAAACAAGAGGCCAGGTAAATACTCTGCTCAAAAAAATAAAGGGAACACTTAAACAACACAATGTAACTCCAAGTCAATCAGTCAATCACACTTCTGTAAAATCACACTGTCCACTAAGGATGCAACACTGATTGGCAATCAATTTCACATGCTGTTGTGCAAATGGAACAGACAACAGGTAGAAATTATGGGCAATTATCAAGACACCCCCCAATAAAGGAGTGGTCCTGGCTGATGTTTTGGTCACTCTTGAATGCTGGCGGTACTTTCACTCTAGTGGTAGCATGAGACAGAGTCTACAACCCACACAAGTGGCTCAGGTAGTGAAGCTCATCCAGGATGGCACATCAATGTGAGCTGTGGCAAGAAGGTTTGCTGTGTCTGTCAGAGTAGTGTCCAGAGCATGGAGGCGCTACCAGGAGACAGGCTTGTACATCAGGAGACGTGGAGGAGGCCATAGGAGGGCAACAACCAAGCAGCATGACCGCTACCTCCGTCTTTGTGCAAGGAGGACCAGGAGGAGCACTGCCAGAGCATTGCAAAATGACCTCCAGCAGGCCACAAATGTACATGTGTCCACTTAAATGGCCAGAAACAGACTCCATGAGATTGGTATGAGGGCCCAAAGTCCGTAGGGGTTGTGCTTACAGTCCAACACCATGCAGGACGTTTGGCATTTGCCAGAGAACACCAAGATTGCCAAATTCACCACTGGCGCCCTGTGCTCTTCACAGATGAAAGCAGGTTCACACTGAGCACATCTGACAGACATGACAGAGTCTGGAGAGGCTGTGGAGAACGTTCTGCTGTCTGCAATTCTGTAATACACTGTCACACTTCACTAATCCTCTGTTTTTCACCTGCAAAACTAATTGGTATAGCTACAAAATAATTTGTAACCATTCTAGAGACATAGCTACTGAGGAAGGGGTCGAATACTTTCTATATAGCACCCCGAAACGCGTTTAGCATAGCCTGTATACAGTGTGACTGCTATATGGACTTCCATCATCTACTTATGGACTAAATCATCATTTCTGCATCTATTCATTTGCTGTGAATAAGCCAGTTGCCATTGGTTTCACCTATCATCCTTGGGATTCACTCGCTGTTCCATACTTTGCTGTCGCTGCTGACCCTGTGTTCCACCTGGATCATCCACTACCTGTGTTTTCCTCTGACCCCTTACGTCAGATGCCATCTACACGAGGAAATCCAGCGAACACCACCTTCACTGACATCTCTGGATATCCGCAACATCGCACTGCAAACACCGTGTTCATTGTCATCTGAACCAGCCGTGCTGGCGCATGCAAGCTCCTACAGGGCAGCGCAACCCAGCGAGATACACAAGGACAATCCACCGTCTGGTAATATAATTCTATTTCACTTTACAGCATTCAGTTGATACATATCGGATAATATTTCTGGACTTACTTCACATATACTTGTCTATACCATTATTCAGGACTTTTTTCCATCATATACCGGAGTATCAGTCGGATAAAATTGCCAGATTAACGGTCACACTGTTGATTTAACATTACATCAATTTTATTATGTTTTATCATTTTAACCATGTCTCATGTTCTAAATATGTAATTATCTTCCTCACAAGGGCCCTGTGACGAGAATTTTTTGCATTTCTTGCATCTAATGTTTATGATCTGTTTTAAGTAAATCTCTAATATTAGTATTTGAAGCACGGTCTCAGCCATTTTTCTAATATTATATCATCTGAATATTACTGTCCTTGAGGTGTAGGCTGTTTCTCTTTTCTCTATTTTTCAATTATTGTTAATATACACCTGGGTATAGGTGTATTTGCCTACTATACCTCGGCCAGTATATAATTGTGAGCTGCACCAATCTCTATTCTTCGAGGTCACACATCTCCCTGGTAACCACGCAGCTCCCACACAGTAGCCGCAGCCACAGCTCCGTCCGCGCTACTGTACAGAGAGCTGCCACGGCCATTCTCCGCTATGCGCTGACAAATACTGGCCAATGCATGGCCGGTATTTTTCAGCACATTGGCGTACCCCCAAACAACCAGTGGCGTACCCCTAGGGAAATGCATACCACCACCCTGCTATAAAAGATCACTATACAGTAAATGACTGACCATACACCTACATAGAGGATTAGAGATGAGCGAATTTACAGTGATTCGAATCATCACGAACTTCTCGGCTTGGCAGTTGCTGACTTTAGCCTGCATAAATTAGTTCAACTTTCAGGTGCTCCGGTGGGCTGGAAAAGGTGGATTCAGTTCTAGGAGAGAGTCTTCTAGGACTGTATCCACCTTTTCCAGCCCACCAGAGCACCTGAAAGCTGAACTAATTTATGCAGGCTAAAGTCAGCAAACGCTGAGCCGAGAAGTTTGTGACAAATCTAATTACTGTAAATTCGCTCATCTCTATACAGGATCAAGGAGGGTTCCAGTGGTTGGACCCATATTGTTCAGGTGTTTTTGGCAGATTCTACAAAAATTTTATAAATATATGTAATGAACAATACATTTATAAACGATAACATACAATAACACAACATCTTAACATACAACACATGGTCTAGGTTTATTAAAGTTGTGTATTTCATCATTGTCAAAGTTTTTTGAGACAAGATAAGCCAGCCTACACTTTCTCATATGAAATTTACATTCACAAGAATTACTGAACTATGGAATCACTCTTCTTGGCACTCTACTGAGAATTCCTCAAATATATAACTTCATTATGTATTATAGTTGCAAGCCAAAAATATATATCCCTTTACTTTTAGCTGTTTTGAGTGATTCGAAAGCTGCTAAATTGTGAAACCCATTTGCTGAATTGTAGCCAAGTGGACAAGAAAAAAAGGATTTATGCATCTTTAACCTAAAAAGAAAAATGAAACTCAATCATTACAAATGTATTACCTTAGTCATCTGGTTTCATTCTATTAATGACCTTTAACATCTGCAAAAATATTGTGAGAAGCTAATTTTGTTTGTACTGAGGTGGTGTAGAACTGTTTCTGGCTGTCAGTCTAGGATATGCTATAAAATGAAACTCTCCTTCAGGGAGCCTTACAAGAACCTACTGTACAACCAGAGTTTATTGACAAAAGCCAGAAAGAAAAAGAAAACACAGTTTATGGCATGCCAAGGTACAAAACAAGAGCCCTACATTATGTAAGTGAAATTGCATGGTATTTAAATATTACATTTTGTGATTTATGGTTATTTTAAAATAATTACAATTTCTGAGTGGGTGTGGTAAGTCATACAGGGTAATATTATACCCAGGCTTATATATTACCACTTCTCCTGGAGCCAATGGGGAATATATTGGTGTTTTTTCTTTTTTTTTTAATTTAAACAAAACTTATGAATTTGAGTAAACTTCATGCATGTCTTAACTTGTGTTTCCACCCAAAGAGTGACTATAGAATCTAAAAATTAAACCCAGTTATTTTAGAAAATATGAATGGGCAAGTCAATGACTGTCAGGTATATAAACTCCTATTGTTGCTACATATTTTTACAGGGTGTGTGGATTATTTCATTTAGAATATTATCCGAATACACCATATGGAGTTTTTTTTTTAAATATTTGTGCATGTTCATTCTTCCTTCCCCATTGCAATATTTGCCAGATCCATCAACAGCAGAAGAACAAAGAGAGAATATGAAGGTTTTATTGCTTGTGTTGTTTGATAAAAAGGACTCCAGTGGTCCCTGGATTGTTGCTCAAATGACTTTTATTAGATTGTAAAACATCACCATGTTATAAAACCATACCAGTCTCTTGATTAGTGCAGCACACCATATCATACAGGGAGCCAGATCGTTACTGTTCTCCACATGTGCTGCATGGATCCATAATCCAGCCCAGTACACATGGATACCTCCCACAAAAAAGTTTCAGTTTTCAGATCTGTTTGGCTGAAAATTGAAAAAAATAAATAAATAAACAACAAAAAAATGTTATTATTACAAAGTGAAAAACAAACAGCTTGATAGCCTTTTGGTCCCTGTGATTGGCCTATACATTTCTGGTATGTTAAAGGGATTTTCTCATCTCTCTCATATCAGTTATACACAGAGCTGAGCCTCCTCTCACTTTATGCTTTCAGGGGACTTCTCTGTGATTGACACTAGCACTTTGCATGACACACTGAAACAGTAAAGATTGCAAACACGCAGCAGAGCTGGTGTCTCAAGTGTCAGTGATTATGTTTAGATAAAGATAAGGTTCTAGGCATATAAGCTGGCAGGGGAGTCAGCGTAAATGTAAAGGATCCTGGCCAGCAGCAGCAGCCCATCCTCTGCTTCCTGTGTAAACTGGTGGTCTGTAACCTACACACCGAGCTTTAACGGGGTACTCCGCTGCTCAGTGTTTGGAACAAACTGTTCCAAATGCTGGAGCCGGTGCCGGGAGCTTGTGACGTCATAGCCACACTGTCACGCCCTCTCCCATAGACTTGCATTGAGGTGGTGGGGCGTGACATAATTAGGGGGTGGGGCTATGATGTCACGAGCTCCCGGTGTCGGCTCCAGCGATCTGAATAGTTTGTTCCAAATGCTGAGCAGCGGAGTGCCCCTTTAAACAAGAGGTGATTAAAAGCAACTGTAACATGAAAAAGTGGCAAGGTTCAAACTGATATATTTACAAAGGTACATACATTGATATGCCCTACAATTTAAAAACTGATTATGGAAGTGTAAATACCCCTTTAAGCACCCTTGCTCCTGGCTTTAGCCCAGGGTACACAATACAGAAGCACAGAGTAGAACTCCATAAAGTGAGCAGATCTACAGAAGGGACACAACCCTGGGAATATCTATTTATTTATGTCCCCAAAAGTTTTTTTTTATGTAGTGTAATTTATTTTTTTAATTATGTAAACAACTGAGTTATTCATCAGTAGGGCCTACCATCTATTGAAGAATCTGTCAGAAGTGAAAAAGAACCATAGGTCACCAGGTAAGTGCGAAGAGCTAAAGATAAAATTGGACAAAATAACATGTTAGCTTTATATATATATACATATATATATATATATATATATATATTTTTTTTTTTTTTTCTTTAAATTTATGAACTTTATAGAGCTAGTTTTTTTGGATTTTTTTTTTCTTCAGCCTTAAATGGGTTCTGTTAGCTACAATCTTAAGAAACTGGTACATATGCTTCTTAAAAATATTTAAAGGGCTATCTTGGGACACATCTATTTATTTTATATATGACTTGGGTTGGTATTAAAAAAAAACTAAATCAATTCATACTCACCTCCTTGGGATCCTCCACAGATCCTGGCCTGACGTTATCTGTTTACCACTTGTCATTGCATCTTCCTGCTTCTGAGATGAGCTGTTTCACCAGCAGGAAGTGCCCACTCAGTGAAAGGGATTGGCTAAGTGGGCAGTTCCTACTGAAACAACTCATCATGTAAGCTGGAAGCACTCATCAGTGATGAGTGGGGGATTGGATGATGTCAGACCGTGAGTTGGGATAGGTGAGTATGGCATATTTTTTTTATCATTGCACAACCCCCAGCCATATACCAAAAATATGTCCTTGGAAAAATCTTTTAACTAAAGGATAACTATGTTTACAGTATATGTAACAAGGGTATAGTCATTTATTTTTTTAATTCTTTTTTGAAAACTGTTTACTTTATTTACTTGAGTTTTGTTTGCCGAAATTACATATTAAATATAGAAAGGGGAATAAAATGATTTATCTTAATGTCACACTTTCAAGTGCATCTATCAGTTACGTACTTCAATATTTCAGATACAAGCTCACTATTTTCCATTGTTCTTGTAAATGTATTTAAAGTCATTAATAAAAAAAAATAGCAGCAATACTGAAAAGTAGAACAATAAATCTACTCAGTGCCAATAAGGGGTATAACTGTTTCAAAGCTAAAAAAATTACTCAAAATGTGACAAAAAGTATCTAATCTTAGATAACGGTAGTTTTGTTTGCTTTGTCATTTTCATCTATTTTGCTGTAAGATTAAATATATTTTTACTGTCAATGACGTAAAAGACAAATTTGGCTCAGAATGATTTATACTTAATGTTTAAAGTAAATGAAATCTTAAGTGCTGTACATTTGCCTGTAAAATTGAAGAAAGTCCTGTTAAGTATGGTACAAAAACACCAGCTATGGAAAATCTTAGACTTTCCACTAATTCCCTTCTCTAATACTGTAATTATTAATCTGAGGTGACCGTTATGTTTGCTGAGCAATGATAACTGTGTACAGGGCAGTGATGTGAACATATACACCCATGCCAAAATCAATGTCTCACTTACAGTAGGTTTCATATTCTTTGAGCAGACATCTACCATGACACAGTCTACTGTGTTTCAGAAATCCTAAGAAAAATTCCTGCATGGTGTTCTTTGGCATACAGTCATAGAGCAATTTAAGGAATTGTAGTAAATTGTGCCTCATCTAAACAATCCAAAGAAAAAAACTAAATTTGGTAAAGAAGTTTAGATATAATCTGTGGTAAATGAATACCGTATTTATCGGGGTATACCATGCACCGGCCTATGACACGCACCCTGATTTTTCCAAGGAAATTTTGGTAAAAAAGTTTTTTTAACCAAAATATCATTGGAAAAATGAGGGTGCGTGTGTGTGCAGGTGTACCTCGGTAAATTGTTTCTGGCAGCTTCTGCAGTTCAATGATTTAAAGCAAGTGCTTTAAATCATTGACATGCAGTGGTTTCTGTGGGGCCAGAGTGCCGCTACTCTATTCCCCCCCGTCCCCAGTTTTATTGTTAAATATCCCGCCGCCGCTGTCTGATTCCTTCCCCTACCCCGGTTTTATAGTTACATGTGCCCTGGGGACTGCTGTCCCCCATGCTCCGACGACGTCCTGACCGGTCACTGTGCGCTGACTGACAAGTGACGCGCACAGTGACAGCTCAGGAGGCCGCCGGAGCATGAAAGAGCGCGGTCCCCAGAACACATGTACCTATAAAACTAGGGAGGGAATTGGGCAGTGGCGGCGGCGGGACATATAAGTATAAAACCGGGTACGGGGATGGAATCTGGCAGTGATGGCGGGACATGCAACTATAAAACCGGGGACGGGGATGGAATCTGGCAGCGGCGGCGGTGGAACATGCAACTATAAAACTGGGGACGGGGAGGGAATCTGGCAGTGGCAGCAGGACATGCAACTATAAAACCGGAGACGGGGAGGGAATCTGGCAGTGGCAGTGAGACTCTGGCCCGGCAGAAGCTGCTGCAGTTCAATTATTTAAAGCGCCCGCTTTAAATCATTGAACTGCAGCGGCTTTTGCAGGGTCACAAACAGTCTATCGGCGTATAATGGGCAGATAGATATTTTGCATGTTATACGCCGATAAATACGGTACATAAACGAAAAGGTACAATATACATAGTTAGAAAAGGAGGACATACAGTGTAGTGATTGAGTGATAAAGACACTTGTTACTGGTATCCATGTTCCAAACTGTGTACACTGTTAGCTGGATAAGGAGACACATGGTAGCTTTCATACAGTACAGACCAAAAGTTTGGACACACCTTCTCATTCAGAGTTTTCTTTATTTTCATGGCTATGAAAATTGTAGATTTACACTGAAGGTATCAAAACTATGAATTAACACGTGGAATTATATACATAACAAAAAAGTGTGAAAATATGTCATATTCTAGGTTCTAGCCACCTTTTGCTTTGATTACTGCTTTGCACACTCTTGGCATTCTCTTGATGAGCTTCAAGAGGTAGTCACCTGAAATGGTCTTCCAACAGTTTTGAAGGAGTTCCCAGAGATGCTTAGCACTTTTTGGCCCTTTTTGCCTTCACTCTGCGGTCCAGCTCACCCCAAACCATCTTGATTGGGTTCAGGTCCAGTGACTCTGGAGGCCAGGTCATCTGGCGTAGCACCCCATCACTCTCCTTCTTGGTCAAATAGCCCTTACACAGCCTGGAGGTGTGTTTGGGGTCATTGTCCTGTTGAAAAATAAATTATGGTCCAACTAAACGCAAACCGGATGGAATAGCATGTCGCTGCAAGATGCTGTGGTAGCCATGCTGGTTCAGTAGACCTTCAATTTTGAATAAATCCCCAACAGTGTCACCAGCAAAGCACCCCCACACCATCATACCTCCTCCTCCACACCAGCATACTTGTGAAGTGAAAACCATTTCAGGTGACTACCTCTTGAATCTCAACAAGAGAATGCCAAGAGTGTGCAAAGCAGTAATCAAAGCAAAAGGTGGCTACTTTGAAGAACCTAGAATATGACATATTTTAAGTTGTTTCACACTTTTTTGTTATGTATATAATTCCACGTGTTAATTCATCGTTTTAATGCCTTCAATGTGAATCTACTTTTTTCATAGTCATGAAAATAAAGAAAACTCTGAATGAGAAGGTGTGCCCAAACTGTTGGTCTGTACTGTATATCTGTCTGTGCTTCCATAACATAGAAGAATGCTTTGCTGGTGTCAAAGAGGTGTTTCCAAACCACTAAAGTACTAAGGGCTGGAACATCTCCTCGCTCCCCCTCCCATTCCTGTCCCTGCTTGACTGACAGTCATCTGGAAGCCGAGCCCTGTATCCAAATCTCATTCCTGTGCTGTGCATACAAATTGTGCACAGGTGTGAGATTATGGAAGGAGGGTTCAGATTCCAGCTGACTGTCAATCAAGCAGAGAAAAAGATAGGAGGGGAAGCAAGGAGGAGTTACAGTCCTCAGGACTTCAGGGGCTTGGGAACATGGGAACACCTCTTTGATACTTGGCACTAGAAAATAAAAGCATTCTCATAAGTTATGGAAGAACAGAGAGATAAATGAGAGGTACCATGTGTCTCCTTGTCCTAACAGCTATGTAATAGTTTCAGCCATTTGGAACATGAGTTGCAGCCAACAGATTCTATTTGAAAGGGGAATGTCTGTAATTTTGTGTTAGTGAGGCACAGGAGGAGTCTAAAGTATAAGTAGGTGACAGTGGCGTTGCGACCCGGGTGCGGGGGGTGCGGCCCGCACCGGGTGACACCAACCTAATGGGGTGACACCAAGACGCTCCGTAGCCGCACCCCCCCAGCTACACAGACACCACCGTCAGCACAACCCCCCCCCCCCCCCCCCCCGCGCTGTGTGTGCCCGTCCCGTCCATCAGCAACCCCCCTCTTTCTCCTGCACTGTGCGCCCGTCCATCATCACACCCCCCTCACCTTCACCAGCATTGTGCCCGGCCTCCGCTCCCACGTCTGCGCCGGCCTGACGTCACACCGTATGGCCGCGCAGGAGGACGTCAGTTACGTCACTCGCACGGCGCCCGGTGAGAAGGAGCGCTGCGCTGGATGGGTGAGTGTGTGTGTCTGTCTCTATCTATGTTTGTGTGTGTGAGACTCTGTGTGTGTGTGACTCTGTGTGTGTATGAGACTCTGTGTGTGTGACTGTGTGACTCTGTGTGTGTGTGTGACTGTGAGTGTGTGTCTCTCTGACTGTGTGTGTGTATTTGTGTGTGAGTCTCTCTGTGTTGTATGTGGTTTTTTTTGTGTGTGTGTGTGTGGGGGGGGGGGGGTATAACCAGCAATCTATTGTGGGGAACCTGCAAGGGAACCTGCGGCCTAATGTGGGGAAACTACTACCAAGTGTGGGGAGTCTATGCTACCTTATGTGGGGAGTGTATGCTCCCTTATGTGGGGAGTCTATGCTACCTTTTGTGGGGAATCTGTGCTACCTAATGTGGGGAAATTGCTACCTAATGTGGGGAATCTGTGCTACCTAATGTGGGGAATCTGTGCTACCTAATGTGGGGAAATTGCTACCTAATGTAGGGTAACTGGTACCTACCTAATGTGGGGGAACTGGTACCAAATGTGGGGAATCTATGCTGCCTAATGTGGGGAATAGATGCTACCTAATGTGGGGGAACTGCTGCCTACCTAATGCTCCCCCCCCTGGCAGTAGCACCCTCATCATCCACCAGCAACACCCCCCCCCCCCCAGCAGCACCTCCATCAGCAGATCCTGATGGTGGATGATGGCGGTGCTCCTGCCAGGAGGATGATCCTGCCGATGGATGATGGGGATGATACTGCCAGGGGGGATGGCTAGTAGCACCCTCATCATCCTCCAGCAACACCCCCGAGTAGTAGCACCCCCATCATCCACTAGCAACACCACCAATACCCCCCTCCCGTGGTAATAGCATCAGCTAACGGATGTTGAGGGGTGTTACTGCGGTTGTGGTATTATATTCAGAGGGTGCACTGTATGGCAACGTTATATTCAGAGGGCGCAGTTTGTGGTAGTATTATATTCAGAGGGCGCAGTTTGTGGTAGTATTATTAGAGATGAGCGAACTTGCAGTAAATTCGATTCGTCACAAACTTCTCGGCTCGGCAGTTGATGACTTATCCTGCGTAAATTAGTTCAGCCTTCAGGTGCTCCGGTGGGCTGGGAAAGGTGGATACATTCCTAGGAAAGAGTCTCCTAGGACTGTATCCACCTTTTCCAGCCCACGGGAGCACCTGAAAGCTGAACTAATTTATGCAGGAAAAGTTATCAACTGCCGAGCAGAGAAGTTTGTGACGAGTTGAATTTACTGTAGTTTGCTCATCTCTAATTATTATATTCAGAGGGCGCAGTGGGAGGTAGTATTATATTCAGAGGGTACAGTATGTGGCGGTATTATATTCAGGGGTACAATATGTGGCAAATTTATATTCAGGGGTACAGTATGTGACAGATTTATATTCAGGGGTACAGTATGTGGCAGATTTATATTCAGGGGTACAGTATGTGGCAGATTTATATTCAGAGGGTACAGTATGTGGCAGATTTATATTCAGAGGGTGCAGTATGTGGCAGATTTATATTCAGAGGGCGCAGTTTGTGGTAGTATTATATTCAGAGGGTACAGTATGTGGTAGTATTATATTCAGTGGGTACAGTGTGTGGCGTTATTATATTCAGGGGTACAGTATGTGGCAGATTTATATTCAGAGGGTACAGTATGTGTTGGTATTATATTCAGAATGTACAGTGTGTGGTAGTATTATATTCAGAGGGTACAGTGTATGGAAGGTTTATAATCAAAGAGTATAGTGTATAGTAGTATTATATTTAGAAGATACAGTGTCTCTCAGGTTTATAATAATAATTGTTTTCATATAGAGGATGAGAATGCGCTGACATAGTGAGGAGACGTCTGGGCGTCACATTCTGCAGAGAGAAGTTTTAGCTGGAACAAGTCCTGGCGGTATGTACCATCCGAATTAGATAAGGGAAGACTATAGAGAAGACGTCACCTGTAGTCACTGATATCATTGTACATTCTCCTCACTATAGAGAAGACGTCACCTGTAGTCATTGATATCATTGTGTATTCGCCTCACTATAGAGAAGACGTCACCTGTAATCACTGATATTGTGTATTCTCCTCACTATAGAGAAGACGTCACCTGTAGTCACTGATATCATTGTACATTCTCTTCACTATAAAGAAGACGTCACCTGTAATCACTGATATCATTGTGTATTCTCCACACTATAGAGAAGACGTCACCTGTAGTCACTGATATCATTGTGTATTCTCCTCACTATAGAGAAGACGTCACCTGTAATCACTGATATCATTGTGTATTCTCCTCACTATAGAGAAGACGTCACCTGTAGTCACTGATGTCATTGTGTATTCTCCTCGCTATAGAGAAGACGTCACCTGTAGTCAGATATTGTGTATTCTCCTCACTATAGAGAAGATGTCACCTGTAGTCACTGATACCATTGTACATTCTCCTCTCTACATCAGAGCTGTAGTCACTTGTCAGTTCTACAGTTAGGTCAGTGAAACTACAACTCCCAGCATAACCTCACCACTGCTCAAAGGGGTACTCTACTGGAAAACATTTTTTTTTAATCAGCTGGTGCTACAAAGTTAAACAGATTTGTAAATTACTTCTATTTAAAAATCTTAATCCTTCCAGTACTTATTAGCTGCTGTATAAGCGATTCACAGGAAGTTATTTTCCTTTTTAATTTATTTTCTGTCTGACCACAGTGCTCTGTGCTGACACCTCTGTCCATGTCAAGAACTGTCCATAGTAGGAGCAAATCCCCATAGCAAACCTATCCTGCTCTGGACAGTTCCTGACATGGACAGAGGTGTCAGCAAATAGCACTGTGGTCAGACTGGAAAGAACTACACAACTTCCTGTGGAGCATACACCAGCTTATAAGTACTGTAAGTATTAAGATTTTAAATAGAAGTAATTTAAAAATCTGTTTAACTTTCTGGCACCAGTTGATATAAAAGTAAATGTTTTCCAGTGGAGTACCCCTTTAAGTAATTCTGGGAGCTGTATATTTCAATGGTGAAAACTTCTTTAACACTTTCCCATTCTGTGGCAACTGGTATATCTGATTATTATACTGGAATTTCTCACAATGCGCTACACCAGTGGTGTCTGTCACAACAGGCTAAAAACTTACTGAGGGGGGGGGGGGTATGGGGGTGACACCATTTTCTACCGCACCGGGTGACACCAACCCTAGCAACGCCACTGGTAGGTGATAAGATAACAGTAAAATGTTGTGGGCACTTTAAGATGATATTTGGAGACAGGTTGTATCCCGGCGTATAAGACGGGGGTCGTCTTATACGCCGGGTATTGGGGTCCGGCATAGGAATACTTATGATTATCTGCCCGCCCGGCTCCTGTGTGCGGCTGCAGGCGGGGGCCAGCGAGAGCATGTACAAACTAATAACTGTATACTTCAAAACCAGGGTGCCTCCAGCTGTTGTGAAACTACAACTCCCAGCATGCCCGGACGGCAAACAGCTGGAGGCACCCTGGTTTTTAGTATACATGAATTCGTTTTTATATGCTCTGGCCGGCCCCCGCCTGCAGCCACACACAGGAGCCGGGCGGGCAGATAATCATAAGTATTCCTATATCGGACATCCCTGTGTCCCGAAAAATCTTTTCGGGACATAAGGATGTCCGCAGGTCACTAACCATTCCCCGGCCGCCGCGCGTCCTCCTCCGTTCCTCCTGCGGTCTTCATCCGGTCCTCCTTCTGCGCTTCTCCACCTCTCTATGGTTGTACACACGGGACGTCAGTGACGTCCCGTGCGTACAACCATAGAGGCGCAGGAGGACGAGTGCCGGCCGGGGCCTGGTGAGTGACCGGCGGCGCGTCATCTACAGTGTTCCGATCACCGCTCCTCCGGTCCCGGGACTGCTGCTATGGTCCATAGGCCATAGCAGTAGATTGTGACCCCGGGCCGGAGGAGCAGTGACCGGAACACTGTGGGGGACAGTACACAGACATACAGCCTCCAGCCATACACTGTATATGGCTGGAAGTTGTATGTCTGTGGGGGGAGCTGCCTACTAATGTGGGGGGAGCTGCCTACTATTGTGGGGGAGGCAGCTGCCTACTATTGTGGGGGGAGCTGCCTACTATTGTGGGGGAAGTGCCTACTATTGCAGGGGGGAGCTGCCTACTATTGTGGTTGGAGCTGCTGACTATTGTGGGGGGTAGCTGCCGACCTAATGTGGGGGGGCTGTCGACTATTGTGGGGGAACTGCCGACCTAATGTGGGGGAGCTGCTGACCTAATGTGGGGGAACTGCTGACCTAATGTGTGGGAGCTGCTGAACTAATGTGGGGGAGCTGATGACCTAATGTGGGGGAACTGCCGACCTAATGTGACCTAATGTGGGGGAGCTGCTGACCTAATGTGGGTGAACTGCTGACCTAATGTGGGGGAGCTGCTGGCCAAATGTGGGGGAGCTGCTGACCTAATGTGGGGGAGCTGCTGACCTAATGTGGGGGAACTGCTGACCTAATGTGGGGGAGCTGCTGACCTAATGTGGGGGAACTGCTGACCTAATGTGGTGGAGCTGCTGATCTAATGTGGGGGAACTGCTGACCTAATGTGGGGGAGCTGCTGACCTAATGTCGGGGAACTGCTGACCTAATGTGGGGGAGCTGCTGACCTAATGTGGGGGAACTGCTGACCAAATGTGTGGGAGCTGCTAACCTAATGTGAGGGAACTGCTGACCTAATGTGGGGGAACTGCTGACCCAATGTGTGGGAGCTGCTGACGTAATGTGGGGGAGCTGCTGACCTAATGTGGGGGAACTGCTGACCTAATATGGGGGAGCTGCTGACCTAATGTGGGGGAGCTGCTGACCTAATGTGGGGGAACTGCTGACCTAATGTGTGGGAGCTGCTGACCTAATGTGGGGGAGCAGCTGACCTAATGTGGGGGAGCTGCTGACCTAATGTGGGGGAACTGTTGACCTAATGTGGGGGAACTGCTGACCCAATGTGTGGGAGCTGCTGACCTAATGTGGGGGAGCTGCTGACCTAATGTGGGGGAGCTGCTGACCTAATGTGGGGGAACTGCTGACCTAATGTGGGGGAGCTGCTGATCTAATGTGGGGGAGCTGCTGACCTAATGTGGGGGAACTGCTGACCTAATGTGTGGGAGCTGCTGACCTAATGTGGGGGAGCTGCTGACCTAATGTGGGGGAACTGCTGACCTAATGTGTGGGAGCAGCTGACCTAATGTGGGGGAGCTGCTGACCTAATGTGGGGGAGCTACCTACTATTGTGGGGGAACTATACTGCCTAGTTAATATGGGGGGAACTACAAGGTACTGTACATCGCGGTTGGAGGGGTAGTCTTATACGGCAAGTATATCCCAAGCTCTATATTTTAACTGTAAAAGTTGGGGGTCGTCTTATACGCCCAGTCATCTTATACGCCGGCATATACGGTATGTATGTTAATCTAAGTATTTTCATCTGTATTAGAGAGGGTTATCGAGGATTTGAAAAAATACAGCTGATTTCTTCAGAAATCTGCACCACATCTGTCTTCGGGTTGGATGTAATATGGTAGTTCAGTTCTATTGAAGTGAATGGAGCTAAATTTTAATAACACACATAACCTGAGGACAGGTGTGCTGCTGCTGTTTATCTATTCTTTGATAATCCCTTTAAATGCATGATTGAGAACCAGCAGAAAACGAGGCCTAGAAAAAGTGGGATTGAGGAGCAAGAGTAAAAACAAACAACTTATTGAATTAAAGTCTTCCAAGCAGGTTCCTGGAACGCCGTGACGGCATGACGTGCTAGCCGTCTCTCCTCCCTCTCCACCCTCTCTCTCCCCCTCCGATGGTAAACTTGCCCCCCCGCCCGATGAGGATGGTGCCTGCCCGGGATCATGCCTTGGATTCAGCTGCGCTGTGGAGAAGCATCCGGCTGCATGGGAACCAGAAGGAGTGACTGGCCCTCAGAAGGGGAGCCTTATGTGCGATATGTGCGGGGAAGCGAGCCGGTCACGTGAGTAGTGACGGTGCTCAGGAGGGCCTGCAGCGTCCGGAGCCCACCGCAGGAGTGCGGGTCACCGTGTGCTGGAGGCACGGCAACGGAGAAACCACTGGAGCGAGGTAGGACTTTTTCTTGGCCCCTGCTGCTCTTCCACCCCTTGCTCCAATATGTGTCTGGACCATGGAGGTTCTATGTTGTGCCATTATTAGAGTGGTGGACGGCGTGGCTCAGGCCAGTTTTAATCAAGACCCAGATGGACAGTGTTCACTCCACAATTACGCCAGTGTTCTTGGAGCGGCTTCTTGAATTATGGCACCGAAAAGCCACCTAGGAAACAGTCAGCTCAGAGATAAAGAGAAATCAAATTCAGGAAAACTGGAAAAGTTGTGGAGTTCTCCATCTTCTAACAATAAAAATAAAGGCCCTTGGAGCGTGGCTTGACACGCTGGAGCGAGGACGCCTAGTGTGAGATCACACCCCAAAAAGAAGAAAAAGGTACCTAAAGATCCCAGCCATCGTCCGAGCCGCATCACAAGCTTCTTCAAGCTGGTTCCAGTCCCCCAGGAGTCGGAGAAGAAAGCGCGCCGGTCTCTCTCTGCCCTGCCGGCGCCGGCGCACGTAACTTCCCCGCTCTCAGACTCTGCAGTTCCAGTAATGGCGGTGGATGCGAGAGCAGGAGACTCTCACCGCAGCCGCACCGCTACACAGCTGGGGACACCCTCTACTCCACCACCGATAACCCAAGTAAGGACTGTACCCTCTCCATCTGTGACAGCTAACCCTGCGCTGATCTGTACCAGCCAGCTGAAGCCCTGTCCTACTTTGCCCCCTCATCTCCCTGCCCCCACAGCATCCCCTGTAATGGAGCAGGGGCAGGGATCTCAGACATTAGCCACATATGCAGCAGCCAGCAAAAATATGCACCCCAGCAACCAGCCCACGGCTTCTGCTGTGGTGGATGGCAAACATGCTTTTAACCCCTCGATGCCCCAGCTCCTGCCCTGAGAGTCCCAAGCTAGGTCTCTCACCACAGCAATCTGCCATGGATAACCCAGCTCCAGCCACTAAAGACTCTCTTGCTATAACTGAACAATGGCAGACTGTGAAGCGCAAATCTACACCTAAAGTTTCTCAACTTCAGTATTCGCAACACAGCCCTGCCTCCCTAATCTCTGGCCAGGTGCCACATGCACCGGTTCTGGGACCCCCTGCCAGAGATGTCACGGACTGGTCAGGTGATATGGACTCAGACGCCTCCAACTCGGGTAGGGGGTCGCAAGATTCCTCTGCAGACAGTGATATCCCTGAATACTGGGGTGAAAGCCCCCCAGCTAAGAAGAAATTGTTTAAGACACCGTCAAAGCTACGCCAACTCAGGCTTTGTGCTTCTGATTGTTCATCCTCACCCCTCAAAAGGGCTCACCTGCCAAGCACTCCTCTTTCACTAGGACTGCTGCTGCTTCTGTACCTTCAAATATGGCATACACTGCTCCTGCTCCTATATTACCCTCGCCAGAAGCGGCGGTTAATACCCTTAAGAACCACCCTGAACTGCAAGCCTTACAGGCCCTGCTCCCAACCAAGGCGGATATGCATGCTCCTGCCACAGACCTTCGCTCAGCCTGGACTCGGGACCTCAAACCGGTGAAGAAGGCTGTCTCCACTCTTCAAGATAGGGTGAATAGGCTTGAGGAACAACAATCTGCCACACCCTTACAGATACAGAAACTACAAGAGACAACAGCGAATCTGACCATGCAAAATGCCCTGACTGTAGACCATATTGACGACATGGACAACAGAAATCACAGAAATAATATTAAAGGTCTACCAGAATCGGTGCTACCCAATGATCTTCCTGGCACGCTCCAGAGACTATTCAATGAAATTATTCAGAAGCCTGCGGACTCACCAGTTGAATTAGACAGAGCACACCGGGCCCTGAAAGCCACAAATCCTGATCCCAAGAAACCGAGGGATGTGATCTGCAGGGTGCATCACTTCCTCCAGAAGGACGAGATTATGCGCAAGGCTCGCCACCTTAAGAATACAACGTATAATGGGACTCAGATTCACCTGTACCCTGATCTCTCCTGGCGTACGCTGCGGCTGAGGACCTCGCTGAAGCCCCCTACTTCAAGTTATTCAGAACGCGCAAATCGTATACAGATGGGGATTTCCCTTTTGACTGTCGGCTAGACATGGGACGACTTCTGCAACCCTCAGATGTCCTGCTGACTTGCCAAAATTCCTTGCTACGTTCAAACTCACTGCAATGCACCTACCGGACTGGGATCAGTTGTTTATTTGGCCACCACAGAAACCTCCTCCTGTCCCGCCCACAGGACGTCTGCCCTCGCCTAGACAGCACGAAAGATCGCTGACTCCATTGCCCCAACGACAGAACCGTGCCACCTGACTCTGTTACACCCAGTGGTTTGCACTTCTATAACGACTCAGGACTGGCCTGAACACACTCTGTTTATTGCTACCTTCTGACTCCTATCCCCCAAGTCTACAGCTTTATTGTTGAGATATGTTTGCTTGTCTTATGTTAATGGTGTTCACTTCCCTACCTCGGCTCACCCCACTGTGGGACTTTTACTGTTATGGGGTGTCCCCGTATTTCTGCCTCCCATTCTATAGTCTCCATTCGGGCTTCTATGCCCGCACAGCTTATCCATAGCTTGTTTCCCATATGCGCCCTTCACCCTGAATGTTGTGATGAGCTCCTTTAGTTGTCTAACGGTCATACTTAGTTTTGTATGATGTTATTTGTGTTTGTTTTCGTGTACGCCTTGCTCTGGTGTGCCTTCTACGCTACCCGTCTTAGTGTAAACATCGGACTGGATCCGATTAGGTCTCAGGTCCTTATGACTTCTCTCTTTAGTCCCTGTATATCCGTGTCTGTGCGGATATTGACACCTCTTCCTATTCCTGCCTTATACCTCTGTGTTCATCTTCTCTCCTACAGGTTACCTGATCTCTTGTGGTGCTGGCCTCCCGATCCGATCATCCCCTTGATGTCCCACCTCCTGGGTGAGTCAACTGCTATCCCTGCACACACATATGATGGCTGACATTAATGTCACATCCCTTAACGTTAAGGGATTTAACACCCCCGAAAAAAGAGTGCAGACCCTGTACTCACTGCACAAAAAGAGAATACACATGGTGGCACTGCAGGAGACCAATTTTAAGGAGGGTCATCTTCCCTCAGGCACTAATAGATATTATCCGACCTGGCTTAATAGTGTCAACCCTGAGTCCAGGACGAAGGGGGTTTCACTGACCTTTCACAAGTCGCTCCCGGTTAAAATTTTTCCTCCTCTGTAGACCCGAATGCAAGGTTCATCTTCGCTAATTGCTCCCTCTTTGACAAGTCGATAACTATAGCGTCCATATATGCTCCAAACCGTGACCAGGTACCTTTCCTAATTAAAACACTAGATGCACTGGCCCAGTTTGCTACGGGACCTGTCATACTCTGCGGGGACTTTAATCTCCCCCTTTTTCCTTTGACCGACACTTCTTCAGGTCACTCCTACATATCTCATAGTCGACTAAGGTCCCTGAGACAGAAACTTCACTCCCTGCAGTTATTAGATGTCTGGAGAACTTTGAGCCCCCAAGACCGTGACTATACTTTCTACTCTCATCCTAGGAAATCATACAGTCGGATTGACTATATCTTTTGCTCGCACTTCCTGCTTCCTGCTCTTCACTCGGCTCTCTCCGACCACGCTCCTTTCACCTGCTCCTTCTCGATGTCGTCCTTTGCCAAACCCCATGCCTCCTGGAGGCTTAACGAATCCCTGCTCCTGGGTGACTTATGTCTGCAGGCTTTAAAGCAGACAGTCTCTAACTTCACCCGGGATCATATGCATGATACCTCTTCTCCACCGATCAAATGGGAGGCACTCAAATGTGTCCTACGGGGCGCCCTAGTGAGGCATGGGGCAAGAATTAAAAGGGAGGCCTCCGAGAAACTCTCCTCTTTGTTCCTACAGCTGTCAGCTCTTGAGACGCAACGCAAACAGACACAACTGGACACCACCTACAGAGACTTGATTAGAGTACGTCAGGAACTTCTGTCCCTATTAAATGCCAAACACCGTTATTACAAGCAGGTCACCGGTAGATTTTTCTATAAATGGAATAGTTAATCGTGCCGCCTCTTAGCAAATGCCCTGAGAGACAAGAAATCTTCCCTGTATATCCCTGCCATACATACAGGATCTGGCTCTGTTACTCACCTAACCCCGAATATATTGGAAGCATTCCGTAGTTATTATATGGCCCTTTATAATTTGCCCAAACCACTGGCCCTGCGGTCCCCAGGCAACACTACTTTTTTCTCCCTAGACCAACACATTACTGACACAAAGCTCCCACGACTATTCCCTGATGTTATTGCATCACTGGAGACTCCGTTCACTTCTGAGGAACTTGAGCATGCTATCTCGTCTTTGTCGGTCGGTCAAAGCCCGGGACCTGATGGCTATAGAGCCAAATTCTACAAGGTACTCAGGGCTGAACTGACTTCTCCAATTCTCGCAGCCTTTAACGATATTTCGGACTCCACCGGCATACCTCAATCCTTCCTAAGAGCTTTCATAACAGTGATCCCCAAGGAGGGAAAAGATCCCCTCTTGTGCCCCAGCTATGGGCCTATATCCCTGATAAATTCGGACGCTAAGCTGTTCGCAAAATTGATTGCAAATAGACTGTCTGGCCACATGGATTCCCTGGTCCATCCGGATCAGGTCGGTTTCATCCAAGGCAGGGAGGCGAGAGATAATACACTCCGCGCTTTCTCTATGATTTACCATGCTCATACTCAGCGCCTTCCGATGTTGTTGCTTTCGCTAGACGCGGAGAAGGCGTTTGACCGGATGGACTGGGAATTCATGTCTGCCACCCTGTCCCAGATTGGGCTAGGGCCCAATATTAGACAACGTATCATGGCCCTGTATAGACACCCCTTGGCACAGATCCGTATTAATGGCCAGCTCTCCGCACCATTTGAGATTTGTAATGGTACTAGACAGGGGTGCCCCCTCTCACCACTCTTATATATTCTCTGTATGGAGCATTTACTCAACGCGATCCGGAATAACCCGGACATTAGGGGAGTGCCAATGTCTCATGACCATTACAAATGCTCTGCATTTGCGGACGATGTTCTCTTATACCTTTCTTCCCCCCCTCACGTCCCTACCCTCCCTAATGGCCTCTCTGAACTCGTTTTCGGATTATAGTAATTATAAATTGAACCCTGTATGTGACTCTATCTCCACAGGAAGTGTCCCAACTGAAAGCTCTGTATCCGTTTAAATGGCAACCGATAGCCTTAAAATACCTAGGTGTTCATGTACCCACTAATCTTGAGGACACCTTTAGAGTCAATTTCCCCCCATTATTACAGCTACTACGTAGGGACTTGACTAGATGGGAGCGCAGGGACTTCTCCTGGCTAGGACGGATAAATATCTTCAAGATGAATGTGCTCCCTCGACTCCTTTACTTGTTTGCGGGTGTCCCGACGCACATCCCATGCTCCTTCTTGGGTCAAGTTGGAGAGGCGCTCTAGTGGTAAAACACTATGCTATGGACGTTGAAACCCCACTCTATCCTCCGCTCTGCTTCCACACTACCTCCTGTCATGGACTCGATAGCAAAAACTTTCGTATCGGCGTATTTGAGTAGTCATTGCCTAATATCCCCAGACGGCCCATTGACTCCCCTCTTTGGTAATGTGGCCTTCCCTCCTGCCCTCTCTTCCTCTACATTTCTATCATTCCACCGCGCAGAGGGTACTACATTTCACTCTGTCCTCACACATGACAATCTGAAACCCCTCCCTGACATTTTAGGTGATGCCCCTCACTCATTATTGCACTCCTTTCAGTACAATCAGTTGAGGCATTTTTATCGCTCCAATAAAACCTCCCTCAATCTTCATAGACAACTTACTGATTTTGAGAACTTATGCACTGCCTCTAGTACTGTTCCCCATGCGGTGAGTGTGGTGTACTCCATGCTCCTGCATACGGACTCTTCTACTCCCTTGCCCTTCAGAACTGCATGGGAAAAGGAAATTGGCACTGACATCTCAGATGCTGATTGGGGAAGGGCTTTAACCCTCTGTCATAGATCTTCCATCCCATGCAGGATACACGAGACTAATTATAAAATCATCTCTCGTTGGTACAGAGTGCCAGCTCTCCTCTCCCGTATATACCCCTCCATCTCGGATTCTTGCTGGAGGTGTGGCGATCGAGGGGGTACCATGACCCTCATATGGCTTTCTTGCCCCCAGCTCAATAACTACTGGACCTTGGTCTTGGACATGATTCATACCCTCACCTCCCTCGCCCTTCCAAGGGATCTGGCCACCCTTCTGCTCTCCATCCTCCCTCGAGACTCACCTAAACTCGCTTCCAAATTAAGGCACTTTTTATTGCAGTCTGCCAGATCAGTAATCCCCAGACTCTGGAAGTCTTCTATAGCCCCCACTCATTCCTCCTGGCTTAAGGAAGTTTCGCATATTTGTAGAATGGAGGAACTACTGGCAGACTCCAGACGCCAATGCACCAAATTTCATGAGGTATGGGCCCCCTGGCTAGTTTATATCTCCTCACCTGATTTTAGGACCCAACACGCAGACGGATAGAGGGGATGATCGGTGGATGGGGATTCGTCTGGAGAGGTATGTGCACCGCGAGAGATTATCGATATACTGCTCTTACCGTTCAACCTGTGCTGTTTATTTCTTATTCCTAAATTACTTTTTCTCTTTCTTTCCTGTTCTCTTTTCCTACTTCTCTATCCCCCCTCCCTCTCAGGTCGACTCCCAACATGTTTGTCTTCTTGCTTCCACCATCCTTACCCTCCCCTTCCCCATCTCCCCTGTGTTTTCCCTTTTCCTTTTCCTTAACCTCCTTCCCTCTCATCTTTTCTTTCCTTTCTTTTCCGCTGCTTTTCCCTTCCCTTTCCCTTTCCTTTCATTTTCCCTCCTACCCTAGATACCTAATTAGAGTCAGGGTTGACCCACCCTTGCTTCCGCACCACCTATGTTTCTGCTACCCACTTATGACTATGTGACGTGAACATTGGCTCGTTGAAGTGGGATCATAGTTGAGTAAATCATAGATTGTTCCTACTAACTGGCTGATCCCACTGAGATAAGTGGTCGCCACTTGATCGCACGGTACTGTGGAAGCATAATACTGTTACCTGACTGCGTTATGCGCATTATCTACTTTGCTTCATGCCAACTTTGTTATATGATTGTTTTCTACCTGACAATATTTTTTTTCTCACTCTTTGGTCAATGTTATATATGGTATGTGTTGAATAAAAACATTATTTTGAAAAAATAAAGGCCCTTCTCCCATGACAAGTAGGACGGGCTCAAGATATGAAGTATTGTCCCGGGAGGAGGGAGAGGGTGTGAGAGAGAAACAGCCCAATGACCAGATGTTACAGATTATCCTTGCAGAACTTCAGCAGTGCAATGCAGCACTTAAAGACTTAGCCACTCAACTGGGGACGGTAACCAGTGAAGTATCCTTTATCCGAGACGACCTTAATAAAATCAGAGAGAGGGTGTTGGTGATAGAACAAGGAGTACCCGAAATTAAATCTAAAGTAGACTTGGTCAAAATTACAACAGATAATCTGAGCCAGGAAAACTCTCTATTAAAAAAGAAGCTAATAGACATGGAGGACAGATCCAGGCATTTAAATATATGATTAATTGGTTTGCCCGAGTGGGAAGAAGGGGCTTCCCCTGTTGAATTTTGTGAATCTTGGATTAAAAAGACTTTTAGTGACATTAAATTCTCAAATATGTTCAAAATTGAACGGGCTCACAGGGTTTCTGGAAAGTGTCCACCCCCGGGTTCACCACCTAGAACAATCTTAATGAAATGATTGCTGTCAGATTATAGAGACTCTTTGTTGAGACGAGCAAGGAATATGCCTGGATTAATGTGCAATAACTCTCGCATTTCACTCTATCCTGACTTCTCTAGGGAGACCCAAGTGTCAAGGGCTTCCTTTGGGGAAGTCAGGAAGAGGCTGCATAGGGCGAATATAGGTTTCTCAGTTTTTTTCCCTGACAGATTAAGAGTAAACTTTAAGGAGAGTGTGCTATTTTTTCTGGATCCTAAGCAGGCAAATGAATGGCTTGAATCCCAGGGGCTTTAAAAACTAGCAAATGTTATAATAATCTAAGTTGGTCGGTTGGTTCCCTTGGGGGGTGGGGTGTTATTGGGGGGGTGGGAATGGGCGTAAGGTAAAGAGGCCTTATGCGTTACAACATAGTAAGGCCAGTTAGGGGGGAGGGGAGGGAAAACAAGGGATCCCTGGAAGCAGTGGGATTTTTTTTATTTATTAATTTTTTCTGTTTAGATGATTAAGATTATATCGTAGAATGTGAGGGGAATGTAAGACAGAGTGAAGAGGTGTGCAATATTCGATCAAATTACACGCTACCACCCGGCGATAGTGGCACTATCAGAGACCCATCTGACGTATGAGACATCTTATAGAGCCTCTAGACATTGGGCGGGTAAGGAATTCCATGTGGTATTTTCTAGTTATTCTATGGGGGTATCAGTTTACATTCATAAATCTATTCCATGGGAGATATTTGCTAAAAAAGATTGATGATAGGGGTAGATTTGTATTTTTGCATGGTTGTTTTGATAAGCTGGAGATGATCCTAGCCTTTATTTACATTTGGCCTCCCTTTTCTTTGGAAATATTGGTCGAATTGTTGCAGTTCCTTGACACTAGGTCCGGCGTTCCTCTCATAGTGGCAGGAGATTTTAATGTGGTAGTGGATACTCATAAAGATAGGGTTGGGAGTACAGCCTATTCCACTATCAGGACTTTGCTTAGTAAATTCTTAGAGGAAGTCGGATGGCTAGACTTGTGGAGGGCGCAATATGGAGAATACACTAAATTTATGTGTTATAGTGCCTCTTTCCAAGCCGCATCTCACATTGATTTATTTTTGGGCAATAAGGAGATTAGAGGTAGGGTTAAAAAATGATATGCCATCCCTGCTCTATTTCGGATCATACCCCTTTAATGTTAATTTTAGATACAGGCCAAGGTAGGGAGCCTATAATGCCTTTAAGAATAAATTCACATTGGTTGACAGTTTTGGGGAGAGACAAATTTTTGGAAAGGGAGATCAAAGCCTTCTGGCAAATTAATAGAAACTCTGCAGATGTTAGGATAGTTTGGAACATATGGGATAAGGTCGGAGTTTATAAATTGGATAAAGCTTCTCTATGTTTAGCCATCTGCTAAAATAATTTTGGGGGAAACCCTGTCGAGAGGTTTTGAATTGGGCAGAGGGACCGGTCAAGGGTGTCCCCTCTCACCCCTCCTATTTTCTCTCTATATAGAACCCCTAGCTAATATGATAAGAAAATTGCCTAAGGTGGAGGGGCTAGTCATAGACAAGGAGGAGCACAGACTTTCTTTATATGCAGATGACCTCCTTCTCTTCATTCAGGACCCGGTGGGGGCACTGCCAAAGATTATTGAAGCTTTTACAAGATTTGGCAGATACTCTGGGCTAGAGATCAATTGGAAGAAGTCATTTGTAATGCCCATTGGGTTCAGTCTGGAAGAGAGGGAGGGTCCACTTAAAATAGTGAAAGAGGGGGAGGAATTGGAGTATTTGGTGGTCAAAATTACAATCGACCCCCATAAATTTATGGAAGTTAATCTGAATCCCTTAATAAAGAAAATTGAAAAGAAGATGCAGGTTTGGGGAAAATTCCCTCTATCCATGGCTGATAAAGTGGCACTGATCAAGATGATAATCCTGCCTCAGGTTCTTTTTGTTTTGAATACTGCTCCGGTGTGAATTTTGGTTCGATCAGGTTCGATCAATTCCAATGGAAATTACATCAGTTTATATGGGGGAGGAAAAGACTGAGACTTAAATATGAAGTGCTGTGCGCCAAATAAGTTGAGGGGGACTGTGCGGCTCCTAACTTTAAACTTTACTTCTTGGCTTGAATACTTAAATTTATATTAGGACGGGATAATAAATTATGCTTACAACAGTGCTGCTTAATGAAGGAGTGTACGGGATACAGGGTGCTGGAATGTTTAGAGTAAAAAAAAATAGATACATCTTTCTCTTATGGGAGGATGATTTTGAAGGGGTGGTACTTAATGAAAAAAATTATAGGGGTCAAGGGTAGCACGGAGTTTTCGCCTTCATGGTATAATAAAAATCTTACAGAATTTTTGAAAATGGAGGATGCCATGTTTTGGGTTAAACACGGGGTTGTACACATATCTCAAATAATGGTGGGGGAGAGGATGATAACTTTGAATGAGTTAATTAATAAATATTCACTTAATAGCAACCAATATTTTAGGTTTCTTTTACTGAGGTACGCTGTTAATAGTTTGGGAAGTAAGGAAGATTTGATAATTCAGAATTTTTTTTTTTTGCTAATTAAGCTAATTAAGAAAAATGTACAAGGGAAAAAATTCTTGGTCACAATGTATGGGCTATTTGTTAAGGAAACTGTGAAAAGTTTTAATTTGAAGTATAGAGCACTTTGGTCTAAGTGGCTGGGATATGTGTCTGAGACTCAATGGCAGAGTAGTCTGAAAAACATCCCTAACATTTCAGTTAACAATAATTATCGGTTTATGCAACTCCGCATAATATATAACATGTACTTGGCGGCGAAACAACTCGCTAAGATGAACCCTCAACGGGGATCCATCTGCCCAAGATGCTCATGGAATGAAGCAGACTTTGTCCACGTGATATGGGGTAGTCAGAAACTTGCTGATTACTGGGTGGAAGTTAGAGATAATATTAATCGTAAATTAGGGATAAATATTGAACTGACAGGTAGACAAGTTATCCTTGGGGAATCTCTGCAAGGGGGCACCCACATACAACTAATTAACAAGTTTTTATTTTCTGCTAAACTACTAATACTAAGAGTATGGCTCTCGGTTAAGGTCCCAAGAATTGAAGAAGGGTTGTTTTTGGTAGACAAGATTAAGAAATATGAATATCTTAGGGCCCAAACGACAACCAAACAAAAGCAGAGATGGAAAAAGAGGTGGGAACAGTGGTAAATGATTAATTATTTTTTTTCTCTCCCACTGCTTCAGGGAAGGGGGTGGGGGGTGGGGGTAGGAGGGATGCTTTGTGGTTGTAAGTATATTGTTGATTGTATTGTTGATGATGTATTTCAATGTTGTTTAATATGGAGCTATTTTGGATATAAAAATAAAGAGGAAAATTTAAAAAAATTTAAAAAAAAGTCTTACAAGCACATTGAAAAATATAGAACACTATTTCTGTGATGTCCAAGAAAGACCTTCTAGAATAAAAGCATAGTCTAACAAACTAAAGAAAACAGAGGAGAAAAGGTACTGTGAGAGTTTTAAGAGATTGTATAGTTTAACCCCTTAAGGTCACTGGGCGTCCCTGTACACCCTGAGTCCGCTCCCTTTTTATAATGCGGGACAACAGTGGGTCGGGCCCAGTCTTTAACAACGTCCAGGACCCATGGTTAATAGCGTGCGGCACTGATCACTGCCTATTAACCCTTTAGACATGGCATTCAAAGTTGATCACCATGTCGAATGTGAAAGTAAACTGCTCTCGGCTAGCTGTAGCGAAATTACGGCGTCCCGAATAGCTGGCAGACACAAGGAGGGTCCTTACCTTCCTCCTGTGATGCAGATCGCCAAATGACTTCTCAGTGCCTGAGATCCAGGCATGAGCAGTCAAGCGCCAGAATCATCGATCAATGTTATCCTATGAGATAACAAAGATCGATGTAAAAGATCAGTTAGTGCAATATTATAGCCACTAGAGGGGGCTATAACTCTGCATAAAATTTTTTTTAAAAAAGTTAATGAAAATCATTTAACCCCTTCCCTAATAAAAGTTTGAATCACTCCCCTTTCCCCATTTAAAAAAAAAAACTGTCTAATTAAAATAAACATATGTGGTATCGCCGCGTGCGGAAATGTCCGAATTGTAAAAATATATTGTTAACTAAACATCACGGTCAATGGCGTGCGCGCAAAAAAATTCCAAATTCTGCTAAAAACTTCAGATCCCAGTGCCCTCATACCGCCCCGTAAGCGGAAAAATAAGAAAGTTATAGGGGTCAGAAGATTTTAACGTATACATTTTCATGCATGTAGTTATGATTTTTTCAGAAGTACGACAAAATCATACTTATATAAGTAGGGTATAATTTTAATCTTATGGACCTACAGAATAAAGAGAAGGTGTCATTTGTACTGAAAAATGTACTGTGTAGAAATGGAAGCCCCCACAATTTACAAAATGGCGCAAAAAATTAGCCATCATGGGGATTTTTAGGTGCAAAATTGAAAGAATTATGATTTTTTAAAGTTAAGGAGGAAAAAACTAAAGTGCAAAAATGGAAAAACCCTCAGTCCTTAAGGGGTTAAAGGAAAACTGTCAGCCCATTCACCAACGAGGGGTCAATTACCTAAATATGTCCAGTAGGTCCTGAGATATGTCCCCCAGAAGATCCATTGCTAAATTCAGTGAATCACGCAGTAGAGCTTCGCAGGGGGTGGGGCTTCCTAGGACTAATTTACATATTAATTGTCTGTGACTTCACATCCTAGTGAAGTGGAGTCACTAAGCCCCGCCCCTTGTGAAGCCCCGCCTCCACTACACGATTAACTGAATTAAGCAGTGGATCTTCTGGGGGACATATCTCAGGACCTACTTGACATATTCAAATAAGTGACCCCTCGCTGGACTTCTGTTCAACCACACTATAACCCAACGTATAAGGTTTAGTGTGGGTGAACAGGCTGACAGTTTTCCTTTAAATCATTTTAACCCTTTAAGGACATAGGGCGTATCCATACGCCCCCGTTTCCAAGTCCTTAAGGACCGAGGGCGTATGGATACGCCCTGAGCATTTCCGGCCCCCGCCGCTAGCCGGAGGGGAGCCGGGGCCGGATGCCTGCTGAAATCGTTCAGCAGGCATCCCAGCATATCGCCCAGGGAGGTCATTATGTCCCCCCATGTCGGCGATTGCCGCAGATCGCTGGACAATTCAGTCCAGCGATCTGCGGCGGATTCCGGGTCAATCGGGTCTCCAGTGACCCGATGACCCGGAATTACTGGCTGATCGGGCATTAGTGCCTGGAATTACTGGCTGAACAGCCATTGCCAGCAGGGGTGAGGTGGCACTGGTGCCACCTCACGATCGCCCTGATTCGTCGTCCGGTTTCCCGGTCGACCAATCAGGGCGCCTGCTGCGGGTGTCACTCCCGCAACCCGCTCCGCCCCTCTTCTGGAGGACGTGAGCGGGTGCGGGGAGAACACCCCGGGTGCTGGGAACCCCGATCCCCGGCATCCCTGTTGGGATCGGGGCCCCAGGAGCGACGGCGGCGGCGGGACCGACATGTGCGGCGGCATCGTGGAGCAGCAGCAGGAGGTGAGTGACAGCCTCCTGCTGTTGCTTAGCAACAGCTCCCAGCATGCAAAAAGGGCATGCTGGGAGCTGTAGTTATGCAACAGCAGGAGGCAGACCACCACAACTCCCAGCATGCCCTTATGGGCATGCTGGGACTTGTAGTTTTGCAACAGCTGGAGGCACATTTTTCTATGGAAAAGTGTACCTTCAGCTGTTGCATAACTACAACTCCCAGCTTGCACAATCAGCTAAAGTGCATGCTGGGAGTTGTAGTGGTGCATCTGGTGGTTGCATAATTACAACTCCCAGCATGCCCGTTGGCTGTCGGTAACTGCTGAGAGTTGTAGTTTTGCAACAGCTGAAGGCACACTGAGTTAAGTAGCAAACCAGTGTGTCTCCAGCTGTTGCATAACTACAATCCCAAGCATCCCCAGCCAAAGTAGTATGCCTCCGGCTGTTGCATAACTACAAGACCCAGCATGCCCTTCCGCTGTCCGTACATGCTGGGGGTTGTAGCTTTTGCAACAGCTGAAGGCACAATGGTTGCAAAACACTGAGTTTGTTACAAAACTAGGTGTTTCACAACCTGTGTGTCTCCAGCTGTTGCAAAACTACAACTCCCAGCATGCACTGATAGACCGTACATGCTGGGAGTTGTAGTTTTGCAACAGCTGGATGTTTCTCCCCCCCAATATGAACGTACAGGGTACACTCACATGGGCGGAGGATTACAGTAAGTATCCGGCTGCAAGTTTGAGCTGTGGCAAATTTTCTGCCGCTGCTCAAACTGCCAGCGAGAAACTACTGTGAACCCCCGCCCGTGCGACTGTACCCTAAAAACACTACACTACACTAATACAAAATAAAATAAAAAGTACAAAACACTAAATATGCACATACCCCTACACAGCCCCCCTCCCCTCCCCAATAAAAATGAAAAACGTCTGGTACGCCACTGTTTCCAAAACGGAGCCTCCAGCGGTTGCAAAACTACAACTCCCAGCATGCACTGATAGACAGTACATGCTGGGAGTTGTAGTTTTGCAACAGCTGGATGTCCACCCCCCCAATGTGAACGTGCAGTGTACACTCACATGGGCGGAGGATTACAGTTAGTATCCGGCTGCAAGTTTGAGCTGTGGCAAATTTTCTGCTGCAGCTCAAGTTGCCAGAGAAAAATTACTGTGAACCCCCCGCCCGTGCGACTGTACCCTAAAAACACTACACTAACACAAAATAAAAAGTAAAAAACACTACATATACACATACCCCTACACAGCCCCCCTCCCCTCCATAATAAAAATGAAAAACATCTGGTACGCCACTGTTTCCAGAACGGAGCCTCCAGCTGTTGCAAAACAACTACTCCCAGTATTGCCAGATAGCCACTGACTGTCTAGGCATGCTGGGAGTTTTACAACAGCTGGAGGCACCCTGTTTGGGAATCACTGGCGTAGAATACCCCTATGTCCACCCCTATGCAAGCCCCTAATTCAGGCCTCTCACTTTGGAGCCCTGTCGTATTTGAAGGCAACAGTATAGGGCCACATATGGGGTATCGCCGTACTCGGGAGAAATTGTGTTACAAATTTTGGGGGGTATTTTCTGCTATTACCCTTTTTAAAAATGAAAATTTTTGGAAAAACAAGCATTTTAGGTAAAAAAAATTTTTTTTTTACATATACAAAAGTCATGAAACACCTGTGGGGTATAAAGGTTCACTTAACCCCTTGTTACATTCCCCGAGGGGTCTAGTTTCCAAAATGGTATGCCATGTGTTTTTTTTTTTTTGCTGTCCTGGCACCATAGGGGCTTCCTAAATGCGTCATGCCCCCAGAGCAAAATTTGCTTTCAAAAAGCCAAATGTGACTCCTTCTGTTCTGAGACCTGTAGTGCACCAGCAGAGCAATTTTCACCCTGATATGGGGTGTTTTCTGAATCGGGAGCAATTGGGCTTAAAATTTTGGGGGGGGTATTTTCTGCTATTACCCTTTTTAAAAATGTAAACATTTTGGGAAACCAAGCATATTAGGTAAAAAAAAAATTTTTTTTTACATATGCAAAAGTCGTGAAACACCTGTAGGGTATTAAGGTTCACATTACCCCTTGCTACGTTCCCCGAGGGGTCTAGTTTCCAAAATGGTTTGCCATGTGTTTTTTTTTTTTTTTTGCTGTTCTGGCACCATAGGGGCTTCCTGAATGCGGCATACCAACAGAGCAAATTTTGCTTTCAAAAAGCCAAATGTGACTCCTTCTGTTCTGAGACCTGTAGTGCGCCAGCAGAGCAATTTTCACCCTGATATGGGGTGTTTTCTGAATCGGGAGAAATTGGGTTTCAAATTTTGGGGGGTATTTTCTGCTATTACCCTTCTTAAAAATGTAAAATTTTTGGGAAACCAAGCATTTTAGGTTAAAAAATGTTTTTTTTTTACATATGCAAAATTCGTGAATCATCTGTAGGGTATTAAGGTTCACTTTACCCCTTGTTACGTTCCCTGAGGGGTATAGTTTCCAAAATGGTATGCCATGTGTTTTTTTTTTTTTTGCTGTCCTGGCCCCATAGGGGCTTCCTAAAGGTGACATGCCCCCCAAAAACCATTTGTCGCTCCTTCCCTTCTGAGCCCTCTACTGCGCCCACTGAACAATTAACATAGACATATGAGGTATGTGCTTACTCGAGAGAAATTGGGTTTCAAATACAAGTAAAAATTTTCTCCTTTTTACCCCTTGCAAAAATTAAAAAATTGGGTCTGCAAGAACATGCGAGTGTAAAAAATGAAGATTTTGAATTTTCTCCTTCACTTTGCTGCTATTCCTGTGAAACACCTAAAGGGTTAATACACTTACTGAATGTCATTTTGAATACTTTGGGGGGTCTAGTTTTTATAATGGGGTAATTTGTGGGGTATTTCTAATATGAAGACCCTTCAAATCCACTTCAAAACTGAACTGGTCCCTGAAAAATAGTGAGTTTGAAAATTTTGTGAAAAATTTCAAAATTGCTGCTGAACTTTGAAGCCCTCTGGTGTCTTCCAAAAGTAAAAACTCATAAATTTTATGATGCAAACATAAAGTAGACATATTGTATATGTGAACCCAAAAAAAAATTATTTTGAATATCCATTTTTCTTACAGAGAGCTTCAAAGTTAGAAAAATGCAAAATTTTCATTTTTTTCATCAAATTGGGGATTTTTCACCAAGAAAGGATGCAAGTTACCATAAAGTTTTGCCACTAAGTTAAAGTAGAATATGTCACGAAAAAACAATCTCGGAATCAGAATGATAACTAAAAGCATTCCAGAGTTATTAATGTTTAAAGTGACAGTGGTCAGATGTTCAAAAAATGCTCTGGTCCTTAACCACTTAAGGACCTAGGGCGTATGGATACGCCTTGACGTCCTGGTACTTAATGACCCAGGGCGTATCCATACGCCCGTGGGAATTTCGGTCCCCGCCGCGCACCGGGCGGGGACCGGGCCGGGGTGACTGCTGATATCAATCAGCAGGCACCCCGTGCAAATGCCCAGGGGGGTCATCAGACCCCCCCCCCCGTCGGCGATCGGCGCAAATCGCAAGTGAATTCACACTTGCGATTTGCGCCGATTCCGGGTCATACGGGTCTATTGTGACCCGGTGACCCGGAATAGAAGGGGGATCGCGGTTGTCTAAGACACCCACGATCCCCCTGTAAGCATAGGAGTGAGGTGGCAGGGTTGCCACCCTTCCTATCCCTGCTATTGGTCTGCTATTGGTCGTCAGAGGCGACGACCAATAGCAGACTAGCAGACCGGGGGCGGGGGGGTTAACTTTCGTTTACCCCGTCCTGCCCACCCACAATAGGCGGGGCAGAACGGGGAACCGAAGGGGACCAGGCGCCGACGTCCACTTACCCGTCCGGAGGCTGCGGCGACGTTGATTGGCGGGCGGCGTCACGTGCATCTGAAGAGGATGGCTGCCGGGATCCTACGGAAGCCGGTAAGTAGATCTGGAGGGCTACAGTCTGAGACCGTGGTCTCTAACTGTAGCCCTCCAGATGTTGCAAAACTACAACTCCCAGCATGCCCAGACAGCTGTTTGGGCATGTTGGAATATGTAGTTTTGCAACAGCTGGAGGGCTGCAGTTTGAGACCACTATACAGTGGTCTCTAAACTATATCCCTCCAGATGTTGCAAAACTACAACTCCTAGCATGCCCACATAGCTGTTTGTTGTCTGGGCATGCTGGGAGTTGTAGTTTTGCAACATCTGGAGGTCCACAGTTTGGAGACCACTGTGCAGTGGTCTAAAAACTGTAGCTCTCCAGATGTTGCAAAACTGCAATTCCCAGCATGCCCAGAAAGCAAACAGCTGTCTCGGCATGCTGGGAGTTGTAGTTGGGCACCTCCAGCTATTGCATAACTACATCTCCCAGCATGCCCTTCGGTGATTAGTACATGCTCGGAGTTGTAGTTTTGCAACAGCTGGAGGCACACTGGTTGGAAAATATTGAGTTAGGTAACAGAACCTAACTGAAGGTGTGCCTGCAGCTGTTGCAAAACTGCAACTCCCAGCATGCACGGTCTGTCAGTACATGCTGGGAGTTGTAGTTTTGAAACAGCTGGAGGTTTGCCCCCCCCATGTGAACGTACAGGGTACATTCACATAGGCGGGTTTACAGTAAATTTCCTGCTTCAAGTTTGGGCTGCGGCAAATTTTTTGCCGCAGTGCAAACTCCTAGCGGGAAATTCACCGTAACCCGCCAATGCGAATGTACCCTAAAAACACTATACTAGACTAACACCTAATAAAGGGTAAAACACTACATATACACCCCTTACACTGTCCCCCCCCCCCCCCCCAATAAACAATTTAAAATGTCTTGTACGGCAGGGTTTCCAAAACGGAGCCTCCAGCTGTTGCAAAACAACAACTCCCAGCATTTCTGGACAGCCACTGACTGTCCAGGCATGCTGGGAGTTTAGCAACAGCTGGAGGCACCCTGTTTGGGAATCACTGGCGTAGAATACCCCTATGTCCACCCCTATCCAATCCCTAATTTAGTCCTCAAATGCGCATGGTGCTCTCTTACTTCGGAGACCTGTCGTATTTCAAGGAAACAGTTTAGGGCCACATATGGGGTATCTCCGTACTCGGGAGAAATTACACTACAAATTTTGGGGGGGCTTTTTTTCCTTTTACTGCTTGTGAAAAGGAAAAGTTGGGGGCTACACCAGCCTGTTAGTGTAAATTTTTTTATTTTTTTACACTAACACGCTGGTGTTGCCCCATACTTTTTATTTCCACAAGCGGTAAAAGGAAAAAAAGACCCCCAAAATTTGTAACGCAATTTCTCCTGAGTACAGAAATACCCCAGATGTGGGCGTAAAATGCTCTGCGGGCACACAACAAGGCTCAGGATTGAGAGCGCACCATGTACATTTGAGGCCTAAATTGGTGATTTGCACAGGGGTGGCTGATTTTACAGCGATTCTGACAAACGCAAAAAAAAAAAAATACCCACATGTGACCTCATTTTGGAAACTACACCCCTCACCGAACGTGACAAGGGGTATAGTGAGGCTGAACACCCCACAGGTGTTTGACGAATTTTCATTAAAGTTGGATGGGAAAATGAAAACAATTATATTTTTTCACTAAAATGCTGGTGTTACCCTAAATTTTTCATTTTCACATCGGGAAATAGGAAAAAAGCCCCCACAAATTTGTAAACCCATCTCTTCTGAGTAAGAACATACCCCATATGTGAATTTAAAGTGCTCTGCAGGCGAACTACAATGCTCAGAAGAGAAGGAGCGCCATTGGGATTTTGTAGAGAAAATTTGTCCGGAATTGAAGGCCACATGTGTTTACAAAGCCCCCATAGTGCCAGAACAATGGACCCCCGACACATGTGACCCCATTTTGGAAACTAAACCCCTCACGTAATGTAATAAGGGGTACATTGAGAATTTACGCCCCACAGGTGTCTGACAGATTTTTGGAACAGTGGTCCGTAAAAATGAAAAATACAATTTTTCATTTGCACAGCCCACTGTTCCAAAGATCTGTGGGGTGTAAATACTCACTGCACCCCTTATTAAATTCTGTGAGGGGTGTAGTTTCCAAAATGGGGTCACATGTGGGGGTTCCACTGTTCTGGCACCACGGGGGGCTTTGTAAACGCACATGGCCCCTGACTACCATTTCAAACTAATTCTCTTTCCAAAAGCTCAATGGCGCTCCTCCTCTTCTGAGCATTGTAGTTCGCCAGCAGAGCATTTTACGTCCTAACATGGGGTATTTCCATACTCAGAAGAAATGGAGTTACACATTTTGGGGGTCATTTTCTCCTATTACCCCTTGTAAAAATGTAAAATTTAGGGGGAAAACTGCATTTTAGTAAAAAAATTTTTTTTTTCATTTACACATCCAACTTTAACAAAAAGTCGTCAAACACCTGTGGGGTGTTAAGGCTCACTGGACCCCTTGTTACGTGGCTTGAGGGGTATAGTTTCCAAAATGGTATGCCATGTTGGGGTTTTCTGCTGTTCTGGCACCATAGGGGCTTCCTAAATGTGACATGCCCCCCAAAAACCATTTCAGCAAAATTCCCTCTCCAAAATCCTATTGTCGCTCCTTCCCTTCTGAGCCCTCTAGTGCACCCGCCGAACACTTGACATACACATATGAGGTATTTCCTTACTCGAGAGAAATTGGGTTACAAATTTTGGGGGGATTTTTCATCTATTACCCCTTGTAAAAATTCAAAAACTGGGTCTACAAGAACATGCGAGTGTAAAAAATGAAGATTTTAAATTTTCTCCTTCACTTTGCTGCTATTTCTGTGAAACACCTAAAGGGTTAACACACTTACTGAATGTCATTTTGAATACTTTGAGGGGTGCAGTTTTTATAATGGGGTCATTTGTGGGGTATTTCTAATATGAAGGCCCTTCAAATCCACTTCAAAACTGAACTGGTCCCTGAAAAATTCCGATTTTGAAAATTTTGTGAAAAATTGGAAAATTGCTGCTGAACTTTGAAGCCCTCTGATGTCTTCCAAAAGTAAAAACAAGTCAATTTTATTATGCAAACATAAAGTAGACATATTGTATATGTGAATCAATGTATAATTTATGTGGAATATCCATTTTCCTTACAAGCAGTGAGCTTCAAAGTTAAAAAAATGCAAAATTTTCAATTTTTTCATCAAATTTTGGAATTTTTCACCAAGAAATGATGCAAGTATCGACAAAATTTTACCACTAACATAAAGTAGAATATGTCACGAAAAAACATTCTCGGAATCAGAATGAAAGGTAAAAGCATCCCAGAGTTATTAATGCTTGAAGTGACATTGGTCAGATGTTCAAAAAATGGCCGGGTCCTTAAGGTATATTTGGGCTGGGTCCTTAAGGGGTTAAGGTGAAAAAGGGCTCGGTCCTTAAGGGGTTAAACAAAATGGGAGGCAATACAAATACATAAAACACTCAAGGGGGGACATGTATCAAAGATTTTACCCCTGTTTTGTGTGTATTTTTTTGCGCAAAATTTTGCGCAAACCCTTTTCTTTTTTTTGCGCATTTTTTTCCGCACGTTTTGGTAGAGCATTTCCTCTAGATGTGGCCGAATCAGGGTACCTTGGAGTGACATCTATAGTACAAAAGGATTTATTAACTGCGTACTTTTCCTTTACACCAAACATTTTGCCGCAAGAGCTGTTTTTTTTTGCGCGAATATAAGCCATCTTGGACTTAACGTAGCAAGATGCTCTAAATCATCGATTCTATTTTCTAAAGAGTGGATTGAGGAGATCACTATATTAACCCGCAATTTATTAAGCTCATTGCGCTTGATTGATAAATTTTGCGCTTCTGCACATAATTTAGAATTCGAGAAAAGGGGTAAATTGCTTCTACCATACACAAATAATGATACATGTCCCCCAAGGTTCCTTACATCTTTCAATTTTGAAGTCTATAAAAAAGAAGGCATTTCCCTATCTTGGTCTTAGGTCCCTTAAAGGGGTATTCTGCCCCTAGACATCTTAACCCCTATCCAAAGGATAGGGGATAAGATGTCAGATCGCCGCAGTCCTGCTGCTAGGGACCCCCGGGATTGCCGCTTCGGCACCCCGCTGTTATTACTGCACAGAGCGAGTTCGCTCTGCACGTAATGACAGGCAGTACAGGGGCCAGAGCATCATTATGTCACGGCTCCTCCCCTCGTGACATCATGGCCTGCCCCCCTCAATATGAATCTATGGGAGGGGGCGTGGCGGTCGTCACGCCCCTGCCATAGACTTGTATTAAGGGGATGGACCGTGATGTCACAAGGGGCGGAGCCATGGCATCACGCTGCTCCGTCCCCTGTATCGCCCGTCATTACGAACTCGCTCTGTGCAGTAATGACAGCGGGGTGCGTCAGCGGCAATCCCGGGGCTCCCCAGCAGCGGGTCCGCAGCGATCTGACATCTTATCCCCTTTGGATAGGGGATAAGATGTCTAGGGGCGGAGTACCCCTTTAAGTAGTGAGTCTGATAAAAACAGCCAACCCTTTCACAGTATAGCAATGGAAAAGTTGTGTCTCCTAGAAAGTTAGTAGAGTTTAGAATTTGCATTCTATTGTATAAAACCTGTAGAACAATTTAAATGAAAATATTCTATAATATAACATTCTCAATATATTACATTGTAAATATGCAAATAAATATACTGAGTTCATCTTTTATATACTAATGGCTCATACAAAGATTGGTGCCTTGTTTCTTTTTTTTTTCTACTACAATAGTATTAAAAAGGCAGTAAAAAAGTATTGGAAGGAAAGTTTTTAGCGCTTAAGGAACAGTTAAAAAATATATTATACTTTTGCACCATAAGCTATTTAATGAATAATATAACATAAACATTTTTGAACAACAACAAAAAACGTGGTCTCAAATGGCTGGAGGTGCTCAACCCCAAATGCAGGTGAGCATTTATACTGGAGGAGCAGATCCTGCCCTTGTGGTCCATTGCTCTGGGCGATCCCCAGTATAACAATGCATACAATGGAGGATGCCTGCAGCGGACTACAAGTACCACAATAGAATCCTACACCAGATAAACAGTGTGGATGTGTAACAATTAGAATAATACAATGCAGAAATTTAGGTGCACTACTGTGGTAGATGTATACAATGACATTGGCTATCCCTCAACACAGATGTTAAAATTGAGACATTCGCCACTGTATCCTTATATGAAGGACACACCAGAGCCCGCACACCAACGCCAAGGTTTCTCAAATGGCACGGGACCTAACGCTAACCTCCCTGTGCGTAATAAGCAAAAACAGGGGCCAGTGGGCAATTACAGCAGCACTAGGCCGACATTCAGCCTTCTCCCAGTTCCCTCCAGTGTGACTGAGCACACATACAATGGGAGGAGAGAGAGACAGGCTACAAGCCCCACCCAAGTTGGCTGATATAGGTGCATGGCCTCACAGGTGCAACCTTAATGCTGCCTGGAAAATGTTCAAGGCGCATTAACATATGGAGTTTACACACCTCCAAGTATAAATTTTTAAACAACAACAAAAAACGTGGTCTCAACTGGCTGGAGGTGCTCAACCCCAAATGCATTTATACTGGGGGAGCAGATCCTGCCCTTGTAGTCCGTTGCTAGGGGCGATCCCCAGCATAAAAATGCATACAATGGAGGATGCCTGCAGCGGACTACAAGTGCCACAATAGAATCCTACATCAGATAAACAGTGTGGATGTGTAACAATTAGAATAATACAATACAGAAACGTTTTTGAATTGCAATAACAGAACACCCAGGTCTACAGTACAATACATTAGGAAAAAATTGATATACTATTAGCAAAGTGGCCACAATGTGATATGGGGCTTCTGACATTTTTGGAGCTTCTGACTATCCCACTACAAGTAAAACAAAAGTTTCAGTGAGATTTCCCTGTATATGTCTTTCTGTGAAGTGCTTGTGTGGTAGGAACAATACAACAAGTAAAAGGTTTTTTTTTTCACATCCCATTTACGGTGTCTATTTGCCATATGCATTAGGAAATCTGGTGCATACAGCAAATGTATTTGTCATGATTTTGCCCATGCTCAAGTACAATCAGAGCCTTCATAACCTGGCAGCAGTGTTTTTAGTCACCATGGCAACATATCTATATGCTGAAGCTCTGTCTCCCTGTCAGAAATAGTTCCAGCTCTGGGTTGGGCATTCACGTCCCCTGGGTAGGATATTTAAACCCTGCACTTTCCACCATGTGTGCTCTTGATTGCAGCTGATACTTCTTTCACCAGCATTTGTTCCTGACCATTTACTTTATGTATATAACTTTTGTTAGCTCTTGACTATTATTTGTCTGCTGTTCTTTAGCTTGTAGTCCTCCTGGTTCTGACATTGGCACCTTGGTTTGTGTTCTGTCTATCTTTCTGGTGCTCCGGTACAGGCGTTCAGTCCCCGAGCTGGATTCTTCTTACTTCCTGTTAGCCCGGCACGTCACACAGAGCTTCAGCCTATCACTGGCCGAGGCAGGACATCTTTGCGGCCGGTGATAGGCTGAAGCTCCGTGTGACGTGCCGGGCTAACAGGAAGTAAGAAGAATACAGCCCGGGGACCAAACACCTGTACCGGAGCACCGGGGGAGCGTAGGCAGGTAAGAGAAAGTTTGTTTTCTTTTATTTTGCAGCCCGGAACAGATACAATAAGAAAAGTGAGCACCGGACATCTCCTTTAACACAAGAAATAGTAATTTTAATTTAGAAAAAATGGGTTAAAGTAGCATATCATTCTGCACTGTCAAATTATTCTACAGGGGTTTCAATGTTAATTCATCAAGCTATTGATTATTCTGAATATGTGGTGGAGATGATCCAAGGGGTAGATATGTGTTTGCATTTTGTAGGTGGGAAGGAGTTGACACCTTAATAGCGGCCATTTACATTCTTCCTCCATTTTCGGTAGAAATCCTCCAGTAGCTAACCATATTTTTGGAGGGGAAAAGATATATAGAATTTTTCGTTTTGTGTGATTTTAATTGTGTTTTGGAAAAAGAACTAGATTGGAAAAGTAGAGAGTTAGGAACTAGTTAAACACTTCTGCACAAATGGTGTCAGGAAACATGTTGGAAAGATACATGGCATCATCTGTACCCACTAAAACAAAAATTCTCGTGTTTTAATACCACACAAACAGCATCTAGGATTGATTTAATTTTGGTAGATGTATAAACCCCTTACTTCAGTAAAAAAAAAAGAACTGGATATGAACCAAAAACGGTGTCAGATCATGCCCTGGTAATAGGTCATATTAATAGTGGGCAAAAGAGGGAAAATACACACAAGATGTATGTTAATCCACACTGGTTGCCCATTAATGAAGTAATAGAAGGTTCAAAATGGTATTGCAGAATTTTGGGAGATAAATAAAGGATCCACAAAGTTACATATGGTTTGGGACACGTTAAAAGCCTTTTTAAGAGGCATACTTGTAAAAAGGATGATACATTTTAGGAGAAAGTGTTGAGAAAAAGAGAAACAATTGATAAGGGAAATTAAGGAAATAGGGGGAGATCTATCAAAAACTGTCCATAGGAAAAGTTGACCAGTTGCCCATAGCAACCAATCAGATGGCTTCTTTCATCTTTTGTTTTCATAAATCTCCCCTATAGAAACTATATTTGCACAAACTAAGGAGGCTAAAGAGTGGGATAAATTATTTAGGGTACAAGATAAGTATAAAGAATAAAGAATATATTATGAAGAAGACAATACACAGAGGGTGGGAAAATAAATAAAATGCTCATGGGTACAATAACAAACCAGAGAGAGAATAAAGAGATCAAAGCAGTGAGGGATGATAAGAAGAGAATTGTGTATACGAAGGAAGAAATTGAACGAGTAATTGTGAAATATTATGAAGAACTATATAAAAAGGAAAGGGAAAAAACGGATCAGGAGATAAAGAATTATTTAAGTGAATTAAAGTTATCAAAAATTACTGAGGTGAAAAAAGAGGAAATAAATAAGGAGATTAGTCAGTATTGAAGTACTTTACAGTGAATTCTACACCAGGGAGTGATGGATTAGTGTTCAAGTGTTTGGGGAAGTATTGTTGCCCTATTTACTTGAAATATATAATGAATCCTTAGTGACTGGCAAACTCTCCCCATCAATGGCAGAAGCCTGTATTGTCCTAATTCCTAAAAAGGGTAAAGATGAGTTGGAGATTGGGTCGTATCGACCAATCTCTTTACTTAATTCTGATTGCAAAATTTTTACCAAAATATGGGCTAAGCGACTACATAGGGTGATAAATGTGTGAGTAGACAGAAAGACCAGGAAGATTCCACCGAGATAGGGTGATAAATGGAATTATTGAGGAAGAACAAAAAGGCTTCATCCAGGGTAGTAATGTTTATAGTATTATACAGAGAACACTTTTGAATATTCAGATTGGTGAGGGGGGTCCCCACTTCTTCCTGTCACTAGATGCAAATAAGGCATTTGACAGGGTGGAGTGGGGAAACCTGGAGAGAGTGATGGAGGAAATGAATTTGGGGGAAATAGTAAAGAAAGCAATAAAAATGATATATCATTCCCTGACTGCAAGGATAAAAATTAATGGTAGTATCTCAAAGAGCTTTTCTTTAGAAAGGGGTACAAAACAGGGGTGCCCACTTTCCCCTACTTTATTTGCCATAGCAATTGAGCCTTTGGCCCACATTATTAGAAATACAAAAAGATTTGAGGGATTTGGTATTAATGGTATTAAAGAAAAATTTTATTACATGAAGATGATGTGTTACTTTTTGTAAAAAAAAAATCCAAACGAGAAAATAACAGGTAGAATGGAAGTTCTTGAGGAATATGGGCAATATTCAGGTTAGAAGTAGAGATGAGCGAATCGGTGCAGACAAACCCGAATTCGTTACGAATTTGAGGATTTATTTGATTTACAACGAATGCGAATACCGCCGCGATTCTATCGGGTGAATCGCTTCATTAAACTCCATTTTACAGCGTTCTAGGCTCTAGGACACCTAAAATGGCGGATCCACATGTCAGTCCATGGGGTTGGGAATGCTGGGAAGACGGTAAGGCAAGGTGGGAAGGGAGGTAGGCGGGATGACCCTGAATTACATGCAGGATGCAGCCTATCAGCATTCATTGACCCCTGTGATGTCACAGCCCTATATAATCGGTAGCCATTTTGCGGCTGCTCATTTCATGCCATAAACTGCAGAGAGAGGACGGCTGCGTGTCTCTGTGTGTTACACAGACACGCTGAATTGATCATACTGCAGCATTCCACTTCCAACTGCTAGTCACATCAGTGTTAGGATTTTTACCCTAGCCATTAACTTCCCAGTCACTTTATTCAGCATTTTATCAGAGAGGGGCATATAGCTTTTTGTTGCCTCATACATATCAACAAGCTGCCTTAACTTCATGAAATGTATCACAGGAGGAAGAAATTATTTTTCATTGTAATTCTGTGTATTTATTCCACAAGAAATCATCTGCTGCTTATACTAGTCTGTAGATGGTATAAAAACCAGCAGTTCACACCATTCTTAATACTCTGTGACAGAGTGCAATTTTTTTTGTGATACTACACTGTTGTGTCCTACTGCTGTGCAAAAATACGTTTTCTCAGCGGACTGTAGTGCATTTTTTTTACCCTCATATGTGCATACCACATACCTACCTCTAAGTAGTGCACTTTTTTGCATCTGTTAATCTGTAACAAGCCTACATACAGTGAAAGTCCAGGGAAAAGTAATCACTGGCTGTTGTTTTATGAAAATATGTTTTCCAAGTGTACTGTAGCACATTTTTTGCCCTTATATGTGCACACCACATAGCTACATCTAAGTAGTATACCATATTGTAAAAAGCCAAACTTGTAGACTAAAATATAACCTTTATTGGATTATCCTTAAAACCATACATCAAGTCAACACCAAACTAAAGTGCTCAACATTTGTGACCAATACCACAGAAGAAAAAATAATAATGTTACAAATACAATATAAAATGATGATATAAGTATCACTTCTGACTACCACTTTCCCTATCACCTTGGTTCAGGGAGGGGTAGATTACAGACAACAGGCAGGGCGGGGTCAGGAACCTGATACACCCTTCAATAATCCTAGTCTATGAACCTGCCCTAGGCGGAGTTATCGTTTTAATATGGACGGCCCCGCTCTGGAACCTAGTCTGATCTTGCTAGGTGTCCATAGAGGAATTAGCTTATTTACTAATTTTAGATACTAACTCACTAGGTGGACCAGCCCCTATGTATATCTAGGATAATAAATACATCATTGTTAGGGTTCCACAATATAGACAACGTGGGGATAAGATGATATAGATATTCACCAATCTATCCTCTATAAATAATGAATATGTTTAGAGGGCTTAGATATATTTAGATAACAACAAAGAAATGTAATTTAGCCCATCAGTACACATATGGGTTTATTCATATTGGTTAAGTATACCATATTGTACCTGTTAATCTGTCAAGGCCCTACATACTGTGAAATCCAAGCACTAGTACTCATTGGCTGGTGTTTTACAAAAATACAGAGTTTTAATGCGTATTGTAGCACATTTTTCTGCCCTCATCAGTGCATCCCGCATACATAAATCTAAGTAGTGTACCATTTTTTACCTGTTAATCTGTCAAGGGCCTACATTCTGTGAAAGTCCAAGCAATAGTACTCACCGGCTGGTGTTTTACGAAAATACGTTTTCCAAGTGTACAGTAGCGCATTTTTTTGCCCTCATACGTCCATACCAAATACCTAAAGCTAAGTAGTGTACTTTTTTGTACCTGTTAATCTGTAACAAGCCTACTTACAGTGAAAGTCCAAGCACTAGTACTCACCGGCTAGTGTTTTACAAAAATACCGAGTTTTTAATGCGTATTGTAGCGCATTTTTCTGCCCTCCTCAGTGCATACCGCATACGTACATCTAAGTAGTGTACCATTTTGAACCTGTTAAGGGCCTACATACTGTGAAAGTTCAAGCAATAATACTCACTGGCTGGTGCTTTACAAAAATACAAAGTTTTTAGACGTATTGTAGATCATTTTTTTGCCCTCACCAGTGCATACTGCATACGTACATCTAAGTAGTGTACTATTTGTACTTGTTAATCTGTCAAGGTCCTAGATACAATAGTACACACCTGCTGCTCTTCTAGACAAATACTGTTTTAAGTGTAGTGAAGCATATTGTACTCCCCTCATATATGCAATAAGTATGTCAGGAAGAGTATTGCCAGGATGTGCACAGAGGATTGGCAGAGGCCTAAATTCATCAGGTGCAGGCAGAGATCGCAGCAGAGTAGGGGTGTGTGCCAGCTGGAGTCGCAGCGAGAAGTCTGAGTTCCCGGTGTCAGCTAGCAGTCGTGTCGCGACCAGCAACCCAGCAGCCGTGATTGATGAGTTCACTCGGTCATCCACTTCATCTCAAGTGTATGGTAGCACTAGCTAATATGTATCTTCAATAGAGATTTCAACATTCACCTTTTAATGTTAGGGGTTGTGAATCCCTCTTGTGTACTCATTCTGCTGCCTGCTCCTGTATGTGTCAGATAGCAACTACGTGGTTTAGTGATGCTGCCGAGACTAGGACACTACCTATATATGTTTATGGTAGCACTAAGTACCATACATCTTCAATTGCAATATCAAAATTCATCTTTTATTATTAGAGATTGTGAGGCCCTATTGTCTTCTCATCTGCCACCAACTCCAGACTGTGCTATTCAGTCACAATTTGGTCTCCTCATGCTTCAGCATCATCCGAGCTGTGTCATCCAGCCACTATATGGTCTCCTCATGCTTCCACCACCTCCACACTGTGTCATTCAGTCACTATATGGTCTCCTCATGCTGCCAACATCTCCAGGCTGTGACATTCAGCCACTATATGGTCTCCTCATGCTGCCAACACCTTCACACTGTGTCATTCAGCCACTATATGGTCTCCTCATGCTGCCAACACCTCCACGCTGTGTCATTCAGCCACTATATGGTCTCCTCATGCTGCCAAAACCTCCACGCTGTGTCATTCAGCCACTATATGGTCTCCTCATACTGATGCCCCCTCCAGGCTCTGTCATTATGCCGCTCTGCGTCAGTGATTCTAAAAGCGATGCTGGTAATCTGCATGTTGTTCTGAATAACAGTATTATTTCACTACCCCAGCACACTCCATATGCATGTTAGAACACAGCAAAGTGTTCTATACCCCTATTGAGGCTCTCTGTAGGCCAGAAATAACCATTTTTAATATAGATTTGCAGCATATAAATTCAGAGCAAAACTAATTTTTTCCCAAAATTTGGCGAATCGTCCGAATCTAATTTTTCAAAAGTTTGCTCATTTCTAGTTACAAGATTAACTGGTCAAAATCTGGACTTCTTCCTTTAGATAGAGATATTGAGACTCCAATAGGTAATATAACCATTCATAAGTCAAATGAGGCACTGGAATATTTGGGAATAAAGATTTCTAGAAACATGTCACAATATATTAAGCTTAATATTTTTCCTATAATAGAAAAATCAATGGTAAAATAGGTATATGGAATAAATTACCTTTAACCTTTGCAGATCGGGTGGTATTAATAAAAAGTGTTATACTCCCCATGTTATAACATTTTTTGAGACCAGTCCCAAACTGGATAGGGGATAAGTATTTTAAAGAGGTGGCAAAAATTAAATGATCTAATTTGGGGGCGCAAACATGTTAGGATGAAGCAAAATATGATCAACCCCCAGTAAAGTTGGGAGGAATGAAGATACCAAACTTTCAGATCTATTATATAGCGGCACAACTTAATATACTCTGTCTGGAGGAAGGGATGATAAAGATTTTTTTGGCTGTGTTTGGGAAGGAAAAGAACTCGGTTTGGGAAATTTTATAAGAGATAGGTCATGCTGATGTTATTTTGGCAAATACTTGTTTTTTTTAAGATGATTAATAAAATTTGGAAATTTACAAAAAGACTTTTGGGGGTTCCATGTAGTTTGAAGTTTACGAAGATATGGGGAAATGTTTTTTCCCCCCAGAGATATATAAATTAAGGGGATACGTTAACTGGGAAAAATATGGGATTGCCAGGGTAGAACAGTTAGTGAACAATAAGCATCTCCTTCCTTGGAATTATTTCCAAACCCAGTATAGTTTAGATTAGGGGTGTGAGTTTGCATATAGGCAGATTAAAAACGCATTTAATCCAGATAGAGGTAATCCTAGATGGGAAATTGGGTATCACAAATTGTTTGACTTTGATAGACACAAAAAGTAGCTCCTGGAGAAAATTGGGGCAGATTTATAAGATAATTAAACACAAGGCACAAAAGAATATTAGAAATGGGAGAAGGAAATAGGAGTGTTGGAGGAAGAGGAGTGGTGGGAAATATTTAGAAATATAGATAAATCATCTATTAGAACAAATCATAACATTTCACAAATTAAATTGATCCATAGATTGTGTTATACACCATATGGACTGTTCAGCTTGGGAAAAAGACAGGATGCAAATTGCCCCCGATGTAGTGGAGAAAATGCGTATCTTATACTTATGACGTGGGGTTGTAAAGAGGTGCAAACACTATGGGATCAGGTTTATATAAAAATCAAGGAAAATCTTGGGGTGAAAGTAAAATATAATATGGTCACTGAGGTATTGGGGTTGAAAATTGGGGAAAATAAAAACGTAATTCTTAAACTTTTTGGGTTGACTAAAATGTTGATCCTAAGGCAATGGTTTGCACCAAAAGTGCCATATATTAAGGAATGGAATAATTTTGTTGAAAAAGTTAAAAAATATTAATCTATATACTACCATGGGGGAATAAAAGAGTGCCTTGAACAAAAAAAGAATGGGAGAAATGGAAGTAAAGAAAGATATAAGGTTGTGGGTTGTGTGGTAGAATGGCAACAGGCTGGCGGGGGTTGGGGAAGGGTGTGAGGGGGTGTGGCAGTGAAGGTGGGGGGGTTGAAATGTAAAATGAAACATCTGTGTTAATTTATGCATATTGTTATATGTTTGTTATGTTTGCAATAAAATACATTTTAAAAAAAGAACATAATATAGAAAAAACTGGTTGCTACAGCAGTATGAGATGAAGAATAGTCAACTATTTCAACTTCAAGATATGGGGTGAAATTTAACATTGTCTGTGTAACTCATAAATCAAATATTTTTTCACATGGTTTGCCTGTGCTTATCTTTTGTGTACTTTTCCCAAAACGTATCAAAAAGGTGCATATTCTTCATAAATCTAGAAAGAGAAATAGAAAACCTTTTAAAGTGTGGTGCAAGCTACAGTGAAATTGAACGGAAATTTGTGACAATTTAAAATTTTGCAAATGATGCATCAACTTCCACAACAGTCATATAGTAATAAACATGTAATGTTAACATTAAAAATGGGCATTAAATAATACATAAATAATATTTTGTACAGACAAAACTATAAAGTGAGCTTGTGCATAAATTAAACATTCCTAATAAATTAATGACATATAAATAGTTAATAAGTAGTAAAGCCATAAACAAAGTGCAAAAAGATTAAATGAAACAGAAGCAATGCGCCTAACTTACATCAAGTGCATATACAATGGCAGATATGGTAATAACACAAGTAGTCAGGAGACTAATGAGTGTATAAATTTGTAACCTTGATAAGGATAACAATTATAGCCAAAGAGTACCAATAAATATATATGGTATAAAGCCCAAGATAAATAGAGAGCCACGAGCTATAATGAGATTTACTTCCCCACCACCTCACCCTCAACGTGTTTAGCAGGGATTCTTCTTTAATTATTTTAATTTTTAATATTTTTATTTACACTTTTTAAGTCCCCATAGGAGACTTCTTTATGCAATCCTTAGATTGCACAATGTAATAACATACTACGGATCAATACTATTGACAGACCACACAAGAAGATTGGAGAGCCTGCATATAGGTGGGTGGTAAGAGACCTTCAGCCGCCATGTGCACTTATCGGACTCCCAGAACTGGGGATGTGTCTGATAAGCCCCTGGAACTTACCGCTACCTCAATTACTTCTATATATCCTGTGATCAGCATTTAGAAAGGCATCTAAAGGGTTTATTGTAGAATCAGTGTTATTGCTGATGCCTGACATTAGTGGTAGGTCTTCAGCTGCTGATAGCAGCCGAAACTCACCTGCTGTGAAGCCAGTGCATCTGCTGCACTCGATCCCTAGCACAGTGCTGTGCATGAAGTAGCACTCTGCAGTACTGTACAATTATGGCGTATGTCACATATGGGCTAAAGGGGTACTCCGGCCCTAGACATCTTATCCCCTATCCAAAGGAAAATGTCTGATCGCAGGGGTTCCGCCGCTGGGGACCCCCCAATCTCTCCTGCAGCCCCCACTTGTCATCAGCCTCATGGAGCGAAGATTGCTCCGTGTCTGATGACTCAGGATACAGGTGCCGTCATCCCTCATGATGTCACGCCCCCCCTCAATGCAAGCATATGGGAGGGGGCATGAAAGCTGCCACTCCCCCTCCCATAGACTTGCATTGACGGGATGGAGCGTGATGTCAGAAGGGGTGGAGCCGTGATGTCATGATACTCCAGCCCCTGTATCCTGAGTCATCAGACATGGAGCAATCTTCGCTCCATGAGGCTGATGGCAGGGGTGCTGCAGGAGAGATTGCGGGGTCCCCAGCAGCGGGACCAATGCAATCAGACATCTTTTCCCCTATCCTATGGATAGGGGATAAGATGTCTCGGGCCGGAGTACCCCTTTAATACATTGAACAGAGTTGCCAGAAAGAAGTGGGACCTACTCTGAGTCATCTATGATTTCTAGGCATGCTTCTATAAAAAAATACATCAATTGCTTGCCCACGCACTGAGTATCCTATAACAGTATTTTTGTAAAACACAAAAACAAGTGGAAAAGTAACCAACACCATAATATGTGTTGTTGTTGCAATGTCGGTATTTTCCTAAAGGATGGACATAATAAATAGCAAAGTGCTGCTGATTTTTTATTTCTTTACTATAAAATATGTTCTTGTAGATTTTGTATCCTGCTGTAAGGCAGTTTCATTTTCTGATTCTATTATAAAGTAAGTGGCCACCTGAACCTGGCAATGAACTTGTTCTATTGTGTTTTTCTATTTTTAATCCCATAAGAGTAAACACATTTCTCATCGGATGTGTTGCAGACTTCTGCATGTTGGTGAGATTTATGAAGGTGCCATTGGGTTATTACAGTGCCATTCATTTAGAAATAACTGTCCAAACTGAAAGAAAACTATGAATGATAACACCATTTTTATCTTTCCACAGATTCATATTATACAATATATTCTCTTTATTTATATATCCTGTGCTTTGCTGCTACTCAGTTAGTCTAATTTCCAAATGATTTATATCCTCCTATCCAATGTATCCCACATTTTAATAAGTAACTGAAGTATAACATTCTACTTCCAAAAATGATATATGATAGGGAAAATTAACATTAAACTCATATAGATGCAGATACAGTAAGGGCATACGGTTTCTAAACATCTAGATGTGTAAAAATAACTAATTATTAATGTACTTAAAAGGAACAATTAATGCATAAAAAGGAATTTACATGTACTTGAGACCACTTTTGGTCAAAAAATGCCAGTTGTAAGATAAGCAATATGTTCACATAGTGTATTTTCTTGCGCATATATTGAAAAAAAGTTGATAAAAATATATGTACGGATTAGCAAAATGAATGTACTTTATGATAGTCTATCGGAAAGTGGTTGTCTGTGCACATAAAATGTAATGAAAAAAAGGTCATATTTTTTTACATCCACATGTTATGAGATGTTACATGAACAAAAAAAAGTGCAACTTTTTTCGTATACTGTGCGCACAGACAACGCCTTTTCCATGGATTTACATAGAGCACATTAGTTTTGCAAGTATGGATGCAAATGTTCAAGGATTTTATTGACACATTTTCAAAAATATTTTTAGACAACTAAATAAATCTGTCCCAATGTGTTTTTTCTTAGGTAGGCCAAACCAGGACAAACTTTTAGCACTTCTTATGTCATATGAGGATTATTTGGTAGATGTATTACAATATCTATGACTTAGACCCTAAAGATGGTTGTCTTTATTTGTCTATCCCTTTGCATACACAATAGAACATTAGAGGAGCTATTGAACGGATAGGAGTTGTCAAACACATGCAATTCATTTAAAGTGTACCAGTCATTTTAAGTTACTTTTCAGAATACGCTGTTTTCCCTAAACTAGTGGATAAAGTCTAATGTCTATGGAGGCATCCTGCCCTTCTATATCTTTATTATATACCCTCAGAAGCAGAAGCAGCAGCAGCATGGAGGGCATTACAGAACAGTAATAAGCAGTTTAAGTTGTGACCTAAGCCCTGGATTGAAATTAATACTAAGCTCTTATATAGACTCTTTGCAGTCTTTTTTCACTTACTTTCCTTCCAATTCATTCCCTTGCCTCTTTTCCACTTGCCTTTTTCTAGATATATATAGGCAGCATGTAAACTGACTTCTCAGTGAGCTAAAAACCATCTTGTAAACACAAAATAAAATTTACATGCTTCTTTTAGAGTGAATAAAAGTTTACAGGGGGCTATTAAGAGGACAAAGAAGTATTTTTCTCTGATAAGATATTGTTACGGGCAATGCTCCGGTCACTCATTCTGAGCGCTTCCCTCCTCCTGTCACCGACGGCTCCGGGACTCGCTGTTCAAGACACGCCCACATGCAAGTCCCGGGCATCTCCTTACCCCATGTGTCTCCGGCTCTACTCTGCATGCGCATCGCGGTTGCGCGCATTCCTGTCCCCTAGGGCATGCGCGCACCTTCGCTATGCGATTTAAAGGGCCAGTGTGCCCTTAATTATAAGTTGCACCTGCACCTCTATAATAAGTATCTGCACCTCCCACCACGCCTTGCTGGATCTTTGTTTGCCTAGAGCCTTAGAGAAAGTGTTATTTTGTTTGCCTGCCGTGTTCTGACTTTCTGCTCCGTGACCTGACCTTGCTCCGGTGCCCCCTACCTATTGACCTCCTGCTACATTCCTGACCATGCACCTTTGCCGCTCCCTGGTACAGCCCACATCATCTTCCACACAGGTACAGATGATCCACTACTACCATGAGTATTACAGTAAGATCCGGCCATGGATCCCGCTGGGGTGCCTCTGCCTGATGTCTCGGACCTTTCCACCATCGTGGCTTAACAGTCACAGCAGTTAGCTCGTCAGGTGTAACAACTGAATCAATTGTCTGCCATGATGCAACAACTTCTTGCCGCCCAGCAGCAACAACAGCAACAGCAGCTGCAATCTGCTAATGTTTTTCCTCCTGTACCTGCAGCTCCTTCCAGATCCAAGCTTCATTTATCCTTGCCCACAAAGTATGAAGGAGATCCTAAGTTGTTTAGAGGCTTCGTTACTCAGTGCTCTATGCAATTGGAGCTCATGGCTGATCAGTTCCCGACGGAGCAAGCTAAAGTGGCGTTTGTTGTCAGTCTATTGTTCGGAAAAGCCCTGGCCTGGGCTACTCCTCTCTGGGATCGTAATGACCCGGTCTCCTCAAACCTGCCGGCCTTCCTAGCTGAATTCCGCAGTGTATTTGAAGAACCTGCATGAGCCTCCTCAGCCGAGACGGCTCTTCTGAATCTCAGCCAAAGGAACTATGCGACTATACGGTTCAATTCCACACTCTTGCCTCTGAACTGGCTTGGAATGACGAGGCCTTGTGTGCTATATTTAAAAAAGGATTGTCCAGTAGAATCAAGGATGCTCTCGCTGCACGAGATCCTCCATCTACCCAGAGTGAACTTAGCCATTTAGCCTAAGTTATTGATGTGCGTTTTGCCAAGAGGCAAGAAGAACTTCGTCTGGAAAGAGAATCTGCCCAATTTCCTCATCTGGCACATGTGTTCCAACACGTGTTCCAACCTCTAAAGTTTTCTTTGCCTCCTGCCGAAGAGTCTATGCAAGTGGATCGTTTTCACCTAACGCAGATGGAAAGATCCTGTCAACGCAATGAGAATTTGTGTCTTTATTGTGCCAGTCCAGAGCACTTTCTCAAAGACTGTACTATACGTCCTCAGTGTCCGGGAAACGCTCAAACCTAGGACACATGGGAGTGGTGTCCCTAGGTGTGAATATTACCTCTCTTCATTTGACCTTGCCGGTTCAAGTCTTTACTCCAGCCTAGACTTCTTTCTGCCTTTTTTTACTCTGGTTCCGCTGGAGATTTCATTGATGCCTCCCTGGTCCAAAAACATTGTATTCCATTGACTTGGCTTGCTAATTTCTTGTATATTTCCTCTGTTATTGGAGAAAAGCTGAACTGTAAGGTACTTTTCCGCACAGAACCACTCATCTGGCAAGTGGGAGTGTTGCATAAGGAAAAAATGTAGTTCTATTTGCTTCTATATTGTACCTCTGAGCTTCTTGTCGGTCTTCCTTGATGACACTCTCCTCAACTCAACTGGAAATCTCTGAGTCACACGTTGGGGACTGTATTGCTGAAATCACTGTGCCTATCCAGTCTAAGGCTGTCTCTGCACCTCCTCCTATGCCAGGCTTGACTCTTCCATATCAAGAATTTTCTGACACATTCTGAGAAAAGCAGGCCGAGACTCTTCCACCACATCGTCCCTGCGACTGTCTTACAGCCTGGTAGCATGCCTCCCTGAGGAAGAATCTATCCATTATTGGTTCCTGAGACACAAGCCATGGCAAAATATATCCAAGAGAATCTCCAAAAGGGCTTTATCTGAAAGTCTTTCTCTCCAATCAGAGCTGGTTTCTTCTTTGTATTGACTGCAGGGGACTAAACAAGATCACAATCAAAAATCGCTTTTTTTGATCGTCTACGGGGTGCCATGGTCTTTTCCAAGTTGGATTTGCGGGGAGCATATAATCTAACTTGTATTTGCGAGGGAGACGAATGCAAGATGGCCTTTAATACCCGAGATGGACACTTTGAGTACCTCGTGATGCCTTTCGGACTCTGTAATGCCCCAGCTGTCTTCCAAGAATTTGTCAATGATATCTTCCGAGATCTTCTCTACACGTATGTTGTTGTATACCTCAATGACATTTTGATCTTCTCACCCAATTTGGAGGAGCATCGCTAACAGGTCCGTCTGGTCCTACAGCTCCTCCGGGAGAATCATCTTTACTCCAAACTGGAAAAATGCCTATCCTTGATATCTAGTCTTCCATTCCTCGAGTACATTGTTTCTCATCAAGGCCTCCAGATGGATCCTGACAAGCTGACTGCGGTATTGGCTTGGCCTCGTCCTACTGGTCTATGGGCAATTCAATGCTTCTTGGGATTTGCCAATTATTATCGTCAGTTCATCCCACATTTTCTTCTTTGGTTGCCCCAATTGTGGCTCTCACTACGAAGAACTGTAGCCGCAAGACAGCCTACTGAGGCCAAAGAGGCCTTCACTCGCTTAAAATCAGCATTTGCCTCTGCACTCGTCCTTTGAAGACCAGATCCAGAAAAACCCTTTGCTTTGGAAGTAGACGCATCATCCGTAGAAGCGGGTGCCGTTTTAACTCAGAAAAACTCCATGGAAAAGATTGTAACCTGTGGGTTATTCTCCAAGACCTGCAGAGAGGAACTACTCTGTATGAGATCGAGAACTCCTTGGAATTAAACTTGCCTTGGAAGAGTGGCGACATTTATTAGAAGGTTCTTCTCACCCGGTCAGAATTTATTCAAACCATAAGAATCTCCTGTATCTTCAGCCTGCTCGCGACTGAACCCTCGGCAGACTAGATAGTCTCTTTTCTTTTCCATTAATTTCTTTATTAATTTCCGCCCTGCAAACAAAAACGGCAGAGCCGATGTTCTCTTCAGGTCCTCCGATGTGGTAGGATTGGACCCCACGCCAAGGTATATTATTCCTCCTGAGCGATTGATTTCTGCTGCTCCTGCCAATCTTCAGCAAGTCCCACCTGTGAAATCTTTTGTGCCTGCTAAACCGAGACATAGAGTCTTGATTTGGAGACATTCATCTTTGCTGGTCACCCTGGAGTACGAAAGTCCATTCAACTTATCTCTCGGCATTACTGGTGGCCGTGACCTGACCTTGCTCCTGTGCCACCTGCCTATTTACCTCCTGCTACGTTCCTGACCACGCACCTTTGCCGCCTGCCCTGACCTTCTGCTATCCTGACATCAAGTTGCCATTTCCCCTCTGTGCTACGTTACATCTCAGCAACCTGTGTGGACGAGTCGTACCATGGGTAGCAACCTGGGTGCTGCATGCCGCAGCAAGTCTATCCCGCTTTGCAGTGGGTTCTGGTGAAAACAAGCGGCACCTTAGACTCTGCTCCCTGGTAGAGCCCATGTCATCTTCCACACAGGTACAGTGGATCCACTACTACCTTGAGTGTTACAGATATATTATTCACCATGCATATTGTTTTCTATGACACTGTCAAATCACTTACCAATAGTACCTTAATGGCATCCTTTCATACATGTAAATATCTTGAGAATCAGAGTGGGGTTAATCAGGGACCTGCACCATATTTTTAGCCTTTATTTTGGTGCACAAAAGTCCTTACTACACTTTTAAAATGCACCTAAATGATAAGTGTATAGCTACACAGCATAAATTATACTGGAGTATTTTATGTGCACTTTTGTCTCTAATCGGCAAACATGCAGACACAATTTATTTTGTGGCCACATATTTGTCAAACATGCACATAAATTAAAATATGCCTGTATGTTTTATGCTGTGTGAACATATCCTAAGCCCTCTTTCCTTAGAATTCTATTCAAACAAAAAAAAAATTTGAACTAATGCACTCAAGTCCAAAGCAGACTTTCCTGACAGATGCAGATCAGATAAATCAGATAAAAATATACTAAGGGATTTTTACAAATATACCAGAATTTTAAACCACCTCAAATGATATATCGCCCCCAATGTCGATACATATTCTGACTACTAGATTAGTCAGCTCATTTCCTGTACAAATGATTTCTTATGACAGAAATGTAAAACTAGAATAAACTTGAACTTTGACATAATGGCATACAGGGTGTTGAACCATCGGAAGCATCAATATAAGTCAGAAGATCGGGGAGCATTGATTTTTATTTTGCCTAAAAAAAAACTTAATACAATTATGGAAAATAAATATTAGTAAAGATCTACATTGTCTCATCCTAACATAGAAATCTTTCTCTCTCTCTCTCTCTCTCTCTCTCTCTCTCTCTCTCTCTCTCTACATATATATATATATATATATATATATATATATATATATATGTATATATATTTTTTTCTTAAACATGTTTGACATTCACAAGTAGATATTATATATAGCTGAAAGAAATTCCATTACGTTATTGAAGCTAACTACTTTTTGTAAATTTGATTTTAAGATAAAACATAGTTAAATTTTCATTATGACATTTCAGTTAGTAACATATTACACATTTTCTGCATGTTTTTATAAAATGTTCCTTGCCCTGATGTATTCATCATATTAACTGCAATTGCAGAAATGACTAATGTTTAAATTTTAAAGACAATTTATGTCATTATTATGAATCATTATATGAAAAAAATATGTGGGTGGAATTGTGGTTTAATGGTTTTGTAATTTGCTTTACCTTTTCAATGTAGTTTTCTGTTACATTAACTGAATCATTTCATTTTATAGTTGTAAAGAAAAAGAACAAAAACATGCCCATTAGTGGAAGGATTGTAAATGCACATAGCTAATGGAAACTATTTTGACATTTGTAGCTGATTCCATGGTACAGATACTTGAATCATTCCAGTGGTGCATTTATAGAAAATGTTATATTTTATTTTCTCAGTAAAATACAAGTAATAGACTTTAAAATTACCTTAGCACTAAAAGTATTAGGTTTCAGAAATGGAGAAACATTTTGCATTGTTATGAACAATATATCAGCGAAATGAAGCAATGTACTGTATTGAAAACTGTGAAAAACAGCCACAAAGAAAATAAATGGGACTAGCAAAAAAAAAATGCATTTATATATAAAAACTAGAAGAATTAAAAGAAAGAAAGTCATAAATACTGGTACAAAATAACTTTGAAGGACACTCTAGTTGAAAAAAGTTAGAATAAAAAGTAAAAATAAAAATTACATTAGAATAATTTACAATGTAACAGTAAAACCATTTAATTATATATTTCATTGAGAGATGTGGAATATAACATCAATACCTATATCATTTAAATATTTCATATATTTTTATTTCATATTATGGACAACTCTCTAGTGCCACACATTAAAGGGTACCTCCAGGTATGTCAACGTTTGAACCCCTAAAGAGCCTTGAATAATTACTAGAGATTATCAGCCAAACCATTAAAAGGAAAAGATGCCATTTTGCAGATAGGTGTTTCATTTTTTTTCCCTCTCATCAGAAAAAAATAGGGTGCTGACTGTCTCCTAAGTGGGACCAGCAAACTGTAATTGGAGTTTTATAGGCTAGGCAGTACTTGGGGGGGAAAAACATGCAAGATATTAAAATTTATGTAGCAAAAAATAATTTACTTTTTTTTTTTTAATTCTGTTTTATATGTATGGTTGGCTTCAAAGCTTACATACTATGGGTTTAGAACAATGTAAGGCTATGTTTATGTCACAATTCGGCAGGCTGGAGGTGGATCCTCTGTGTCAGCGAGGGATTGGTGTGGACCGTGTCGGTGGACCGGTTCTAAGTTGCTACTGGTTTTCACCAGAGCCCGCCGCAAAGCGGGATGGTCTTGCTGCGGCGGTAGCAACCAGGTCGTATCCACCGGCAACGGCTCAACCTCGCTGACTGCTGAGAAGGCGTGGGACAGAAGGACTAGGCAGAGGAAAGGTCAGACGTAGCAGAAGGTCGGGGCAGGCGGCAAGGTTCGTAGTCAATGTGCATAGCAGGAGATCTGGAACACAGGCTTTGGACAACACTAAACGCTTTCACTGGCACAAGGCAACAAGATCCGGCAAGGAAGTGCAGGGGAAGTGAGGTAATATAGCCAGGGAGCAGGTGGAAGCTAATTAGGCTGATTGGGCCAGGCACCAATCATTGGTGCACTGGCCCTTTAAATCTCAGAGAGCTGGCGCGCGCGCGCCCTAGAGAGCGGAGCCGCGCGCGCCAGAACATGACAGCCGGGGACCTGGACGGGTAAGTGACTTGGGATGCGATTCGCGAGCGGGCGCGTCCCGCTATGCGAATCGCATCCCCGCCGGCAATGTCAGTGCAGCGCTCCCGGTCAGCGGGTCTGACCGGGGCGCTGCAGAGAGAGAGACGCCGCGAGTGCTCCGGGGAGGAGCAGGGACCTGGAGCGCTCGGCGTAACAGTTTATATCACAGTACAATTCCCTGTACTTCTGGAAATGCCTTCAGTTTGTATACCAAACATGTCATTAGCATATGGACTCAATATTTTTCTATTTATCTTTTTCATTGCATTAAAAACTAGGCTATATTTTCAACACAAGTGGATTCCTCAAAAATAGTATCTGTATCTTGGCAAAATAGGTGATAAGTATTCTGATCATTTGGGCTCTTATTGCTTGGCCTCTTACCATTCATGGGAATTGGATCTCTTGTTGCCTGTGTAAATGGAGTGGTAATTAACCCCTTAAGAACTCAGCCCATTTTGGCTTTAAAGTGGTCCCCTGGCCAGTGTTCTGGCTGTATTCGGAACATTTATTTCGCACGCTGTGGGGGTCGGTCAAACCCCCTCATGGCATTGGGCCTCCATGCCCCCCCCCATAGACTTGCATCGAGGGGGCCTAGACTGACGTCATGAGGGGCATGGCCGGCCCCCGCAGTGCGTGTACAGCATTCGGAGTTATATGTTCCGAATATAGCCGGAACACTTGCCAGTGGAGTACCCCTTTAAAGACCTAGCCAATAATCATTTTTTTCACTTTTGTTTTTTTCTACTTCTCTTCTAAAAATCATTACACTTTCAATTATGCACCTACAGACCAATATAAGAGCTTTTTTTGCGTCACCACTTGTACTTTGTAATGACATCACTTATTTTATAACATAATCTGTGGCGAAACAAAATAAATGGTGGTAAATGTGTAATGATATGATATTGTTTGATACTGCGTTATACCATAAGGTTAGATGCTGTTCTATCATTGCTCTTCTTTTTTTCTGAACCTTTCCTTCACTGCTCAGACACCAGCTTTGTAAAGTGCATTTCTACCTCCCTGACCAATGTCCTGTCATCTCAGACTCTTAACCCCTTAAGGACCACGGGCGCACGGGTACCCCCTGAGGTAATGGTACTTAAGGATCAAGGTTGTACCTGTAGGCCCATGGGAATTTCTGTCCCCGTCGTGTGCCGGGCAGGGACCAGACTGGTATGCCTGCTGAAATCATTCAGCAGGCATCCCGTGACAATGCCCAGGGGGGTTCTGAGACCCCCCATTTTGGTGATCGCCGCAAATCGTCATTGACCCGGTGACCTGGAAAATAAGGGGAATCCAAGATCCCCCCGATCCCCCTGAAGGGATGGGAGTGAAGTGGCAGGGGTGCCACCCCTCCTATCCCTGCTATTGGTCAGTCATAAGCGACAGACCAATAGCAGATCGGGGTTGGGGTTAAAGTTCGGTTCCCCCGCTCTGCCCACACACTGTAGTCTGGGCAGAGCAGGGGAACCGGCAGTGACCGGCGCCCGAGGTCCACTTACCATCGGCGATCAGCGATGCGGCTCCCTGGAGCGGCGTTCCTACAGAAGCTGGTGAGTTGTTGCCTAGAAACATCTGGAGGGTTACAGTTTGGAGACCACTATACAGTGTTCTCTAAACTGTAGCCCTCCAGAAGTTGCAAAACTACAACTCCCAGCATGCCCAGACAGCTGTTTGCTGTTTCGGAATACAAGGATTTGCAGTTTTGCAACAGCTGGAGGGCTACAGATTGGAGCCTCCGGCTGTTGCAAGAGTACAACTCCCAGCATGCACGGTCTGTCAGTGCATTCTGGGAGTTGTAGTTTTGAAACAGCTGGAGGTTCCCCCCCCCCCCCCCATGTGAATGTACAGGGTACATTCATATGGGCGGGTTTACAGTGAGTTTCCTTCTTTAAGTTTAAGCTGCGTCAAATTTTCCCAATCAGCACAAACTCCTAGCGGGAAACTCACCCTAAACCCCCGCCAGTTTGATGTACCCTAAAAATACTACACTACATCACACTAACACATAATAAAGGGTAAAATACTAGATATATACCACCTTACACTGTCCCCCCAATAAAAATGAAAAACGTATGGTACAGTAGTTTTTTCAAAGTGGAGCATGCAGCTGTTGCAAAACAACAACTCCCAGCATTTCCGGACAGCCAGTTACTGTTCAGGCATGCTGGGAGTTTAGCAACAGTTGGAGGCACCATGTTTGGGAACCACCGGTGTAGAATAGCCTATGTCCACCCCTATGCAATCTCTAATTTAATCCTCAAATGCGCATGGTGCTCTCTCACTTCAGATCCCTGTCATATTTCAAGGAAACAGTTTAGGGCCCCATATGGGGTATTTCCGTACTCTGGAGCAATTGCACTACAAATTTTGGGGGTCTTTTTCTCCTTTTAACACTTATGAAAAGGAAAAGTTGGGGTCTACACCAGCCTGTTAGTGTAAAAAAATACAAATTTTTACACTAACATGCTGGTGTTGCCAAATACTTTTTATTTTCTTAAAAGGTAAATGGAAAAAAAAGAGCCCCAAATTTTGTAATGCAATTTCTCCTGAGTACGGAAATACCCCATATGTGGGCGTAAAATGCTCTACGGACGCACAACAAGGCTCAGGAGTGAGAGGGCAGTATGTATATTTGAGGCCTAAATTGTTGATTTGCACAGGGGTGGCTGATTTTACAGCGGTTCTAACATAAACACAAAAAAATAAATACCCACATGTGACCCCATTTTGTAACTATACCCCTAACAGAACGTGACAAGGGGTATAGTGAGCCTTGACACCCCTTCCAAAAGTAAAAACATGTCAACTTTATGATGCCAACATAAAGTAGACATATTGGGGGAGATTTATCAAACGATTTAGACTGTTTTTTCCTGTCTAAATTTGTCACACAGAAAGTCGCAGTCTAAATATGTGCCACTTTTCTGCGACTTTTGCTGTAGAGGATTTTTAGAACATGATGCATGCAAGTCTATTTTAGAAATGCATTGGAAAATGCATTGGTGCTGAATTTATCAAGTGCGACTTTTGTGCGACAAGTCGCATCTGCCCAAAATACACTGAAATGTCAGACCATGTTGGAGCAGGTCTAAATGCAGTTTAAAGAAGAAGTATCATGGACCAAGTCACAATTTTTTTTCTATCATGTGAAAGTGCATGAGCTCATCATTCTGACAATCTGCTCCTCATGTATCTCACCCTCTCCCTTCTCCTGCAATCCCCTCTGAAAGATCAGTACTTCCTGGTCCATGGAGGTCCCTGACTTCCTGTCTCCCATAATGCCTTTCAGTTCATCATAGAAGTAGCCCAGCCTAGACCAGTGCTTCCTAACCAGGGTGCCTTCAGCTGTTGTGAAACTACAACTCCCAGCATGCCTGGGAGTTTTAGTTTTGCAACAGCTGAAGGCACCCTGGTTGGGATACACTGACCTAGACACTGATCACTTTCCTAACAGCAGGCTCAGTGTTTCCCCTCCCCCTGCTTCTATTCTCAGGACATTGCTGACCTGCTGTCAGATTGTGATCAGTGCAGGGCAAAGCAGGGATCTCCCCCTCTGCTTCTTCTCGGGACATTGGGACATCGTTCTTGCTCTTATAAACACTGAGCTGGCTGTCAGATGCTTCCCTGCCAAGGAGATGAAGACACGTGAGCTCAGCTCACTGGGGCTTCTATGATTGGCTGAAGCTGCACATGGGAGGTTCCCTTGCCGTGCACAGAGCTGGCTAAGCTGCAGAACTATGGGAAATTGTGACATCACGGCCCCCAGCATAATGCAGCTCAATGGGGGGTCGCAAGTCATCAGAACAGGGAGCTGCTGAACTTCCTCTCTGAACAAAGAAGCTAGAAAAACAGGTTTTACTTACAAGATGGGTAAAGTCAGTGATTTACAAAGTGATATAACTTTTGCTTCTGCATTTAAAACACAATACTTTTTCTACATGGGACTTCTCCTTTAAGCTGTAGACCCTGAAGTCTGAGCACAGAATTTATCAAGGGCTGTGAGACCTTTGATAAATTAGGAGCACAATAGACAGGAGACTACCACATACGCTGGTCTATAAGCATACCCAGAATAGACTAGATTAGTAAATGTCCCCCATTGTACGTGTGAATCAATATATATTTTATTTGGTATGTATATTTTTCTTACAAGCAGAGAGCTTCAAAGTAAGAAAAATGAAAAATCTTCAAATTTTTCATGACATTTTGGAATTCTTCTCCAAGAAATGATGCAAGTATCGATGGGAATTTACCCCTATGTTAAAGTAGAATATGAAAAAACTATCTCGGAATCAAATTCATAAGTAAAAGCATCCCAGAGTTATTAATGCTTAAAGGGGTACTCCACCCCTAGACATCTTTATCCCCTATCAAAAGGATAGGGGATAAGATGTCAGATCGCTGGGGTCCCGCTGCTGGGGACCCCCTGGATCTACCATGCACCACCCACCTGTAGGGGCTTCCGGAACCTCTGGAGATCCTCAGGCTGAGTCCATCTTGACCACCAGGATGGAAGATCGTGACGTCACAACTCCGCACCCGTGGGAGGGGGGCGTGATGTCACACGGGGGCGGAGTCGTGATGTCACGATCTTCCGTCCCGGTGGTCGAGGTGGACTCCTGAGGACCTCCAGCAGTTTCGGAAGCCGCTACAGGTGGGTGCTGCATGGTAGATCCAGGGGGTCCCCAGCATCTTATCCCCCCTTTGGATAGGGGATAAGATGTCTATGGGTGGAGTACTCCTTTAAAGTGACAGTGGTCAGATGTGCAAAAAATACTCTTGTCCTTAAGGTGAAAATGGGCTTGGTCCTTAAGGGGTTAAAGAATCCTCCTCTAATCACGCCCTGCCTGAGCAATAAGATTTCTAGATTCCTGTTGGTGTAAAAATGTTCTATGGTTCTACCTATTTTAACCTTGTCTGATTTACTTTTTTGATAGAGCCCTGTCAGCCTTGATCTTTATCACTTTGACTATACTATTTGTCTTCACCTTTGATACTGTTCTTGGATTTGTTGGCTGTAATCGACCAAGCATACCACATGACCAGCAGCCTCAGCAGTGGAATAAAGCAGTTAAATGGTCTGAGAGGTCAGGTTGCCAGAGTGAGCATTAACATAGGAAGTTATTCCAGCCCACTACCGAGGCATTTAAATATCCCTCCACTCCCAAACTGTTAAAGTGAACAGTGAAGCATGCAGCATATTTTTCACTGTTCAGTTAGTAGTCTCTGTGGCATCATAGTATATAGTACCACGAAAATTATGTAGAAACCAAAGACTGTCATTTTGGCCCAAAGAAGGTAAGTGACGATCCTATGTATTGCCACTAAATGAATGATTTCAAACTTTTGCTTATATAAACTTTTCAATAATAGGTTTGTGACTTATAACCTTTAATGTGAAATGTCTTGTAAAAAAAATTAAAAATACACACAGACTTTTTAAATTCCCAATATCCAGCTATTTGGTTTATGAATCATTTTAATTTTCAGTAAGTAAATTTAAGTAAATGAGCTTCAGTGGTTTTGCCAACTCTTCTGTTATTTGATTAATTACACTATTATTTTCCTACATTTCTTTAAGCTTCCAATTCTATTTTATCAGATTAACAACGTACATCACACAAATGAGTTTTTTGGACATCAGAAGATTAGAGGATGCTCCATGTCCTACACCATCATGAAAAATTAAAATTGTTAACATTTAATTTGTTGTTAATATATTAATATGTCAATTCATTACAAACAAATATTTTGATATTGAGTTTTATATCTTACTTTGTAAAGACTTTATATTTGAGTACAATATATATAGCATTACTACCCTACCTTATCTTGGCCTTCAACAGTACAGTAGTGCTGTATTTTGTCAATATTCTCCCCACCCTCTAATGATGATGAGATGACTCTGCTGAGATGACTTTATAGAAATAGGGCAAAGGGCTAGACTTACCTAGGCTCCTGCCATGCTGGGGAACACCTCCTGAATATTTGAGCCTCATCTATATATTAAAAGGGGTATTCTGGGATTTATTTTTATTTGACTATGCTACACGGGCTGTGAAGTTAGTGTAGATCATAATATAGTGTCTGTAGCTGTGTTTGATGGCTGGTCTTGCAATTTTAACAGCACAAAAAAGGAGTGTTTTCTCAGCCTCTCCAAGGTTGCATTGCGGTTCGAGACATTACATCACTAGTCAGGAGTTAAAAGGGAGCCTGTCTTTGTTTCCTTGGGTGGAGCAACTGCTGGGTGGGAGGGAGATAATTCTCCACAGGGCTGCAGGGAATTGTAGTTTCAATAAAGCACAGCATGCAAGGCAATGGGTTGTGTGGCTGATGTGTGGGAGGGAGAAAGTGACCTCACAATTAAAAACATGGGATCCTAAGATTTGTAGTTGGAGGAAAGGAACTTCAACAGGAAATAGCCAGTTGACAAAAATAAAGCAACAGTGTTATGGTGGACTCACAACACAGCCATTAAGCTCCAAGACAAGCACAGTTCCTTCCTATGCATGTCCATTACTGTCTTACAGGTAAGTACTTTAGTTACCTTTTAGTGGATAACCCCTTTAACTAAAAAGCTCATATTTCTTCGCGGAAAAGGACTATGTAGATTAACAAAAAGTTATTACCAGAATCCTAATGAGAATACCTATCTAGCCATGTGCTTATTTACCACAACCCCCCGAGGCTGCATTAAACCAGCCTTAAATTGTGTGGACTAAGACCCAGTTGATAAAACAAAGAATGACCTTTAGAAAAAAGGTCTATAGTACAGTATGTACTAGTACTAAAACTAAAATTTGCTTTTGGAAATATTTTAGTGTATAATTACTTTAACCAACAAAGCAAATATGGAATTATGTAAAATATTTAAAAAAAAGAAGAAAAAAAAAGAAAGAAAAATGAAATATAGTAATACAGTAAAGCAAATATTTTTTCTGTTGCTGTTGCATTCCAATTACTGTTTCACTATCACAACCCACATGGTAAATTACATTCATATCATTTTTAAATTATTGTGGAAATCGACTTTAAATCCAAAACAAATTCATTTCACTTGGTGTGAGTTCTACAGTAAAAGTACTAAGAGGTTTAAAATTGTAGAGTTAGGATATATTTAACCCAGAGTATATTCTACATATCAAGTATTAAAGACACTTTTCAAAAAGGAAATGCTTTAAAAATCTCTATGGTGCTCACTGCTGAGATAAACTACCTAAAGGCAGGGACATTTCAATAGGACGATTTTTATGAATATTACATATTTGTTATTTTGTTTTTTGTTTTTTTATGGATGTTAACAGTAAATTAATGAAATGTTTAGTATAATTGTAATACAAACTTGTGCTATCAGGCTAGAATAAGTAAATGGTGTTTGTATAATTATGTTAATGTACAAAAAGTGTCAGACACCTTTGTAGGGCTTTTTTTTTATGCAAGCATTTCCTTGTGTTATATTCTACATAAGTAACAGACAAATTGATCTTTTAGTAACATAAAACATGTATTAGCACTAATGGATATGTCAAGTACAGCCTTACATTTAGGGGCCTCTTTGTAGCATTAGGATGGGTTTATACAGAAAAAAAGACACAAAATAATTATCTTGTGACCAGAATAAAAACTGCTAAATAAAAATGCATTCATCCAAATTAAAGAGGTTTTCTGATGATATTGGCTGATAAAGTTATTTTACTACCTTTCATTTGTCTTTCATGCTTTCCTTCTGCTTTTTCCTCCTTCTGCTGTTGTACATCCCATAACACACTTCCTGTCTGAGGTACATACTGTAAAAAACCTACTGTTCTTATGTATACTGTACCTGGGAATTCCGCCAACTCCATCTCCCTCCCACATCACCTACATTGTGGGAAGAAGATAGAGTAGGCTGCATTCCTGGCTAAAGTGTACATAATAACAGGAAGTCTGTTACAGGATGTACACCAGACAGGAAATTAGGCTAATAAAGAAAACAGCATCAATATGATAATTGATGATTAATCAATATGTTAATATGTTTATTTGCAACAGCGCAATATTTAAAATGCATTCTTTGGATATGGTTGGAGTATCTTTATGCTGATGGAGTATAACACTAACATAAAGTTTCTGGGTGTTTTATTGGGGGGTCAAGAGTAGAAGTGTGGGGATAGGCTTGTCTTTAATTCCATCCAGTGTAAATAAAATATATACATATTTACATGAATGTTTGGTTATCAACTTGCTATGTGATTTAAAATACTCACCCTTTACAGACCACAGCCATTTTGTTAACTTTCAATTAAAAAAACGTTTTTTAAATTTATATCAAAATATAGAAAACATCGTAAAAGACAAATAGTTGCAGACGCAGCTGCCAATACAGTAGTAGATTACAATGTCATAAACAGTTCGACATCCAACAGATATTGGAAGTTCGCTCAATAGACAATTTGTTAGCAGGTTTGCAAAGGCTCAAAAAAGGAAAACAAGCACCATAGATGGTGCCGACAATAACAATAAAACTGTAATTATAACAAACAAACAAGAGTTGTGCAATCTTGGAAGGAAAGACAGTGGTTAACTATCATAAACTAGGAATGACCTTATCGGGTATGTGAAAGAGCAAGAGTGTAATGTGTCTACCTGAGTTTGAGTATGACATCATAAATAAATGGCGTGATTCATAAGGCATCTGTCTGTGTATCCTATATGACAGGGACCTGTCTGTGTATCCTATATGAGGATAAGGTGCTATGGATATTGAGATCAACCAGTAGGTGGCATATGATAGGAGGAGGCTTCCCACTGTTAGAGAATTTGACCAGACTACCTGAGTGGTGTTCAGTGATCCTATTAATAATTCTTGAGAGAGAACCATCACCGTTTTCCAATTGCGGGTGATCGCTAATTTGGCCAAGAAATATTATACAGTACAGGTCTCTATCTGGAGGGAAGATGCTGTTCAGGTCCAGAAAGGGGAGTGCAGATTGTGGAGTCCAGTCCGCATGATAGCCCAGTATATCTTATATTAGGGTTTTATAGGCTGCCCAAATGGGTTGGAAAACTGGACAGTGCCAAATAATTTGGGGAAGGGAGGCTTTAAGGCCACAACCACTCCAAAACCTGTCCAAAGACCCAGTTTAAATCTTAGAAATCCTGTCACGTGTGAAGTACCAACATAAGATAGTGTTACGCCGAGAGTTCCGGGTCCCTGCTCCTCCCCGGAGCGCTCGCGGCGTTCTCCTCTCTGCAGCGCCCCGGTCAGACCCGCTGACCGGGAGCGCTGCACTGACACTGCTGGTGGGGATGCGATTCGCATAGCGGGATGCGCTCGCTCGCGGATCGCATCCCAATCTACTTATCTGTCCCGGTTCCCGGCTGTCACGTCCTGGCGTGCTCGGCTCCGCTCTCTAGGGCGCGCGCGCCAGCTCTCTTAGATTTAAAGGGCCAGTGCACCACTAATTGGTGCCTGGCCCAATCAGTGTAATTAGCTCCCACCTGCTCCACGCCTTTATACCTCACTTCCCCTTCCCAGCATTGCCGGATCTTGTTGCCTTGTGCCAGTGAAAGCATTTTGTGTATGTCCCAAGCCTGTGTTCCAGACCTTCTGCTGTTGCCCCTGACTACGACCCTTGCTGCCTGCCCTGACCTTCTGCTACGTCCGACCTTCCTCTTGCCTTGTCCTTCTGTACCGCGCCTGTCTCAGCAGTCAGAGAGGTTGAGCCGTTACCGGTGGATACGACCTGGTTGCTACCGCCGCAGCAAGACCATCCCGCTTTGCGGCGGGCTCTGGTGAATACCAGTAGCAACTTAGAACCGGTCCACCGGTACGGTCCACGCCAATCCCTCTCTGACACAGAGGATTCACCTCCAGTTTGCCGAATCCTAACAGATAGTTTTAGAAGCAGACTCAAGATGTGTGGAAAATTGGAAGGCCTTATGAATATGTCTAAAAGCTCCGGTGCTCCAGCCAGCGGCGATGGAACTTGCTCTGGCCATGGGCCGATGGCATCTGTAATGTTCCCTGTGGCCGGCGAGCTTCCGGCAAGTACGGACAGCTGACTGCAGATCACCTGACCATGGGGGCGTGCGCTCCCATGGATGTTCAAATTTGAAGCAATAATAGATGTTAAAACTTGTAGGCTGGATATAGGTGGATAAAGCTGGATTTCAGGCAGCAGGGGTGAATGTAGATGGCCGTGATTAACCCCTTCTAATCCAGCAGGTTTTTCACAGGTGCTGACAGAAACTTGGGTTGTATTCACGACTAGCGCTTAGTGTGAATATGGTTTAGCATTTTTTCATCCGGATGTTCACTTGAAAAATCTCAGAAAGTCAGCAAACGCGTTTCGGGGTGTTCTGGGATCTGTCCCAATCCCTTCTTCAGTGGTGTTTGAATTATGTGCTGACTTTATTCCATTTTATATCTACCTGGACCAATCCCCTGTACCATTATTAAGTTGTAAGCAAAGTCTGGTGTGGATCAGGAATATAGAGCAGGATAATAAAGGTGTATAAGAGGAATGGTTGCCATAGTAATATAGATCTATCTTGAATAATACACAAATATATATAATACAAACAAATGTATATACAAATATAAAATTAAGGGAAATTGTGCATAGAAATTAAAAATGAAAAACTGAAAAAAAATAGGAAGTAATAAAAATCTAATAAAATTTTTTTAAGTAAAAACAAATGTAAAAATAAATACAAATAAAATAAAAAATAAATAAAATAATAAAGAAATAAAAAATAAAAGTTAAAATTTAAATAAAAATACAAATAAAAATAAATATAAAATAAAAATAAATATAAATAAAAATACACATAAATGTGCTTGTCAGAAACAAATAAATGGGGTGGTAATAGTCATGGGGGGAGGTCCCAGGATTGAAACAATGGTATCTAACCACCAGAACGAGACCACCCCACTACAGAAAACTAAAGATTTCAAGACTGGCGATCAGACCCTTTGGTTCCAAACTTTCAAATTCATAAATTCTCTGTGTTTCTATCTTCAACATTTTTAACATAAAACTACCTCCCACCAGTCTTTTTTTTACAGTCTGCAGCCCAACAAAACTTAAACCCACAGGATCTTTATTGTGCATTTTAGAAAAGTGTAACGATAACGGGTGTTTCATATTGCCCTTCTTTATGTTACTAATTTGTTCATGAATTCTAACTTTTAGAGGGCATTTCGTCCTGACCACATATTGTCTATTACAGCTACATTGCAAGATATAAATCCCATTTTTGAATTGCATGTGATCAGGTCCCTAATTTCCCATATATAGGAATTAACTGTAGATTTTACTTCTGTTACGCTCCTTTGCCCGTTTGTGATAGTACAATTTGAACAGGTGCCACATCTGAAAAAGCCTTTTGTGGTCAACTATGAGTCTGAATTAGTATCTCTCTCAGGTCTTTTCCCCGATGGTGCAACAGCAATGCCCAGATTGGGGGCCTTGGTGTATACCATCGTGGGCTTGGTAGGGAATAGATCCCCCATTATTCTGTCCTGTTTGATCGGGTGCCAATGTTTTCTAAACATTTTTTCAATCTGCTTATAGTTCTTATTGAAAGGCAGTCTAATTTTTGACTGCTGCTCAGTCTCTAAATTGGGAATTACATGGGATTCAAAGAAAGAAGTTCTTGCCAACTCATTCACCTGGCATAAAGATTTTTCAACCTTATCTCAGAAGTAATTTTGCTCAAGAAATTGGTAAGTTAATGCTATTGGTCAGCCATCATGGCAGATGGTAACATATCTGATCATATATCTGGTCATATCTGATGAAACTTTTTTTTCACTGTGAGTTTGATGAATGTTTTACACTGTAAATTGTTCTGTAAAGGAAAAATTTCAATATCTAAAAATTCTACTTTTTCTTAACTAATAGTGGATGTGAACCTAAGATTATGGTTATTGCAGTTGAGATTGTGAATTAAAGATTCAAGACCCACCCTGGGACTCTTCCAAATTAAAATGATATCATCAATATAACGTTGCCACAGTACCAATTTTGTGCCCATCCTCGGCGCGAACCTGGTACTGTGGCGACGTTATATTGATGATCTCTTTTTAACCCCTTAAGGACCAAGGTAATTTTGGCCTTAAGGATCAGAGCATTTTTTGCACATCTGACAACTGTCACTTTAAGCATTAATAACTCTGGGATGTTTTTACTTATGAATTTGATTCAGAGATAGTGTTTTCGTGATATATTCTACTTTATCATAGTGGAAAATTTTCGTCGATACTTGCATTATTTCTTGGTGAAAAATTACAAAATTTCATGAAAATTTGAAAATTTAGCATTTTTCTAACTCTGCTTGTGAGAAAAATAGACATACCAAATACATTTTAAATTGATTCACATATACAGTATGTCTTCTTCATGTTTGCATCATAAAGTTGACATGTTTTTTACTTTCGAAAGACCTCAGAGGGCTTCAAAATTTTTCAAAAAAGAGAAGGAGCCACTGTTGGCTTTTTGAAAAAAAATATTTGCCGAAATGGTTTTTGAGGGGCATGTCACATTTAGGAAGCCCCTGTGGTGCCATAACAGCAAAAAAATAACCACATGGCATACTATTTTGGATACTACACCCCTCAAGGCACATAACAAGGGGTACAGTGAGCCTTAAAATCCCACAGGTGTTTGATGACTTTTCATTAAATTCGGATGTGTAAACAAAATAAAAAATATATATGGAAATACCCCATATGTGGATGTAAAGTGCTCTGCTGGTGCACTACAATGCTCTAAAGAGAAGGAACACTATTGGACTTTTGGAGAGATAATTTGTTTGGAATGGAAGTTGGGGCCATGTGCGTTTACAAAGCCCCCATGGTGCCAGAATGGTGGACCCCCCCCCCCCCCCACATGTAGAAGTAGTAGAGAGTCGGCACTCATATAGGTGGTGGTGCGAGTGGACCAAAGGTACAAATAGTAGGTAGAAGAAATCCCGGCACTCACTAAATATGCTGAATCATAATGGTTTATTTATCCATATGCAAGATAATGTAGCTACTCTCAGGACGCGTTGCGGCCAGGTGACGCGTTTCGGCCAGGTGGCCTTTGTTAAATTTTTCATTTTCCTGGACCACTGTTCCAAAAATCTGTCAGACACCTGTGGGGTGTAAATACTCATTGCTCCCCATATTGCATTCTTTGAAGTGTGTAGTTTCCAAAATGGGGTTACATGTGGGGGGTCCACCGTTCTGGTACCGTGGGGGCTTTGTAAACGCACATGGCCTTCAATTCCAGATATATTCTCTCTCCAAAAGCCCAATGCTGCTCATTCTCTTCTGAGCCCTGTAGTGCCCCGCTGAGCACTTTAAATCAACTTGTGGTCGATGCTACATGACTGATATGCGTACGTCCCTAGCAACTACCGATCTACCAGACCTTACCCTAACTAAGCAGTCTGTCTACTGCAGTGTAGAGAATATGCCTGGAAAAAAGAGGGCATACCCTGTGGTAAATGTGATATGAAAAAAGGGTAGGGGGCGGGTGGGAACAAAGAACCCACGGCATCATGAGAGGGAGAACGCCGTGGGTTTATATGGTCATCTGCTCCTCCCACAAATACAGGCCAGCTGCGCCGGCCTTACCATTTGTGGTCGATGCTACATGACTGATATGCGTACCTCCCTAGCAACTACCTATCTACCAGACCTTACCCTAACTAAGCAGTCTGAAATGTGCCATAACTGCGGCGTAGAGAATATGCCTGGAAAAGAGAGGGCAAAACCCGGATTTAAACAAACATTTGTTTATTGCAATTTTACAAAACAAAAGATTGGAATGCGAACACCATTTCTTTGCGAGGGTTAGGTATATACTGCATGTAACACCCGGACTTCCAACGTCCTAATTTCTTGATTAAATGAGCTGGGACTCCGTTTTTAGATGCGGCTGCGGCTGCGCCAATACGTAAGGAATGACCGGATAACGAGGTCGGATCTCCTCCCAGTAACCTAACCAAAATGCGTAGATTTTTGATAAATTGACAAGTAGTTAATGGGTTGGATCTGAAACGTAATAAAGGATCGTCAGCAGATAGATTAGCACAGGCATTCAACAATTCATGGAAAACTCTAACTGGGCACCATTTGTGCGTAGTGGGGAAAAAACGAACTACCACTGTTTGACCCGGTAGAGAGGTCTTAGTATGACTGAGGGACAATTCAAAATGGTCAGAAATATACGACAGTTGTTTGACTTTAAGAAAAGGCGCATTAATGGACTTAGCAGTGCACTCACCCGGTCTAAGGAACCCATAATAAGCAAGATACATAGCTGCTTTCAATGTGAGGCTATCCTGGAGACCCAACGGAGGGGAATCAAATAGGTCTGACAACTTCCTGAACATTTCGCCTGTTATAGGTTGTCTGACTGGGTTACGAGGGACTTCGTTCTAAAGGATGCCTTTCAGAGCGGACTTCACCAAACGAGAAGAGAATATGGAATAACTACAGGTGTCTGTTAAGGATAAATGATGTTGGATACCAACTAGATAACTTTTAATGGTATTATGGGATAAATGAGGTGTAGTGTGGCAAAACCCGACATATGCTAGCAAGAAGGGAACTGATATCTTATTACCCTCTGGATGATTGGACCTAAACTTGGAGAACGAATTCCATGCTACATCATAAATTCTGCGTGTGTTTGTGGATAAGGAGTCACTGACCAAATGTTCGGCTATCCGAAGGTGATGGTTCAATTCATAACTAGCAAATGGAACGGGGGAACTTGCGCCCCTATGATGTCGGCTTCTGGCATCACCTGAAAGAAATGTGACAAGTTGTTCCTGGATAAAGCATCTGCTGCAATATTTTGAACTCCGCTAATGTGCATGTTGTAGGGACAGCCACACTAACCACCTAGCCAAGGCCATGATAATAGGGCATCTGGACCTACCCTTCAATAAGATGTCCACGGTAGCAGCATTGTCTGATACAAATAAAACTGTGGATTTGTTCCATGCTGACCCCCATAACTGAGCTGCGGCAACTATCGGGTACAGTTCAAACGCCAGTGATTGCCCCAGATAGCGAACCAGTGATTGCCCCAGATAGCAGCGGAACCCGCCGAAGAGGCAGCATCAGAAAAAATCATGGGTGAATCACTCCCTACTCTAGGGATAAAGAACGAAATACAGTTGTCTAAAAATGATTCCCACATAGCCAAATCTGCTGGAGCTTGATGATCTAGGTGCAGCAAACTGCTCTGCTGAGGAGCTGTGGGTAACAAAGACAATAAGCGGGAAATAAATGTACGACCCTGGGGGATAATCCGCATAGCGAAATTGAGCATCCCCAAGATAGATTGTAATTCTACCCTGGAAATACAGGGGCCCTCTCTAAGTTTGCATATGGCTGCTCCAATCTTTATAAGCTTCGCTTCAGGAAGTATTGCCTCCATTTTTTGCGAATCGAGCTCAATGCCCAGAAACGTGATGACTTTAGAAGGACCTTCTGTTTTGGCGGGCGACACTGGAACTCTCAGTTGATCAAAAACTGCTCGAAGGACCTGTAGATCTCTAGGTAAGGTATTGGGAGACTCGATTAGCAAAAAATCATCAAGATAATGTATGACGTGACTACACTCAAATCTGTTTTCCAGTACCCAGTGGAGAGCAGATGTGAAGCGGTTGAACAACCACGGACTGCTGCGTGCACCAAAAGTAACCTTGGTAGCAAAATAGTATAGGTTCTGCCAACGTATGCCATGCCACTTCCATTGCTGGGGCATGATCGGGAGGAGCTGAAGGCATCTGATATATCTGCCTTGGATAGCCAAGCTCCCCGCCCCATGCTCAAGATGACAGCTATGGCCTCGTCGACAGAAGAGTATTTGAGAAAGAATTCTTCTGCAGGAATAAGAGCATTGAGACTTGGAATAACCGAAGAATAGGGGGCAGACAAGTCACAGATCAATCGCTTTTTATTGTTAAACTTGCCCGTTGCTAACCCTAATGGGCTAACTCTCCATGTATCAAAAGGTGATTCGACAAACGGACCAATGATAAACCCTTTATCCAATTCTGACTGTATGAGGCCAGTGACTACGTCAGGGTCTAACAAAGCTGAGGCCAGGTTCCTACACTTATGGGTCATCTGCGGCAGGGTCACAAAGTCGATGTGGAAACCATTCTGGAATCCCGAGACTAGATGTTGAACATAAGACCGATCGGGGTGATCCTGCAGAAACTAACCCAAGAGGTCCGACTCCACCACCGCTAGTCAGGACTTCTCTGTTTTTTGGGTGCATGTGGTTTTAGGGTGAGCCCTAAAGCAGATTGAACAAATATGCAGCAGACGGCACTGGTTGTAAGTGCAGGAGGTGTAATTATAATTATTACATATTTGGGATTTTCCCAAATAGTGTATGGGTCTGCCTAATTTATCCGTCAGACCAGACATCTTAGGACCTCTAGCCTGGGTAGTTCTGGACGTGCTGGGCATGTCAAGAGGTGATTCTGAATTAGCTGAAGCGCACCGTTCTGTTGTGTGGGAAGAAGAATGGCAAGTAGCGCATACTGGGGATTTGAGCCCCGAAAAATGGTTACAGTATAATTCTGTGTCTACGATGGCCCAATTCACACTGTAATTATACTGGTTTAAGGCTGTGGCGGCTTTGGCCGAGAAGGATTTATGATACTCATAAAACGAGTGCACACCGAACTTATGGCTTAATTCAATAATCTTATAAAGGTACTGATCTAGTTCTTCCCTTCTTTCTGGCTTGGCAGAACATATAACGTCACGAAAAATACTGAATGCCATACTGAATACTGAATGCCATAATAAACTCGGACAAGGTTAGTTTCCTATTTAAGCTGGCATCTTTAGACTTTAGGACTACCGAAACGTCTCCGCAGGCTATGGTCTTATTTTCGTTCAAATCATGAGTAAAGATGCAAAATTAATGTCCTTGCCTTCCAAGATCTCCTTTCTGATATGGGCTGGTATGAAATGGGCTGGAGAGGACTCGGCAGTGAGGATCCTGTATAATTCCGCCTTACGCACAGAAGCTGGGAAGGGAATGCCCCTTCTGACCAGCTCTGCCGTCAACTTGGGCACGGTCCATGTTCTCAGGGAGGGGACACTAGCTTGCTCAGAAGTTCTGGCTGCATTCTCCAATACCGAAGCTGAATCCTCAATATCAGATGTGTGCGACATTCTGGAAAACAATGCAAACCAAGACTAAATAAGCTATTGCAACAACCTACTACTAAGCTAACTACTAAGCTGACCACCATGACACCACAACTTACCTCTCTACTTACCTGTCCATCTAAAACAAGAAACAGGGGGACAGTATCCGAAGACGTGTCGGATGTCAACAATCTGTATGCGTAACAGAGCATAGATGACTAAGTGCCCGGTCGCAAGTGCGAGAGTAAGCTATGAATACCGTAATAACCCGAAGCACCAAGAATTATAATTCTGAATGCGTTACAACACAGTGAAAAGAGGTGCACCGAGACTGCAAGTAATCACAACCTGAGGACATGTCAGGTTCATGAGGTGATTACTTGGATAATGAAGTACAATTCTTAACTGAGATAGTGGCCTTGACTCAACCTAGAAAGAACATCCTACACCTTAATAACCTGGGACGACCAATTCTGCTCCGTACAGCACCTTACCCTAGAATTTACGCACCTTAAATCCCTGCTAACTAACTGAAGGAGTCTTAGAAAGGATACAGACAGCGTAGACAGCCATGGAACTAGATAAAAGATAAAGTTAGTACTCTTCCAGGGAAACTAGAGGAGAAACCTAAGTACCTACCTAGTGAATGACGCTGAAAATAGACGAGGACGACTTATGCACCGGATAAGCAGCAGAATTTAGACGGAATCCAACCACTGCAACAAAACGTGGTTATAGCACATTGTATACACCGTGAAATCCCAACCTCTCGGCTACCAGGCTGACTACGTACCTGAACCAGAATACCACGATTGCCCTGAAGAAGCAAGAACCAGGAATGCTTGTCCACCGATAAACAAATCCGCATAGGACAACTCCCAGAAAACTACCAAGTGAACCACGACACAACCTGCTGACAAATATGAACATATGTGAGGGAAGTGACCAGAAGACTATCACACCGCCACCAGTGAGTTTTATACAAGACTGCTATCTAAGCCAGAAGGTAAGCTAGGACTCAGTCACGAGAAACATACTGCGCTTACCTATTTGGCGAAACAGAGGATGAGCAAGTGCAGTGTCAGAAGACCCCAAGATCCAAAAAAGAAGCTGGCAAGTAATTTGAACCTGCAAACACACGACAAACCAATGAACAACTGCCAATGTGAAACATGGATGAGACATGAATCTGACCTACCTAACTAGCTGATGAGCTTGGTTTGTCGCGCCGTGATGTATGCGATGAACCTAGTGAAAACAAAGACTCATGAACTATCAACCTAGATATGCTACATATGCATATTCCGGTGCGTGGCTACGTAAGACATGGTGGAGCACCTATGGACTGGTGAGTATGACGCGGCGTATAGAACTGAAAACGTAGGTATGCGTCAAGCGGATGAAGTAACGCCGTGAAAAACATGACAACAAGGGTACAGTACAATTATGTAGGTAATAATTGTGAGCTATAAAAATGCACGGTGAGTTGAGCAAGTGCATATTACTCGCATAGCTTGCACGTGAGACGCAGGATAACATGCTGGTGACTGCCTATAATGCTAATTTACTGAATGTCTGAAATGATCAGAAAGTGAAAAAAGGGTAATGGGAGTTTTAAGTGGCAGTGGTCAGATGTGAGGTGACCCAGTCTAACAAAAATTATGTGGGACCTAGAGGGTCAATACCACGGCTGACTATGAGGTGTCCCCCAGAAGCCCAAAGGAGTCACGCAGCCCTAGTGCCCAACACCCGCTGCATAACTCCCACAGACATCCAGGATAGCTCAGGAATTAACCCATTATGCCCTGAGTAGGATTGCGTAGTGCCTGACTGGCTGCGATTAAACTTTCGTGCCGCAATGAGCGTATGGTATGCGGAGATGATCCTAGGATGGTGAAATATTGTGCAGGCATGGAGAGAGGCTGACAGGGGTAAGAGTGTACAATGAACAATACCCGGCCGCCCAGCATGTGGGCGGGCAGGTAACCCCTGCCTCCACTATCGATGCCCACACCCTATGTGCGCGCTATAACTGTAACAGCAATGCTGGGGGATAACCGGGGGGAAGCCAGGCTGTCCACATGTCGCTACGCGACCAGGCAGTCTGTCGGCGCATCCCCCGACATCCCCAGCTACTCACCACTCGAAGCTGTCCTGCATGAACGGGACGTCTGACAACTTCCGGTCAGCTGATGCTGAATCAGCTGAAGTAACGAAGAACCAGCGGCGTCATGAGAGGGAGAACGCCGTGGGTTTATATGGTCATCCCGCTCCTCCCACAATTACAGGCCAGCTGCGCCGGCCTTACCATATATGGAGTATGTTCTTACTCAGAAGAAATTGGGGAAGGGGGGGATTTTTTCCTATTAACCCTTGTGAAAATGAAAAATTTGGGATAACACCAGCATTTTTGTGAAAAATAAACATTTTTCATATTCAATGAAAATTCTTCAAACACCTGTGGGGTGTTAAGGCTCACTATACCCCTTGTTATGTTCCATGAGGGGTGTAGTTTCCAAAATGGGGTCACATGTGGGTGTTTTTTTTTCTTTTTTTTTTTTTGGTTTATGTCAGAACCGCTGTCACACCTGTGCAAATCACCTCAAATGTACATGGTGCTCTCACTCCTGAGCATTGTTGTGCGCCCGCAGAGCATTTTACGCCCACATATGGGGTATTTCTGTACTCAGGAGAAATTGTGTTACAAATTTCCTTTACCTTTTTTGAAAATAAAAAGTATGGAGCAACAACAGCAAGTTAGTGTAAAACATTTTTTTTTTTTTTACAATAACATGCTGGAGTAGACCCCAACTTTACCTTTTCATAAGGGGTAAAAGGAGAAAAAGACCCCTAAAATGTGTTAGGCAATTTCTCCCGAGTACAGAAATACCCCATATATGGCCCTAAACTGTTGCCTTGAAATACGACAGGGCTCTGAAGTGAGAGAGCACCATGCAAATTTGAAGCCTAAATTAGGGATTGCATAGGGGGGGGACCTAAGGGTATTCTATGCCAGTGATTCCCAAACAGGGTGCCTCAGCTGTTGCTAAACTCCCAGCATGTCTGGACAGTTGTTGTTTTGCAATAGCTGGAGGCTCCATTTTGGAAACAGTGCCGTACCAGATGTTTTTCATTTTAATCAGGGGGGGAGAGGTAACTGTGTAGGGGTATATGTAGTGTTTTACTCTTTATGTATATGTAGTGTTTTACTCTTTATTTTGTGTAGTGTAGTGTTTTCAGGGTACATTCAAATAGTCGGGTTTACAGCGAGTTTCCCGCTGGGAGTTTTAGCTGCAGTGGAAAATTTGCTGCATCTCAAACTTGCCACAGCGAACTCGCTGTAAACCCGTTGTTAATGTAACTACAACTCTCAGCATGCACTGACAGACCGTACATACTGGGAGTTGTAGTTATGCAACAGCTGGAGGCATACTACTACAACTTTCAGCATGCCCTTTGGCTGTCAGTGCATGCTGGGGGTTGTAGTTATGCAACAGCTGGAGGCACATTGATTGCAAAACACAGAGAGTTTGTTACATAACTCAGTGTTTCCCAAACCGTGTGCCTCCAGCTGTTGCAAAACTACAACTCCAGCATGCATAGTCTATCGGAGGCACATGGGTTGGGAAACACTGAGTTAGAAAACAGAAAATGTTTCCCAACCAGTGTGCCTCCAGTTGTTGCAAAACTACAACTCCCAGGATGCCCAGATAGCCGAAGGGCATGCTGAGAGTTGTAGTTTTGCAACAACTGGAGTAGAACAGTTTGGAGACCACTGTGTAGTGGTGTCATAACTGTAACCCTCTAGATGTTGCAAAACTTCAACTCCAAGCATGCCCAGACTGCCCAGGCATGGGCGGACCTCCCATAGAGAAACAAAAGGAGTTGATCAGCTCACCAAAGTCCATATGTGTCAAGCATCAGGCAATAGTCCCGGAGCACGGAGACAGGGAGCCGCCATAGACTTGCATTGAGGGGGCGGTGTGTGATGTCCCACGGGGCGGAGTCGTGACTTTACGCTCGTCCACCATTGTGGTCGGGATCCGAAGACTCCAGTGATGCTGGTGTGAGGTGGAAGCCGTACAGGGTGGGTGCTGCTGCCGAGATCCCGGGGTTCCCCAGCAGCGGGACCCCGGCAATCTGATATCTTATCCCATATCCTTTGGATAGGGGATAAGATGTCTAGGGGTGCGGAGTACCCCTTTAAGTTTTGTTGGTCTGCAGACTCTAAAAAAAAAAAAGACTGGCGGGGAGGTAGTTTTATGTTAAAAATGTTGAAGATAGAAACACAGAGAAATTATGAATTTGAAAGTTTGGAACCAAAGCGTTTGAACGCCAGTCTTGAAATCTTCAGTTTTCTATAGTGGGGTGGTCTCGTTCTGGTGGTAAGATCCCGTTGTTTCAATCTCGGGACCTCCCCCATGACAATTACCATCTCATTTATTGGTTTCTTGCAAGCACATTTATGTTTATTTTTATTTATATTTATTAGTATTTTTATTTTCATTTTTATTTCAACTTATTATTTATATATTTCGTTATTAAAATTTTATTTTATTTGTATTTATTTTTAATTTTACTTAAATTTTTATTTAATTTTTAGTTCTTCTATAATTCTTTTTGATTTTCATTTCTATGCACAATTTCACTTAATTTAAAATTTGTATATACATTTGTTTGTATTATGTATATTTGTGTATTGCTCAAAATAGAGCTATATTACTATGGCAACCATTCCTCTTATACACCTTTATTATCCTGCTCTATATTTCTGATCCCCACCATACTTTACTTACAACTTAATAATGGTCCAGGTGATTGGTCCAGGTAGATATAAAATGGCAGCACAGAACTCACACACCACTGAAGAAGGGGTTGGGACAGATCCCAGAACACCCCGAAATGTGTTTGATGACTTTCTGAGATTTTTCAAGTGAACATCCGGACGAAAAAAACACTTAACCATATTCACACTAAGCACTATTAGTGAATTCATCCCAAGTTTCTGCCAGCACCAGTGAAAAACCTACCGGATTAGAAGGGGTTAATCACGGCCATCTACATTCACCCCTGCTGCCTGAAATCCACCTTTATCCACCTATATCCAGCCTACAAGTTTTAACATCTACTCTTGCTTCAAGTTTGAACATCCAATGGAGCGGGCGCCCCCACGGTCAGCTAATCCGCAGTCAGCTGACTGTACTCGCCGGAAGCTTACCAGCGTGCGGCAGCAGGGAACATTACAGGAGCGCGGCCACAGCAAGTTCCATTGCCGCTGGCTGGAGCACCGGAGTAAGGACAGAAGCCCCGACATGGAGCGGTGTGTGGCGCTTAGTGCCAAACAATCTTTCTCCTGCAGGCAGCAATGTATTAACCGCAAACTGGAATATTCTACTTTCTGACCCTAGAGTATGATTCATTGTGCAGACAAACCACCACTTGTGTCAAGAAGAGTGCCCAATTTGGGGGATTTACTAACTCGTAGCCACTTTCAGAAACCACAAAAGTGAACAGGAACCAGATTTCAGCATATGGGCACCTTCCCTTGTGGGAATTGTACGATTTGCCAATTTATGTCTCCCAGTAGAATTTTTGTGAATCCGGTCAACCAGAGGGAATATAGAATTTGAAAATACATTAACTGCAAGATGACATGTGCAATTTATTCCATAATTTGGCCATGCAGTAACGTTTATGTTGGGCAGACAACTCTACAACTTCGTAAACATATACAGAAACATCTATCTACCATATCATTAGGTAGAAGGGATCGAAGTTGTGGAAGAACTTTAACAGCAATAGCTAAACATTTTTTAAACTTTCACCAGGGACGTACCAATGGAATTAAAATTATAGGTCTCGAATGGGTACTGAACAATATTAGAGGTGGATCAATCAACAACCGCCTGTTACAAATAGAATCAAGATGAATATATGTATTGGGTTCAGTATCTCCTGGAGGAACTTCTATTTACCGGCTTTTTGAGTGAGTAATTTTAATTCATCCTGTCGCAATGGTGAAAGTGGGGAGGGGGTGTTGAACACTTACCTTTTATGTTTCTCTACAGTGGAGATCCAAGAAAGATCTTCAGGATAATTAGTGGATTTGAGTTCCAATGAGTCGATCAGGAGGGACACTTATAGGTAAGGTTTGTTTCATATAGCACTTGTTCACTTTATCACATATATACTTCACACAATAGCTACTTATTTCCTTCTCATTTACATATCTATATAGATTTTACACACATGGTTACTTTCCCCCAGCTACGCCAATCTCTTTATGGCTAGTTGGGAACAAGTCATCATTAATCCTCAGCTGGGCAGCGACCTGGTGTCCTGGTACAGTTATATCGAAGACATTTTTTTTACATGGCAGGGTACCAAATCCAATTTAGAAAATTTTATTACCTCTATTAATACCAACAATTTTAATCTAAAATTTACACCCAATATTAGTCCTACGTCCGTTGAATTTTTAGATCTTTTAATATCAGCCACTGAGAATAAACTTATTTGTAATACTTATCATAATACAAGTGGCCAAAAATGGATTCATTTTACATAACAGTTGCCATCTCCCACAATGGCTGATCAATGTTCCAACCAGCCAATTCAGGAGAATTAAACGAAATTGTTCAAATAATGATCAATTTGAACTTGAAGCCATCATCCTCACAAATCAATTTCTCTCTAAACAATACCCACTGGCAAATTTGCAGCAATCTCTAGACACAATAAGAAAATTAGACAGTGCAACATTCTTTGCCCCCAAACCACACAATATACCAGTACCTACCAAAAACTTTCCCAAACTAATTATTCCATTCAACACACAGTACCGCAAAATAGAACACATTATTAAAAAACATTGGCCCCTCCTATGCAAACACAAATCACTCAATCAATTCCTTCCAGACAGGCAATCTATCATATACACGAGCGCTCCCAATTTAGGAATAAAAATTGCACCTTCAGTAAGAACAAGTAACCCCAAACAAAAATTCCTATCTACTATTGTAGACCTAAAAGGATTTTTTAGATGTGGACAATGTCCCAACTGCAAGGCAATGCAATTCGATAAAAGGACGATAGAGGTAAAATCCACAACCAAAATTTTACACATAAAATTACGGACTTCCTGAATTGGGGCAGCAAGGGGGTCATATATTTAATTCAGTGTCCTTGTAATAAGCAATATATAGGTCGCACATCCCGAGCATTAAAAACAAGAATATTAGAACATAGGTACAACATTAAAAAAAGAAATGAGAAACATCCATTATCTGCTCATTTTAACCAATTTCATCAAGGAAATCCGAATACCGTATATACTCGAGTATAAGCCGAGTTTTTCAGCACGATTTTTCGTGCTGAAAACACCCCCCTCAGCTTATACTCGAGTGAACTCTCTGCCCTCAGTGGTCTTCAACCTTCGGACCTCCAGATGTTTCAAAACAACAACTCCCAGCAAGCCCGGGCAGCTATCGGCTGTCCGGGCTTGCTGGGAGTTGTAGTTTTGAAACCTCTGGAGGTCCGCAGGTTGAAGACCACTGCGGCCTTCGACATCAACCCCTCTCACCCCCTTTCGTTCTGTACTCACCTCCGCTCGGCGGGACGTTAGGGTACGCTGGTTCGGTGTTGCAGGACTGTCCGGTGGGGAGGTCGTCCGGTGGGATAGTCTTTCCGGGCTGCCATCTTCACTGGGGGGCCTCTTCTCCGCGCTTCGGGCCCGGCCCCGGAATAGTCACGTTGCCTTGACGACGACGCAGAGGGACGTTCATTACCAACGCCCCTCTGTGGCGTCGTCAAGGCAATGCCTCTATTCCGGGCCCAAAGCGCGGAGAAGAGGCCCCCCGGTGAAGATGGCAGCCCGGATTGACTATCCCATCGGACGACCTCCCCACCGGACAGTCCTGCAGCAACGGACCAGCACACACTAACGTCCCGCCGAGCGGAGGTGAGTACAGAACTAAAGGGGGTGAGAGGGGGGGGGCTGGAGGATGTCGAAGGCCGCAGTGGTCTTCAACCTGCGGACCTCCAGAGGTTTCAAAACTACAACTCCCAGCAAGCCCAGACAGCCAATAGCTGCCCGGGCTTGCTGGGAGTTGTAGTTTTGAAACATCTGGAGGTCCGCAGGTTGAAGACCACTGTATCAGACATTGACAAGCGGTGATGATGAAGGTGGGGGCTGATGACATGCGGTGATGATGACGGTGGGGGGGGGCTGATGACATGTGTTGATGATGATAAGGGGATGATGAAAGGGGGGTGTTGCATTATGACAAGGGGATGATGAAGGGGGGTGTGGGATGATGACAGGGGGATGATGAAGGGGGTGTGGGATGATGACAAGGGGATGATGATGAAGGGGTGTGGGATGATGACAAGGGGATGATGATGAAGGGGGGGTGTGGGATGATGACAAGGGGATGATGAAGGGGGGGGTGGGATGATGACAAGGGGATGATGAAGGGGGGTGTTGGATTATGACTAGGGGATGATGAAGGGGGGTGTGGGATGATGGCAAGGGGATGATGAAGGGAGGTGTGGGATGATGACAAGGGGATGATGATGAAGGGGGTGTGTGGGATGATGACAAGGGGATGATGATGAAGGGGGGGTGGGATGATGACAAGGGGATGATGAAGGGGGGAGGGGATGATGACAAGGGGATGATGAAGGGGGAGGGGATGATGACAAGGGGATGATGAAGGGGGAGTGTAGGATGATGACAAGGGGATGATGAAGGGGGGTGTGGGATGATGACAAGGGGATGATGAAGGGGGGTTGTGGGATGATGACAGGGTAATGATGAAGTGGGGATGATGACAGGTGGTGCTGATGAAGGGGGGATGATGACAGGGGGGATGATGAAGGGGGTATGATGACAGGGGGGATGATGACAGGGTGATGATGATGAGGGTGTTAACCCCTTAAGGACTCAGCCCATTTTGGCCTTAAGGACTCAGACAATTTAATTTTTACGTTTTCATTTTTTCCTCCTCGCCTTCTAAAAATCATAACTCTTTTATATTTTCATCCACAGACTAGTATGAGGGCTTGTTTTTTGCGCGACCAGTTGTCCTTTGTAATGACATCACTCATTATATCATTAAATGTATGGCGCAACCAAAAAACACTATTTTTGTGGGGAAATTTAAACGAAAAACGCAATTTTGCTAATTTTGGAAGGTTTCGTTTTCACGCCGTACAATTTATGGTAAAAATGACATGTGTTCTTTATTTTGAGGGTCAATATGATTAAAATGATACCCATTATTATATACTTTTATATTATTGTTGCGCTTAAAAAAAATCACAAACTTTTTAACCAAATTAGTACGTTTATAATCCCTTTATTTTGATGACCTATAACTTTTTTATTTTTCCGTATAAGCATCGGTATGGGGGCTCATTTTTTGCGACATGATCTGTACTTTTTTTTGATACCACATTTGCATATAAAAAACTTTTAATACATTTTTTATAATTTTTTTTTTAATAAAATGTATTAAAAAAGTAGGAATTTTGGACTTTTTTATTTTTTTTCGTTCACGCCGTTAACTGTACGGGATCATTAACATTTTATTTTAATAGTTCGGAACTTTACGCACGCGGCGATACCAAATATGTCTATAAAAAAATTTTTACGCTTTTTGGGGGTAAAATGGGAAAAAAGGACGTTTTACTTTTTTATTGGGGGAGGGGATTTTTAACTTTTTTTTAACTTTTACTTTTACATTTTTTTACATTTTTTTTTACACTTGAATAGTCCCCATAGGGGACTATTCATAGCAATATCATGATTGCTAATACTGATCTGTTCTATGTATAGGACATAGAACAGATCAGTATTATCAGTCATCTCCTGCTCTGGTCTGCTCGATCACAGACCAGAGCAGGAGATGCCAGGAGCCGCACGGAGGAAGGAGAGGGGACCTCCGTGCGGCGTTATGAATGATCGGATCCCCGCAGCAGCACTGCGGGCGATCCGATCGTTCATTTAAATCGCGAACTGCCGCAGATGCCGGGATCTGTATTGATCCCGGCACCTGAGGGGTTAATGGCGGACGCCCGCGAGATCGCGGGCGTCGGCCATTGCCGGCGGGTCCCTGGCTGCGATCAGCAGCCGGGATCAGCCACGCATGACACGGGCATCGCTCCGATGCCCGCGGTTATGCTTAGGCCGTAAATGTACGTCCTGGTGCGTTAAGTACCACCGCACCAGGACGTACATTTACGTCCTGCGTCCTTAAGGGGTTAATGACGGGTGTCTGGATGATGATGGGGGTCTGGATGATGACAGGGGGGATGATGTATTTCCCACCCTAGGCTTATACTTGAGTCAATAACTTTTCCTGGGATTTTGGGGTGAAATTAGGGGCCTCGGCTTATATTTGGGTCGGCTTATACTCGAGTATATGCTGTAATCTCAAATTTGTAGCTATTCAATCCATTCAACAAGACTGGGGAGGTGGCAACTTTATCCAAAAAATGTCTAGAGCAGAGTCGAGAAAACTTTTTGAATTTAACTGTCTAACACCCAAGGGATTAAATAGTGAATTAGACGTTTTTGGGTTTTTAGATTAATTATGATGTACTATTTACCATACCGATTCCCCTTTTTCCAAATATATTCCTAAAATATATTCCTAAATCCACATTCCTATCCCTTCTTCCCCTATATTTAACAATTTCCCTTCAAATTCACATTTCTCACACTATCCCATTTCTCGTAATAATTTTCTTTTAGCCTAACATGATAGTAACCCTTCAATACACATATGCTCCAATTCTCTCACATGTTTCACAGGTTACCACAAATGTTTTTTTCCAATATTCTCTATACTCTTACATTTGTATAACATTTTTTATATACATTCCTATCTACTTATATATGTGTCTAGTCCATAGATTCATTTTATTCCAATAATTCTAGTACATATGTGTTCAGTTTTTTACTAAGATTTTTATCAAGATCTATTATTTGCACACTTTTTCAATTGATTATTTATTCATTCAACGTTACATTTTATCCCCTACTTGTTAACACTAAATCTTGCCCATACGTCTACATTATGAGACAGATTTTCAATATACAAGCTTAGACGCCCCCTACAAAAAAATTACTGTATCTAGATTAACTTTTATCCTTATTTATATACCTACATTTTAATACAGTTCTCTATTATACAAAGACACTCATTATATAAAGATACATATGATTTTAAACTGAATAAGTAACTATATACCATGTTTTAGTCTTATACAAAGATGGATTCCCACCACGTTTTCTATGTGATATAACAAACATGTTTTAGTCTTATATAAAGATCGATTTCCACCACGTTTTCTATGTTACATAACAAACATGTTTTAGTCTTATATAACGATGGATTCCCACCACATTTTCTATGTTACATAACAAACATGTTTTAGTCTTATATAACGATGGATTTCCACCACGTTTTCTATGTTATATAACAAACATGTTTTAGTCTTATATAAAGATGGATTCCCACCACGTTTTCTATGGTATATAAAAAACAAGTTTTAGTCTTATATAAAGATGGATTCCCACCACGTTTTCCACAGAATCCCAATTTACTATTTTTTTCTAAGTGGTTGTGATATCCCCCCATAAAGGGAGGAGCTATACATATAAAAACCCCACTAAAGGACTTTGGGAACTCACTTTACTTTTAGCTGCTGAGGAAAAGTCCTACGGAGGACTTGGAATGCGTCCAGCTTTCCCTTCAAAGTACCACTCCATACAGCCAATATCCTAGAGGCAGAACCTTTACATTTTCGGCGCATCAAACCTATGCGCAACGCTCCAGCCACGAGGATACGCCACACTGGGCTAATTATCAGAGCCGTTACAAGGATGGCATCCTTTACAATTTGCTGTATCTTTTGAGGCAAGCCGTGTCTCTAACAGCCGACTATCATCTGTACCAAGTCGGGACCACCAGTGCCACATCAGGTACTAAGTATACAGCTATGCTGTACTTTTGAAGGGATGCAGTCCCCTGTTTATTTGCCCACCAAAACCCACTGCATATTTTGAAACCGCTAAATCTCTAGCAGCAGGTGTTTCATTCAAGAGAACTAAACCCTTTACACAATTGTATGCATGGCTGTTTTATCGGATACTGTGGACACTTATATTTTTTTATAAATGTTTTACAATTTCATGAATTTTTCTAATTACCTGTTGATATTAGTTACAATTGCCGTATTATATTTGTATATCTATTGTGAATTTTTATTGTGTATTTGCCGACCCACAAGGGCCCTGTGTGGTTCAGCACACACTTCAACTATCATATACATTTTTTTTTATAATAAACATATCATCATCCAATATTTAATGACCCTGAGCCTCAATTTCCATTTTTTACTTACACACAGTCACCTACACTTATTACATTCATTAACTCACTTTCTTATTCACTCCTTTTCACAATCACATTTGATTACAATCTAGTTTCAATATTAGTATAGATATGTTGAGATTATTGTCTATACTCCCTATATGCATTTCCTTCTATAATTTTTGGGGATTATGCTGCTGCGCTTGCAGACTTGAACACTGCGTCTGCAGCAGCATATATGTACAACAATATGTTTTCACAACTGACACATATGGCCATACCATTGATATTTAATATAGTACACATCCATTTGCCTTGGGTGCGCATATATATGTAGATTTACAATTTAAATATACAAACTGAATATACCTAACAATTTATGAATTTTTCTTGAGAGTAATTGATCTTATATATTGTTTGCTAACTTATATATTTGCATAGACGAATAATCTCTCAAAATCCAACACAATCATTTTATTTTTTTTCACATTTCCCAATACACTAATCACTCATGTGTGCTCACAATTACACAAGGACGACAGGGTCACAGTTATCTGGAGTTCGCTACCCACTGATAGGATTATTGGACTCACACCCACTGTACCATTACCATATTAGTAATACCTCTGTTTCCTTAATTTTTGAATACCAGATCAGCTTCTCGATGACTTTCTGCTTTTGAATATCCTGCATGGAACTTACGCTGGTTGTCCGGACGCACCCTCTGAGGGATTCTTGTGGACACTGGACCTGTGTGCCAATATGGATCTGATGGTGTACACTATGAGACGTCTGTCTTGGGACTGTCTTGGGACTGTCTTGCATCTTCTGTAAATAGAAGTGATAGAAAATTATCTACTTTGAAATGAATTGTACTCTGGAAATTGATAAACACTACTACAGACCAATGGACTACCGTGATAGTAGCCTGGGAAAGGATGTTCAACCTGGCTGAGAACATACTATATGGTGCCTCGTGGGGCTTGGATTATACCCGGGCTCCAATTTGGGATGAGTACCCTGCTTAGGACATTGGAAGGTACATACACGAGACATAGGATATGTGCCACGAGGACATTGACTTTGTGCCAAATCTCCAGATCGGTACACTTTTTTGTGACAATTTTTTACATTGTTGGGATTGTAATGGAGAAACGATAATGAGGAATGGTATTTTTTTTTGGTCTCTATTGGAGATTATTATTAGAATATCTAGGATATTATAAAGGATTGGAACATTTTGCACATGAAGGGGATTATTGTTTATGAACTCTGCTTATGTCTATGACTTGCAATAATATACATATTTAGATAGATAGATAGATATTTATAAAGGGTATTACTCATAACAAAATTCCTTGGTCTCTTCTCCATGTGCTGTGGCTGTACATATAAACCTTAATAATATTTTTATATATGGGCGGATTGGATGGGATGGCCTTGAAAGAATATTGGCATGTTATCTGCATACATGACTTCCAAGTTTTGTCCAAGTTGTGACCAACGCACATAGTCATCTACAGTATTAAATATCTCTATAGGGATTCACTTTCTCTTTATATAGTATTATTTTCTGGCACCTTCACTTCTTTAATCACAGTGGGATATATCAACTTTTTCAGTTTTCTTATCTATCATTTATCACTTATTTTTGATTTATTACCTTAATTACCTGTCTTTCACCTTTCTGACAGACTTTGACTGAATACTAATACACAACCAATTAGATATGACTATGAACCATCTGGCATAGTCCGTACTGGACCATGCGTGATGGCCTTGGTTACTATGGGTTATTACTTGTAGAATGACCGGACAACTTTGACGTGATCTATTAGTTGCTGCGAGCGCCACGGGACATATTTGGATGTCATGACCTTGTGCGGATAACTATACTATATTTATGCATATTATTAAATAATATGCATAATGTTATATTTACAGCTTTACATAATGTTATACTTATAATTTTACATTTATAATCTACTTTGATTGTGTTGCCATGTCCACCAGATCTGCCTTTATTTTGAGATTTGATTAATATTTTTTATCATGGCCCTTAAGCATTTTTTCCCTCTCTTTTAACAATATATTCCTTCATCTTAAGCATACGCATGTGCTATGTATTAAAATGCAGTGTATATTATGTGGAATTGATGCAGATGTCTTCTGCGCACGCGTTGGATATGTGTTCCATTATGCCTTCCACTTGGTGTGGGCCGGTGGGGAGCTGGGTGGCGCCTCTCCTGCTCAGGGCGTGCGTGCATTGAGATGTTCCGTGCACACGTGCGCGAGGTTGGGGAGGCGTCTCGCAGCATTCCCACATGACGGGTGGTGCGCGTGCACACTATACGCTATGTGTCTCACTGTGCATTCCACAAGGACCGCACTGAGTGCATTGCCTATTTACCCAGTTATCAATGTAATTTACAAGTATTGGGATGCGTTTCACCATGTGTTCCACGGTGTACGCATCGCTTCATATCAGGAAAGACCGGAAATTGGGACGGCGTGTAGCCACGCCATAGCACATGGAGGCCGCAATACACAATGCATATACATCTGCAGGGTATGTATCCTTAATTAGTGTATATATAAATAGTTTGTGCACAAGTCCTGGTGATTAGAAGCAGCTGACCGGCACTGCTCTATCTCTCTCTGTACGGGTCGGAAGTGGTTCGCAGGGGGGACTGCGTATGGAGGTGCTCAACTACTTAGAGATACAGACTGTCCACAATGATACAGGTGAAGAAAAAAGCGTAGTGGCACTCACCAATTTGGTTATTCCATAGATAGCTTTATTCCATTAGAAGGTGCATTCACAAGGGCGGCGACAGATCCAGCCGGACCGGGACGCCAGTGCGTTCGCTTGCTGGGTTACAATTGTTTCACGCTTGCGCGCTTCAACGGACCCTCCCTCTCACCGCTTCCCTCACCTGTCTATAAGCACCTACAACAGGTGACGTCAGAGGTGGGAGGGATTACAACAAACATTAGTTTAAAAACCAGTTACAAAAAACTATATTTAAAACCAATAATCAGTTACAAGAAAGTGCCCAAGTCTATTCTATCGTTAAGACCTACGTTATCTTGTGCCCTAGTTTTTAAGATCCAGCGGGCCTCTACTTCACGTAACTCTTTAATGATGTTCACTCCTTTTCGCGGGGTTAACCGTTTAATCCCTGTAAATTTTAGTACGCTTGTGTTCCCACCATGCTCTTTTTTAACGTGCTCAATCAGGCGCGGAGACCCTTTACCTGACCCTATAGACCAGACGTGCTCTCTGAACCGAGTGTTCATGGCACGTATGGTGCTCCCAATATAGAACTTCCCGCACGTACATATGATTGCGTACACCACATAACTGGTTCTACAACATATGTACTCGGTTATCTCTTTGGTTATCCCGCCCACTGTCACATTTTTGCCTGAAGAAAACTGAGGACACCATTTACATCTCTTACATTGAAAATTGCCTTTCACTGACATTTTCTGTAACCAATTCTCAGAACTTACTTCTTTAAACTTACTGCTAACCAGTTCATCTTTTAAATTCTTCGTTCTTTTGAACGTTACTACAGGTCTTTGTAGTCTGACATCTCCTAACTGTGGGTCTCTTTCAATCAAGCTCCAATTTTTTTGGATCGAACTTCTAATTAAGTCAGATAGGGGGCTAAATTTAAATGAAAAACAAAACTTTTCACCAGTTTTTTCAGTATTACTTTTTCTGTGGTATCTCTTATTTTTGCTACCCTTGAGCAGCTCATTTCTAGTTACTTTATTCGCTCTATCCAGCGCATCACAGAGGACTTCCTTCGGGTATCCTCTTAGCGACAATCTTTGCATCAAGGCAGTAGCTTGTTCTTCAAATGCCTCTGGAGAGCTATTGATGCGTTTCAAACGCAATAGTTGTCCATAAGGGATAGCTTTTCTGGTGTGAATGGGGTGGTAGCTGTCAAAATGTAATATAGAGTTAGTTGCGGTTTCTTTTCGATAACCTTTGGTAACTAATTGACAGTTTTCTATCACCACCTTCACATCCAGAAATTCTAATTCGGAGTCACTACATTTCGAAGTGAAACGCATGTTCAAGTCATTACAATTTAGGCATGTTACAAACTCCTCGAAGGCAGACTGTGTACCCTCCCACACCCGCTGGATCTTAAAAACTAGGGCACAAGATAACGTAGGTCTTAACGATAGAATAGACTTGGGCACTTTCTTGTAACTGATTATTGGTTTTAAATATAGTTTTTTGTAACTGGTTTTTAAACTAATGTTTGTTGTAATCCCTCCCACCTCTGACGTCACCTGTTGTAGGTGCTTATAGACAGGTGAGGGAAGCGGTGAGAGGGAGGGTCCGTTGAAGCGCGCAAGCGTGAAACAATTGTAACCCAGCAAGCGAACGCACTGGCGTCCCGGTCCGGCTGGATCTGTCGCCGCCCTTGTGAATGCACCTTCTAATGGAATAAAGCTATCTATGGAATAACCAAATTGGTGAGTGCCACTACGCTTTTTTCTTCACCTGTATCATTGTGGACAGTCTGTATCTCTAAGTAGTTGAGCACCTCCATACGCAGTCCCCCCTGCGAACCACTTCCGACCCGTACAGAGAGAGATAGAGCAGTGCCGGTCAGCTGCTTCTAATCACCAGGACTTGTGCATGAATCTTGTTTCTTTTGACCTGAGCACGCTCGCAACAGCATTGTCTGTTAACCCTCTGTTGAACAAATGGAAGTTGCTAATACAAGATCGCAGGAGCCGGAGCCGGCGGGGAACTCCTTAGGAGCAGGGCGGCAGGACGCCAGTGCGTTCTTTCAACAGTGCAATGAAAGAGACCCATGCCAATTCTTGAGTACAAAAACTCTTGAATTTAAGATCTCAGTTCTCTCCGAAAAGGAGACACGTTTATTTTGGACTCTCAACTCTTTAAATTCGTACCGTGAAAGTGGGCGTGTACCACGCGGTATAAGAGGCTACAAAGAAGCATCCCAATTCACAGATGATGCCGCATTTATGAATAGATGGGATGAACTCCATAAAATGTACTCAATGAATATGTTAATTCTCATCTTGGAACGTAACACAGAGGAATACGCAACTGTGACGGCCGAACTGACTCGACTAAAGGCGGAATTACAAACTCGCTTATCCACTACAGCTTATGAGGACTTTTCCAAAAAAACTGAGAAAAAGTTGATCATCTTACAGAAGACCATTAAAGAGATCAAACGGGACAAATTCCTACGTGATCGGGAGGACTATGAGTCTAACAATATCTTTATTAAAAAAGGAAAAACCCAAAAAAAGAAAAATGGGAAAAATATGATCAAAAAGAAATTAAATAAAAAATTTTCCGACTCATGGACAACTGAGTCAGATTCAAGTACAACAGACGAGTCCGACCTATCCATAGGGAATCTGAACATCAAGTCTCCAAAAAACGGGGAAGGACTTCCATATTCACAAAGGAGAAAAAAAGAACAAGAAGGGGTGGAAGAAGTAGTAAAATCCAAAACAAAACAAAAACGGAAGAGAGTGTCATGGAAAAATTAAATAATGATAAAGATTTCACAATAGATTCACTTACGTTTTCTCCTGGTAGTAACAGTAATAAAGACGCACCAGCAGTAATCAATCTGTCAGATGTTGATTTAGATCCCTCTGTAATTTCTCTGTTGTCCAAGGGTTTAAATTACTGTGTCAGTGAACAGTTTCATTTCGAAGATTTTGAGATCGATTTATTCAAATGTGTCAGGAAACTCAATTTAAAAAAATTCTTTTTTCAACAGGTTAATGTACAACCTACTAGCCAGATTAAGAAGGAAGGGGAAATCCCTGTTGTTGTAGGACCACTAGGTTTTAGCATGCCCGGCAAACTGTCAGATACAGATAGGGAATGTGTAGATACCTTGCTAGAATTACTAGATGTAAGTTGTTCAGATTCAACAGTATTTGAATATCAGGATTTTAGAGGTGGTAATAAATCGAAGTTTTGCCCCCCCTTGATACCAGGTACAAGTTTGGATCAATTTCAGGAACGAGTCCTCGCTGATGTAAGGGCCTTGGTATATCCACAGGCATCCCCCAATTTGACATTAGAGGAGCGTAAAGCTCTTCAATGGTTAAAAACGCAAGGCAATTTAATAATAAAAAAAGCCGATAAAGGGGGCAATGTAGTGGTGATGCCAAGGTCGTACTACATACAGGAGGCAACACGACAATTAGGAGATACTGATACGTATCAGAAACTAAAAAACGATCCAACTCCTCATCTTAAGTCCAAACTACAGTCCTTTTTGCGAAAACAAGTAGAATCTGGTATACTATCTGAAAAACTAGCGGAACGGTTGTTCCCTGATGTAGTAAAGGATCCGAATTGGTACTTCCTACCCAAAATTCACAAGACCCTGGAGAGCCCACCCGGGAGACCCATTGTCTCCGGGGTGGGCTCTCTAACGGAGTCTTTGTCCAAATATCTGGACTGGTTGCTACGCCCGTTATTAAAAGATGTGCCTGCTTTGGTAAAAGATACCAATGACTTTTTGGCAGCACTGGGTGACATCCCCTGGCGAGAGGGACTCCTCTTAACTTCTATAGATGTGGAGTCCCTTTACACTCGTATACCGCAGGGGGATGGAACCGAGTGCATCCGAAAAGTCTTGGAAAACACAGACAAGAGTGATAATTATATCAACTTTGTCTGTGAAGCACTTACATTCGTTCTAGGGAATAATGTTTTCAAGTTTGGCGAGCAATGGTTCGCACAAAAACGGGGAGTAGCAATGGGCACGCCGGTAGCGTGCACATTTGCTAACTTGTTCCTGGCCCATTTCGAGGACAGATTTGTATTCTCCACACAAAACAAATTTCTTAAGCACATTCGATGTTATCTAAGGTTCGTGGATGATATCTTTATGGTGTGGGAGGGTACACAGTCTGCCTTCGAGGAGTTTGTAACATGCCTAAATTGTAATGACTTGAACATGCGTTTCACTTCGAAATGTAGTGACTCCGAATTAGAATTTCTGGATGTGAAGGTGGTGATAGAAAACTGTCAATTAGTTACCAAAGGTTATCGAAAAGAAACCGCAACTAACTCTATATTACATTTTGACAGCTACCACCCCATTCACACCAGAAAAGCTATCCCTTATGGACAACTATTGCGTTTGAAACGCATCAATAGCTCTCCAGAGGCATTTGAAGAACAAGCTACTGCCTTGATGCAAAGATTGTCGCTAAGAGGATACCCGAAGGAAGTCCTCTGTGATGCGCTGGATAGAGCGAATAAAGTAACTAGAAATGAGCTGCTCAAGGGTAGCAAAAATAAGAGATACCACAGAAAAAGTGATACTGAAAAAACTGGTGAAAAGTTTTGTTTTTCATTTAAATTTAGCCCCCTATCTGACTTAATTAGAAGTTCGATCCAAAAAAATTGGAGCTTGATTGAAAGAGACCCACAGTTAGGAGATGTCAGACTACAAAGACCTGTAGTAACGTTCAAAAGAACGAAGAATTTAAAAGATGAACTGGTTAGCAGTAAGTTTAAAGAAGTAAGTTCTGAGAATTGGTTACAGAAAATGTCAGTGAAAGGCAATTTTCAATGTAAGAGATGTAAATGGTGTCCTCAGTTTTCTTCAGGCAAAAATGTGACAGTGGGCGGGATAACCAAAGAGATAACCGAGTACATATGTTGTAGAACCAGTTATGTGGTGTACGCAATCATATGTACGTGCGGGAAGTTCTATATTGGGAGCACCATACGTGCCATGAACACTCGGTTCAGAGAGCACGTCTGGTCTATAGGGTCAGGTAAAGGGTCTCCGCGCCTGATTGAGCACGTTAAAAAAGAGCATGGTGGGAACACAAGCGTACTAAAATTTACAGGGATTAAACGGTTAACCCCGCGAAAAGGAGTGAACATCATTAAAGAGTTACGTGAAGTAGAGGCCCGCTGGATCTTAAAAACTAGGGCACAAGATAACGTAGGTCTTAACGATAGAATAGACTTGTCACGATGCCGGCTGGCAGGTAGTGGATCCTCTGTGCCAGAGAGGGATGGAGAGGACCGCGCTAGTGGACCGGTTCTAAGCCACTACAGGTTTTCACCAGAGCCCGCCGCAAAGCGGGATGGTCTTGCTGCGGCGGTAGTGACCAGGTCGTATCCACTAGCAACGGCTTACCTCTCTGGCTGCTGAAGATGCTGAAGATAGGCGCGGTACAAGGGAGTAGGCAGAAGCAAGGTCGGACGTAGCAGAAGGTCGGGGGCAGGCGGCAAGGATCGTAGTCAGGGGCAACGGCAGGAGGTCAGGAACACGGACTAGGAACAGACAAGGGAACGCTTTCACAAGGCACTAAGGCAACAAGATCCGGCAAGGGAGTGCAAGGGAAGTGAGGTGATATAGGGAAGTGCACAGGTGAACACACTGATTGGAACCACTGCGCCAATCAGCGGCGCAGTGGCCCTTTAAATCGCAGAGACCCGGCGCGCGCGCGCCCTAGGGAGCGGGGCCGCGCGCGCCGGGACAGAACAGACGGAGAGCGAGTCAGGTAGGGGAGCCGGGGTGCGCATCGCGAGCGGGCGCTACCCGCATCGCGAATCGCATCCCGGCTGGCAGCGGAATCGCAGCGCCCCGGGTCAGAGGACGTGACCGGAGCGCTGCCGCGGGGAGAGTGAAGCGAGCGCTCCGGGGAGGAGCGGGGACCCGGAGCGCTCGGCGTAACAGTACCCCCCCCCCTTGGGTCTCCCCCTCTTCTTGGGGCCAAAGAACCTGAGGAAAAAAAAACTCAATTTTTTTCCGTGATGAGGTCCGATGCAAATTAGGAGGGGTTCTGTGTGGAAACGTACGAGACAGTCCAATCTTTTATTGTAAAAACAATAGATGTAGAGGGGTCTGGCGAGACTGGTCACAGGAACGTAGAACCTGTTGATGAGAGAGGCCAAAAAAAATTTTCCTGCAGATCCGGAATCCAAGAAGAGCATAGTAGAGAAGGAGAAGGTAGAGGCAGATATCCGCACAGGCACAGTAAGGCGTGGAGAAGCAGAGTTGACATCAAGAACTGTGTCACCTTTGTGCGGAGTCAGCGTACGTCTTTCCAGGCGGGGAGGACGGATAGGACAATCCTTCAGGAAGTGTTCGGTACCGGCATAGTACAGGCAAAGATTCTCCATGCGGCGTCGTGTCCTCTCTTGAGGTGTCAAGCGAGACCGGTCAACTTGCATAGCCTCCGCGGCGGGAAGCACAGGAACAGATTGCAGAGGACCAGAGGAGAGAGGAGCCGGGGAGAAAAAACGCTTCGTGCGAACAAAGTCCATATCCAGGCGGAGCTCCAGACGCCATCCGGAAGAACGCATGTCAATGCGAGTGGCAAGGTGAATGAGTTCATGTAGGTCAGCAGGAGTCTCTCGTGCGGCCAGAACATCTTTAATGTTGCTGGATAGGCCTTTTTTAAAGGTCGCGCAGAGAACCTCACTATTCCAAGACAACTCGTAAGCAAGAGCACGGAACTGAATGGCGTACTCGCCAACGGAAGAAACACCCTGGGCCAAGTTCAGCAGGGCAATCTCGGCTGAAGAAGCTCGGGCAGGTTCCTCAAAGACACTTCGAATTTCCGAGAAGAAGGAGTGTACAGAGGCAGTGACGGGGTCATTGCGGTCCCAGAGCGGTGCGGCCCATGACAGGGCTTTTCCAGACAGAAGGCTGACTACGAAAGCCACCTTAGACCTTTCAGTAGGAAACTGGTCCGACATCATCTCCAAGTGCTGGGAACATTGTGAAAGAAAGCCACGGCAATACTTAGAGTCCCCATTAAATTTGTCCGGCAAGGACAGGCAGAGGCTAGGAGTGGCCACTCGCTGCGGAGGAGGTGCAGGAGCTGGCGGAGGAGAAGATTGCTGGAGAAGTTGCGACTGAAGTTGGTGCGAAATGGTGGACATTTCCGACAGCTGACGGGTTAGAAGGGCGATCAGTCGGGCTTGCTGGGCGGCCACCGTGGTGAGGTCAGCGACAACTGACAGAGGAACTTCAGCGGGATCCATGGCCGGATCTACTGTCACGATGCCGGCTGGCAGGTAGTGGATCCTCTGTGCCAGAGAGGGATGGAGAGGACCGCGCTAGTGGACCGGTTCTAAGCCACTACAGGTTTTCACCAGAGCCCGCCGCAAAGCGGGATGGTCTTGCTGCGGCGGTAGTGACCAGGTCGTATCCACTAGCAACGGCTTACCTCTCTGGCTGCTGAAAATGCTGAAGATAGGCGCGGTACAAGGGAGTAGGCAGAAGCAAGGTCGGACGTAGCAGAAGGTCGGGGGCAGGCGGCAAGGATCGTAGTCAGGGGCAACGGCAGGAGGTCAGGAACACGGACTAGGAACAGACAAGGGAACGCTTTCACAAGGCACTAAGGCAACAAGATCCGGCAAGGGAGTGCAAGGGAAGTGAGGTGATATAGGGAAGTGCACAGGTGAACACACTGATTGGAACCACTGCGCCAATCAGCGGCGCAGTGGCCCTTTAAATCGCAGAGACCCGGCGCGCGCGCGCCCTAGGGAGCGGGGCCGCGCGCGCCGGGACAGAACAGACGGAGAGCGAGTCAGGTAGGGGAGCCGGGGTGCGCATCGCGAGCGGGCGCTACCCGCATCGCGAATCGCATCCCGGCTGGCAGCGGAATCGCAGCGCCCCGGGTCAGAGGACGTGACCGGAGCGCTGCCGCGGGGAGAGTGAAGCGAGCGCTCCGGGGAGGAGCGGGGACCCGGAGCGCTCGGCGTAACAAGACTTGGGCACTTTCTTGTAACTGATTATTGGTTTTAAATATAGTTTTTTGTAACTGGTTTTTAAACTAATGTTTGTTGTAATCCCTCCCACCTCTGACGTCACCTGTTGTAGGTGCTTATAGACAGGTGAGGGAAGCGGTGAGAGGGAGGGTCCGTTGAAGCGCGCAAGCGTGAAACAATTGTAACCCAGCAAGCGAACGCACTGGCGTCCCGGTCCGGCTGGATCTGTCGCCGCCCTTGTGAATGCACCTTCTAATGGAATAAAGCTATCTATGGAATAACCAAATTGGTGAGTGCCACTACGCTTTTTTCTTCACCTGTATCATTATAAATAGTTTGTCTTTTCCTTGCACAACTACCCCTGAGGAAGTTGCCATGGGGTTCCTTGTGACCCCGTCCTCCACCATTTGACCTCAGTCTGGGATGCTAGCTTCTGTTATGATACTTTAGGACATGCAAGTATAGGTATTGCCCTGTTACGGTACCACTATACAGGGCTTTATTATTATTTTTGTCATAAGTGTTCCCCAATATCAGTATGGACATGTGTGTTTTGCTACATCTGCTATATTATTGTTGTGTTTGGCATTTAGCCTCCTTGCTCATACATTGATATTGATTTACTATGTGCTAGGATCTAGCTTGTAATTTACTTGACCTTAGAGGACAGGTGTCTGTATAGGTGAGGGGGTTCATGGCCCCTCCCCTAAGTTGTGTACTGGCATTTAGCCAGGTTTTTAATGGTTTTAATTAGAGATGAGCAAATCGAAGTTGACGAACCCGAATTCGTTACGAATTTCATGAAAAATTCGATTTACAACGAATGCGAATATCGCCGTGATTCGATCGTGCGAATCGCTTCATTAAACTTCGTTTTACAGCGTTCCAGGCTATTGGAGACCTAAAATGGCGGATCCACGTGTGAGTACATGAGGCGGGAAACAGTGGCGGGAATGAAGGTAGGAGGGAAGGCCCTGAATCACATGTGAGATGCTGCCTATCAGAATTCATTGACCCCTGTGATGTCAAAGCTCTATATATTCGGCAGCCATCTTTCCTCTCTTCATATCGTCTATGCACTCAGAGATAGAGAGGACGGGACTGCGTGTGTCTGACTAGCTTATACCACAGGCAGGAGTGCAGAGTGCTTTGCTGTTCACACTGAGAAGGATCATTGATAGCTAAACCTCCTATTCACGTTATTGAGCATTGCAGCAGAGAGGGGCAAATAGCTGTTCTGCCTCATACAGATAAACAAGCTGCCTGAACTTTATCAACCATCTTACCACGTCATTTTTCAGCGCAATTCAGTAATTTCTTTGCTCCACAAATCATCTGCTGCTCAGAATTGTGTGACAGAGTGCAATATAGGGTTTAATCCCACTTTTTTTTATTGTGGTGCTGCACTGTTGGGTCCTGCTGCTGTTCAAAAACCGTTCTTTTTCAGCGGACTGTAGTGCATTTGTCTGCCCTTATACGTGCATAACATATGCCTACATGAAAGCAGTCTACTATTCTGTATCTGTAACAAGTCTAGATACAGGGAAAGTCCTGGCAAAAGTAATCAGCTGCTGGTGTTTTAAAAAAAAAAATGCTTATTTTTTCTGCGTATTATTGCGCATATTATTGCCCTCATCAGTGCATACCGCATAGATACATCCAAGTATTGTACATTTAGTACCTGTTAATCTGTCAAGGTGCTCCATACTGTCAAAGTCCAAACAATAGTATTCACCGGCTGGTGTTTTCCAAAAATACAGAGTTTTTTCTGCGTATAGTTGCGCATATTACTGCCCTCATCAGTGCATACCGCATAGGTACATCCAAGTATTGTACCATTTAGTACCTGTTAATCTGTCAACTTGCTCCATACTGTCAAAGTCCAAACAATAGTATTCACCAGCTGGTGTTTAAAAAAAAAAACTGATTTCTTTTCTGCGTATAGTTGCGCATATTACTGCCCTCATCAGTGCATACTGCATAGGTACATCCAAATATTGTACCATTTAGTACCTGTTAATCTGTCAAGGTGCTCAATATCCAAACAATAGAATTCACTGGCTGGTGTTTTAAAAAAACAACTGAGTTTTTTCCGCATATAGTTGCGCATATTACTGCCCTCATCAGTGCATATCGCATAGGTACATCCAAGTAGTGTACCATCTTGTACCTGTTAATCTGTCAAGGTGCTCCATACAGTCAAAGTCCAAACAAAAGTATTCACCGGCTGGTGTTTTAAAAAAATACAGTTTTTCTGCGTATAGTTGCACATATTACTGCCCTCATCAGTGCATACCGCATAGGTACATCCAAGTATTGTACCATTTAGTACCTGTTAATCTGTCAAGGTGCTCCATTCTGTCAAAGTCCAAACAATAGTATTCACCTGCTGGTGTTTTAAAAAAATACAGAGTTCTTTCTGTGTATAGTTGCGCATATTACTGCCCTCATCAGTGCATACTGAATAAGTACATTTCAGTGGTGTACCATCTTGTTTCTGTTAATCTGTCAAGGGAGCTACATACTGTCAAAGTCCAAACAATAGTATTCACCGGCTGGTGTTTTTAAAAAATACAGAGTTTTTACTGCGTATAGTTGCACATATTACTGCCCTCATCAGTGCATACTGCATAGGTACATCCAAGTATTATACCATTTAGAACCTTTTAATCTGTCAAGGTGCTCCATACTGTCAAAGTCCAAATAATAGTATTCACCGGCTGGTGTTTTTAAAAAATACAGAGCTTTTTCTGTGTATAGTTGTGAATATTACTGCCCTCATCAGTGCATACCGCATACGTACATCCAAGTAGTGTACCATCTTGTACCTATTAATTTGTAAAAGGCCTACATACTGTGAAAGGAGAGCCATAAGTAATCACCTGCTGCTGTTCTAGACAAATACTGTTTGAAGAGTAGTGTAGCGTATTGTAAAAGCGTATTTATAAAAATATGTAGGCAGGGAAGTGCCAGGACGTGCACAGAGGAGTGGCAGAGGCCTAAATACTTCAGGCAGAGTTGGCAGCAGACTTGGGGCGAGTTTATTTTCACATTAATAAACTTGAATTTTACAGAATAATAACCATTACACCATTGAACCTTGTTGCGTGTGATTTTTTTAGTTAAAATTTTCAAAAACAATACGGAGAGGGATGAACTCTGCTTCTTTATTTCATAAAAAAATATTTTAGAGAAGAATGTCTTTTGGTGGTCCACCGTTCTGCATTATAGAGTCTTCTGGACTCTTGGATATGCGCTTGTTCTTAAACAAAGGTACAAAAACCAAAAATGGCCGGTCATCTTCTCCAAAAATTTTAAAAATGGTTGTTTTTTCTTTGGGATTCTGAAGCCCTGGTGTCTACTCAATGCTGCTTCCTGCTACACTCTGTCAGCCCGTTGGTCCTGTGACAGTGTGCTACTCCACCTCCACATCCTCCACTGTGTCTTAAGCCTCCACTGCCCGGACAAGTCTCAGTGGCCCTTCAGCATACCATGTGTGCAGGGCACGGCAGTGTCACGCTGTTCTTCACATGCTTTGCCTTGGCGACAAGTCTTGGAAACAATGGCCGGTAAGGGCAATGGAGACGTTGCATCTACATCTCACGGCCACATGAGCCCTGTGGGGGCTTGTTGGATTTGGTCCTACTTACCCACACGCTGGGGTCCGGGACACTCAAAGTTTGTTTTAAATTTCAAATAAAATAATGATGGCGCTGCTGGGCCTGGGTCTGGGAATTTCAAATTTTCTCATAGGTAGCACCCGCTATTCAAAATCTTTTTCAAAAATTTCTAAAATTGTGGTGTTTTTTGAGGGGGATTGTGAAGCCTTGCTGTGTACTCGTGCATCAGCCAACTCCAGGCTGTGTCATTCAGACAATATATGGTTTACTGATGCCGCTGCGGAGCCTGGGAATTTCAAATTTTCTCATAGGTAGCACCCGCTGTCCAAAATCTTTTTCAAAAATTTCTAAAATTGTGGTGATTTTTGAGGGGGATTGTGAAGCCTTGCTGTGTACTCGTGCATCAGCCAACTCCAGGCTGTGTCATTCAGGCTATATATGGTTTACTGATGTTGCTGTGGGGGCTTGTTGGATTTGGTCCTTCGTACCCAACCGATGGGTTCCAGGCCCCTCAAAGTTTGATTTAAATTTCAAATAAAAAAAAATCAGACATTTCAATGGTCTCCTCATGCATCAGCCAACTCTAGGCTGTGTCATTCAGGCAATATATTGTTTACTGATGCCGCTTCTGGGCCTGGGTCTGGGAATTTAAAGTTTTCTCATAGGTAGCACCCTCTATCCAAATTTTTTTCAAAAATTTCTAAAATTGTTGTGTTTTTTGGGGGGTATTGTGAAGCCATGGTGTGCACTCATGCATCAGCCAACTCCAGGCTGTGTCATTCAGGCAATATATTGTTTACTGATGCCGCTGCTGGGCCTGGGTCAGGGAAATTCAAATTTTCTCATAGGTAGCACCTGCTATCCAAAATCTTCTGTTTAAATGTCTTAATTCATCTTTTAATCTTAGGGATTGTGAAGGCCTAGTGCCTACTCATGCTGCTGGCAACTCCGGGCTGTGCCATTCATCCACTATATGGTCTCCTCATGCTGCCAACAAATAAAAGGCAATGGATTACATGTTTCGGGAGGAGCCCTCCCTTCCTCAGATCAGGGAGGTCCTGCTTAGGATCTTTTTGCTTCCCCCTGAAAGTCATTGTCTTCATGCTCTAAGTCCCAGTGTACTCAAGGGTTTCCTTTCTACTCCTTCCTACCGAATTTACAAATTTGTCCTGTCTGTGATTTAACCCTTTAGGAAAACATGTACCGATTTCCAAAATCCAATAAACCTCACGATCAAATATTTTTTGTCTGTAGTTGCCACCCCTTTTAGGGGGAACAATTCTTTCAATTCCTAACAAGGTCATGAAGAAAAATCCCCCTGATGGACCTCAACACAATGTTGAGTGACCATAGAGGTGAAACGAGAATAAAAATGAGCAATGTCTGATATATGCTTTCTAATCCTGGTTTTTAATGAATTGATAGTCGCCAAGACATCCACCTCAGAAGGAGCATCTCAGCAGAGGAAGGCCTCATCGTAACCCTCAGGTATGTAGTCAAAATCCTTTTTTTTTCATCTTATGCATTGTTCATCCAATGTGTTTTACAAAATACTAAAACCCTTTTTAACTGTTTAATTTCAGGTTTCTGGCATCTTGTGAGAGTTTTTCGACGCTGCACTTCCAGTTTCGCCTGGGAATTTCCACCATCTCTGGGATTGTCCGGACCATCTGCGAGGTCCTATGGGATTGCCTTCTAGAAGACTTTCTTCCACAACCTTCAGCAGAACATTGGCTTGGCATTGCAGAGAAGTTCCAGGAAGTCACACAGTTTCCAAACTGTTTTGAAGTGATTGGCTGGAAGCACATCAGGATCCAGAAGCCGGCGCACATGGGGTCGGAGTATTACAACTACAAGAAGTTCTTCTCCACCATACTAATGGCCTTCGCAGATGCGCAGTACAAATTCATCGATGTGAACATCGGGTCAAATGGAAAAAAGAACAACTGTTGGGTGTTTAAGAACTCTGCCATGGGGAGGAGGATCTACTCTGGTGAGATGGGACTTCCTCAAGCAAGGGCCTTTCCTGGGATTGATGGACCTCCAATGCCCTTTGTTTTTGTTGGGGACGAGGCCTTCCAGATGTTTGCCAACTTGCAGAAGCCTTACTCCAGCCGGGGACTCGACCACTGCCAGCGGATCTTCAACTACAGACTGTCACGTGCAAGACGCTATGTGGAGTGTGCCTTTGGAATTTTTGAGGGCAAATGGCGGATCTTCACACTGCCAATCCAACTGCACCCAGACGTGATTGATCAGGTTGTTAAGGCAGTTTTTGTCCTCCACAACTTCATTCTAACCAAGGAGCCTTCCCTCAGTGATCCTGAAAAAGTTGAAGCAGCTCTGCCTGGCCTAAAGCAGTCATCAAGAAGATCAATTCAGGTCATCATGCGTCTCAGAGATGATTTTGCACAGTATTTCCTGACAGAAGCTGGCAGAGTGTCTTGGCAGGATTGTATGTTCTCAACTTTCTCAACTGTATGTTCTCAACAGGATTGTATGTTCTCAAGTTTTTTTTCTTTATTTGTTAAAGTCACTTTTGATAGTAAACTGCTGATATATTTTGCATGTTGTGTGTACACTTTGCTTGCAGGATATGGGAGGGGGTAGATTGTATGCCCCAGTGTCAAAATCACACTGGGGGGGTACAATCTACCCCCTCCCCTATCCTGCAAGCAAGGTGCTTGTGTATATATGATGTTGGAGATACACTTTGCTTGCAGGATATGGGAGGGGTAGATTGTACGTCCCAGTGTCAAAGTTCCACTGGGTCATACAATCTACCCCCTCCCCTATCCTGCTAGCAAGGAGCTTATGTATATATCATGTTGGTGGTACACATTGCTTGCAGGATATGAGAGGGGGTAGATTTTATGCCCCAGTGTTAAAGTCAAACTGGGGCATACAATCTGTCATCCCCCTATCCTGCTAGCAAATCAATTTTTCTGTTATATTTCCCCTTGTTTTGTAAGGTCTGCTTTCAGGATAGTAGTGTGAATTGCACACTGGGTGGTAGAAGACCTCTACTATCCTGAAAGCAAGCCCTAGTTGGGTGTAAAATAAATACACAAAGTCATTATATCTAGTGAAGAAAAATCTTTTAATTCAGAATTTCTTTTTTTTTTCAATATAACTAAATTAACTATGTACACTTATGTAATCTTTTTTGGGGGGGCTTTAGCCCTATAAGTCCGTAAAGGATGGCTGGGTAAGGGGGACATGGGAAGGGTCTTGGGAGCTGGGGTCCTCCGGGGGGCTGCAAGGAATTGGAGTGGTGATCAGAGTGGTGACAGGAAAGGGAATGAGAATGGTGATGGGAGTGGTGACGGGAAGGGGAACGGATGGTACTTTGGGCAGGGGACATGGTCAAGTAAGCGGAGTGGATAGGGGGGCAGTTTGGGGGAGTGAGGGGATTTGGAGGGTGGCGGGAGGGGGCAGCAGAGTCTACTCATAAGATCGGATGACTTCTTGCAGAAAATACACAGCTTATCAAGGGGCAGTTTCACCAGCATGGGAGCCAGGCTCTGGAGATAGAGGAGAGAGTCTGAAGGGGGATCAGTGGACGGCCCTGCCCCCACCTGCCGTAACTGGCAAATCTCCTCCCTCAAGATTTCCACTCTATCATTCAATATCATAAAGCTCTCCTTTGTGAGCTTTATTTGATCTTCAAGGATCCCATGCTGTCTCCTACCAGTCCTCAATGGCCAAACCAAATCTCCAAAGGATGCTTCGATGGCGACTTGGTCGGGACGATGAAGAAGCTGATAGGGGAGAAGGTTCTTGCCCTTGATCAGCAGTGTCAGGGGCTGAGGCTGGGCCAGTGAGGGTGAGGGGGGTGCCACTGCTAGGGTCTGCGCCCTCTTCACACTGGAATTTGTTCTGAAAGAGAAAAATAAAATAAAAAACTAGTTTATTTACAAAAAAGATTTCAAAAGAAAAATGAAAAAAAAAAATTGGACGTACTTCTGCAGATGATGGCACTTTTGGAGGAATCCGAGGAATGGGCGGTGGACATACAGGGCTTTGCTGGAGGCCCCGGATCCACTGGGCCTCTCTTCCTCCTCCCTAAGGTCCCTCATACGCCGAACCCTGATGGATTGCCCGTGATGTTTAATCTGCTCAACTGTAAGGAAAAAATATTTAAAATAAAAACAAAAAAACTAACATTAAATTTTTTCTTTATACATTTAATTTTTTTTACCGACAATCCATCTTTCCTGTGATGAAAGGTCCTCCCAGTTATTACAGATGGCACTGTATATCTCCATCCAAAGAGCCTTTGAGTATTGGCGCTTGGCTTGGTGTGGGTCAGACAAATCCCACAGAGCAGGAAGAGCCCACCCTTCAATATTCGCCCAACCGGGTCAAGCGCCACCCTGAAAATAGAAAGATTCTGCTATTAGTTTTGCAAAAACTGTAGTGTATTCAGTTGACTACACAAGCAATCACATTGGCTCTAAAGCTTTAAGAAAACAAGCAAAAAAATTAAGAAGCAATGGGATTAGTTGCTATGGGTAACTGACTTCCAAACTACCCTTTAAACAAGTATATCTATGCATTAAATACTCATATGACCACGTCCTCTGCCATGAATCCTGAACACTCTTCCTCTTGTTGGCTGAGGCGCGGGACGCTATTTAAAAAAAATAATAATCATTTAAATTACCATATAACAACATGTAGAATAAACTGCAATATAAATTTTACAATACATTCTGGTTCAAGCTTTTTGTCAGGCCTATCTTGGGAATCCTGGGGGGCCGACACATGAGGGACTTTCTCCTCCTCGGATTCCTCATGCGAAATTCTAACCTCTTCAGCGTGTAAAAGCAAAAAATAAAGAAAAAATTGAGTAATAGAAAAATAATTTGATAATTACTCAAAAAGAAAAATACTCACACTTGGGCTACTGGAAGCTTTGGAACTTATAGATTGTTCCTCAGAGGAGGATGTTGAATGGGAAGATGTCGACTCTTCCACTACATGCGGCTGGGAAAAATTTTTTTTTGCAATTTTCACGTAACATTTTCAAAACACTCAAAAAAGAGAAAATTGTGCCTTTTTATGTTCGAGACTTTTCCCCTTTGGAATACGGTGTGGCTAGAAAAAACTAAAAATTAAGTTTAATAAAATCTTAAAAAAGAAAAAAAACATACAAAGTTGTGCAACATGGTCCAAAATTGTACTGTGCACTTCAAAAGAAATGATCTAACTGGAATAAAAAATATGTAATCTAGATAAAATGTGGAAACATGAATATGATAATGTATCCCCAAAAAATAAAAATAATCACACTGGGGCTTGGAGAATGTCTGCTCCTAAAATCAGGGTCCTCATCCTCTGATGAGGATTCCATTGGGTCTAGAATATAAAAACAAAAAAACAGGAAGAGGAGATACATGGTCCTTCAACCAATGATGTACATGCCCTTGGAGACAAATTGCAAAACAATAACGCAACTGAAATCTACCAATGAGGCCACAAATATGCACATTGGGCTAAAATATTTACTTTTATTAGAGATAATACTAAAAGAAAAACAATGCCTCACAATACAGTGCTCAAAAAAGTGTCAAATCAGATATAGCACTAAATAATTAACACAAAACCAGGGGAGGGGTTTAGGGTACAGGTGGATGACCTAACCTGACCGACCCTACCTAGTCTAACCCCTTGCCCTCACTACAATAAGTGTGGACAGGGAATAGGGATACAAATGATATCCATAATAGAAGTCACACATACATAAAAAATTTACAATAGAATGACTTAATATGTATATATTCTTACTCCTAATAACCTACGCGTTTCACCCTTACTTGTAGTTTTGGGTTCATCAGGGCTCAGGGGAGCAGTCAACATATCACAACAGATGATAAATTAATAATTATCTGTTGTGATATGTTGACTGCTCCCCGGAGCCCTGATGAACCCTAAACTACAAGTAAGGGTGAAACGCGTAGGTTATTAGGAGTAAGAGTATATACATATTAAGTCATCCTATTGTCAATTTTTAATGTATGTGTGACTTCTATTATGGATATAATTTGTATCCCTATTCCCTGTCCACACTTATTGTAGTGAGGGCAAGGGGTTAGACTAGGTAGGGTCGGTCAGGTTAGGTCATGCACCTGTACCCTAAACCCCTCCCCTGGTTTTGTGTTAATTATTTAGTGCTATATCTGATTTGACACTTTTTTGAGCACTGTATTGTGGGTCTAGAATATAAAAAAAAATAAATAATAATTCAGAAATAATAGCAATTACATAATGTCAAAATAATATAATAAATAATTCCAAAATGTGAAAACTCACCTTTTTTGTGCCTGCTTGGGCTCTTAGGTTTTCTTGGGCATTTTTTTTAGGCATTCAGTGTATAAACAAAAAAATTAGCACTTTAATTATAGAAAAAAAAAAAAAAAAATTAAAATTAAATTAAAAGGCAGGATTGCACCACACGGTCCAAAATGATCATGCACACTTCCCTACCAAAAGCATTCATGCCCCTGTACAAACTGCGGGCAAAAATGCCTGTGGCCTGAAAAAACGCAAGCACATGTCGGGCTGAAAAATGTCGCAGAGTGGCACCACACGGTCAAAAATTATCATGCACACTTCCCTCACAAAAGCATTCATGCCCCGTCCTCTCCTGTGAGGGTCCCCCCCCCTTTTTTTTGTTAGTCTCCCTTCCTTTGCTTTGGGCTCCCTCCTTCCTTCTCCTCTTCCCCCCCCCCCTGACTATTCCCTTTGGGTCTTTGTGGCATCCTTTACCCCCACTCCCCCTCTCCCTCTCAACTCTATTCCGACTGCTTCTGCTCTGTTCCTTCCCCCTCCATTCTCCCCTTTTGTGTCCTGTCTATGTGTGGTTCTTTTCCTTTTTTTTTGGTTTACATTGGTAGTGTATTGGGCCTCCCCGCCAGCCTGACCCATTTAGACTTAGGTTGTAATATGCTAGTTTGAGTGGCTGGGGCCTGGTTTGGATGGCATGGGTTCCAGCGATTGCCTACTCTAGACCCTTAAATGGATACTCGAATGAGACATCGCTCCCCACCACGTTGGCTAGATGTCCTTGATTGTTTGTTTATTTCTTTCACATTGTCAAAGGTTCCCCCGACCTTGCTAGTTATATGTTATCCCCGCTGACTCTCTCTATCTGGCCTTAACCTATGGCATCATGGCCTACGTCAGTGTACTGCATTGACTGGGTCTTACTAGCCTGCCTATTTAGTACTATCCAGCGCATGATGGTGATTATTTATGTTTCAGTACTGATTGCTTGGAATCCTTATACCAACTATCTGTATTTGATTGCCCGCTTCTACCGCCCTGGGGCGGATGTTGTATATGTTATCAATGTTTAATAAATCTTTTGAACCGTAAAAAAAATAAAAAATTAAAAAAAAAAGCATTCATGCCCCCATGTACACTGCGGGCAAAAATGCCCGTGTCCTGAAAAAATGCAAGCACATGGCGGACAGAAAAATGGTGCAGAGTGGCCCCACACGGTTCAAAATGATCATGCACACTTCCCTACCAAAAGCATTCATGCCCTCATACAAACTGCGTGCAAAAAAGCCCGCAGTTACAAGCACATGTTCCCAAATACACTTAAAAAGTCACAAAACATACTGCACAGCAGCCATCCATGTACCCACCTTAAGTAAAAGGATTTTTTTTCCAGTCAAAAGTGAAGGATGGCGAAGGATTGTGTTGGAACCAAATTCAATGCTGCCTCCTGGAGGATCCAGGAAGAAGAGGTGGTGTGACAGGGTATGTGATCACTATACCATGTGATTTCAGGGGCACGAAAGGCTTTACTGAGCATGTTATCATAACGGACATTAACGGATGTATTTGCTAACATCCGTCAGCCATAAACTTCAATGTTAAAAATAGTGGCCCTTAATTTATCCGTTTCTTGTGACAGAAGAAAAATTAGTGCATGTGCCGTTTTTTTCTTCCGTCACAACTAACGTTCGTTATTCATGACAGACTATAACGGGTCATAACGGATAATAAAAAAATCCCATAGGCTTGAATGGGATTTTGTAACAGACGTTTAACATCCTTTTTTAAAGCTTTTCTAACGGACGTTTATAATGGATCTTTTCACGGATGAATTTTATAGTGTGAAAGGGGCCTTAGAGCCCTGTATGTTATTTCTTCTTAATCATCTCATAATATCCATAATTTCCACTTTGGTAATCTCTATTCAAGGATGTTTTCTCATGGAATTGTCCACCAGAGGAAGAAGTGGGTCTCTCTTTAAACTTTAACTATCACTGAATATATTGAAAGAATATATTTTTTATAATATTCTTTATTGATGAAAATTGTGCACCTGAGGTTATAAACACTGGCTTGCGTACCTCCCTTGAAATTGTTCCTCTTTCTTTCTCTTTTATTATTCTCCATCAATTAAAATATATAAAAAATATATTCCGGTTCTAGAAGTCGATCCCACTCTAAAACAAATTGTATCAACAGGTGTCAATATAGTTTCCAGGAGGGGACCCTCCTTTGCATCAGTGCTATCTCCTAGCTTATTCAGAATCAAAGAAGATAGAAAAAGCTATTTTACAGGGCTTGCTCACAATGGCAATTACAAGTGTGGACATAATAGATGCATTATATTTGAATACATGAAGGTGAATAATCAATTTTTTTCTTTCTCCACTAACAAAGAATATAAAATAAAAAAATATATAAACTGCAATACATCCTCAGTGCTGTGGTTTCAAGTACAAGTTGCAGATATCAGTATGTGGGCAGTACCTGTAATGCTTTAAAAATCCGAATCAGGAGGCATTTATCAGATGTGACCAACCAGAATGTGGGTACCTCTGCTTTATCCAAGCATTTTAGGAATGCACATGCGGGTGATCTGAACTCACTTAAAGTAAGTGGTATTGAGAAACTTCATAATAATGTCAGAGGAAGTGACTTGAGAAAACGTTTGTTGAACCGCGAGACATATTGGATATTTATGTTAAATATGGGGCAGCCTGCAGGTCTCAATCAGAGACTAGATTTAATTACTACACATTAAAATAGGTCAATAGTCTGTGATTCTAATGCGTTTTCTAGTCTCATTCTCTTCTTTTGCCTATATGAGATGTGGTACCATATTTTGTTTTCCAATTAGTGGTCTCTCGTTTTTATATAATACTAACTGAGTACCCAGCGTTGCCTGGTTTTTCCTTCCTAATCCTTGTTGGGGAGGAAAATCAACAAAGGAGGAAGCTTTTGACTTCATATCTTGTCCTCATATATTGTTGTCACATCTCAACCCCATATCCCGTCCTCATATCCAGACCTTATATCCCGTCATCATAACTCAACCTCATATCCTGACCTCCTATCCCATCCTCATATCCCGTCCTCCTATCCCGACCTCATATCTCGACCTCCTATCCCGACCTCCTATCCCGTCCTCCTATCCCGACCTCATATCCCGTCCTCATGTCCTGACCTCCTATCCCATCCTCCTATCTTGACCTCATATCCCGTCCTCATATCACGACCTCATATCCCATCCTCATATCTCGACCTCCAATCCCGACCTCCTATCCCGACCTCCTATCCCAACCTCCTATCCCAACCTCCTATCCCAACCTCCTATCCCGTCCTCATATTCCGTCCTCATATCTCAACCTCATATCCCATCCTCATATCCTGTCCTCATATCCTATCCTCATATCCTATCCTCATATCCCGACCTCCTATATCGACCTAATTTCCCATCCTCCTATCTCGCCTTCATATCCCGTCCTCGTTTGCAGTCCTTATATCCAATCCTCATATTCCGTCCTCAGGTGGGACTAATTTGTGATGAAGATATTGTAACCTGAAAATAGAAGGTGACGTGGCTTTGTGGGACTGGGCGTGATTTGAAAGCCAGACCGATGCACAAAAAGGGTAGATAATAAAAGGGGTGTGGGTTAAAATGTGGGCGTGTCTTTGTGAGATGACGTGTGGCTTGACACATTCACCAGGAGATGCAGAGAAGAGCTTGTGGAGCAAGGTACTGGAAATCCCAAATACTTGCATGGGACTTGAAACAAAAACCCGTCTTTTATATAAGGGTGTAGGAAAGGGTTAATTTACCTATCATATATTTTTATATGACATATAAGTAATATGTGTACCAGGTAATATTGAAATATCTCCAGCCATACAGAAGATATGTGGGAACATACATTTCCCATTGATTTGCATGGGACTTTAACCCCTTAAGGACCAAGGGTGTACAGGTACACCCTTGGTCCTGCTCTCCTGATATAACGCGGGGTTACACAGTAACCCCGCGTCATATCACGGCGGGCCCGGCGTCATAGTGAAGCTGGGACCCACCTCTAATTGCGGCGCCGCACGCTATTAACCCTTTAGCAGCGCGCTCAGAGCTGAGCCGCGTGGCTAAAAGCGAAACCGAAAGTGGCCGGCTAGCTCAGTCGGGCTGTTCGGGATAGCCGCGGCTAATCGCCCTTACCTGCCTCCTCACTGTCCGATCGCCAAATGACTGCTCAGTGCCTGAGATCCAGGCATGAGCAGTCATGCGGCAGAATCGTTGATCACTGGTTTCTTATGAGAAACCAGTGATCAATGATAAAGATCAGTGTGTGCAGTGTTATAGGTCCCTATGGGACCTATAACACTGCCAAAAAAAAGTGAAAAAAAAAGTGAATAAAGATCATTTAACTCCTCCCCTATTAAAAGTTTGAATCACCCCCCTTTTCCAATAAAAAAAAAAACACAGTGTAAATAAAAATAAAAATAAACATATATGGTATCACCGCGTGCGGAAATGTCCAAATTATAAAAATATATCATTCATTAAACCGCTCGGTCAATGGCCGAGTCCAAAATAGTGCATTTTTGGTCACTTTTTATACCATTTAAAAATGAATAAAAGCTATCAATAAGTCCTATCAATGCAAAAATGGTACCATTAAAAACTTCAGATCTTCAGATGTGCATTTATACTGGGGGAGCAGATCCTGCCCTTGTAGTCCGTTGCTAAGGGTGATCCCCAGCATAAAAATGCATACAATTGAGGATGCCTGCAGCGGACTACAAGTGCCACAATAGAATCCTACACCAGATAAACGGTGTGGATGTGTAACAATTAGAATACAATACAGGAATATGGGTGCACTACTGTGGTAGATATATACAATGACATTGGCTATCCCTCAACACTGATGTTAAAATTGAGACATTCGCCAGTGTATCCTTATATGAAGGACACACCAGAGCCCGCACACCAACGCCAAGGTTTCTCAAGATGGTGCGAGACCTACGCTAATCCTACCTGTGCTTGATAAGCAAAACAGGGGCCAGTGGGCAATTACGGCAGCATTTGGTTGACTCACAACTTCCTCCCAGATACCCTCCAGCGTGACTGAGCACACATGCAATGGGAGGAGGGAGGCAAGCTGCAAGCCCCACCTGAGTTGGCTAATATGGGTGCCTGGCCTCACAGGTGCTACTTTAATGCTGCCTTGAAGATATTCAAGGCTCATTAATTTTGGAGTTTACACACCTCCAAGTATAAAATTTAAACAAACAACAAGAAACGTGGTCTCAAATGGCTGGAGGTGCTCAACCCCAAATGCGGTTGTGCATTTATACTGGGGGAGCAGATCCTGCCCTTGTAGTCCGTTGCTAAGGGCGATCCCCAGCATAAAAATGCATACAATGGAGGATGCCTGCAGCGGACTACAAGTGCCACAATAGAATCCTACACCAGATAAACGGTGTGGATGTGTAACAATTAGAATACAATACAGGAATATGGGTGCACTACTGTGGTAGATGTATACAATGACATTGGCTATCCCTCAACACTGATGTTAAAATTGAGACATTCGCCAGTGTATCCTTATATGAAGGACACACCAGAGCCCGCACACCAACGCCAAGGTTTCTCAAGATGGTGCGAGACCTACGCTAATCCTACCTGTGCTTGATAAGCAAAACAGGGGCCAGTGGGCAATTACGGCAGCATTTGGTTGACTCACAACTTCCTCCCAGATACCCTCCAGCGTGACTGAGCACACATGCAATGGGAGGAGGGAGGCAAGCTGCAAGCCCCACCTGAGTTGGCTAATATGGGTGCCTGGCCTCACAGGTGCTACCTTAATGCTGCCTTGAACTCGCACCATCCTGAGAAACCTTGGCGTTGGTGTGCGGGCTCTGGTGTGTCCTTCATATAAGGATACACTGGCGAATGTCTCAATTTTAACATCAGTGTTGAGGGATAGCCAATGTCATTGTATACATCTACCACAGTAGTGCACCCATATTCCTGTATTGTATTCTAATTGTTACACATCCACACCGTTTATCTGGTGTAGGATTCTATTGTGGCACTTGTAGTCCGCTGCAGGCATCCTCCATTGTATGCATTTTTATGCTGGGGATCGCCCTTAGCAACGGACTACAAGGGCAGGATCTGCTCCCCCAGTATAAATGCACAACCGCATTTGGGGTTGAGCACCTCCAGCCATTTGAGACCACGTTTCTTGTTGTTTGTTTAAATTTTATACTTGGAGGTGTGTAAACTCCAAAATTAATGAGCCTTGAATATCTTCAAGGCAGCATTAAAGTAGCACCTGTGAGGCCAGGCACCCATATTAGCCAACTCAGGTGGGGCTTGCAGCTTGCCTCCCTCCTCCCATTGCATGTGTGCTCAGTCACGCTGGAGGGTATCTGGGAGGAAGTTGTGAGTCAACCAAATGCTGCCGTAATTGCCCACTGGCCCCTGTTTTGCTTATCAAGCACAGGTAGGATTAGCGTAGGTCTCGCACCATCTTGAGAAACCTTGGCGTTGGTGTGCGGGCTCTGGTGTGTCCTTCATATAAGGATACACTGGCGAATGTCTCAATTTTAACATCAGTGTTGAGGGATAGCCAATGTCAGTATCTACCACAGTAGTGCACCCATATTCCTGTATTGTTTTCCTGCATGTAGTTATGATTTTTTCCAGAAGTCCGACAAAATCAAACCTACATAAGTAGGGTATCATTTTAATCGTATGGACCTACAGAATAAAGATAAGGTGTCATTTTTACTGAAAAATGTACTACGTAGAAATGGAAGCCCCCAAAAGTTACAAAATGGAGTATTTTTTTTCAATTTTGTCGCACAATGATTTTTTTTTCCGTTTCACCGTAGATTTTTGGGCAAAATGACTGACGTCATTACAATGTAGAATTGGTGGCGCAAAAAATAAGCCATCATATGGATTTTTAGGTGCAAAATTGAATGAGTTATGATTTTTTAAAGGCAAGGAGCAAAAAACGAAAATGCAAAAACGGAAAAAAAAAACTGGTCCTTAAGGGGTTAAACTAAAATCCCAACCCTCACAAATGGGGGGTAGTTAAGGGTTAAATGAAATATCCTATATTTTAAGCAGACACTTAAGTAACATATGACCTAGTATTATCAAAATATCTCAAGCCGTTTGGAAGTTATGCAGTAACATATATTTCCCATAGACTTGTATGGGACTTTAACCAAGAACCCCGACCTTGGCAAATGGGGGTGAGTAAGCGTTAAATCACCTATCCTATGTTTGTTGTTGACATATAAGTAACATGTGTGCCAAGTTTCATGTTAAAATCTTTAGCCGTTTGGATGTGATGCTGGAACATGCACGCATTGAGTTTTACATATAGACTAGCTGAGTACCCGGCATTGCCCGGTTTTTCCTTCCTAATCCTTGCTGTGGAGGAAAATCAACAGAGGAAGCTTTTGACTTCATATCCCGTTCTCATATATTGTTGTGATATCCCAACCCCATATCCCGTCCTCATACTCTGACCTCCTATCCCGACCTCCTATCTCGTCCTCTTATCCCGACCTCCTATCCCGTCCTTCTATCTCGACCTCCTATCTCAACCTCCTATCCCGTCTTCCTATCTCGACCTCCTATCCCAACCTCCTATCCCATCCTCCTATCTCGACCTCCTATGAGTACCCGGCATTGCCCGGTTTTTCCTTCCCAATCCTTGTTGTGGAGGACAATCAACAGAGAAAGCTTTTGACTTCATATACCCTTCTCTCATATTTTGTTGTCATATCCCAACCCCATATCCCGTCCTCCTATCCCGACCTCCTATCCCGACCTCCTATCCCATCCTCCTATCCCGTCCTCCTATCTCAACCTCCTATCACGACCTCCTATCTCGACCTCCTATCCTGACCTCTTATCCCGACTAGTGTTGCTCGCGAATATTCGCAATTCGAATATTATTCGCGAATATCGCATATTCGCGAATTCGCGAATTTCGCGAATATAGCGCTATATATTCGTAATTACGAATATTGTTTTTTTTTTTTTTCACAGTACACATCACAGTGATCATCCCTCTCTGCTTCCAGCTTGTGTGGTGTAAAGAAGGCTCTAATACTACTGTGTGAGACTGGCGCGAACATTTTCGCATATGCGAACATTTGCATATGCTAATTTTCGCATATGCGAATTTCCGCTGATGTTAATTTTAGTATATGCTAATTTTCGCATATGTAAATTTTCGCATACGCGAATCTTTCGCATTTGCGAAAATAAAACGAGAATGTTACGAATGTGCGAATATTCGCGAATATATGACGAATATTCGTCCATATATTCGCGAATATTTGCGAATTCGAATATGGCTTATGCCGCTCAACACTCCTATTTCAACCTCCTATCCTGTCCTCCTATCTCAACCTCCTATCTTGATCTCCTATCTCAACCTCCTATCCCCACCTCCTATCCCGACCTCCTATCCCGTCCTCCTATCTCGACCTCCTATCCCGCCCTCCTATCCCGTCCCCCTATCCCGTCCTCCTATCCTGTCCTCCTATCCCGTCCTCCTATCTCGACCTTCTATCTCGACCTCCTATCCCGTCCTCATGTCCCGTCCTCATATCCCGTCCGCCTATCCCAACCTCCTATCTCGACCTCCTATCTCGACCTCCTGTCTCGACCTCCCATCCCGACCATCCCGACCATCCTGCCCTGCTATCTTGACCTTCTATCTCGACCTCCTATACCAACCTCTTATTCCGACCTCCCATCCCGTCCTCATATCCCGACCTGTAATATGTGTACCAGGTATTGAAATATATGGGAACATACATTTCCCATTGTTTTGCATGGGACTTTAAACAAAAATAATATAATTAAGATAAAAAAGGGTGTGGCTTAAAATGTGGGCATGTCTTTGTGAGATGGCGTGTGGCTTGCAAGCCGAACTGACACATTCACCAGGAGATGCAGAGCAGTGCTTGTGGAGCAAGGTACTGGAAGTCCCATATACTAGCATGGGACTTGAAACAAAAACCCATCTTTTATATAAGGGTGTAGGTAAGGGTTAATTTAACTATCATATATTTTTATATGACATATAAGTAATATGTGTACCAGGTATTATTGAAATATCTCCAGCCGAACGGAAGTTATGTGGGAACATACATTTCCCATTGATTTGCATGGCACTTTAAACAAAAAACATTGACCCTAACATATGGGGGTAGTTAAGGGTTAAATAAACTATCCTATATTTTAAGTTGACATATAAGTAACATGTGACCAAGTATAATCAAGATATCTCCAGCCGTTTGTAAGTTATGCAGTAACATATATTTCCCATAGACTTGTATGGAACTTTAAACAAAAACCCAGACCCTGGCAAATGGGAGTGAGTAAGGGTTAAATTACCTATTTTATGTTTGTTGTTGACATATAAGTAACACGTGTGCCAAGTTTCATGTTAACCCCTTAAGGACGCAGCCCTTTTTCACCTTAAGGACTGAACCCTCTTTCGCAATTCTGACCACCGTCACTTTACGAATTAATAACGCGAAAACGCTTTTACCGAATATTCTGATTATGAGATTGTTTTTTCGCGACATATTCTACTTTATTTTGGTGGTAAATGTTTGGCGTTACTTGCATCCTTTTTTGGTGAAAAATACCAAAATATCATGAAAATTTTGAAAATTTAGCATTTTTCTAACTTTGAAGCTCTCTACTTGTAAGGAAAATGGATATTCACAATAAATTTTATTTTTATTCACAAATACAATATGTCCACTTTATGTTGGCATCATAAAATGGACATATTTTTGCTTTTTGAAAAGGGCTTCAAAGTAGAGCAGCAATTTTCAAAAATTTCATGAAAATTGCTAAATCTGAAGGGACAGATGTTACAGAACTACAACTCCCAGCATGCCTGGGCATTCGAGGCATGCTGAGAGTTGTAGTTTGGCAACATCTGGAGGGCTACCGTTTGGGCACCACTGTAACAGTGGTCTCCAAACTGTGACCCTCCAAATGTTGCAAAACGACAACTCCCAGCATGCCCAGGTTTGAAGTGGATTTGAAGGGTCTTCTTATTAGAAATACCCCACAAAAGACCCCATTATAAAAACTGCACCCCCCAAAGTATTCAAAATGACATTCAGTCATCATTTTAACCCTTTAGGTGTTTCACAGGAATAGAAGCAAAGTGAAGGAGAAAATTCACAATCTTCATTTTTTACACTTGCATGTTCTTGTAGACCCAATTTTTAAATTTTTACAAGGGGTAAAAGGAGAAAATGTATACTTATATTTGTAGCCCAATTTCTCTCGAGTAAGCACATACCTCATATGTCTATGTAAAGTGTTCGGCGGGCGCAGTAGAGGGCTCAGAAGGGAAAGAGCGATAAGGGGATTTTGGAGAGTACGTTTTTCTGAAATGGTTTTTGGGGGCATGTTGCATTTAGGAAGCCCTTATGGTGCCAGAACAGCAAAAAACCCTCACATGGCATACCATTTTGGAAACTAGACCCCTTGAGGTACGTAACAAGGAATAAAGTGAGCCTTAATACCCCACAGGTGTTTCACGACTTTTGCATATGTAAAAAAAAAAAAAAATTTTTCACTAAAATGTGTGTTTCCCCCCAAATTTCACATTTTTCCAAGGGTCAATAGCAGGAAATACCCCCCAATATTTGTAACCCCTTCTCTTCTGAGTATGGAGGTACCCCATAAGTTGACCTGAAGTGCACTATGGGTGAACTACAATGCTCAGAAGAGAAGGAGTCATATTTGGCTTTTTGAGAGCAAATTTTGCTCGGGGGGCATGTCGCATTTAGGAAGCCCCTATGGTGCCAGAACAGCAAAAAATACCCACATGGCATACCATTTTGGAAACTAGACCCCTTGAGGAATGTAATAAGGAATAAAGTGAGCCTTATTACCCCACAGGTGTTTCATGACTTTTGCATATGTAAAAAAAAAAAAAAATTTCCACTAAAATGTGTGTTTCCCCCCTAATTTCACCTTTTTGCAAGGGTTAATAGCAGAAAATACCCCCCAAAATTTGTAACCCCATCTCTTCTGAGTATGGAGGTACCCCATAAGTTGACCTGAAGTGCACTATGGGCGAACTACAATGCTCAGAAGAGAAGGAGTCATATTTGGCTTTTTGAGAGCAAATTTTGCTCGGGGGGCATGTCGCATTTAGGAAGCCCCTAAGGTGCCAGAACAGCAAAAAAAAACACACATGGCATACCATTTTGGAAACTAGACCCCTTGAGGAACGTAACAAGGAGTACAGTGAGCATTTGCCCCCCACTGGTGTCTGACAGATCTTTGGAACAGTGGGCTGTACAAGTTTTCATTTTCATGGACCACTGTTCCAAAGATCCGTCAGACATCTGTGGGGGGTAAATTCTCACTGCACCCCTCATTACATTCCGTGAGGGGTGTCGTTTCCGAAATGGGGTCACATGTGGGGTTTTTTTTTTTTTTGCGTTTGTCAAAACCGCTGTAACAATCAGCCACCCCTGTGCAAATCACCTCAAATGTACATGGTGCGCTCTCCCTTCTGGGCCTTGTTGTGCGCCCCCAGAGCACTTTGCGCTCACATATGGGGTATCTCTGTAGTCGGGAGAAATTGCGTTACAAATTTTGGGGGGCTTTTTTCCCTTTTACCTCTTGTGAAAATGTAAAGTATAGGGCAACATCAGCATGTTAGTGTAAAAAATAAAAATATTTTACACTAACATTCTGGTGTAGACCCCAACATTTCCTTTTCATGAAGGGTTAAAGAAGAAAAAGCCCCCCAAACCTTGTAACGAAATTTCTCCCAAGTACAGCGATACCCCATATGTCGCCCTAAACTGTTGCCCTGAAATACGACAGGGCTCCAAAGTGAGAGCGCCATGTGCATTTGAGGCCTAAATTAGGGATTTGCATAGGGGTGGACATAGGGGTATTCTACGCCAGTGATTCCCAAACAGGGTGCCTCCAGCTGTTGCAAAACTCCCAGCATGCCTGGACAGTCAACGGCTGTCCGACAATACTGGGAGTTGTTGTTTTTCAACAGCTGGAGGCTCTGCTTTGGAAACAGTGGTGTACCGGACTTTCTTATTGGGGGAGGGGGGCTGTGTAAGGGTATGTGTATATGTAGTGTTTTTAACTTTTTTTTATTTTATTTTGTGTTAGTGTAGTGTAGTGTTTTTAGGGTACAGTCACATGGGCGGGGGATTACAGCGAGTTTCCCAGCGCAAAATTTGCTGCATCTCAAGATGCGAGAAACCCACTGTAAAAGCCTCGCCCATGTGAATGTACCCTGTACATTCACGGGGGTGGCGTGGCGGGGGGGGGGGGAAGGGGGGGCTTGCATCAGCTGTTGCAAAACCACAACTCCCAGTATGCATGGTCTGTTAGTGCATGCTGGGAGTCATAGTTTTGCAACAGCTGGAGGCACACAGGTTAGGGAACACTGAGTTAGAAACAGACAATGTTTCCCAACCAGTGTGTCTCCAGTTGTTGCAAAACTACAACTCCCAGCATGCCCAGACAGCTGAAGGGCATGCTGGGAGTTGTAGTTCGGCAACATCTGAAGGGCCAGATGTTGCTGAACTAAAACTCCCAGCATGCCTGGACAGTCAGTGCATACTGGGAGTTGTAGTTTTGCAACAGCTGGAAGAGCACAGATTGGAGACCATTATACAATAAAATGAAAAGAAATTGCACTGCAAGACGAATACTGTGTGTATTTTTATTAAGTACATTTTGATGTGAAGGGCCTTCTTTCTCTACAGATTTGTTTGTGTTATGCATCTTGAGTTGTGAAATTATGTGACCTGTTCACACCATGCATTCTAGTTTAAAAATGATTCTAATGGTGGGAATGGTACAAATGATGAATATACGTACATCAATCATACAAAGATAACCATGGCTATGTGTATGTCACTTTTATGCTTTTTTTTGCCATCCATATTGCCATTGTGTATGTCTTGCAGGTGCTTTATTTCCTTTTTCCATATAATGCATCTTTTTCATCAGATATGTGTGGGTACAAGTTCATACACATCCTCTAGTTAATGCTATTCATGGATGCGATGTGTGTGGAATCATCATCAATTTCTACATATCCCTCTCTTTGCTGCTTTGTATATCACTTTATCACTTGTGGTATCTAAATGATATTATGTAGTTAATCTGTTCATTTTATAGTACATATGTGCAATTGTGAATGCAGATGTTGATATGTGGCATGAGTCAGAACTGATTTTCGCACACACATGCCGTGTTCATACCATGCTGCATATCCCATAGTTGTCTGTGGTTACGTGGTTTTGTATATTATTCATTGGTTGTTTAATAGCACTTAAGTATGCATACAATACCAAGGCATGCGATTTGGCTCATTGTATAAGTGTCGTGCTGATGGCACTGTAGTACTGTATATATACACACCATGTTTTGTATGATATTGATATGTAGCATACCGCAGACCATAATTCTCACACTGCGACAATGGGGCGATATACGGGACTACACGCACTGCCTTTTCCCTTTGTTTCAGGGATCGGCGGTGGGTGTGATCCGCTGATGTTGAGAACTATCATCACCTATGTATCGGAACTGACGTCTTGTTTGTGTTATACCAGTTCCGGCTCTGAGATGCCGGGAAGCGGATTTGCAACAAGGTGAGTTTTTAATTTTTCATTTGTATTTTGGTATATAAACCCCCTTGTTAGATGGTATCACTGCCATGATTAAGAGCTTAGGCTCGAAATGCGTTGAAGTTTCACTCCTATGTCACTTTTTGTTTTTTACTGGAAGATCCATTTTTAATTTGTAAGAATTACATTTTACGTTTTACTGGACTTGTTTTCTCTGGAAGCTGGACCCTCACTTTCTTCATGCCCTCATGTCTACGAGGAATAGCGGTTCCTTGCATCCGTGCTTCCAGACTGCACACCAGTTCCACTTTAGACTGGTGAGCTGATCCATGACTGTTTTTCCTTTTTTTTCTATTAAGACAAATACCGTGCTGGACTACTTTTCCTGTTTTCACGTATTCACCAGGGGCCGGGGGCGAGTCTGGCCAAGCACACGCATAAGATGGTCTGAACGGAAGGGGTTAGCTGTTGCATGCTATTATTATCCCTAATACGTTAATGTATTAAAATTTGTATTAATATCGTAATAGGTCAGTTACTCATTGTCCTTTCACGGGCATGTGTGCTGTTATTTAGATATATGTGTGGTAAGTCTCGGGGGGTGTAGGGTAGCTGGGGTGTTGCTGAGCAGGTATCAGGGGTTTATTAAACCTTGTCACTCGTGATGCCAGGGTGAGGGTTAAATGCTGAGGTAATGTTGGGCCTATCGCCACCCTTCCCAAGAGCGATAGGTGAGTGCAGAATAACGGATTGTCCACAACCAGTGCTTAGCTGAAAACTTGTTGAAACTTTACTGAAGATTTTCTGTAACATGCAGTAACCGGTAACAGTCCAGATAACAGAGTCTATATACAGCTGAGCAGCGATTGACAGTGGTTGGGACTGGGTAAGATGTCTTTAGTTTAGGAGGATTTTGAAGCATAGATCCGCTGGATTTAGGGGTAGGTTTAGGTCCAGTGATCTTGTGGAGTTAGCGGGGAATTGTAAGAACTCACAGTCTTTAGCATAGGCCGAGGCCGCAAGGCTTTGGCCTAGTAATTGTCTTTGGAAGTTGCGGAGGTCCTACCTCATCCAGTGTCAGCAACCCAAGAGAGCGATCATTGGCTGCAGCTCCCTTATATGGGCAGGGGCTGAGCGGTTTTGGATTTGTCCATAACAGCTGTCACTCACCATTACATGGCATTGTGGGTGAACTCAAGAACCACCGAAGGTCCTTCAACAAACTCACCGTTCTGAACACTGAGTCACATGACCTAAGGTCCTGCAACGCTAATGTCACGATTCGGCTGGCTGGAGGTGGATCCTCTGTGCCAGAGAGGGATTGGCGTGGACCGTGTCGGTGGACCGGTTCTAAGTTGCTACTGGTATTCACCAGAGCCCGCCGCAAAGCGGGATGGTCTTGCAGCGGCGGTAGCAACCAGGTCGTATCCACCGGCAACGGCTCAACCTCTCTGACTGCTGAGATAAGCACGGTACAAGGGAGTAGACAAGAGCAAGGTCGGACGTAGCAGAAGGTCAGGGCAGGCAGCAAGGATCGTAGTCAGGGGCAACGGCAGGAGGTCTGGAACACAGGCTAGGATTACACAAGGAAACGCTTTCACTGGCACAATGGCAACAAGATCCGGCGAGGGAGTGCAGGGGAAGTGAGGTATAAGTAGGGAGTGCACAGGTTATGACACTGATTAGGCCTGCTGCACCAATCAGTGGCGCAGTGGCCCTTTAAATTGCAGAGACCCGGGGCGCGCGCGCCCTAAGGAGCGGGGCCGCGCGCGCGCCCTAAGGAGCGGGGCCGCGCGTGCCGGGACAACACAGACGGGGAACGGGTCAGGTACGGGAACCGGGATGCGCATCGCGAGCGGGCGCATCCCGCGTCGCGTATCGCATCCCGGCTGGGAGTAATATCGCAGCGCACCCGGTCAGCAGGTCTGACCGGGGCACTGCGAATGAGAGGACGCTGCGAGCGCTCCGTGGAGGAGCGGGGACCCGGAGCGCTCGGCGTAACAGCTAACAGGTAGGCATTTAAATATACATATTTACACTGATATTTATGTGAACATTAGCTAACTGAGGGGTGACGAGGGGCTAACTAGAAAAGAGGGACCCCACCGTTCCTAGGAACTCTCACTTTAGGGACCTCTAATAAGGTACGGTATACAATACGGTACCGGGAGACCACATATGCGTCCCTCTGTCCTTCAGTCCTGGCCAGATATTGCTCCCACACTAAATATCCTGTCATAAATTTTAATGAAGACCTATTGAGAAAGTGTTTTTGAACCATAAGTACTAAGAAATAATTTTAAAAAAGGCATTCAATGGGTTCCATACCCTTTAAGGGTCTATTCACATGTACAATATTCTGTGCAAATTTGATGCGCAGGATTTGAAGCTGAGTTCAGTCATTCAGTTTACATTGAAATCTGCAGCAGAAAATCCGGCGCACCAAATCTGCGCAGAATACTGTACGTGTGAATAAACCACTAAAGTATTTCAGAAGGAACAGAACAAGTCTTTAATTATTATGACTGGATAAGGAAAAGCAGAGGAGCTATCTGACAAAAATGATGTCTGAAACATACATTTCTACTTTGGTGTTAACATGAAGTTTGTTTGACATTCCTGCCATGTACATTGACATTCTTTTAACAAGGAAGTAATATAATATTCATAAAGACATTGAATATTATGAGGAAATTCTACCTGTAGCCACTACATGCATCTCTGAACTGTAAAAACAGACTTTCTTGGCTTTATAGAAATGTATGCAATCCTTTTGGGACACAGACATCCGTTCAAATTAATTGGGCTATCCAGGATTAGAAAATCAGAGCTGATTTCTTAAAAAAAAAAACAGCACCACACTTGTCCTCGGGTGATGTGTGGTATTACTACCTAGGCCAGTAGTGAGTACTTTGAGTACTTATTATGTAATTATTTTAAAGTTACTGTAAAAAAATTAACTTAGCTTTTTTTTTTGTCACAAATGCATCAATTGTAGGACATATTTTTTGAATATAGCTTCTCATATGGAGAAAAAGAACCCCATATTTTACTATACTGTTCACCAGTAATACCCCCACTTGCAATGCAAAGGATTCTAGATGTTAGAACCACACTGCACCCCCTAAAGTATTCACCTAGGTCATTAGTGAGTACTTTAAATTCTGTTTTGTTTGTAGTATTGAGTTAGCATAAGTCAGTGTAAAAACATTAAAAAAAAACTATTTCGCAATTAATATTTGTGGGACACTTTTAAAATAGCTTCTGAAATGAAAAAAAAAAATGCAACTCTAATTTTATTATACAGTTTGTCCCGTGTTTGCCAATACCCTGCTTAGTCCATATTTGGTTACTTGGAAACATGGTGAGACCAAGAAAGAGAGGATAGCTATTTGGCTTTCAGGGCATCATAATAAAAATTGTAGGCCCCACTCCATGCCTGCAAAGGACTAGAGCTGGCAGAATCTTACTGCACCCCCATAAGTGACTCATTTTTAAAAACTACACCTCCTTAAGTTTTCACCTTGGTCAGTAGTGAGTACTTTGAGTCTTTTTTGTGTTGATGGTATAAGCAGAAGTTAGTGGAAGAAAATTTAATCAGCTTCTAGCAGATTCTAGCAGCTAGAACCATACCACACCCCTGGAAGTCATCTATTTTTGAAAGATACACGCAAAATTAGCATTTTTCAAGGAAATGTCAGAAATAGAACATCTTCCAATAAACATGACTATGTTCTTCTGTTAGGCAGAATTGTAACAAATGTCTTAGTTTGTAGCTATGGAGGGTGGAGAATAGAAGCAACAATTGATGTAAGTTCGTAGGATGAAAGAACAGCTGCAGGGCTTTATGGACTGGTCATACAACGTCTCTTTAGCAGAATCAACCCCTAAATAAAGGACCGACGTGCCAAGTGATGTTGGCACAACATAATAAATCCTGCCTGGCAGGTAGGACCCACAATGTGCTCAAAACAACCATTACTTTACAAAACATACTATGTCCAGCACCATCTACTCTAAATAACAGCAAGTTAAAAAAAAATCTCTGCGCATATCACAAGGCGGTACTACAAAAGAAATTACTGCTTCATATGGCAGGACATGGTCATATGTATATATTTAATCCCTTAAGGACACAGCCCATTTTGGCCTTAAGGACACGACCAACTTAAATTTTTTGCATTTTTTGCATTTTTTCCTGACATTTTTCCATCCACAGACCCATATAAGGGCTTAATGTTTGCGCGACCAATTGTGATTCCTAATTACACCTTTCATTTTACCATAAAATGTACGCTGAAATAAAAAAATATTATTTGTTGGGGAAATTTAACCTCTTCAGGACGCAGGGCATATGCATATGCCCTGCATCCTGAGTCCTTAAAGGGGTATTCCAGGAAAAAACTTTATATATATATATATATATATATATATATATATATATATATATATCACCTGGCTCCGGAAAGTTAAACAGAGTTGTAAATTGCTTCTATTAAAATATCTTAATCCTTTCCGCACTTATGAGCTTCTGAAGTTAAGGTTGTTCTTTTCTGTCTAAGTGCTCTCTGATGACACCTGTCTCGGGAAACGCCCAGTTTAGAATAGGTTTGCTATGGAGATTTGCTTCTAAACTGGGCATTTCCGGAGACAGGTGTCATCAGAGAGGACTTAGACAGAAAAGAACAACCTTAACTTCAGAAGCTCATAAGTACTGAAAGGATTACGATTTTTTAATAGAAGTAATTTACAAATCTGTTTAACTTTCTGGAGCCAGTTGATATATAAAAATCCTGGATAACCCCTATAAGGATGTAGGGGGTATGGATATGCCCGTGGGAATTCCGGGCCCCGCCGCTCACCGGTTACCATGGAAACCCCCTGCTCTGCCCACCCCTGGATGTTGGGCAGAACGAGGGTAGAAGATGGCGGCCGGGGAGAAGATGCGGTGGGGACCGCCAATCATCGGTGGCAGCAGCGGAGATCAGCGGTCGGAGGTAGGGAGGCGACGGCGTGGAGCATCAAGGAAGGTGGCAGTAAAGTGATATTTACTGCTGCCTTCCTAGTGGTTGCCAAACTGCAACTCCAAGCATGCCCAGACAGCCAAAGGCTGTCTGGGCATGTTGGGAGTTGTAGTTTTGCAACATCTGGAGGGTCAAGGTTTGGAGACCACTATATACAGTTGTGCCCAAACGGTAGCCCTCCAGATGTTGCAAAACTACAACTCTCAGCATGCCTAGACTGCCCAGGCATGCTGGGAGTTGTGGTTCTGTAACATCTGTCCCTTCAGATTTTGAAATTTTCATGAAAATACTTTGAAGCTCTCTAATGTCTTCTAAAAGTTAAAATAGGTCAATTTTATGACGCCAACATAAAGTAGCCATATTGTATTTGTGAATCAATATAAAATTTATTTGGAATATCAATTTTCCTTACAAGCAGAGAGTTTCAAAGTTAGAAAAATGCTAAATTTTCAAAATTTTCATGAAATTTTGGGATTTTTCACCAAGAAAGGATGCAAGTAACGACAGAAATTTACCCCTAAAATAAAGTAGAATATGTCACGGAAAAAAAACATCTCAGAATCAGAATGATCGGTAAAAGCATCTTAGAGTTATTAATGCATAAATTGACAGAATTGCAAAAAATGGCTCCGTCCTTAAGGTGAAAATGAGCTGCGTCCTTAAGGGGTTAAAAAGAAACATAATTTTGCAACTTTTTTATTTTATTTTTAATTTTTTTTACGTTTAAGGTTAGGGTCACACATGCCATATTTTGCTGCATATTTGCAAGTCAATGGGTAACAAAAATCACAATATCAATATCTCTTTCTATATACTATATATATATATACTATATATATTTTATATTTCAATAAATCTATTTTGATAAAATAACACAGGTATCTACCCTATCATATTCTTATAAAGAACTTCACTACACAGCACCTACACATCTATATCACAGCCCAGGCCTTATTAGAGGACAGCAATACCCAGTATGTAAACAAAAAACACAGATTTTTCTACCGAATTACTTCAATGGGTAGGAAAATACACAGCAGCAAATACACAGCAAAACATGGCACATGTGACCCTACACTAAATGTTGGTATTTTTTTATGTTTACGCCATTCACCAACTATTTTCTGCTTGTTTACTGTAACATCTTAATGGACTGAGGGCTATGCGCCGCCTCAGCAAGGAAGGAGTTAGTGAGTGCTGCTGAACAACACTAGTTAACCACTTTTTGTATAGATTATGCATCAATATATATATATATGTATAAGGAACTCCTTCCCTGTTGGGCTGAGCTGTAACATTGCCAGGTTTGCCTGAGCCAAACATGGTAATGTTCAAAAATTTGCCTGAACCCCTAGAAGTTTGGATCAAATCCGGGTTCAGGGGGGGGTGGGGTTGGCTCACTCAACTCTAATTGTAGTGTAGGGCCCCTTAGCAAAACTCATTATGGGCTCAGTAAATGTAATTCTTTTCTTAGATTCAATTTTAGTTCTAGGTAAGCTAATTTTTTTCTATAGCTGGAGCTCTATTTTTCTGAATTGCAAAATTATACAATTCTGATTGCATGTTCTCAGCCCTAGAGAGATCTATATACAATTAGAACTAAACTCCATTGGAGCTTTATAGTAAATCTATAATCACTCAGCTCCCTCTAGTTGCAATAGTAGGCAAGCCGCTATAAGACTGCTCTTCCATTAAGGTAGGTGCACCTGTCTAATACAGTATGTATGGGCAGCTTTAGTCTACAAATTGCTTGAACATTTATAAAAATTTTCACTACAAATAGAGCTAGAAGTAAATCAGAACATTCTATTACACCTCCACATGTTCTGTTTAACATTCTTAGTGTTTTGCTATAAATGGTCTCAAATCCCATTGCTTGAAAAATAAAAAATAAATTACTTTTAATTTCAGGAAAAGTGGCATGAAGCATTTTAAATATTCAAGTAAAATTACAGCTTCCCAATAATGAACATTATAACAGATAATTACTTTGGGAGACCAAGTTTCCAAATGAATAGTTTTGATAGATTAATGTCAAGATATATTTAACATTTTCCTACCTAATAATTGAATCCACTGTTTGGTTCTTTTTAATCTGTAACAAAAAATAGCAGCTTTCTTGTAAAATATTATAATTACTTTTCCTTTATTTTCAGATTTGTTGGATTGGATGGGGTATTGCATATAAAATAAATACAATTATCCTTCTAAAAATAAAAACTAAAGAAAATGATCATAATGTTAAAACACAAACTATTAGAAGTGAAATGATAGAATTGCACAATAATCATTGTATTTTATCTGCAGTTTCAGACTAAGATTGCTCAGACCCACATGATTCTGAGGGCCCATGCTCCTCTTTATAGGACATGTTCATGTCCACCTGTCATTAGTTTCATGATGCCTGAATCACAAGCAGTATGAAAGGCTGAGTGTGACCCTTAGAGGAGTAATCCCGGATTTTTTTCTTCAGCCTCTGAGCCCATGATGTCAAGTTATAAAACTATGTAGTATGCTTTTATTACCTCCATGTGCCACTTTTTCCAGTTTTCTGCAAGTCCTGTAGTGCAAGTCTTTTTTATTTTAATGTTGTTTCTGACCTTTCCCAGCATTCCATGTGGCCTTAGACAATATATCATAAGTCACATGGTCTCCAGGGGGCGTGGCTACGCTACAGTGGTTGGGAGGATAGCAGGGTGGAAGGGATTTACTACAGTAATGCTATTCATCCATTCACTTATGATATATTGTCTCTGGCCACATGGAATGCTGGAAAAGGTCAGAGGCAACAGTAACACTAACAGTCCAATACATGACCATGCATAAAATCATGACAAAGTGGTGCGCAGAAGAAATAGAAGTATATTACACATTATTATTGTTATAACCTGTCCTCATGGGCTCCAAGGCTGAAGAAAAAATAATCCTGGAATACCCCTTTAACCCTGTGCTGTTTTACAGTAATTATGGATTGAACAGGGTTTGGGAAAAGGGTTCAAAGGCATTAGGGTGGTATCCGGCCTTGATTGACAGATCTCTCTTCTTATACATGTTGTCAGCCCAAGATCTATGATTACTCTGAAATGGCACAGTTGTTCAGAAAGGATCATAGATCACTGCATTAGGGGTACCTGCCAGTGTTTCACAAAACTAGTGATAGGTTCCCTTTAAGGGTTAATAAGGGAAAACAAGTTATTTGTGAAGTAACCAATAGCAATCCCTAGTGGTAAGTGATTGTTCCAAAGCCAGCTCTAGAGAGGATTTTCTGCTTCTGGACCTTAGGAGTCCATAATGATGTCAGAGGCCGATTCTGGGTCCTTCACAGTATTCTTTGGGACACTACAATCATAGTAATTTTATATTCGCACACTGATTCCAAAAGTACATTCATCATATACACCAGGAAACACAACTGATGTATACACAAAGTAAATTTATAGACTTCTTTTGGCAGTAGATATGGCAAAGGAGTCATCTGAAAACCATCCCTGGCTGTAGTCAGCTATGCCTTTTAGGCTATGTTCACACTCTTCATAAGCACAGGTGCAGTCTGCTCTCACTGCTCTTGATACAGCACAGGAACATCACAGGACATCACAAAGCCAGCACTCTTTGAAATCTTTTTGTTTATTGGACCCAGGTGAAATATACAAACATAGGAAACATATAACATATACTGTAAAACCATAAAGCAGTGGCAGAAACGCAAAATGGTGACAAGTTTGGGATCAGCTGATCCTTTTTCTTAAACATAAGGAATCACCTGATCCAAACAAATCACCATTTTGCATTTCTTCCTCTGCTCTATAGTTTTATATATTTCTCAAATGTTTGTATATATTACCTGGAGGCAGAAGAAACAAGATTTCCAAGAGAGCTGATTTTGTGACGTCCCTGTGACATTCCTGGTATTTTCACATACTGCATAATGAAAACAAAAGAAACCTCCTTTAAACATATTTTAAAAAGTGTTCATTTTTAATCTAAAGTCTATGTGCTATAATTAGGGATGAGCGAATCGAATCTGACAAATCCGAATTCTTTACAAAATTCTATTTGCAACAAATGTGAATATCGCCGCCATTCGATCGCGTGAATCACTTTTATTAAACTCCATTTAGTGCTGTCCAGGGCATCTAAAATGGCGGATCCACATGTGAGGACAAGGGGCAAGGAATCCTAGGAAGGCAGGAACAAGGGTAGGTGGGATGACCCTGATTCACATACAGCATGCAGCCAATCAGCAGCCAGCAACCCCTGTGATGTCACAGCCCTATATAATCGACAGCCATCTTGTGGCCAGTCACTTCAGCATTTTATTGCAGAGAGATAGAGAGGGACAGACAGCATTGTGTGTTGCACAGAAAAGCATTTTTCCAGCGGCGATTTACCTCCCAGTCACACCAGCGTTCTGTTGCACAGAGAGAGGGACAGAGAGCAGTGTGTGTTGCACAGAAAAACATTTTTACAGCAGCGTTTCACCTCCTAGTCACTACAGCATTCTATTGCAGAGAGGGACAGAGAGCAGTGTGTTGCACAGAACAGCAGCGATTCCCCTCAAGCCTAAATCCTGCCTAGAAGCGATGATAGGGAAGAGACTAAGATTAACAGAGAAAGTGCGGTGCAGAACACAAATACTGTTTTAAAGGGGTACTTTAAGGGCCTTGATACTGTGAAAGGCCAGCCAAAAGTACACACCTACTGGTGTTGTACACAAATACCGTTTTAAGCATAGTGGAGCATATTGTACTCCCCTCATATACGCACTAAGTAAGTAAGGCAAAGAAGTCCCAGGACATGCACAAAGGAGTGGCAGAGGCCTAAATTCATCAAGTAGAGGTTGCAGCATACTAGGGGGGAGGGGCAGCAGGAGTTGCAGTGAGAGGCCTGAGCTCCCTGTATCAGCTAGCGGTCACGTCTTGACCAGCAACCCATCTGCCGTCATTGATTGGTTAACAGGGTCATCCATTTCATCACAAGTGACATCCCCCAGTCAACAGTCGGTGGGTTCCTCAGACTCAACTCTCAGTTGGTATGGCCCGGGAGCAGTCCCTGTCCTCCCATTGCCCCTTTCCTATGCTGTTCCCTCCCTCACAGAAGTATCTTATGCTGTGGGTTCAGCTCCACTATTTAGTGAGTACAATCTAGAGGACGGTGGGCAGCTACTGCCTAGCCAAGAAGTGGAGGAGACATCCGCCGCTTCATCCGCTAGGCGGGCAAGTAGTAATGAGGAGAGTGGCATGGGAGGTGGTGTTGCGAGCGTTCAGGCTCCTGAAGCAGACACTGTTGAGGAACCTGAGGAGGACATCAGTGATGTGTAGACACAACTCGATGATGATGAAGCCGATCACACTTGGTAGCCGGGTGCAGAAGGGGCTTCATCATCATCAGGAGAAGAGGGTTGCAGGTTGCCCGAGAGGCAGCAACTGAGCCAGCAATGTGGTAGCATGGTTGGGAGTCATCATGGGGGCAAAAGTGGAAAGTCTGGAGCCAAACATGCACGGGATAGACCCCCTGCTTCGCAGCAGCCTACCTTCCCGGGAGGTAGTGAAACAAGAGTTTCTGGAGTCGGCGACAGTAGCAGTCAATCAGTGAGGACTGTTGGTGAGAAAATCATCTACTCGGCGGTGTGGCAATTTTTCATCAAGCATCCGGAGGAGGTAAACATGGCCACATGCAAGATGTATCCGCAGAAGGTGAAGCGTGGCCAGGGTCCCAATGTTGGCAACACGGCCCAACATCACCATAAAACAGCCTGGGAGAACCATGGCTCCGATCTGGTGGTCCGGCCTGCTCTATCACCCAGTGGCACGCCGCTCCCTGTTTCAGCCAGCCAAGGTTCCACCACCTCAGCCGAAGGGAGCTGTGTGTCATACCCATCTTCTGTTGCTCCAGATGCTCCTGCTCCTCCTACTTTGAGTCAGTAATTCCGCTAGCAATCCATCGGCGAAGCCATGTCTAAGAGACAACAGTATGAGCCCACTCGTCCAACGGTGCAGAAGCTGAATGTGCTCCTGTCCAAGTTGCTGGTGCTGCAGTCCCTCCCTTTTCAAGAGTTCCAAGCCATCATTTCTTTGCGAAGAGTTCCAGCCCTGCACAATTTTGTGGAACAGAAGGTGGGCCAGTCCTTGAGCCTGTTGGTGTGCACCAAAGTGCATGTGGCGCCGACATGTGGAGCTGTAACTATGGTCAGGGACAATACATGTCCTTTACGGCCCACTGGGTGAATGTGGTTCCTGCACAGCCACAACAGCAACTTGGACAGGTCGGGCCGCTTCCATCTCCATGCTCTGAGACTGTTGGTCCTGTGACAGTGTTCGTCTCCGCCTCCTCATCCTCCACCGTGTCCTCAGCCTCCACGGCACAGACAAATCTCAGTGCCATTCCAGCACAACATGTGTGCAGGACATGACGGTGTCACACTTTTCTTCACATGGTTTGCCTTGGCAAACGGAGTCACACAGGGGAGGAACTGCTATAAGTCATTCATGAAGAAATCGAATCATGGCTTACTCCACGAAAACTGGAAATGGGAACCATGGTGACCGACAACGGGAATAACATCTTGTCTGCGCTGTGATAAGGAAGCCTGAGACATGCGTCCAGCATGGCACACGTGTTCAGTCTGGTTGTCAAGCTGTTCCTGAAATGTTTCCCCCATCTGCAAGACATCCTAACAATGGGAAGGAAACTTTGTATGCACTTCAGCCACTCGTACACCGCAAAGAACACCCTCCTTGAGCTGCAGCATCAGAACAGCATTCCCCAACATAGTCTGATTTGCGACGTTTCTACACGTTGGAATTCCACCCTCCATATGTTGGACCGACTATACGAACAGAGAAAAGCCATCACCGATTTCTTGATGGTCCACGCGGATAGGGGGACTCCCCTGTGTAACTTCAATGTCAACCAGTGGCAACTCATACGTGACATCTGCTGTTTGCTCAGGCCCTTTAAGGAAGCCACATTATTAGTCAGTCGCCAGGATTATGGGACGAACAACATTATTCCACTGCTTCACCTACTACAACATGTGTTGGAAACAATGGCTGTCAGGGCACTGGAGACAAGGCGCCTACATCTCATGGCCACATGAGCCCTGTGTGGGCTGAACTGAAGGAGGAGGGGGATAGGCAAAATTTAGGTTTCATGAGATTTACGGTTTTCTGACAGGAGAAGAGGAGCAGGAGCAGCTAGAGGAACTAGAGGATTGTGAGTAATGCGAGACAGAGGACCCAGACATATCATGGCAGAATGCAGTGGAGATGGAGTCAGGGAGTCCCTCCGAGTCACTTGCACAAATGGCACGATGCATGCTCACTTGCTTGCGTAGTGACCACCAAATTGTCACCATTTGGCAACGGGATGACTACTGGCTCTCCACCTTATTGGACCCTTGTTACTGGCACAAAATGGGGGCCTTTTTTTACACCCACTGAAGGGAGGACAAACTGATCTACTACAGATAAATCCTACGTAGTCAGTTGGCTGATGCCTATCTGTGCCATCGTCCATCCTCTCACAGGTCTGACTTGGGCGGCCCTCTGCGCTCTCCCTCCACTGCCATGGCTGCCGGGGACGGGTGGGGTTGAGTAGTACCAGCTCCATCAGCAGCAGCCTGAGTCTACAGTTGCTGATGAGTAGCTTTCTTAACATAGTGAAGCAACTCATCAGCAGCAGGTAGACCTAGAGCAGGACCTGAACCAGCAGGTGGTGGCATATCTTGACATGACCATGCCAACACACCTTGAAGATCTTCTGGACTTCTGGGCAGCCAAACTTGATTTGTAGCCGCAACTAGCAGAGTTTGCCTTGGAAAAGCTGTCCTTCCTGGCCAGTAGTGTGCAATCAGAGCGCGTGTTAAGTGCAGCGGGGGCCATAGTAACCTCAAGGAGAACTCGTTTGTCCATGAAAAATGTGGAGAGACTGACCTTTGTGAAGATGAATCAGGCATGGATCAGCCAGGATTTCCACCAATGCCTGATGCATCAGAGTAGATTGACCATGGTGCCACACAAACATTTCACAAATATGGATAGTGCTAAACATATTTAAGGCATTCCTCCGCATCAGACCACAAGTAAGTATTGAGGATATGCATTACGTAAAACGTAACTTTTAACAATATTATTAGGATAAAATATATGTACCCAATTTTTTAAGTGTTCAAAAAAACACCATTTGCCACCTACACCACCAAGTATTGATGTGATACAAAGATCTCTAAAAGGTGGAAGGGGACAATGTATGGTCCATTGTAGCTGGTGGGGGTAAAAACTTCCCTTGTAAGGCCCTACTCTCGCATTATTAATTCCCTTCTTGGCAAGTGTTACTCTTCCTAAAAAGGGCGGCCCCACACAGGAACCTCTCCCTATTTCCCCCTCCAAACACTGCATTTCCCAGGGTTTTCAGGTTGAAATAGAGAGTTTCTTGTGTGGGCCACCCTTTTTAGGATGAGTAACAATTGCCAAGAAGGGAATTAATAGGGCGAGAGTAGGGCCTTACAGGGGAACTTTTTACCCCCACCTTCTACAATGGACCATATGTTGTTCCCTCCCACCTTTTCGAGGAAAGTGCTACTCGTTTTTAAAAGGGCAGCCCCACACAGGAACCAATCACTATTTCCACCTAAAAACTCTGGGAAATGGTCTCATCATGCTGCTGCCAACTCCAGGCTGTGTCATTTAGCCACTATATGGTCTCCTCATGCTGCCGCCAATTCCAGGCTGTGTCATTCTGCCAGATTATGGTCTCTTCATGCTGCTGCCACCTCTTGGCTCTGTCATTGTGCCGCCATGTGACTTCTTGTTAGATTGGGTTTTGTGGTCATATAGTATTAGTTCAAAGTAAATGCTGGGACATTATACTTGGGAATCTAATATAAATCTTAAATTTAAAAAAATGTATGTAATCTTTATAAGACTGAGGCCCTATCATCGTTGAATTCATATTACCTGTGGAATTATCACATTAATCCAATTGAACAGCTTGGTGCGATAACAATGAACCTTAACTGATTAAATGAAACATTCACACTTTCACAGTCAGGGGGGCGGACCTGAGTGGCAGGGGCTGGAACAGGTGGTATCTCACCTGACAGAGGACCACCAGCTCGATGCTCACCAGAATGGGTAATCAAAAAATTAAAATAAATAACATTTAAAAAAATTACACAAAAAATTAGCTACATCTAGACGCTCTGTGGCAGTGATTCTAATAGTGATGCCTGTAATCTGCATGTCATACTGAATAACAGTATTATTTCACTAACAGAGCACACTCCCTATGCATGTTAGGACAAGACAAAGTGTTCTACACCCCTATTGAGCCTCTCTGTAGGCCAGAAATAACCATTTTTTAACAGCGATTCCCCACAAATAAATTTGGTCCGAACCACATTTTTCTGGAAGAATCTAATTTTTAAGAAATTCGCTCATCTCTACCAGTGACATCTGGTGATTGGGAAAGGGGCTTCAGTACAATTAATTTGGTGACGTCACCCATAAGGAGTGGGCTTGGCATTGAACTCCTGTCTTCTCTTATGTTTATCGGTCTCATTGGCCCTCCTCTGCATTTATGGGATGCTTTACCATATGTCACACAATGGTAAATTTTGTTGTATAAGATGTATATTGGTAAAATAAAACTTATTTAAAAAAAAAATCCCTAGAGGTAAGTGATTGGTTTCGAAGCCAGCTCAATAGAGGATTTTCTGCTTCTGGACCTTTGGAGTCCAAAATGATGTCAGAGGCCGATCCTGGGTTTCACAGTATTCTTTTGGACACTACAATCATAGTAAAGTTATATTCACACACTGATTCCAAAAGTACATTGATCATTTACACCAAGAAATACAACTGATGTATACACAAAATAAATCTATAGACTTCTTTTGGCAGTACATTTGGCAAAGAAGTCATCTGAAAACCTTCTTCCCTGGCTGTAGTCAGCTATGCCTTTTAGGCTATGTTTACACTCTTCATCGGCACAGGTGATCTCACAGGTCTGCTCCCACTGCTCTCAATACAGCACAGGAATATCACAGGACATCACAAAGCCAGCACTCTTGGAATTCTTGTTGTAAAATATACAAACATAGGAAACATATAACATATAAAACCATAAAGCAGTGGCAGAAACGCAAAATGGTGACACGTTTGGGTTCAGCTGATCCTTTGGCTTAAACCCTTAAGGACTCAGGGTTTTTCCGTTTTTGCACTTTCGTTTTTTCCTCCTTACCTTTTAAAGATCATAACCCTTTCAATTTTCCACCTAAAAATCCATATTATGGCTTATTTTTTGCGTCGCCAATTCTACTTTGCAGTGACATTAGTCATTTTACCCAAAAATGCACGGCGAAACGGAAAAAAAAATCATTGTGCGACAAAATCGAAAAAAAAACGCCATTTTGTAACTTTTGGGGGCTTCCGTTTCTACGCAGTGCGTATTTCGGTAAAAATTACATCTTATCATTATTATGTAGGTCCATACGGTTAAAATGATACCCTACTTATATAGGTTTGATTTTGTCGCACTTCTGGAAAAAATCATAACTACATGCCGGAAAATTTATATGTGTCACGATTCGGCTACAGGTTGTGGATCCTCTGTGTCAGCGAGGGATTGGTGTGGACCGTGCTGGTGGACCGGTTCTAAGAGGCTACTGGTGTTCACCAGAGCCCGCCGCAAAGGGGGATGGTCTTGCTGCTGCAGTAGCAACCAGGTCGTATCCACTAGCAACGGCTCAACCTCGCTGACTGCTGAGAAGGCGTGGGACAGAAGGACTAGGCAGAGGCAAGGTCAGACGTAGCAGAAGGTCGGGGCAGGCGGCAAGGTTCGTAGTCAAGATGGATAGCAGGAGTTCAGGTAACACAGGCTTTGGACAACACTAAACGCTTTCACTGGCACAAAGCAACAAGATCCGGCAAGGGAGAGCAGGGGAAGTGATGTGATATAGCCAGGGAGCAGGTGGAAGCCAATTAAGCTAATTGGGCCAGGCACCAATCATTGGTGCACTGGCCCTTTATAGTCTCAGAGAGCTGGCGTGCGCGCCCTAGAGAGCGGAGCCGCGCGCGCCAGCACATGACAGCAGGGGACCAGGACGGGTAAGTGGCTTGGGATGCGATTCGCGAGCGGGCGCGTCCCGCTGTGCGAATCGCATCCCCGACGGCCATGTCAGTGCAGCGTTCCCGGTCAGCGGGACTGACCGGGGCGCTGCAGGGAGAGAGACGCCGTGAGCGCTCCGGGGAGGAGCGGGGACCCGGAGCGCTCGGTGTAACAGTACCCCCCCTTAGGTCTCCCCCTTTCTTTGTCCGGTAACTGCTTCCCATGGGACTCTGGCAAGCAGAGTCCCAGTTCTTGATCTCCCCGGTGGTCCAGTCAAGGGTGGGGGAATGAAGCTGGAGCCATGGCAGACCGAGGAGGACCTCAGAGGTGCAGTTGGGAAGGACGAAAAATTCAATCCTTTCGTGGTGGTGTCCAATGCACATTAAGAGGGGTTTTGTGCGGTAACGCACGGTGCAATCCAATCTAACTCCGTTGACCGCGGAAATGTAGAGCGGCTTGACGAGACGGGTCACCGGGATGCAGAATTTATTCACCAAAGAATCCAAAATGAAATTCCCAGAGGCACCAGAGTCCAAGCAGGCCACGGCTGAGAGGGAGGAGTTGGCTGAAGGAGAAATCCGCACGGGCACCGTGAGACGTGGAGAAGCAGACTTTGAACCAAGAGACGCCACACCCACGTGAGCTGGGTGCGTGCGTGCGTTTCCCAGACGTGGAGGACGAATAGGGCAATCCACCAAGAAATGCTCGGTACTGGCACAGTACAGACAAAGATTTTCTTACCTACGGCGATTCCTCTCTTCCTGGGTCAGGCGAGACCGATCCACTTGCATGGCCTCCTCGGCGGGAGGCCCAGGCGTAGATTGCAAAGGATGCTGTGGGAGAGGTGCCCAGAGATCTAAGTCTTTTTCCTGGCGGAGCTCCTGATGTCTCTCAGAAAAACGCATGTCAATGCGGGTGGCCAAATGGATAAGTTCTTGCAGGTTGGCAGGAATCTCTCGTTCGGCCAGCACATCCTTGATGCTACTGGAGAGGCATTTTTTAAAGGTCGCGCAGAGAGCCTCGTTATTCCATGATAATTCGGAAGCAAGAGTACGAAATTGGATGGCGTACTCGCCCACTGAAGAATTACCCTGGACCAGGTTCAGCAGGGCAGTCTCGGCAGAAGAAGCTCGGGCTGGTTCCTCGAAGACACTACGGACTTCAGCGAAGAAGGACTGGACTGTGGCTGTGGCAGGATCATTGCGGTCCCAGAGCGGTGTGGCCCAAGACAAGGCCTTTCCTGAAAGAAGGCTCACTACGAACGCCACCTTAGACCGTTCTGTAGGAAACAAGTCCGACAACATCTCCATATGCAGGGAACATTGAGACAGAAATCCACGGCAGAGTCTAGAGTCCCCATCAAATTTGTCCGGCAGGGACAAGCGGAGGCTAGGAGCGGCCACTCGCTGCGGAGGAGGTGCAGGAGCTGGCGGAGGAGATGGTTGCTGCTGTAGCAGAGGCAGAAGTTGCTGTAACGTGGCGGTCAACTGCGACAACTGCTGTCCTTGTTGGGCAATTTGCTGCGATTGCTGAGCGACCACCGTGGTAAGGTCAGCGAGACTTGGCAGCGGCACCTCAGCCGGATCCATGGCCGGATCTACTGTCACGATTCGGCTACAGGTTGTGGATCCTCTGTGTCAGCGAGGGATTGGCGTGGACCGTGCTGGTGGACCGGTTCTAAGAGGCTACTGGTGTTCACCAGAGCCCGCCGCAAAGCGGGATGGTCTTGCTGCGGCAGTAGCAACCAGGTCGTATCCACTAGCAACGGCTCAACCTCGCTGACTGCTGAGAAGGCGTGGGACAGAAGGACTAAACAGAGGCAAGGTCAGACGTAGCAGAAGGTCGGGGCAGGCGGCAAGGTTCGTAGTCAAGATGGATAGCAGGAGTTCAGGTAACACAGGCTTTGGACAACACTAAACGCTTTCACTGGCACAAGGCAACAAGATCCGGCAAGGGAGAGCAGGGGAAGTGATGTGATATAGCCAGGGAGCAGGTGGAAGCCAATTAAGCTAATTGGGCCAGGCACCAATCATTGGTGCACTGGCCCTTTAAGTCTCAGAGAGCTGGCGCGCGCGCCCTAGAGAGCGGAGCCGCGGGCGCCAGCACATGACAGCAGGGGACCGGGACGGGTAAGTGGCTTGGGATGCGATTCGCGAGCGGGCGCGTCCCGCTGTGCGAATTGCATCCCCGACAGCCATGTCAGTGCAGCGCTCCCGGTCAGCGGGACTGACCGGGGCGCTGCAGGGAGAGAGACGCCGTGAGCGCTCCGGGGAGGAGCGGGGACCCGGAGCGCTCGGCGTAACAATATGTTTAAAAATGTCATCTTCTGACCACTATAACTTTTTTATTTTTTCATGTACAGGGCGGTATGAGGGCTCATTTTTTGCGCTGTGATCTGAAGTTTTTATCGGTATGATTTTTGTTTTGATCGGACTTTTTGATCACTTTTTATTCATTTTTTTTAATGGTATAAAAAGTGACCAAAATACACTTTTTTGGACTTTGGAATTTTTTTGCGCATACGCCATTGACTGTGCGGTTTAATTAATGATATATTTTTATAGTTCGGACATTTACGCATGCGGTGATACCACATATGTTTATTTTATTTTTTTTACACTGTTTTATTTTTTTTATGGGGGTGATTCAAACTTTTATTAGGGAAGGGGTTAAATGACCTTTATTAACACTTTTTTAAAAAAAAATTTTTGCAGTGTTATAGGTCCCATAGGGACCTATAACACTGCACACACTGATCTCCTATGCTGATCACTGGCGTGTATTAACACACCTGGGATCAGCATTATCAGCGCTTGACTGCTCCTGCCTGGATCTCAGACATGGAGCAGTCATTCGTCGATCGGACACCGAGGAGGCAGGTAAGGGCCCTCCCGGTGTCCGGTCAGCTGTTCGGGACGCCGCCATTTCACCGTGGCGGTCCCGAACAGCCCGACTGAGCAGCCGGGTCACTTTCAGTTTCACTTTAGAAGCGGCGGTCAGCTTTGACCGCCGCTTCTAAATGGTTAATACCGCACATCGCCGCGATCGGTCCCGGCCGTTGATGAGCGCCGGGACCGACGCGATATGATGCAGGATCGCGGTGCGATCCCGCTTCATATCGCGGGAGCCGGCGCAGGACGTAAATATACATCCTGCGTCGTTAAGGGGTTAAAGGGGTACTACCGTGGAAACATTTTTTTTTTTTTTTTTTATCAACTGGTGCCAGAAAGTTAAACAGATTTGTAAATCACTTCTATTGAAAAATAGTAATCCTTCCAGTACTTTTTAGGGGCTGTATACTAAAGAGAAATACAAAAAAGAAATGCATTTCCTGTGATGTCCTGACCACAGTGCTCTCTGCTGACCTCTGCTGTCCATTTTAGGAACTGTCCAGAGCAGCATATCCTTGCTATGGGGATTTTCTCCTGTTCTGGACAGTTCCTAAAATGGACAGCAGAGGTCAGCAGAGAGCACTGTGGTCAGGACATCACAGGAAATGCATTTCTTTTTTGTATTTCTCTTTAGTATTCAGCTCCTAAAAAGTACTGGAAGGATTAAGATTTTTTAATAACTTTCTGGCACCAGTTGATTTAAAAAAAAAGGTTTCCACAGGAGTACCCCTTTAACCATAAGGGATCAGCTGATCCGAAATACATCCTTATTTTGCATTTCTACCTCTGCCCTATAGTTTTATATATTTCTCAAATGTTTGTATATATTACCTAGAGGCAGAAGAAACAAGAAGATTTCTGAGAGGGCTGATTTTGTGATGTTCCTGTCACTTTCATGGTATGTTCACATGCTGTAAAATAAAAACAAAAGAAACCTCCTTAAAAAAGATTTTAAAAGCGGAAAAGCGGCTGTCAGCCCACACATTGCTTAAGGAAAAGTCTGTAATTCCAATGATGGCATTACGGAATTTTTTTTATTTTTTAATTTTTTTACAACCACTTTTTCTTTTTATACCTATTTAACAGCTGTTTCTTTGTTTTACTTTTATGGTGCCTAATACAAAGATAGCCTACAAAACATACAAATTGTGTTTAAAATGGGAGCCAATGCAATTCTATGGCATGTAGTTGCATACATCCAGGCAATATGTTTGTATATACTTTGGGGGAATTATATTGGCTTATTTGTGGAATGAGCATTGAGAACTAAATGTCAACAGAGCCTTAGTAATGTAGTAAAATGTATACTATGAGCATTTTTCACTTATATTTTTTACGAGGATATTTTAGTTCCAACAGTGCAGAACAAGAATACATATGACTGTATATAGGATTTTAAATGGCATTTTTTTATAACTGAAATAGAATTGATGACAATATATTAATTTTGAAACACAGAATTGAAGTGGTACAATAGCTTTTCTTAATAAAAAGATCTAATGGAAAATTGACATTCTAATGTTACGCTTTGCAGAGCTATCCGTGTGTTAAGCACATCCCCTAGTGGCTGCACTGAAAAATGCTGAGAAAATAAAATAGGGAAAAAAAATCGATAGTTATCTGTCTTCATAGTATTAATGTTTTTCAATATAAGCATTTTGTATGTTGTGAGTTTCTGTTGTTTCTAATTGTTTTATTATTCTTAATGTAATTGGTTGTGCTATTTAATTCACAAGTGTTGTTCAATATTTATCAAATTTAATTATTTAATGTTCTTCTACTCTTTAATCTTTTTGTCATTGTTGTTTCTTTTTTCTTTAGTTTTCCAATGGAGTTCATAGGCTTCAACAGCATAAATTATGTTCTGCTATATTTTAAATCACCTTAGCTAAACTGAGTTACATTGAGTAAAAGGTGTCAATGTTGATTTCTAAATTTCACTTTTTTGAATAAACAGATGGCATGTCTAAATACTTTTTAGGGTGTTGCTTCATCAAAACAACAACCTTTCCATGTGCCCTATTAAAGTGTTAGATCAGCATCATAACTGCAGTCCATATGACCATAAGAGAAGAGGCCAAAGCAATTTCACTAGTTTCACACTAGAGAAAATATCAGACTAACCATAATTCTGGCTGAGAAAGGGGGTCTGAGTCATTAGGGGGTCCCCAGAGGATTAACTGATAGATCTACCTCTATGGGACAGGAAACAGCTGAACCCCCGACCACCCTGATGAATTATTACCTAATTCTTGACCAAAGTTACAACTATGATTACTCTGTAATATAGCACAGCCATTCATTGTGAATCATTATCATTGTGTATATAATTGTGATAAGAGAGCCTATGAGTGTTTCATGCTGCCCATGGTTCTCTAAAAATGTTCTGGTTCCTTTGGCATCTTGTCAGACAAAGATGCATAAAAAAAGTTAATCCTTTATTCATATAAATCTTCAATGTTTCAACTTCCATGAGGCCTTTATCAAGCAAATACATTACAAGTATCAAGTATTTATAATTAACAACATCGTGATCTATGCAAATTAGTGGTTAATCATATTTATACAAAGTTCTTGGAGATTAAATTGTTTAGTAATATTAAGATTAAAATAGCACTAAGGGACTAAACGTAAAGTGCCCCTGCAACCTGTGAGCATACAATGGTGCTGGATCAGAATTCATAGTAGTGTGAATAGCTATGCTGCAATGTACATAGGCGCAAATTTACATAGGGGCAACATTGGTTGCAACAAAGACAATTAATAAATTAAAAAATAAATAAATTAAAATAAACAACAACAAAGAGGGCCATACTGGCCCATACTGGGTGTCATAGGTTGCAAAGGAATCAGGGACAATTTACATTTGGTCTTTTAGCAACATGATACTTTTCACGGTGGTGCTTGTGCTTTTCCAACTACCAGATGTCTCCTTAGATTGTAATGTAAATATGGACATGCTGGACATATGTCAGCAGTTCTAACCATGTAACAAATGTTTTCTAATATATGTAATAGCTATATTTTTCCTACTTCTTTTATTCATATGTGAACTGATTTCCCAAATTTTAATCAGTTCAATATGATAGTGTGTGGATAAATGGTACTTGACTGTGGAAGCCATCTACTGTTCACTGCAGTAGCAATCATCAATTATTTGTCTACTGGCAGATTCCACATCTGAGCGAAAGAGACTTTACGCATTTTCCCAAGCGCATAAGATTTGTTCAAGGATTGACTTTTTCCTTTTGGAATAAAAAGTCTTCCGCACCATGTAGAATGGACCACTATTGGAACAATCCCATGATTCACTCTCTCCTTGTTGAAGCAGTTTCAGCGCTATTTCGACTCTGTGTAGCAGCTTAATAATTTAGTGCTACATCACCCTTCCTATTGCTGGGGGAACTGTGCTGCACCTATTGTGGGGGAACTGTACTGCACCTAATGTGGCGGAACTGAACTGCGCCTAATTTGGGGGAACTGTACTGCACCCAATGTGGGGGAACTGTGCTGCACCTAATGTGGGGGAACTGTACTGCACCTAATGTGGGGGAATTGTACTGCACCTAATGTGGGGAAACTGCACTGCACCTAATGTGGGGGAACTGTACTGCACCTAATGTGGGGGAACTGTACTGCACCTAATGTGGGGGAACTGTACTGCACCTAATGTGGGGGAACTGTACTGCAGATTATGCGGGGCAACTGTTCTGCACCTAATGTGGGGGAACTGTACTGCACACCTAATGTGGGGGAACTGTACTGCCAACCTAATGTGGGGGAACTGTACTGCAAACCTAATGTGGGGGAACTGTACTGTCAGCCTAATGTGGGGGAACTGTAATGCCAGCCTAATGTGCGGGGACTTATACTGCACCTATATGAGTGCAGGTCTGTTTATGTATGTGTGCATGCAAGCAAGGGTGTATTTGTGTGTGTGTGGATGTGTGTGTATATATATATATATATATATATATATATATAAATATATATATATAAAAAAAATATATATATATATATACGCACGCGCGCGGCGTGAGTTTGTGCTTTAGGGTGCACACCCTAATGCAATAGGCTGTGCACCCCTATGGCAATAATCTTAATAAATATGAGTTCAAAAAGTATATTCAGTACATGTTGCTCTTAATAGGTCGGGGCTTATAATATAGAGATTACACCCACTATATTCAACTAACGGCAATTATTGTTAAGTAGCCCAGCTCAGCAGAAAACAAAACGTCAGATAGCAAAACCACATTTATTTTTGTTCCCAACTCGTTTCACCTGGCTGGTAACCAGGATCCTCAGCAGACAGGCTGGGACAAAAAAACATATTAAGAACCCAGATAACAAAATTTATGTTTTGTCATCATAGGACAATCCCTTCCAAATAATCAAAAACATAATGGAATAATATGCTGGTCCATGAAATCAAAGATGGAAAACAGATAGCTCCCTGTGCCCATGATGTATGGCCATAACCTACCTTGCATGGCCACTTTATAAAACAAAGTATTCACAAAATGGAGGGTGGTACTCAAGTTCACTGTGCATGTGGTTAGTGTAGGTCCAAATAAATTTAATAAATCCCAACGCCATGTGTATGTGTAATATGCTATATTACTAATAAACCTTAACAATCACTGAAGTTGCTGGTGCCAGTATTTATTTAATTCACTTTATAAAACAATTCTCCTATCATGAGAAGGGGAGCGTGCAAAACAATCTTTACATCAAGCAGCATCTCACGGTTCTGCTTGGATTGAAAAAAATGCAGTTTAATCCACAGAGGGTCCTTGAAACTTCAGAACTCCATACCCAACTCCAAACTCTAAAGGTATATAATTTTTTTTTTTGCATTAGGAGGCTAGGGCTCTCTCACAATTGTCAGCAAGGAGGATGCTCCTCTAGCCCAGCAACTTAAAGTAAAGCAAAAATATAGGCCCCAAGGGCATTATAGACTACTATAATTCCCTGTACAATCTCCGTAATGATGGGTCTGTTACCTGGTACCAAGAGTCTGCTATTTCTTACTTTCTGGCCGATTAGATTGGCCTAGGGTCTCCTCTGCCCAAGTCACAGAGCTCTCCCTCCCGGTGTCAGTTGATGAGGTTCTGACCATTATCTGTTGCCTTAAACCACACAAGTCCCCTGGGCCAGACAGACTAAACAATGATTATTTTGAAGTGCATGGGCATCTCCTTGCTCCTTATAATTCTAAAACCTCTAATGATAAAAATTCTCAGAAGTTTTTCCCTCCTGAGATGCTTAGGGCCATCAAAGAAACCTTGAGAAGACTCTAGATGTGCCTAGTAACTTTAGGCCTATAGCATTATTGAACATGGACTTAAAGATATATGCTACTATTCTGGCACATATGCTCCAAAAGGTTTTGCCCTTGGTGGACTTTGCCGCCAAACTCTAGATGGAACTCATAGCTTTGTGGATATCATTTTGGTGCTCGAGCTCTGAGTAACGCTTCTTTGCTCCTCACTTTGGACACAAAAGAGACATTCGACCGCATGTACTTGGGATTACCTTCATCAAGTCATTTCAAAATTGAAGTTAGAAGGCTCCTTTGGCAAAGCTGTGATGGGGCTTTACAACCTTCTGTGTGTGTGTAATAGTCCAGGGTATTGTCAAGGAAGTTTCATATCGACAGCTGTACGAGACAGGGATGCCCCCTGTCCTTCACCTGTCCTTGTTGATATTTGCCCTAGTTATGAAATCCTTGGCACAAAGGGTTTGAACCTTCCTGGACCTGTCCGGAGTGATAATTGGTGACTGGAAACAGTATACATGTCACGATTCGGCTTACAGGTTGTGGATCCACTGTGTCAGCGAGGGATTGGCGTGGACCGTGCAGGTGGACCGGTTCTAAGAGGCTACTGGTGTTCACCAGAGCCCGCCGCAAAGCGGGATGGTCTTGCTGCGGCAGTAGCAACCAGGTCGTATCCACTAGCAATGGCTCAACCTCGCTGACTGCTGAGAAGGCGTGGGACAGAAGGACTAGGCAGAGGCAAGGTCAGACGTAGCAGAAGGTCGGGGCAGGCGGCAAGGTTCGTAGTCAATATGGATAGCAGGAGATCAGGTAACACAGGCTTGGACAACACTAAACGCTTTCACTGGCACAAGGCAACAAGATCCGGCAAGGGAGTGCAGGGGAAGTGAGGTGATATAGCCAGGGAGCAGGTGGAAGCTAATTAAGCTAATTGGGCCAGGCACCAATCATTGGTGCACTGGCCCTTTAAGTCTCAGAGAGCTGGCGCGCGCGCGCCCTAGAGAGCGGAGCCGCGCGCGCCAGCACATGACAGCCGGGGACCGGGACGGGTAAGTGACTTGGGATGCGATTCGCGAGCGGGCGCGTCCCGCTGTGCGAATCGCATCCCCGCCGGCAATGTCAGTGCAGCGCTCTCGGTCAGCGGGTCTGACCGGGGCGCTGCAGGGAGAGAGACGCCGTGAGCGATCCGGGGAGGAGCAGGGACCCGGAGCGCTCGGCGTAACAGTACCCCCCCCCCCTTAGGTCTCCCCCTTTTTTTGTCCGGCAGCTGCTTCACATGGGACGAGGACACCGGGAGTGACTGTAGGGTTTCCTCAAAGGCAGGCAGTACAGCAGGAGTGGAGGGAGGGCAGAGGGTGAAGCTTGGCACGGGGCAGTGTGTCACCAGGACGGGGACCATGAGGAGGCACTGAGGCTTGCCTGACGGGACTGGGAGGGGGGAGAGGCATTTCTTATGGCAAGCAGAGTCCCAGTTCTTGATCTCCCCGGTGGTCCAGTCAAGGGTGGGAGAATGAAGCTGGAGCCATGGCAGACCGAGGAGGACCTCAGAGGTGCAGTTGGGAAGGACAAAAAATTCAATCAATTTGTGATGGGGTCCAATGCAAATTAAGAGGTGTTTTGTGCGGTAACGCACGGTGCAATCCAATCTAACTCCGTTGACCGCGGAAATGTAGAGCGGCTTGACGAGACGGGTCACCAGGATGCAGAATTTATTCACCAAAGAATCCAGAATAAAATTCCCAGAGGCACCAGAGTCCAAGCAGGCCACGGCTGAGAGGGAGGAGTTGGCAGAAGGAGAAATCCGCACGGGCACCGTGAGACGTGGAGAAGCAGACTTCGAACCAAGAGACGCCACACCCACGTGAGCTGGGTGCGTGCGTTTCCTAGACGTGGAGGACGAATAGGGCAATCCACCAAGAAATGTTCGGTACTGGCACAGTACAGACAAAGATTTTCTTCCCTACGGAGATTCCTCTCTTCCTGGGTCAGGCGAGACCAATCCACTTGCATGGCCTCCTCGGCGGGAGGCCCAGGCATATATTGCAAAGGATACTGTGGGAGAGGTGCCCAGAGATCTAAGTCTTTTTCCTGGCGGAGCTCCTGGTGTCTCTAAGAAAAACGCATGTCAATGCGGGTGGCCAAATGGATAAGTTCTTGCAGGTTGGCAGGAATCTCTCGTGCGGCCAGCACATCCTTGATGTTACTGGATAGGCCTTTTTTAAAGGTCGCGCAGAGAGCCTCGTTATTCCAAGATAATTCGGAAGCGAGAGTACGAAATTGGATGGCGTACTCGCCTACTGAAGAATTACCCTGGACCAGGTTCAGCAGGGCAGTCTCGGCAGAAGAAGCTCGGGCTGGTTCCTCGAAGACACTACGGACTTCAGCGAAGAAGGACTGGACTGTGGCTGTGGCAGGATCATTGCGGTCCCAGAGCGGTGTGGCCCAAGACAAGGCCTTTCCTGAAAGAAGGCTCACTACGAACGCCACCTTAGACCGTTCTGTAGGAAACAGGTCCGACAACATCTCCATGTGCAGGGAACATTGAGACAAAAATCCACGGCAGAGTCTAGAGTCCCCATCAAATTTGTCCGGCAGGGACAAGCGGAGGCTAGGAGCGGCCACTCGCTGCGGAGGAGGTGCAGGAGCTGGCAGAGGAGATGGTTGCTGCTGTAGCAGAGGCAGAAGTTGCTGTAACGTGGCGGTCAACTGCGACAGCTGCTGTCCTTGTTGGGCAATTTGCTGCGATTGCTGAGCGACCACCGTGGTAAGGTCAGCGAGACTTGGCAGCGGCACCTCAGCGGGATCCATGGCCGGATCTACTGTCACGATTCGGCTTACAGGTTGTGGATCCACTGTGTCAGCGAGGGATTGGCGTGGACCGTGCAGGTGGACCGGTTCTAAGAGGCTACTGGTGTTCACCAGAGCCCGCCGCAAAGCGGGATGGTCTTGCTGCTGCAGTAGCAACCAGGTCGTATCCACTAGCAATGGCTCAACCTCGCTGACTGCTGAGAAGGCGTGGGACAGAAGGACTAGGCAGAGGCAAGGTCAGACGTAGCAGAAGGTCGGGGCAGGCGGCAAGGTTCGTAGTCAATATGGATAGCAGAAGATCAGGTAACACAGGCTTGGACAATACTAAACGCTTTCACTGGCACAAGGCAACAAGATCCGGCAAGGTAGTGCAGGGGAAGTGAGGTGTTATAGCCAGGGAGCAGGTGGAAGCTAATTAAGCTAATTAGGCCAGGCACCAATCATTGGTGCACTGGCCCTTTAAGTCTCAGAGAGCTGGCGCGCGCGCGCCCGCCCTAGAGAGCGGAGCCGCGCGCGCCAGCACATGACAGCCGGGGACCGGGACGGGTAAGTGACTTGGGATGCGATTCGCGAGCGGGCGCGTCCCGCTGTGCGAATCGCATCCCCGTCGGCAATGTCAGTGCAGCGCTCCCGGTCAGCGGGTCTGACCGGGGCGCTGCAGGGAGAGAGACGCCGTGAGCGCTCCGGGGAGGAGCAGGGACCCGGAGCGCTCGGCGTAACAATACAGATTTGCAAACAATGTGATATTATGCCTCACCTCCCCAGAATGCTCTTTATTGGTGGTCTCAGCTCTCCTTCAAGAGCTTTGGGACCACAGCTACTATAAATTCAATGGGGAAGATTTATCAAAACCTGTGTAGAGGAAGAGTGGTGCAGTTACCCATAGCAACCAATCAGATCGCTTCTTTCAATTCTCAGAGGCCTCTTTAAAAATGAAAGCAGCGATCTGATTGGTTGCTATGGGTAACTGCACCCCTTTTCCTCTACACAGGCTTTGATAAATCTCCCCCAATGTCTCTAAGTTCTTGATACTGAGCTTAGGAATTTCCCAATGAACTTCAGAGCTGTTGCAATTTGCCCACCTTTTCAGAGGGTTGGATTGTCAAGTTCCATACCTAGGGATTTTCCTTACCTCTCCACTTTCCAATATAGCTTACCTGAATTGTACAGGGTGGGCCATTTACATTTATATATACATTTACATATACACCTTAATAAAATGGGAATGGTTGGTGATATTAACTTCCTGTTTGTGGCACATTAGTATATGTGAGGGAGGAAACTTTTCAAGATGGGTGGTGACCATGGCAGCCATTTTTAAGTTGGCCATTTTGAATCCAACTTTTGTTTTTTCAATAGGAAGAGGGTCATGTGACACATGAAACAATGATGTGCTTGGTGTTAACATAACTTTATTCTTTCATGAGTTATTTGCAATTTTCTGACCACTTATAAAATGTGTTCAATGTGCTGCCCATTGTGTTGGATTGTCAATGCAACCCTCCCCTCCCACTCTTCACACACTGATAGCAACACCGCAGGAGAAATGCTAGCACAGGCTTCCAGTATCCGTAGTTACAGGTGCTGCACATTGCGTATCTTCACAGCACAGAGATTTGCCTTCAGATGACCCCCAAAGATAAAAGTCTAAGGGGGTCAGATCAGGAGACCTTGGGGGCCATTCAACTGGCCCACGATGACCAATCCACTTTCATGGAAACTGTTCATCTAGGAATGCACTGACCTGACACCCATAATGTGGTGGTGCACCATCTTGCTGGAAAAACTCAGGGAAAGTGCCATCTTCAGTGCGTAAAGAGGGAAACACATCATCATGTAGAAATTTTGCATATCCATTGGCCTTGAGGTTTCCATTGATGAATAATGGCCCCACTATCTTTGTACCCTATATACCACACCATACCATCAATTTTTGTGTTCCAACAGTCTTGGAGGGATCTATCCAATGTGGTTTAGTGTCAGACCAATAGCGGTGGCTTTGTTTGTTAACTTCACCATTCATATAAAAGTTTGCCTCATCACCAAACAAAATCTTCTGCGTAAACTGAGGGTCCTGGTCCTGTTCCTGTTTTTTTTTTTTATTGCCCATTCTGCCGCACCTCAAACTACAGATACTGGAAGCATGCGGTGTTTCTCCTGTGGTTTTGCTATCAGTGTGTGAAGAGTGGGAAAAGAGGGTTGCATTGACAATACAACACAATGGGCTGCACATTGAACACATTGGTCAGATACTTGTAAATAAACCAAGCACATTATTGTTTTTCTTGTGAAATTCCCAATAAGTTTAATGTGTCACATGACCCTCTTCCTATAAAAAAAAAAAAAAATGTCCAACTTCAAAATGGCCGCCATGGTCACCACCCATCATGAAAAGTTTCCCCCCTCACATATACTAATGTGCATCAAACAAGTTAATATCACCAACTATTCCCATTTTATTAAGGTGTATCCATATAAATGGCCCACCCTGTACTTCATTAGACTCCTCACTTGGAATATCTTCACCTCGACTAGGATGTCAATTTCATGGAGAGGGTGTATTGCCGAAGTTAAAAGGATGCTTTTACCTAAAGTAATCTACCAATTATGCAATTTATTTGGAAACACCAATGTGTGAAAGTCTTCTCTAAAATACTGTATCTCTCAATTGCCAGAGGGGCCTGGGATGTCCCAATCTAATGAGATATTACCATGCTGCAGTCCAATTACAATTCTGGTGGGCTGGCAAAGAGTCCAAACATTGAGTCAGCATCAAAATCCTCTTTGGTTTCTAGCCATTCACAAGTTATTCAGCTGTGGGTTACCCACCACAACATAGAAAAATGTTTTTATTCTCTAGTGCAACCAGTCAAAGAGGCGTTGTCAATCCCCTAAAGAGCTGAGGGCTGTAAAACCTCCTTCTTCCCTCTCTCATCGCTGTCCCTTCTTGATTGACAGACAGCTAGAAGCCGAGTCCTGTTTGCAAATCTTGCACCTCCACAAATTAGTGTGCACAGCACAGGAATGAGATGAGAAGAATGAGAGGTTGAGCCCTGAATATTATTCATGCAAGGATAGGCAAGGGAGTTAGACTGAGAAGGCATTCCAGCCCTAAGAACTTCTTGGGCTTGGAAACTTCTCTTTACACCAGAGAATAAAAGCATTTTTTCTACATTATGAAAGCACAGACAGATATATGAAGCCATGTGTCTCCTTGTCCTAACATCTATATATTAGTAGTTTGGAATGTGAATAGCCGCTGAGAGATTCCCTTTAATGATATAACTACAACATGCACAATTTAGTATATGTTGGGCAAAAATACTCCTAAAATGATCAGAAAATGATCAGTACAAGTGAGCTTCTTTCAAAATGCCTATGATTACTTTTAGTCGTCTTATGCACATAGCAACAGAGGAAGCGGTGTAAAATACAGGAAGGGAGGAAAGGAAAGGGAAATTATAAAAACAAAACATTACATCATAAATAGTACATAATATTTCTCTGTTATGTGCTGCACATACTATCAGTAGTAAAACATTAGTTGTCCTTGCAGAAAGTCAATAAGGCACATGGACAGATATTTTGTGATGAAGGAATACAATATGGCATGCTGGAAACGTGTGTGTGTTTTGTGATTACTAGATTAATTAAAAGAAGGAGGGTTCAAGTTTTTTCATGTAAATAGATGCATGTAAATAGATAAAAGTATAGAGGGTCCATCAATTAAACTAATATACACAATGGCCCTCTTTGATGACAGTCTAAGAACCCTCTTAGATAGCCTTACTCTGCACTGTATACGAGCACCTATCTCATAGATGAGCACGGACGAATGCTGATCTGCCCTGCTGAAACCACTAACAGGTAAATCAGAGATATATGTGTCTTATAGAGGCATCAGAACTTCAGACAAACATAGAGCAACTCACTGTTTTCATGGCGTCTCCAATACGTTTCTTTTTATTTCCTTTCAATTATTTATAAATTTTATTAGATTTAGCATATAAAAATTCCATAGACTTCAGGTCTCACACAGCCGAGGTCCATCTCCTTTAGAGACAGGTCAGAGTCTGACGTAATGTTTTGGGATCTGCCCCTTTACTCATATCCTGCTGCAACCATACATAGGCCGCACATCCCCATTAAACAGGGAGATGTAAGGTGACAGAGTCAAAATAGTCTGATCGCTGGTGTTATTGACCTGTTCAAAGTAAGAAAACGGTCCAGCACAGGTTTGCAGGTAAAAAACAGCTTCTTCTTTTATTGGGTCAGTTCCGACAAGACAAATAAGCCGACGCGTCCTTAGTCATGGCATACACACTCAGTAAAAAAGAGATACATATATATATAAAATGTTATGGTCACATGACCATTCATCAATTAGATGTAGGAAAACCTGGAAAACATGGCATGGATCTCAGAAAGCATCTGTGTAATGCAAAAAAACATGGACAAAAAACGGCAAACAAGCGAATCATAATTTCAAAAGATAAATACAGTAAAACTAAATGCCTATGATGGAGACCAAAAGTAATAATAGTAATAATAATCACTAATAGAGTTCATACCCTCCTCTTACACACGCTAACATGGTCTGCACTGGCTTTATGGCTCATATATAGAAAAAATTATAGAACATTATTCTGATTTTCAAAAACAAATATTTCAGCCCGTACAGAGACATGCAAATACTACACTCATTTAAGGCAGGTTTAAAAGGGGGGGATTTATTTATTAAATAATAAAAAGACAAAGAAGGAAAAAGGAGAAAAAAAACCCTATCTGCAAGAGAGCGATATATGGTATTATTTGCCACCTATTGCCACCTCAGCATGATAGGATCAAATCCTGCCTCAGATTCATGCCCTGCGGTTGACGGGTGTCCAACTGGAAAATCCAGAAAGACTTCCTATTCAGCAGGGTCCTCCGGTGATCACCTCCTCTGGTATGCCTAAATACTCTTTCTATGCCCATAATTTTCAGAGAATCTGTGTTCCCTCCGTGAAAGTCCCTGAAGTGCCCTGACAGAGAAGACACATTGAAACCAGTCCCTCTCGCATCTGAAATGTGTCTCCTAATCCGACACTTCAGGGCATTCACGGTACAGCCTACGTACTGTATATTACATGCAGCGCATGTGGCCATATAGACTACATGGGTAGTATTACAATTGATATAAGTTTTAATTTTATAACTTCTATTAGTACTGCATGAAACAAAAGTATTAGTTACCTCCATATGGCCACATGTGATGCATTTTTTATGTCCACATTTCCAATTTCCTGGAAAATTCAACCAAGTAGGTTTGATTTTATTTTTGTTTTTTTCGGGGTCCACAAACAGGCTGGGAGACAATTGTGAGCCCAAAGATGGCCCTCGCTTCGCCACAGCCTGTAGGGAGCATACCTCAAAATTACGAAGTACCGGGTCCTGTTCCAGAATGGGCAGGTATCTTTTCATAATGTTCTTTATTGTATAGAATTGTTTACTGTAGGCTGTAATAAATCAAGGCAAGTATTGTTTGTTTCTCTGGGGGTCATTTGAAAACTGTCTCCTATTGTTTGTTTTAATTAGATTCTCTCTATCTAGATTTCTCGCTTTTCTGTGGGCCTCCTGTAAAGTTCCCTCATCATAACCTCTCTCTTTTAGCCTCTGATGTAAGTTGTTAGATTCCTCATCAAAAGTGGACTGGTCAGTACAATTTCGCCTCAGGTGTACCCATTCGCCATACGGAATATTTCGTACCACATGGCGAGGGTGACAAGAACTTGCCTGTAGGATGGTATTCCCAGCCACCTCTTTACGATATGGGGAGACTATCACCTTTTCACCTTTTCCCTCTAGGACCACATCCAAGAAGGGAATTTTAACATTGGAAATAGATGTAGTGAACTTCAAATTTAGTTCATTCTGATTGATATACTGGATGAACTCTTCAAACCTATTGGGACCCCCCTTCCATATCAGGATCAGATCGTCGATGTATCGACCTATCCATTTGATGTCTGAATGGAAGGGCAAAAATGTACATTTCCTCCCAATATGTCATATATATATTAGCATATGACGGGGAGTATTTCGCACCCATTGGGGCTCCACGGACCTGAAGGAAAAATTGTTCGTTGAACATAAAAAAATTATTGCTCAAAAGAAATTCTGTAGCCATTATAATAAATCGCTTCAGGTCCGTGGAGTAATTGCTGTATACTTCTAGGTGTCTGGTAAGTGCTTTTAAACCTTCTTGGTTTGGAATGGAGGGATACAGCGAGACCACATCACATGTGGCCCAACTGTATCCCTCCTGCCACCCCATATGTTGCATGATCTCCAACACATATTTAGTGTCCCTTAAATAGGTAGGGGTTGCCCCCACCAAGGGTTGCAGGTGGCTGTCCACCCAGTCTCCCAGTCTCTCCCCCAAGGCTCCGATCCCTGCCACGATCGGACGCATAGGGGGAGGAAACTCCCCCTTATGTACCTTGGGGAGAGAGTGGAAGACTGGGGTTACAGGCTCACCCACAAAAAGAAAATCCCTGATTTTTTGGTTGAGCACACCCATATTAACCCCTATATCCAGCAACCTGCTCAGTTCTCGTTGACATACACCTGTAGGGTCTCCATCAAGCTTGACATAGGTAGTCTCATCCTTCAAAATAGTTTCATTTAATTTCCTGTATAGTCCAGCATTGAGCAGCACCACGGATCCCCCCTTATCCGCATTTCTGATTATCAAATCGGGGTTATCCCGTAGCGCTGTCAAAGCTTTTCGTTCAGCTTCAGATATGTTAGAATGTGGGTCGTTTTTTTTCAATTTATGGCTCAATTGCACTAAATCCCTTTCTACCAATTCCTGGTATCTATCTAGCGCACCCGGTCTGGATGCAACCGGATAGAAACCAGGATTGGATACCTGTGAAACCAAGACCCCCTTCACAAACAGGCTGAGACTCAATTTCAAGTGCATGCAACAGAATTGTATTACATTGATCAGAGAAATCTAAACATATTTCATGCTGTTGGGGCAAATACCTAGATATGTTACGATTGGGAACTTGTATTGGTGACACCGACAGTTCATTACTTTTCTCACATAGAGCAAAATGTCTTTTAAGCGTAACCTTGCGAGCCCAACGGTTAATGTCCAGTATTGTATGGAAAAGTCTGAAATCGCATGATGGGACACAGTTCAGACCTCGACTTAAAACCGCAATTTGTGTGTCGGTGACAATATAACTAGACAAGTTAATAACAGACAGGCTTACTTGCGAGGTGTTAGGGATCGCAGCGGATATCTTATGCTTTCGTCCCACTCTCCTGATGCGTCCTTTGGGGCTCCCGGGTTTTTTATCCCCGCTATCAGGTTGCCCGCAGTTTCCTCTGTGTCCGATATGGCATCTCGGGATGTGTCCACCTCAGAGAAGCTTACTTGCCTTTGCCGCTTTGCATTCCTGCGCTTTCGATTGCGATTTTTATTTTTCTCGCTGCGGCTTTCGCCATTGGAGCGCAAGATCGAGCGTGGGGTGGAAGGGGTTACCGGGTTTCTGGGATTGGTCCAGGAAAGAACAGAATCCTCTTTGTAATCTGTCAAGTCCCTTTTAAATTTTTCTTTTTTAGTATCCATAATAGTATTTTCCAAGGTCTTGATCTTTTCATTAATTTTTTCATTCATTTTTTCATAGTCCTCAGAATCCCGGTATGGCTCCAAACTTGTCTGGAGTTGTTGTATCTCGGCTTGAAGACTGTTTAATTCCATTTCTTCCTCCTCCACTATATATCCAATTATTTTTTTGGAACAGTCCAGCAAGGCCAGATCCCATTTATTCTGGAAAGCGGAGGAGAAGACTCTGGTAGGTCTTTTCTTCAAGCGGAGTCCACGAGGCACCATATTTTTGTCCAGATAGGTGGAGAGTGCCTTATAGTCCCACCATAACTTCATTTCTTTGATTTTATTTTATTGACCTGTTTGTCCTTTTTAATAGAGCCCTACATGAAGAAGATAATTAAAAGAGTACATCTAATGATGTGGTCAATTTTCTACGTATGATAGTCAGTTTTCAAAATGACATTCATTTTAAATTCTTCATTAATTTTTTTTTATATTCTTTACTGAATATTTCCATGTGCTATGAGACAGAGTTTCCCACACAGAGCGTCTCCACAGCACCTCTCGTTGGAGACTGGTACTGTGGAGATGGAGCAGGAAGCTCTATCTTATAGAGCATAGAAATATTTAGCAGAGCTAGCTGTAGGGAATGGGGAAAATGGCACCCTGCTCAGGGATTTAAAATGAAAGTTATTTAGACAAATGACTATCGATGCTGCACAATAGTCATTTGTCTAAAAACCATTAGCGGTACCATTTAAGTGATTTGTGCATTTGGAACTAACAATCAGAAAATTAAACCTGTATAGTCGTGTGCCAAGATTTGCACCAATTTCAGACTTTCTATCTAATAAATTTGATTAAAATTCCATCTTCATTTTCTTAGGGACCATTACTACTTTTCAATTTTGGCAAGTGTCTAGACATTTTAGAGCAACTTATCATTTCTGACTCTTTTAACAATTAATGCCAAATATTGTTCTATAAATGTGGGTCAATCAAAGACAATCATGATCACTTAGTAACATTGAGCAATAGAAATACTTGTTATTCATGATACCATCAGGTAGCATTATGGTTGACTTGACTCCTCCTGCAAGATCATGGGGTTTACAATGCCTTGAAAAGTTGACCCACATCCTACTATCATGTGGTGCACAAACTAATTCTCATATCTGACCCCATTGATTATCTCTAAAGGGATGATAAAAGGATTGACAAACATTCAGATTAAAACATACTTTTTGATGAAAATTGATGATTGGGTCAGTTGGAGAAGAGCTATATTTCCTAAGGATGGATGCCCTCAAAGGAATTAATAGTAAATGCACTGAATTGAATATATCTGTCATATTATCTTTTGCTGAAATTTAATGACTAAAAATGTATATTCTAAAAACAATTAATTCAGTGAATTAACCCCTGAATTACTTTTATTAATGTTTCTACTCTTGCTATCTCACAAATACTCCCTCTCCTCCATAACTTGCACACTGTTAAGACACCTAGAATAGACTGAAATGGCATGTTTGCCCGAGGAATTGAATGCCAGAAGAGATACCAACAAGCCATTCTACTTTGACCAGGATATTAAAGGGGTATTCCAGGAAAAAAAAAATTTAATATATCAACTGGCTCCAGAAAGTTAAACAGATTTGTAAATTACTTCTATTAAAAAATCTTAATCCTTCTAATAATTATCAGCTGCTGAAGATGAGTTGTTCTTTTCTGTCTGACAACAGTGCTCTCTGCTGACATCTCTGTCTGTCAAGGGAACTGCACAGAGCAGAATAGGTTCGCTATGGGGATTTGCTTCTACTCTGGACATCTGCAGTGTAATGGCACTCATACCCTATCCACAGGATAGGGGATAAGTGTCTGAGCACGTGGGGTCCTGGCACCCCCCCCCCCCCCAACATGCAGCTCTATGGAAGAGGCGAGGATGCCGCAGAGGGGGCGTGTCGGCCGCAGTATGACGTTGCCTCCTGCACGGGAGAGCTGTGGCAATGCCGGGGCCCCAGCAATGCGACCATTCCCCTCCCTGCGATCAGACACTTTTCCCTTATCCTGTGAATAGGGGATAAGTGTCTATACACTGCAGATGTCCTTTAAAATGGTCATGTAACAGAGATAGTTATCCAGCAATATTATCTGCTCGCCAGTCAAACCAGTGTCAGATTAGGCCATTACTAATGGAGAATGGTTAGGGTTTTGTGTGCCTTAATAGGCTGTAATAATGTTATATACTGTGAAGTATTGATATGCTACACATTGTGTCATTAATATGTGCATATTGACTCATAGAATCTTCTAACATGCAAACAGGTACAGATGCACTCTTACTCAGTGGCTAGTCAAATGCATATAGGTATGACAGAAGCTCACATGATGTGACATAAAGAAATGTGAGAAAACCAAAGAAAAACTGAAGGTAACCTTGATCTGTATTTTCTACCCTTGGTATTTTTAAGCCTCTCTGTATTGTCCGTTTTTGTGTTTTTCCATTTTTCCATTTTAGGCCCTGTTCAGACCTTGTTTTATGTATTATGTGTTTTCTGTGCTATGCTCCCTAGCTGGGGAATAGTTAAAGGGGTACTCCGGCGCTAAGACATCTTATCCCCTATCCAATGGATAGGGGATAAGATGCCTGACCGCGGGTGTCCCGCCGCTGGGGACCCCCGTGATCTTCCACGCCTCACCCCATTAGAATCAGCCCCAGGAGCGTGCTCGCTCCGGGTCTGATTACTAGCGATCACAGGGACGGAGCATAGTGAGGTCACGGCTCCGCCCCTGTGTGACGTCACGGCTCCGCCCCCTCAATGCAAGCCTGTGGAGGGGGCGTGACAGCTCCATAGGCTTGCATTAAGGGGGCGGAACATGATTTCACACAGGGGTGGAGCCGTGACAGAGCCGGGAGCCGTGAGAGCACACTCCGGGGGCTGATTCTAACGGGGTGCAGCGTGGAAGATCATGGGGGTCCCCAGCGGCGGGACCCTCGCGGTCAGGCATCTTATTCCCTTTCCGTTGAATAGGGGATAAGATGTCTTAGCGCCGGAGTACCTCTTTAATGGTATTAGCCAATGAGAACTTGGGTGGGGCTATTTAAACCCAAGCTCTGCTATACTCTGTGCTGGTTATTAGATCTACTCTGACTATGTTATCAGTTTTACCTTTACTATGTTTGTTTGTCTGAGTTTTAACTATGGTTATTATGCCTGTTCATGATAGATTTTAGTCTGCTTGGTTATTAGTACTTCTGTAGGTTTTTAGGATTATGTATGTCTGTTCTGCTTTAACCTTGTTATCTTAGTCTGTGTTCACACTGTGAGTCTTGCTTGTACCGTGCTCTGTATTTAGTATTCCTTTTTAGAGTCCTGAACCGTATTCCTGCATGTTATGGAGTTTGGTTTTGTTGTTTCCTGTTTTGTGTCCTGACCTGTATTCCTCCTTTAGTTGGAGTTTGGTTTTGTGGAGTCTGTTTAGACTCATTCATTTCTCAGTCCTGTGTTCCGTGTATTATATTTCTGTTTCCTACTAGGCCAGCTAGGATCATAGTGTAAAAGTTTACTGATCTAGAGTGTCCTCTGTGCATTATTATTGGTCTATAGTGTCCTCTTTGCTTTCTCACTGATCTGTGTCCTCTGAACTTTATCTGTTTGTTCAGTGTCCAGTGTGAACAGTGTTCTATGTCTCCTTCCCTGTATAAGAATACATTTCACAGACTTAAGATCATACTAAAGAAAAAGTTAAAGTAAAAAAAGGGGTTTGTTGACTTAAATAAAGTGCCTTGTTTACGTTATGACAACATTGTTACAAAAAAACAAATAAATAAAACAAAAGAACATTATAGTGAGTGTAATTCCTACAGCGGCTATGGTATTTCAAGACACTTATTAGAACCATAGGCGGAGATTTTTCAAAACCTGTGGAGAGGAAAAGTTGACCAGTTGCCCATAGCAAGCAATCAGATTGCTTCTTTTATTTTTAGAAAAGGCCTCTTCAAAACGAGAGAAGCAATCTGATTGGTTGCTATGGACAACTGGGCAACTTTACCTCTGCACAGGTTTTAATAAATCTCCCCCAATGTGTGTGATGTCCCACTTGGGCCGACTAGATGGACCAGGTAATCTTTTTTCCACTAAAAATTCTCAATGTTTCTATGTAACAACTTTAAGGCATTACTGTATTTTAATTAAACTTATGACATCACACAGATATGGTGAGATGCCCTCCGACCCTTAGATAAAGCTGGTTGAAGCCAACAGCAGCAGACTTTACTCTCTGACTCGCCACATCTGATTGCAGCAAATGTGCTCTTTAATAGTCTATGGACCCTGTCTCCTGCATTGAGTGCCAAGCCAGGGAGTAAAGTATGCTGCCATGTACTTCACCCGGCTATATCTAACAGTAGGTCTCAGCACTAAGACACTGAGTGATCTAAGCTTTTGGCATGTCTGTAGCGTTTTAAAGATTTGCTTTCTAACATGGTTTTAACTCAGCTTCTCTGATCATAATACATAATAAGGGGAATATGTGTTCCATTAGGGAAGAAAACCTGACAAACTAAGACTAGAGTTTGAGCACTGTAATATTCATTTTATTTTATTAATATTTTCAATTTCCTCTCATAGTGTATTTATACGGAGATTCAATTACCGTACATGCCAATGTAAACAAATTTAGCTGAATATGAAGTTTAATGGGTGGATGTTCTCTATATGTCTTCACTTTCTTTTTCATCACTTTACCTGTGCACTGCAGGAAAGAAAACATACTATATTATGAATGTTGAGAATTACAAAATGTTTCCTCCTGTTCTCGTTCAGGTTACTAGGATAATTCAGGCTTCACTGGATGTACAGGACAACTGTTTTAGCTGTCAGTCAAGGGCAAATCATATGAAAGAAGACAATCCAGGCTTTGTGCTATAACTAAAGCAAGGAGACCAAAAGTTTCCATTTCTCATCTGAGTGCACTGAAGGGCCATTGTCTTCCCCGGTCTGAAAAGAGAATGCGGCAATTATATTACTGAAATTCTTGTGCACTAACTTCTGAAGTCAGTTATGTCCAAGCAGAAAAGCAGTGTATAACCCAAGGCAAAAGTTAAAAGATGGGGGAGGGGATAGGTGTCACCTTTCATGAACAGAAAATTATCTTTTCTTTCTGCTTCTCCAGCAAAGTTTATTTTACCCATAGGTTTATAGAGGTCCGCTGAAAAATTTGGTTTCATTAAATAATCCCCTTAAAGCCTTTTATATACAATGTAGATGGAAATTGAGTGGACTTTTCTTCTTTAAACTATCATTTATTATATATTCTGTCACATACAGTAATGGCCTTTGCTTGATGTCAGTTATATATAATGGTAGTAGTAATAAAAGTGTTAACATGTATGCTCACCATTAAACCAATTCTAGAAATGTTCAAATAAGGGTACCCTTTTCCGTAAATAATTTCAAGCACTAAATGGTAGTATACTCTGGGAACTGTATAGCACCATAAAAAGGAATGTCTCAGACATATTGTTTAAATCAAGTTTTTATGTTACACACAGTATTTTAAAAGTTTTTTTGTTGATTTTATTTTGGTAGCAGTAGCAGCTCTCAGTAGAGGCACATCAGCTCAATGGTTATATCAACATCAACACAAACTGGTAACTTTCTAAATTTTACAAACAAAACAATTTAAAATGTTAACAGTATTAAATGTTTTAAACTTGATTTGAGATCTTGTTATCGTCAAAGATGTCTCTTTCCGACTATATTGTTTTACTCAAGATCTCGCCCTCTAATAAAGACCCAGCACTAAGGCCCAGAGTTTTTAAGGTTGGATTCACAGAGAAACAGAGAAATATTAGTATTCCAAGGCAGAAATGCTTCTAAAATGCGTGTTTTACCGGTCGATTTTATAGGCATTTATTAATTTGTGTTTTCGAAGCTTATTTTAATGTGTATTTGAAGTGTATTTCACATGTAGTAAGATTGTTATTATGAGGTGGAATACATGTGCAATACATGCGAAGAATGAACATGATTCTTTACCTTCAATTACATCAATGGGATGTGGTTTTCAGATGTATTACACATGTATTGTGAAGCTGAATACACATGTACTGTATTATGCGCCAAATTACACATGAGAACAACACTGTGTCAATCAAGCTACACAGTTTCCTGTTTCTTTGTTTGGTCATTAGGTCATAGGGCCCTACATCTCAAGGGTGATGTATTTTTTTATTAATATACTCTTTAGTAGACACTCTTACTATGGGAAGTGAAAAGCAAAAATTGGTTCCCCTTTTTCCACAAGCAGTCAATGAGAGTGAGGCTGTCTTTGAATTTCACCCTAAACTTTTAAGGGCTCTTGCCCACTAACCTAGCTGCTACCCCTTCCTCAAATATATACAGTACAGACCAAAAGTTTGGACACACCTTCTCATTCAGAGTTTTCTTTATTTTCATGACTATGAAAATTGTAGATTCACACTGAAGGCATCAAAACTTTGAATTAACACATGTGGAATTATATACATAACAAAAAAGTGTGAAAATGTGTCATATTCTAGGTTCTAGCCACCTTTGCTTTGATTACTGCTTTGCACACTCTTGGCATTCTCTTGATGAGCTTCAAGAGGTAGTCACCTGAAATGGTCTTCCAACAGTCTTGAAGGAGTTCCCAGAGATTCTTAGCACTTGTTGGCCCTTTTTGCTCAACCCAAACCCTCTCGATTGGGTTCAGGTCCGGTGACTTTGGAGGCCAGGTCATCTGGCGCAGCACCCCATCACTCTCCTTCTTGGTCAAATAGCCCTTACACAGCCTGGAGGTGTGTTTGGGGTCATTTTCCTGTTGAAAAATAAATGATGGTCCAACTAAACTCAAACCGGATGGAATAGCATGCCGCTGCAAGATGCTGTGGTAGCCATGCTGGTTCAGTAGACCTTCAATTTTGAATAAATCTCCAACAGTATAACCAGCAAAGATACTCCATGCCATCACACCTCCTCCTCCACACCAGCACACCTGTGAAGTGAAAACCATTTCAGGTGACTACCTCTTGAAGCTCAACAAGAGAATGCAAAGAGTGTGCAAAGCAGTAATCAAAGCAAAAGGTGGCTACTTTGAAGAACCTAGAATATGACATATTTTCAGTTGTTTCACACTTTTTTTTGTTATGTATATAATTCCACATGTGTTAATTCATAGTTTTGATACCTCCAATGTGAATCTACAATTTTCATAGTCATGAAAATAAAGAAAACTCTGAATGAGAAGGTGTGTCCAAACTTTTGGCCTGTACTGTAGATAGAAAGATAGATTAATGCTGCCCTCTAATCCAAAGGATTAATTTGCCCACTCCATGGGGACCTCCTCGTCATACTACAAAGGCCTTGGTGTCACATTCCTTCATCCTATGTTTAAAATATATTAACCTTTTGCCTCCCTTACATGTTGTGTGGAACCAGACACAATATCCGGGGTGTAGAGGCAAGTGATGACTTGATTACTTGATCATTTGCCTCTACACCCAAGATTACATGGCTGGTGCCACAATAATAATAATGTAAAAATTCATCAGTATCACAGTCCACGTTTTCAGTGCATACTGCAGATGCTTGTTATCATGACTCTGGGATGAGAGCACATTATATCAATCAGTAGACTGTGATCTGTGGTCATATTTTGTGGAACAAATTTTAGATTGAGGAGGGGGCATTCAATATAAGGGGTCTTAAGCCTCATGATCTGGAGACTCAGGGTTTGGTATAGTGACATTTAAGATGGATCCTATCGACTACTTTTACAAATACAATCTGCTTCCCAACTTCTTTTTTTTTTTTTTTTTATGGAAAACCCTCATAAGTATCAGCATGGAGGAAAACATAGATTAGCATTTAAGCAGCCTAAGATGTAAACCTAGGCTCTGGGCTGCATAAGCCTGCAGCATTTCTGCTTCTCCCTGCACCTTTTCTCCTCCTTCTTCATCTGTCCCTCCCCCCTACAGAGACTTCTAAAAGCAGTGTAACTTGATCTTTTAGGGGGACATTTATCAAAGCATTTAGTAGCCTTTTTTTGCTTAAAATTATAGCAACAAGTTGCATGTGCGACTACTCTTTTTTTCTGCGACTTTTTGATTGTGCAGTGGACTTAGCAAAAAAAACTTGCTTGCCAAAGCAAAAAGTAATTTTTGACTTGCAGCGGGCAGAGATTTATCAAGTGCGAAAGTCGCAAAAAAGTTGCATCGCAAAAAAAAAGCCTACTAAATTAACTCCAGCTCAGACATGGAACAGAAAACACCACTACCAAAGCAAAAAAGCAAATTTACTGAAAAATATATTGATAAACCACAAAAATTCTATAAAACTTAGCATATGAACAGTTTGACAGTTGCACATAACAACCAATTTGCTTGCTTTTTTCCTTTGTTAATATGCCTCGGAAAAATAAATTAACAGATACCATTGTTTGCTTGGGGCAAATTTGCAAATTTCAATATGCACAGGTTATGAAAATTACTCGCCAAACATTACGCATTTAACAATACATTTTACTCTTAAGCATTCACAAAGTCCATAACAAATGAAAAAAGACAATTTCATTTCTGCTAGTTAAGTAATGGAGTTGGTATTTGAACTTAAAGGGGTACTCCGGTGGAAACCTTTTTTTTTTAAATCAACTGGTGCCAGAAAGTTAAACAGATTTGTAAATGACTTCTATTAAAAAATCTTTACCCTTCCAGTACTTTTTAGCAGCTGTATGCTACAGAAAAAATTTCTATACTTTTTGAATTTATTTTTTGTCTTGTCCACAGTGCTCTCTGCTGACACCTGCTGCCCGTATCAGGAACTGTCCAGAGCAGCATAGGTTTGTAATGGGGATTTTCTCCTGCTCTGGACAGTTTCTGATATGGTCAGCAGGTGTCAGCAGAGAGCACTGTGGACAAGACAAAAACGAAATTCAAAAAGTATAGAATTTTCTCTGTAGCATACAGCTGCTAAAAAGTACTGGAAGGGTAAAGATTTTTTAATAGAAGTAATTTACAAATCTGTTTAACTTTCTGGCACCAGTTGATTAAATAAAAAAAAGTTTTCCACCGGAGTACAGTCCAGTGGAAAATATATATTTTTTTAAATCAACTGGTGCCAGAAAGTTAAACAGATTAGTACATTGCTTACGTAAAAAATTCTTAATCCTTTCAGTACTTATTATCGGCTGTATACTACAGAAGAAAGTTTTTGGATTATTTTTGTATTTCTTTTAGGTCACGACTACAGTGTTCTCTGCTGACATCTTTGTCTATTTTAGGAACTGTCAAGACCAGCATGTTTGCTATATGGATTCTCTCCTGCTCTGGACAGTTCCTGACATGGACAGAGGTGACATCAGAGAGCACTGTGGTTGTGACAAAAGAGAAATCCAAAAACAAAACAAAAAATTCCTCTGTAGTATACAGCCACTAATAAGTCCTGGCAGGATTAAGAATTTGTAATAGAAATCTAAATCTGTGTAGCTTTCCGGCATCAGTTGCTTTTTTTTCCCCCCAGGAGTATCCCTTTAAGCCATTTGATGTGTGTGTGAATGGACATAAATGTGTGCACAAATACTGTATTACCCTGTGAAATGTAAATAGAAAACAAAACAAAATGTGAAATTTTTTATTGGCAAACAAAGCTTTGAGTTCTTTGAACATTAATAAGACAACGAAAAGGTAAAAAAAAACTATCTAAAAAAAAGGATATTGTTAAAGGGGTACTTCGGTGGATTTTATTTAATCTTTTTCTTTTTTTAAAAATGATGCCAGAAAGTTAACCCGATTTGAAACTTACTTACCGTATTTATCGGGGTATACCACGCACCGGCCTATAACACGCACCCTCATTTTACCAAGGATTTTGGGGTAAAAAAAAGTTTTTTTACCCAAATATCCTTGGTAAAATAAGGGGGCATGTGTGTGCATGTGTATACCCTGATACACTTTCTGACCCTGCAGAAGCCCCCAGGAAAGGCAGGGGGAGAGAGGCCGTTGCTGCCCGCTTCTCTCCCCCTGCCTTTCCTGGGGTCTGGAGCCCTGCTGCCGCCGCTTCTCTCCCCCTGGCTATCGGCGCCACTGCCCCATTGCCTCCCCCATCCCCGGTTTTATAACTACCTGTTGCCGGGGTCGGGTCCGCGCTGCTTCTGGCTCCGGTGTGGCGTCTCCTGCATCGTTGCTATGCGCTGCGAGACGCAATGACGAGAGACATCTTCAACGCGACGTCACTCATCATTTCGCAGCGCAGTGCATAGCATCAACGCAGGAGACGCCACACCGTAGCCAGAAACAGCGCGGATCTGACCCCGCAACAGGTAATTCTAAAACCAGGGATGTGGGAGGCAATGGGGCAGCGGCGCCGGCAATGGGGCAACGGCACCGATAGCCAGGGGGAGAGAAGCGGCAGCAGCAGGGCTCCAGACCCCAGGAAAGGCAGGGGGAGAGAAGTGGGCAGCAATGGCCTCTCTCCCCTGCCTTTCCTGGAGGCTTCTGCGGGGTCAGAAAAACTGGGGATGGGGGAGGCAATGGGGCAGCGGCACCGACAGTCTATGGACCCCAGGATGGGCAGGCAGAGAATCGGGCAGCGACAGCTGGTCTCTGGACCTGCCAAAGCTGCTGTATTTCATTGATTTAAAGCGCCTGCTTTAAATCATTGAACTGCAGCAGCTTATCGGCGTGTAACACGCAGATAGACTTTAGGCAAAAAAAATTTGCCTAAAAAATGTGTGTTATATGCGATAAATACGGTATCTAAAAAATTCACAATTACTGTAACTTCTCTCATCTCTAAAATCTTCCCACACAAGTTAGTCACAAGCATACAACAGCTCTAAATTTGAAAGAATAAGACTTTTTAAAGGCAAACAAAAAAAAAAATACAATGGGGGAGAATTGTATAAACAAAGGCATAGAAAGACTGGTGGAGTTGCCCATAGCAAACAAGGACATTGCTTTACAAAGACATACAAGGGCCTTTCAAAAAGGAAAGAAGCAAGTTTATTTTTATCTATGGGCAACTAAAACACTCTTTTATCTGCACAAGTGTTTAAAAAAATACAAATATGAGGAGCAGGTGAGCAGGAGAGGAAAATTAACCCCAGCAGAGACAAGGTGGCCTACTATGCATCCCTGTTCACACCCGCAATGCTTCAGACAAATATTTACTTAATTAAGCTAAAAACATGAAAGACAGTCAAAGACTAAAAATCGTGCACACACACACACACACACACACTCACACACACACACACACACACATATATATATATTAACCAACATGTCAATGAAATATATTAAAAAAAGAAAGAACATTTTAACAAAAAAGGAAAAAAAACATACCTCCTCCACCAACAGCCTCCATCTCATTGTCTGTGTAATTTATTTTCTTGGACTCACAGAACCGGGGCTTGGGTACAGACCCAGAAGCCTCCAGGGAAAGTGTCTCTTACATGGTTACATAGTACGGACAAAAAAAGACATATGTCCATCAAGTTCAACCAGGGAATTGAAGGGTAGGGGTGTGGCATGATATTGGGGAAGGGATGGGATTTTATATTTCTTAATAAGCATTAATGTTATTTTGTTCCAGGAATGTATCTAATCCTGTTTTAAAGCTGTTAATTTTTCCTGCTGTGACCAGTTCCTGAGGTAGACTGTTCCATAAGTTCACAGTTCTCATGGTAAAGAAGATGTGTCGCCCCTTGAGACTAAACTTTTTCTTCTCCAGACGGAGGCAGTGCCCCCTCGTACTTTGGGGGGGTTTAACCTGGAACAGTTTTTCTCCATATTTTTTGTAAGGGCCATTAATATACTTATATACGTTTATCATATCCCCCCTTAAACGTCTCTTCTCAAGACTAAACAATTGTAACTCCTTTAATCGCTCCTCATAGCTAAGATGTTCCATGCCCCATATTAGTTTAGTCGCGCGTCTCTGCACCCTTTCCAGCTCCACAGTGTCCCTTTTATGGACAGGTGACCAAAACTGAACAGCATATTCCAGGTGAGGCCGTACCAATGCTTTATAAAGGGGGAGTATTATGTCCCTGTCCCTTGAGTCCATGCCTCTTTTTATACATGACAATATCCTGCTGGCTTTGGAAGCAGCAGCCTGACATTGCATGCTATTCTGTAGTCTGTGATCTACAAGTACACCCAGATCCTTCTCTACCAGTAGTGTTGCTCGCGAATATTCGCAATACGAATTTTATTTGCGAATATCGCATATTCTCGATTTCGCGAATATTCGCGAATATAGCACTATATATTCGTAATTACGAATATTGTTTTGTTTTTTTCACCACAGTACACATCACAGTGATCACCCCTCTCTGCTTCCAGCTTGTGTGGTGTAAAGAAGGCTCCAATACTACTGTGTGAGACTGGTGTGCGAATTTTCGAATATGCAAAAATTAGCATATGCTAATTTTCGCATATGCGAATTATTGCTTGTACAGGTTTCTATATATGCAAATTTTTGCATATGTTCATTTTTCGCATACGCGAATATTTGCATATGCGAAAATAAAACGCGAATATTCGCAAATATATGACAAATATTCGTCCATATATTCGCGAATATTCGCGAATTCGAATATGGCCTATGCCGCTCAACACTATCTACCAGTGACTCTGCCAGTTTAATCCCCCCTAAGACATACGATGCATGCAGGTTATTAGTACCCAGATGCATAACTTTACATTTATCCACATTGAACCTCATTTGCCAAGTGGATGCCCAGACACTTAGTCTATCCAAGTCATCTTGTAACCTATACACCTCCTCTATAGACTGTACCGTGCTACAAAGCTTAGTGTCATCTGCAAAGATAGAAACAGAGCTGTTAATGCCATCCTCTATATCATTGATAAATAAATTAAACAACAGCGGTCCCAGTACAGAACCTTGGGGTACACCACTTATTACCGGGGACCAATCAGAGTATGAATCATTGACCACCACTTTCTGGGTACGATCCATGAGCTAGTGTTCAATCCAGTTACAAACTAAAATTTCCAAACCCAAAGACCTTAACTTACCTGTCAGACGTCTATGAGGGACAGTATCAAATGCTTTAGCAAAATCCAGAAACACCATATACACAGCCATTCCTCTGTCAAGGCTTCTACTCATCTCTTCATAAAAGCAAATTAGATTGGTTTGACAACTTCTATCCTTAGTAAACCCATGCTGGTTATCACTTATAATACTATTATCCCCTATGTATTCCTGTATGTAATCCCTTATAAGTCTTTCAAACAATTTACCCACAATGCACGTTAAACTTACCGGTCTATAATTTCCTGGGGAAGACCTAGAGCCCTTTTTGAAGATCGGTAACACATTCTCCTTGCACCGGTCCCTTGGCACAATACCAGACACCAGTGAATCTCTAAATATCATGAACAAGGGTACAGATATTACTGAACTTACCTCTCTAAGAACTCTTGGGTGCAATCCATCTGGCCCTGGAGATTTGCTTACATTTATATTACTTAACTTACCTTGTACCATCTCTACATTAAGCCAGTTCAGTACATTACATGATGTGTTACCAGCACTGACCTGGCCAATGTCAGCTCCTTCTTCCATAGTATATACAGAACTAAAGAACCCATTCAGTATCTCCGCTTTCTCCTAATCGCCTGTGACAACCTCCCCATTATCATTATTAAGGGGTCCTACATGCTCTGTTCTTGGTTTTTTTGCATTTATATATCTAAAACATATTTAGGATTAGTTTTGCTTTCTTTGGCCACCTGTCTCTCATTTTGAATTTTTGCTGTTTTTATTACATTTTTACAGATTTTATTAAGCTCTTTGTACTGTTTAAATGTTATCGCTGACCCATCAGATTTGTATTTTTTGAAGGCTATTTATTTGTTGTTTATTGCTCTTTTAACATCATTTGTCGGCCATGTAGGATTTAGTTTTAATCCTTTATATTTGTTCCCCTTTGGTATATATTTAGCTGTATAGTTATTTAGAGTTGATTTAAAGATGTCCCATTTACCTTCTGTATCAGTATTTGAGAACACCTCCCCCAGTCTATGTCCTGTAGTGCAGCTCTCAGCCCAGGGAAGTTTGCCTTTTTAAAGTTATATGTTTTTGCCTTCCCCGCCTGTTTTTGTTTTCTACATTTTAAGTCAAAAGTAACTATATTGTGGTCGCTATTACCAAGGTTTTCCCTCACAGTTACATTACCAACCAGCTCTGCGTTGTTGAAAATGATAAGATCCAACAAGGCATCACTTCTTGTTGGGTCCTCCACAAACTGGCCCATAAAATTATCCTGCAATAAATTTAGGACTTCTAACGAAAGCTCTGATTGTGTTCCCTCACTTTCTGAAGCCATAGAAAGCAGCAGTAGGTGGAGAGATATGTTTTCTTTAATGTCGCCTCTTCCCTTGATTGTTTGCCATTTAGTTAACACATTACAACAAGGAAATAGCTTTTAAAAAAAAATAAAGAGAGAGGCTAAAACACACCAAAATGTATGAGACAAACAGCATGGACAAATATCCAGGTGAAACACCTCACACCCTGGCTCTAGAATGTTAACCATGATGTTGAAATAAGCTAAATATTGCTTATATAGTCGCAGTTGCGACAATTTGACTTCTCCCATGTGACTTTTTAAAGCAAAAATAAAAAAGAGCGGGTAAGCAAAAAAAAGTATGAAACATTTATCAACAGGCTGAGACCCGTTGGTAAATTTGTGGTACGTAAGCAAAATAATAGTAAGAAAAAAAATTACTAAAAACAGGAGTACATAAGCAAACATTGAGAAATGTCGCCCTTAGTGAAGCTGGTGTATGGATTTGCCTTAGGGATGAATATATAGAAAGCCAGGGGGTAAGCCTCCTGATAAGAGGAGTAAGATGAATTTTTCTTAAATTAAATATATTACAGAGTTTCTTATTATCGCTAGTACTATTGGTTTATGCAGAGTTGTTTGAAATGACAATTATACTTTAGGACACTCTGATAAGCATTCTATGGTAGTGTAATGGGAGTATACTCAGTAGTCATATTATTTGGGAACTGCACAGATAAATCTCACAACATGGCATTATTATGTGATTGGGCATGCAAGACTGGTTTACTAGCTTAGTGCTATGCTAGTCTTAGAGTAGTGGAGCTGTATTCCACAACACTCCAGTCACATTTTGGGGAATACAGCTCTCCCTACTGAACAGTTCTTGGTCTTCATTGGCAATTTTCTAATGACATTGTTTAGTAAATGATGCCCCTGTCCCTTTTATGGTTTCACAAATTTTGTTGGTAAAAACAGAGAAGGTCCTTTATATATCTGATGCATATGCAGTTTCTTTAGCATCACAGTACCCCAGTTTCCAGTGTATATTTTATAGGTAAACACAATTTACAATCACATTATATTTAGCTGAACATGCTGTGACTCAAACATTAAACACTATTCTTGTATTATCTTGTGCTGCAGTCATTTTGTAAGTCGTACTTAGAACACATCCCAGCTAAAGCAAACCTGTATGGTGGCATAATGATTCTTTCTCAATCTCAATTAGCAATAACTAATTAACAAAATTGTTTTATGCTAAAGAATGAGGCAAATCTCCCACCTCCTTCTCTAATCCCAAGTGTGATATATGGTTGATTCAATATCTAATTACTTCCTAATTGAATGAGCACGTTATACATTTTTCACATGTTCAAGCTAATGCTTTTGGTCCAGAAATTAAAGTCAAAGAAATGAAGTTGAACTGGGATTTTGCCAACCTTCATAATGAGGAAGCTTTGCATTAAGAGTATAATTATACGCAAATGTAAGTATTTGGACACAGTGTTTATTATGAAAATGTGCAAAGTTGCTGCAGAATTCAGCCACAAATGGCTCATTTGGATGATGTACAATTTTCCTATTGATGTTTACTTTGTAATTCTGCAATTGTCAGTAGAGTAAAATATGCTTTTCAATCTATGATACTAAAATAAGAAAAAAGATTAAGAAAAAGAAACAGGGGAAATAATGAAATAGAAAATTTGATAATATGACGGAAATAATTGTCAGACAGATAGATAATAAATAGATAAATAAATAGATAATAGATAGATAAATAGTAACCACTCGCCTTTTTAAGCATGGACTGAAGTTCTGCAGAAATTCTTTACTTGTGTATATTGATTAATGATCAAACACCCTCCTGCTTGAACCTTTTTATTTTTAACCCCTTAACGTGAGGTGGTACTTAACGCACCAGGAAGTACATTTACGTCCTACGCATAACTGCGAGCATCGGACTGATGCCCGAATCATGCACGGCAGGTCCCAACTGCTGATGGCAGCCAGGGACCCGCCCTTAATGGCGGACACCCGCGATCCCACGGATGTCCGCCATTAACCCTTCAGATGCCGTGATCAATACAGATCATGGCATCTGCAGCATTGCGGTCACTAAAATGGATGATAGGATCGCCCGCAGCGCTGCCGCAGCGATCTGATCATCCAGCACGGCAGACGGAGGTCCCCTCACCTGGCTCCACTGCCTTCCTGGCGTCTTCTGCTCTGATCTGCGTTCCCGCAGGCCAGAGCAAAAGATTACCGATAACCCTGATCAGTGCTATGTCCTATACATAGCACTGAGCAGGATTAGCAATCGAGTGATTGCTATAAATAGTCCCCTGTGGGGACTATTAAATTGTAAAAATAAAAGTAAAAATAAAGTAAAAAAATGTGAAAAACCCCCTCCCCCAATAAAAACGTAAATTGTCCCATTTTCCCTATTTCACCCCCAAAAAGTGTTAAATACATATTTGGTATCGCCGCATGCGTAAATATCTGAAATATTAAAATAAAATGTTAATGATACCGTACGGTGAACGGCGTGAACGTAAAAATAAAAAAAAGTCCAAAATAGATGCTTTTTTATAACATTTTATTCCCAATAAAATTTATAAAAAATGGATTAAAAGTTCTATATAATCAAATATGGTATCAATAAAGAGTAAAGATCACAGCACAAAAAATGAGCCCTCATACGGCCGCTTAAACGGAAAAATGAAAAAGTTATAGGTCTTCAAAAAAGGGGGATTTTAAACATACTAATTTGGTTAAAAAGTTTGCGATTTTTTTTAAGGGCAACAATAATTGAAAAGTATGTTATCATGGGTATCATTTTAATTGTATTGACCGAAAGAATAAAGAACACATGTCATTTTACCGTGTACGGCATGAAAACAAAACCTTCCAAAATTAGCAAAATTGTGGTTTTCTTTTTAATTTCATCACACAAATAGTATTTTTTTGGTTGTGCGATACATTTAAAGGTAAAGTGAGTGATGGCGTTACAATGGACAACTGGTCGCGCAAAAAATAAGCCCTCATACTAGTCTGTGGATGAAAATATAAAAGAGTTATGATTTTTTGAAGGCGAGGAGGAAAAAACAAAAATGTAAAAATGAAATTGTCTGCGTCCTTAAGGCCCAAATGGGCAGAGTCCTTAAGGGGTTAAAATTGTGGTGCCTGGACTGGATAGATAAGATAGATAGATAGATAGATCAGTTGATAAATATATATACAAAAGCTTCTCAGGCTTATTGCTGTCTTAGGCTTGGTCCACACATCGTAAATTCCATCACATGGTGCCCCTTAAGAATAACTGGCCAGGTCTGGGGGGGAAGAAAGGAGGAAAATTGTACCTGTCAATGAATAGAGCTCACTGTAAGTGTGTAGCCAGTGCTTCTTTTCTTTTTCCGGATGGCTTCCAAACATTGCTAAGTGCTTGGAATAATAAGAACATTGGCCATGCATGCCTTGGTTGTTCCTTACACTTACAGGTACAAGTCTCCTCTGTTCTTGTGATCGGTGGGGTTCACAGTCGGATCCCCACCAATAAAAACTTGTAACTTCTAATCCTGTGGATAGGAGAAAACTTTTGGAAGACAGAAAATTCCCTTAATATATCTATTGAAGGTGTATTCAGGTATCAGAAAATTGAATGTAATACTACTGATATAATGCTATTATTGTACTGGCTTCATTAAATTTTTGCTTGATTTAAACCTCACAGGAAGTTATGTAGTCTCTTTCATTGTCATAGTGGTATTGTTTCTGCAGCAATCTGGCTCCTCCCTCTCTCTGGAGATGGCATATTATCCTCTGCTGTCTCAAGAGATATGGCTCGATCTTGTCTCTGAGCTTAAGCCCCATTCCCTGATTGATGTCACCACCTTTGCCCCTACAACCTACATTACATCTCCCTTTCATATACACATGTGGTGTCTCGGTACTGGACTCGGTCCCGTACCTTTGATTGTAAGTCCCCATAGTAAGAGTTCCTCATACTGATAGGGCTCTCCTGGTGGGATAACCCCTAGTTGCCTTCTAGTATTCTTAAAATTGTACATATTTAATATATTTTAAAGTAGTGTCAGTAATGTACAGGAACTTAGGTCACGTGATCAATGATATTTTTGTTATATTTGAGGTTAAAGGAGTACTCCGGTGCACACTTGTTTCATGCTATCCCGTCCGGGCTGCAAAATAAAAGAAATCGCACTTTATCTTACCTGCCAACGAGACCCCGGAGCTCCGGTACAGGTGTTCGGTCCCCGGGCTGTATTCTTCTTATTTCCTGTTAGCCCGGCACGTCACACGGAGCTTCAGTCTATCACTTGTTACTAGGACTGACAGGTTTGGGGAACCAATAAGCTTTGATCCTTCCCCTTTAGATATAAGGGCACTGCATCCAATGGTCTCTCTCTTGAGTTCCGGACTAACAGAGAGAACACAGTTCCATGCATACCTACAAGACAATTTAGGCCTGAAGCCTATCTCTTCAGCATCATGCTAACCGTGAGTCTATCCAACTCAAATTCCACTAATTCTACATGACTAGTGAACCTAAACAATACCCCTAAATTTAGTGGAACAGCGTAAAGCAAGGATTCAAAGCTTATTTACTACAAGGTCCCAGCCAACCTGTGAGGAGCCTAGATTCCGTTCCTCTTGTAAAGACATTTGTTAATTGCATCCTGCATAAAAGCTGCAGTAAAGTTATTTCAAGTTCAATACAATTTCGGCTGTGGACAATCCTTTATTCCTCAAATATCGCTCTTGGGACGGGTGGCTGTAGGACATATAGATACAGAGGAAGCCCTCACTCTGGCGTCACGACAATTAAGGGTTAAATCTATACCCAGCAACACCCTCCTGCAACACCCCTGTTCACCCCTTATCCCAAGTCACCACACACACATAAATATAAATCTTTTATGAGACATTTAAAGTAGGAGAACCAGGTGTGTTTGCAGCATGCTGACTTGTGCTAAGCCAGAGCAGACATAGAATGGATACAGCATGTGCTACAGATCTACTGACTGCAGAGCAATAGCCTGCTATTTTTTGAAATTTTTACAACTCTTGGCGGGGAACTGGCAGGGGTACTGTGAGAGAGGAGTGGGCAGGGTGGGAGGAATGTAATGAGATAAGGGAAAGCAATGCATTCTGGGAATCGAATTACTGAGCAACTGCTCAATTTGGAAGTACAAACAATGGGTAGACTTAATGGGAGGAGCTTGTTGTCCCTTGACCCAAGACATCTGCTAAAATTTATGATAAAGGGAATCAGTCAGCTCTGTTTACTAGGTTTACTAGGCTAGGTTCAGACTACGGAATTTCTGACAGAAATTCAGTTGTAAAATTTCCGTCAGAAATTCCGCTTGCTAAAATGTCTAGTGTAGTGAATGGGTTTCCGTTCACAAATTCACACTTCAGAATTTGTGATGCGGAAAATCCGCTTTGAAAATCCGCTTAGAAATTTCCACCTGAAGAAAGGCGGTGCTCTTTCTTCAGGTGGAAATCCACGCGGAACACATTGCAGTCTATTGGAGACTGATTCAGCCGACGCTGGCCACACTCGGAATCTCCGGGCGGAAATTTTCTGCCTGTAGATTCCGTAGTCTGAACCTAGCCTTAGGGCATAAAAGCAAACTGTACCTTTCCTGGAGCTAATTATGGTGGCAGAATTTATAAAATTGTCCTTTTATTTCTCAGCCAAGTGTCAAGGAGGCAGAGCCAACCTGCTCAAGTGTCACAGCTTGGCCTGCCTCCTCGCTTTCCCTCATCTCTAGTCCCTCTTTTGATTGTAAGCCAAGGCCTATACATCAGTCAAGGAGGGGCTGTGAAGTGAGGTGCGCCAGGCTGTGGCACTTGAGCAGCTAGGCCCTGCCTATTTGACACTTGAATAAGAAATATAAAGACAATTTTACATGTTTGGCATCACAAAATGTACAATTTGCTTTTATATCCTAACAGATATCCAATGATGTCTGCATCTCTACAGCTGACAGATTTATTTTAAGGAAGACGGCGTGGAGGCTACATCAATAACTTTATTTTCTTTTATACAAAATATTTAGCTTGACCATGTAGAGTCACTGCTAAGTCTGTGCCTTACTATATTTAATACTGTATCAGTCACATGCAGTCACTTCAGTCATTTGTGCCATCTCATACAAGAACACTTTTTGTATATCAGATATCATTATTTATGGTACATTTTGTACAGTGATACAATATTTTTGGTTTTGTGTTTATAAAAATTGTATTAGCTCTATTTATGCTTCATATCTGCGCACTGAAAATCAACAGCCCCATTGTCTAAAGAAATATAAACTGCAGTGTAAAAAGCTAATCTATGATCAAAGTCTGTAGACATTGTTTACTTAGGAAGTATGAATTGTTTTTATATATGACTCAAGATTCTGGTATTTTTATTGCACTAATGACTATTTTTAGCCGTTCCACTCCCTGTCTGTTGAATTGGTTGTAATCATATCAGCGATTGCTTTTTTGGGGGCTATTGCAAAGGCCCATCTTATTAAAGGATGGCCTCTATCAGAAGTTTAAGTAAAAAAAAAAATTAGGAAATAACAGTATAGTTAGCCATTATTGACAGGGGTCCCTCTTCAGTGCAGTATACAGCCATGTACTATGCACAGCTGGATGCAGTACATCCAGGATGCCATATTGTAGACCAGGATGCCATATTGTAGACCACCTCCTGACCAGTAGTGTTGCTCACGAATATTCACAATGCAAATTTTATTAGCGAATATCGCATATTCGCGAATTCGTGAATATTCGCGAATATAGCACTATATATTCGCAATTACAAATATTCGTTTATAAAAAAAATTTTTTCACAGTACACATCACAGTGATCACCCCTCTCTGCTTCCAGCTTGTGTGGTCTAAAGAAGGCTCTAATACTACTGTGTGAGACTGGCGTACGAATTTTCGCATATGTGAAAATTTGCATATGCTAATTTGCGCATATGCGAATTTCCGCTTATGCTAATGTTAGCATATGCTAATATTCGCATATACGAATTTTTGTTTATGCTAATTTTTGCATAGGGAAATGTTCGCATATGAGAAAATAAACGTGAATATTACGAATATGCGAATTTAGCGAATATATAATGAATATTCGTCCATATATTTGTACAAATATCGCGAATTCGAATATGGCCTATGCTGCTAAACACTACTTACCAGCATGGGCTGTGCAGAGAAATGTATGGACCTTTGAAAGGAGTGCTATGGCGTCTGATTCCCTGCCTAATAACTTATTTGTAATTTTTGGTGTTTATTGCCCTTTGAACATCGTTTAGCCATACAGGATTTACTTTTAATAAATCTATTTCTATGAAGAGCAGGTGTAAATTAACAGTAAACTCATTCGGGGTTGATTTAAAGATCTTCCATTTATTGTCTGTATCAGTATTTGACACCAACTCATCTCAGTCTGTGTGCTGAAGTGCAGCTCTTAACCCAAGGAAATTAGAATTTTATGAATTAAAACCAGCTCTGCATTTATAGAAATGACCGGAGCATCACTTCTTGTTGGGTCCTCATTTATCCTGCAATAAATTTAGGAATTTTCTCTCCTTTGAAGTTGTCAGTCACTGAATTGGACTTCCCACTGAAATCAAGGATAGAATTAAAGATGAGTAAACTATGCCTGTTAAAGACAGGTTTGGTCTTAATTTTGCTAAAAGTTTGGTTTCGGTCAAACCTGTTAAAAGAGCGATGCAAGTTAAGTGTGCCAGTTTTTTTTTTTTTTATGGTTCATGAATCATTGTAAACAAGCAGTAAGGTGTGTGTCACTTTTGTGTACAGTCTGTTAAAGTGCAAATCTAAAGGGGTACTCCACTGCTAGACATGTTATCCCCTATGAAAAGGATAGGGGATAACATGTCTGATTGCAGGGGTCCCCTTGGGCACCACAGTTATACAGTGTAGAGAGTGAACTCATAAGTGCCGTATGACTGATGAATACAGCCGCCACACCACTTTCTGACCCCCCACAATCAGACGATATCCGCTATCCTTTGGATCCCTTTAAAGGTGCTAGTTTTAAAAATCTTTGCCCATCTGTACATAAAATGATGAAGGATTTCAATAAATAAAATACTGAATCTTTTCACCCAAACTATAATTTGTTCAGCTTCTCTTGCTGTAAATCATGCTGCCTATAGTTTGTACAGCATTTCCAAACTGACAGGTTCCCTTTAACCCATTCAGGACATCTAACAATTGCATATAAAAGTCCCCTATAGGGATGTAAAAAGTAAAAGGATGTAAAAATCCTTGGATTACATACACTGATCAATGCTATGCCATAGCATAGCATTAGTCAGTGTTATTGGCGCTCAATTACTCCAGTCTGCCATGGCTGACTGAAGAATCTGTACACTGATCAGATGGCGAGGAGGCAGGTAAGGGCCCTTCCGCCATCCTCTCAGCTGATCGGGGCTCCACTGAGCTGCACGGACTGTTTACCGATTTTATGGCGGAGTCTTAGGAGTTACTGTCGGGCATCAAAGCGATCAGTGATTCTGGCATAAGGCACAGGACATTACCACCGTAACCACCACACTATGACGCAGGCTCAGCTTTTGAGTCCGTGTCATAGAAGTGGAGCGGGCACAGGGTGTACATGTATGCCCTACGGCCTTATCCCCTTAAGGACTCAGCGTTTTTCCATTTTTGTATATTCATTTTTTCCTCCTCACCTTCTAAAAATCATAACGCTTTTGCACATAAAATTCCATATGATGGCTTATTTTTTGCGCCAAAAATCCTACTTTGCAGTGACATTAGTCATTTTACAAAAAAAAAACACGGCAAAATGGAAAAAAAATTCATTGTGCGACAAAATTTAAGAAAAATTTCATTTTGTAACTTTTGGGGGCTTCCGTTTTACGCAGTGCATTTTTTGGTAAAAATGACACCATATCTTTATTCTGTAGGTCCATACGGTTAAAATAATTCCCTACTTATATAGGTTTGATTTTGTCATACTTCTGAAAAAAATCATAACTACGTGCAGGAAAATTTATACGTTTAAAATTGTCATCTTCTGACCCCTATAACTTTTTTATTTATCCGTGTACGGGCTGGTATGAAGGCACATTTTTTTGCGCCGTGTTCTGAAGTTTTTATCAGTACCACTTTTGCATTGATCAGACTTTTTGAATGCTTTTTATTCATTTTTTTATGATATAAAAAGTGACCAAAAATACGCTGCCAGGAAGCGTTTACTTTCATTTTCAGCGCGGCGATCAACTTTGATCGGCGCGTTTGAAGGGTTAATAGCATGCTGCATGCTGCTAGCCCAGGGTCCCGGCTATGAATAGCAGCCAGGACCGACCGGGTGTGATGTGCTTTAAACACGCAGGGCGTACAGATACGCCCTGCGTCCTTAAGAGGTTAAGGGGTTAATCACTTCATATATCAGAAATATAATTAGCAAAAAGCTATCAAAACATCCCATTAAAACAGAAATGTTACCGATAAAAACTACAGATCATAGTCCAAAAAATTAACCCTCATACATCCCTGTAAATGGAAAAATAAAAAAGTTATGGGAGTCAGAAAAGTACAATTTCATGCATACCAATTTTGTCAAAAAAGTTAGCATTTTTTTTAAGTAGTAAAATAATAAAAAAAAACTATATAAATTGGGAATTGTTTTAATTGCATTGACCTACAGAATAAAGATAATGTATAATTTTTACTATAGTGCACTGTGTAAAAACCAAACCTCCCAAAATTATGATAATAATAATAATATAAGTTTTTTGGTTTTGTGGTACATTTTATTGGTAAAGTGAAAGATCTTATTACAAAGTACAATTGTTCACATAAAAAACAAGCCATCAAATGGTTCTGTAGGTGCAAAAATAAAAGAGTTATGGATTTTAAACGAGGAGGAGGCAAAAACGAAAATGCAAAAATAGACTGTGTCCTTAAGGGGTTAAAGTTGGAATCCCAAATAGCATTTTATGCCGAAAAAAACTCCACATTTTTGTGCCACTTTTATGGGGGAGGGCTTAAAAAATGCTATGGACAGTTTTTAGTTGGAAGCCAATAAGAAAAAATGTGCAAAAATCATTTTTTTTTTTATGTCTTAGTTTTCTTCACTTCTGAGACATTTTATTTATTCCTTTATTTATTTTTTGGGTGACTGGCATTTTATTTATTAACCCCTCAGGTTTTTTCCATTTTTTGCACTTTTGTTTTTTGATTTGAAAAATCATGATTCTTTCAATTTTTCGCCCAAAAATCCTTATGATGGCTTATTTTTGTTTCCGCCACCAATTCTGCTTTGTAATGACATTGGTCATTTTACCCAAAAATCTATAGAGAAATGGGAAAAAAATTATTGTGCAACAATATTAAAGAGAAAACGCCATTTTGCTAATTTTTGCGGCTTCCGTTTCTATGCAGTTAAATTTTCCGTAAAAATTACACCTTCTCTTTATTCTGTAGATCCATGTGATTAAAATGATATCCTACTTATATAGGTTTGATTTTGTCGTACTTCTGGAAAAAAAATCATAACTACATGCACGAAAATTAATACTTTAAAAATTGTCCTCTTCTGACCCCTATAACGTTTTAAATTTTCCATATACGGGGCAGTATGAGGGCTCATTTTTTTCACTGTGATCTGAAGTTTGTAGCAGTACCCTTTTTGTATTGATCAGACTTTTTGATCACTTTTTATTCATTTTGTCAGGATATAAAAAGTGACCAAAAACATGCTATTTTGCACACACTGATCTTTTACATTAATCATTGTTATCCCATAAGATAACAGTGATCAATGATTCTGCCACTTGACTGCTCATGCCTGGATCTCAGGCACTGAGCAGTCATTCAAGATGCCGCGATTTTGACGCAGCGGTCCCGAACAGCCCACTAAACTAGCCGGGAGTAGTTTACTTTCACTTTAGATATGGTGATCAACTTTGAATGCCATGCCTAAAGGGTTAATAGTGATCAGTGCCGCGTACTATTAGCCATGGGTCCTGGCCGTGGCCCTGCGTTATAGAAATGGAGCGGACTCAGAGCGTACAGGTGCTTCCTGAGTCCTTAAGAGGTTAAAACACACCTAGGTGCTGCAGTTTTTAGGTCATTTGTGGAGTTTTTTCCACATATATATCCAGATATTCTTTGCTTAAAACATTTGTATGTTGCAATTTTGAAAAAGACATCATTGTGTAAATCAAGTTCTTTTTACCCCCATTTGCATGGGTGTACATAATGTGTACTTTCCCCAAATTTACCAAAAAGGTGCATGCTCTTTATAATAGCAAAGTAGCATGGATGTAGATAAGTGTGGTCTGGGCTGCCGTGAGATTTCACAAAACTTTTAGTTTTTGCTCAAACATTTTGCGCCAATTTACATAAATTGCTGTTGATAAACCACTAACCCCTGCAAAAAGCTAATGCTACATTACATTGAAGTTGTTTTCTTGAATGGGTCTAAATAAGTTGTGCAAAAATGTTGTGACTTTTAACCCATTGCGCTAAAGTTTGTGACAATTTACCACCAACAAAAACAGAGTAAAACCAATAATACATTCCCTCATTATTCACTAAAACACCAGAAAATGCATTCAAAACATTGAGGAAAAAAACACTAAAACATTTAGATATTTTTTAGATTTTTTTTTCTCATTTTAATTAAAAAAAAATATTTTTAATTTTAATAAATGGAGTCATAATTAAATGATTGCATAACTATTTAGTCTAACATTTTAAGGAATGAAAACATAAGCCTAATGATACTTTTTCCTTTGAGTAAATACTAACAACTTGATATCTCTGTTGCTATTATAAGAGTAGTAAGGAGAATGTTAACAGATGAATGGGTTTGTGTCTGTACAAAGGTTCAATAAAACAGGAAAAGATAAACTCCTGCACTGTGGGAATTTCCTCTTGGGAATAAAAAATTATTACTTCATAAATCCAAATGTTTCAATAGAGATAAAATGTTTTATTATACTCTGTGTATACTTTAGAAGGTCAACAAACATAGGGGTTCTATAAGATTAGTGAACATATTATAATATATTAAAGATTGAAGACAGATTTAGGGTAATTTTGTTATTTTTGTGCAGGACTGGCATTGGCAAATATTGTTACCAAAAATATAATAATGTGAACTGAATAAATGCATAAAAGCAAGGTTATGTTCCTGTGAAAACCTCCTGATGCATGAATTAAATAGGTGCCAAAACAAAGTCCATCCATATATATCTCAAGTTCTAAGATGCTGCCAAGAGCATTGTTAAAGTAAGTTATAGTATTGTTATTTTGTTGACCATATGTTACTGTCAAAACTCTAAAATACATTAAACATCAAAGTCTCTCAGTCATGCTAGGAAATTACAGTAGTGGAATCATATTATACATATTATACTGTCCAGAGCAGGGGCAAATCCCTATAGCAAACCCCTCCTGCTCTAGACAGTTCCTGACATGGACAGAGGTGTCAGCAGAGAGCACTGTGGTCCGGTACAACCTCCTCTGGAGCATACAGCAGCTGATCAGTACTGGAAGGATTAAGATTTTAATAGAAGTAATTTACAAGTCTGTTTAATTTTCTGGCACCAGTTGATTTAAAAAATAATTGTTTAAGATCCTTCCTCTTTTTTTGAACAAGAAGAACAATCAGGATTGGGTGACAACACATTTCTTGTGATTATACTTTTAACAGTATATCCCCTGTAACCTTGCATGTAGTGTGACCAGTTTGGAACAGGCCCCTTCTAGTGTAAAGGGTTGTATCTCATGGTTAAGGGATTTGGTGTGTGCCACTAACACACATCAATGTATCTTTGACTCTGTGTTTGTGGGGGATGTTTTTATATGCATATCTAATAAATGTTACATTTTAGAATTGTACACCCCCTCTATGAATTGCTGTATCTGCTTTTGGTGTACCACAGATAAAGCATCGGTGAATGGAGAAAAAACTTGAAGGGGTTTTCCGGTGGCCAATGTGTTTTTTCAGTTTCTACTTACCCTTGCAGGTGAGTTTTCTTCTTATCTCTGGTCTCGTGCTTACTTTTTGTTTGTCTTTCTTTTCCTTTCTTTGCACAAGTGTGTCCATGTAGTGTAGCATCTATTTCCGTTTTGCCTTTGCTTCAGAAACTACAGCTCCCAGCATGCCTTGTAGCCTGTCTCCTCTTTCAGTGCCCTGCCCAACTTGTTTTGCGTTGCCGCCCAGCCCTGTTTGTGGGCGTTTTTTTTTTCTTTCCCCTTCAGCATTCCCTTTCCCTGCCCTGCTGATTAGTATAGTCCTCCAACCCTCACTGTCAGCTTGTCACCCCACAGTCCCCACATCAGGGCATGAATGAATTTCCTGCCGCAGCACTGTCCCCACAATGTGACATGCGAGAGCTGCTCTGCTTCTTGTACCCCCACCACCCCAAGCAAAGTCCCCGCAAGGGTCAACTGGGAATTAGTGAATTGTCTGCCGCAGCGCTGTCCCCCCATCAGGGAACTAGTCATATATGACCCACGGGTGCTTTTCTGCTTTTTGATATCCCCCAACCCCCCCCCCCCCAAGCAATGTCTCTGCAAGGGTTAACTTTGAGCTGCAGCAGCCCTGTACATTCTCCCCACGTCGGGGAATGAATGAATTGTGAGCGCTGGCGCAGGGCTTCTGATCAGCTTCACAGTTAAGGGACATCTGTAATAATGATTGTTACATATTCCTGTGTCCGGGGCTGCAAAAAAAACTTTGACTTACCTTCCTATGTTCCCCTGTTGCTACAGGTAACAGCTTCGCGGTCCTCTACTGAGAGCCATCAGGGAATAACCGTCCGCAGCGATGTCCCGCCTCTGCCAGTTATAGGCTGAGCGCACTGTCATGTGCAATGCCTTACATGGCAGTGCGCTCAGCCTATCACCGGCAGAGGCGGGACATCGCTGTGGCCGGTGATTCGCTGACGGCTCTCAGCAGAGGACCGCAAAGCCGTTACCTGTAGCTAAGGGGGAACGTAAGAAGGTAAGTCAAAGTTTATTTTGTTTATTTTTGCAGCCCCGGATACAGGATTGTCACAATCATTATTACAGATGTCCCTTTACTGTGACGCTGATGAGAAGCTCTGCGCCCGCGCTCACAATTCATTCATTCCCCGATGTGTGAAGAATGCACAGGGCTGCTGTGGCTCACAGTTAACCCTTGCAGGGACATTGCTTGGGGGGGTTATCAGGAAGCAGAGGAGTGCACGCGGGTCACATATGACTAGTTCCCTGATGTGGGGACAGCGCTACGGCTGGCAATTTATTAATTCCCTGATGTGGGGACTGCCGAGGGGGGAATCATGATAGCGCTGCGGCTGACATGTTACTAATTCCCCCGCCATGGGGATCGTGCGCCCAAGGGGGAATCATGGTAGCCGATTCACCCCGTGGGCACACGGTCCACATGGCGGGGAAGGGGTTACATGTCAGCCGCAGCACTGGTACAGGGTATTCAAGCTGGGCGCAGGGCAGGCTGACAGCGGGAGGAGACATCCATCCTCCCTTAACAATTCAATGAATATTCATTACAGGGGTGTGGAAAAGGGGCGAAACCATTGCAGAAGAAGAAAAACAGCAACGCCTGCAGCACTGACGTCTTGTCCACAACAGTGAACAAACATAGCCGCAGGTGTGGACAATAGTCAAAAGCAACCAGAAAAACTACTGAACTTTCTTCACAGAAAAGAGGTCAGTAAAAAACATATATGCTGTGGACAGATGTATAACATGTGATTTACAAAAGTGCTAAACTCACTACAAGCACGCTAGATAACCATAAAACTTTGGTATCGGAGTATCCCTTTAAACAATTTTAACTTATGTTTAATTTCAGGATCCCAGACAGCTTTTGTATTCAGCACCTGATAGTATCTAACTCCTAGAAAACAAGACTGCAAGACAAAAATAAAATGCTGCCTTTTTTACGCATTTTTTTTAAGTGAAACAGCCACAACAAATGGGTAATGCTTCCTTCAGACTAAAATGTTGTCTTTTTTGGCCTAAAAAGAAAAAGTGTGTGTTAGTATATGAGTTTTTAAGTGTCATTTTCCCTCAGAATTTTTCACATTACAAGTCATGTAAGTCTTTTATTATGTGATTCAAGTATTTCTAGTGAAGAAAGGGGGGGGGGGGGAATGCTAAAAAAGTGCACGTACATATATGTGTTTTTTTTCTGGCTTCTTTCCCCATTTATAGTGGTCTTCAGTAAATAAATGACAGGACTACAGTTTGCTGCTATTTCAGAAAGTTGCCACGGAGCCAAAGGACATCACAAGCAAAAAGCCAAGCTGCCACCGTGTTTTTGCACAGAAAAAACTGCATGAATCGAATATGTTTTTTGCCCTGTGTTTTTACTGAGCACCAGCGAGTCTAGCCTTAAGGAGGCATTAAAGGGATACTATGCCGGAAAACATATTATCACAGGGCTCCCGCCGCTGCGGTCTCCGGGCCGGCATCAGCGGCGAGAGCCAAAACACGGAAGCTTTGAGCTTCCATGTCCATGATGTCACACCACGCCTCCTCTATTCATGTCAAGAGGGGGTAGTACATAGCCGTCACAACTCCTCCCATAGACATGAATGAGGGGGGCTTGGCGGCTGTGGTCGCCAATGGAGGGGGCTTGGTGGCTGTGGTCACCAGTCATCCGGCACAGAGCGGAGTTTGCTCCATGCACCGGATGACTTGATTGCCACAGCGGGGATCGCGGAATAGGGGATAAGATGTTTTCCGGCGGAGTACCACTTTAAGGCTGGTTTAATACAAGCATAATATAGTATCATTTTTGTGTCCCTTTTATGGCTGAACGTCCTGGCCTGATCATGCTAATGATACAATCATATAATGATCTATAATACTTTCAGTTCGGGTCATTACATCCATGGTGGGGCCAAGAGTTGGGACCATAATATGAAAGCAAAAATACAGCAGTAATATGCTCATCTTAAACCAGCCAAAGTCATACAAATAACAATCAATCATTACTTTAAAATAGAAACAATATTCCTGGAATCTGTCATGATAGTTGTAGTTGAAAGAAAATCTATATATATATAAAACTCAATGTGTGTGTGTGTGTATGTTCTAGCATCACGTCCAAACGGCTAAAGATATTACCATGAAACTTGGCACACATGTTACTTATATGTAAACGAAAAACATAGGATAGGTAATTTAACCCTTAGTCACCTCCATTTGCCAGGGTTGGGGTTTTTGTTTAAAGTCCCATACAAGTCTATACGTAATATATGTTACTGCATTACTTCCAAAAGGCTGGAGGTATTTCAATAATACTTGGTCACATGTTACTTATATGTCCACTTAAAATATAGGAGAGTTAATTTAACCCTTAACTACCCCCATGCAAAGACCCATGCAAATCAATGTGAAATGTATGTTCCCACATAACTTCTGTATGGCTGGAGATAGTTCAATAATACCTGGTGCTCATATTACTTATATGTCAAATAAAAAGATATGATAGGTAAATTAACCATTACCTACACTCTTATATAAAAGATGGGTTTTTTGTTTCAAGTCCCATGCAAGTATATGGGACTTCCAGTACCTTAGTCCACTCTGCTCTGCATCTCCTGGTGAATGTGTCAATCCGGCTGCAAGCCCCACCCCATCTCACGAAGACATGCCCACATTTTAAGCCCCACCCCTTTTATTATCTACCTTTTTTGTGCATCTGTCTGGCTTGTAAATCACACCCAGTCCCACAAAGCCACGTCTCCCACAAATCAGTCCCACCTGAGGACAGGATATGTGGATGGGACATAAGGACGGGATATGAGGTCGGGATATGAGGACAGGATATGAGGATGGGATATAAGGGCGGTATATGAGGTCGGGATATGAAATTGAGATAGGAAGAGGACGGAAAATGAGGTCGGGATATGAGGATGGGTAATGAGGACGGGTAATGAGGATGGGATATGAGGACAAGATATGAGGTTGAGATAGGAGAACGGATATGAGGTCAGGATATGAGGACGGGATATGAGGTCAGGATAGGAGGTTTAGATATGAGGTCTGGATATGAGGACGGGATATGAGGTCGAGATAGGAGGATGGGATAGGAGGTCGGGATATGAGAACGGGATATGAGGTCAAGATAGGAGGTCGGGATATAAGGATGGGATAGGAGGACGGGATAGGAGGTCGAAATATGAGGACGGGATAGGAGGTCAGGATATGAGGACGGGATATGGGGTCGGTATATGAGGACGGGATATGGGGTTGGGATATGACAACAATATAGGAGGACGGGATATGAAGTCAAAAGCTTCCTCCCCAAAAAGGATTAGGAAAGTTAGGAAAACAGGCAATGCCGAGTACGCAGCTGGTATCACATATAATCCAACTGTCCATAACATATGGATGTTGGAGAATCCAAAAACAATAATGATTTTGTACACAAACTCTACACAAACTACCACAGTATAAATATTCCCAAAAAAATAGACAAAAGAGCACACTTACAAACCATATAAATAGTATTTATTTGTGAGAAACATCTAAACAGACAATTCAAATGTATAACATAAAAAGAAACATTCTATATGGTAGATTGCAGAACTATTACAAGTTAACAGATAAAAAAAAGAACACATTGACAAGACACTAAATTATACACATAGCTAAAACAAAAAAAATCTAAATTGTAAAAATATTTAAATAAATCGTCTAATATGCATATTAAAAACTTGTCCAAAATACAAATAAATGACTTATAGCAGAAACTTGAAAATATTATTTAAAACAAGTTTGCGTAGTTTCTCTAAATACTGTGTGGTATGCTGCTCATGTATCCTGGGAGATCATAAATCACAGAACATATTTATATGTTTTTGTCTTTTTCTTTTTAAACTTTGTAATCATTATGTGAAAAATTGCAGATAGTGGCCCTGATCTACTATGAGTGTTCAGCTTTTATTAGTGTGGAATGTTGTTTTAGAGTTGCATGATTCCACTCTATTTACTATTGGAATTCACAGATTTACAGATTTGTTTAAGAAATGTATTCATTATTCACAGGATTTACTGTGAAGTCAATAGTAAATAGATTGATTTGTGAGAAAATGCCCCTTTTCTATCCAACCATGCCCCTTTTTCCGGGTTTGTATGGCTCTTTTTGGCACAATGCGTCACTAATTTTGGCACAGACACATTTGTGGCACAATGTACTAAACATTGGCACACTGCACCACAGTATGGCTATAAAGTATTCTATCTTTTCAGAACCCATGTTACATTGGGGTCATACTAAATAATAACCATGAAGCAAAATACTTTGATTACTTGAATTGCATTACACAAAAGAAAGTTAAAGGGGAACTGTGGTCAGTCCAAACAAGTTGAGATTTTTTTCATTTCAAAGTCAGATGGGCAAGAACATTATTGTAAAATAGGGTGTGAATCTGACTATTTCGTTAAAAGTACCAAATGGTCAATCACTACTATATCTCAAGAATGGAGGCAGTATGGCAGGAAAGTATAAACACAACTGATTTATTTTTTATTTATTTTTTGACTGACCACAGGCCCACTTTAAAGAGTACCTGTCACCAAACAAAACTTTTAATAAATTGTATGTTGTGTAATTACAGTGGTCCCTCAAGTTACAATATTATTTGGTTCCAGGACAACCATTGTATTTTGAAACCATTGTATATTGAGACCATAACTCTATGGAAACCTGGTAATTGGTTCTGAAGGCACCAAAATGTCATCCAAAAATAGGAAAAAGTGAGGATTAAAGAAAAATAAGTAGATAACTAATATAGATAAAGCAAATCCTTACATATAAAAGTAAGAAAGATCTGCTGGAAGCTGTATCACTGTCTATGTAGAGGACAGGAACTTCTTTAGGGTCCTGTACAGTACACACAGTGTCCTAAAAAAGTAACATGGAGCCGCCCCCACCTGGTGTCCAAAGTAGCAGCTAACTGTGGCACAGGTAAAGAGTAGTAAAGAACATGTAATACCTCCCTGTATTGTATGGGGCGCTACCAGACAGGAATTCAGTGCATACGCTTCAGTAATACAGGGGTTTTACCAGTGAATGCCCTTTCTGATTGGTCAGTTCTTTCAGCCATTGACACATTTCACAGATCTGGACTGTCCATGGCATTGTATGTCGAGTCTGGTTTCAAGTTACAATTGTCCATAAAAGACCATTGTATGTTGAAACTATTGTATGTTGAGGCCATTGTAAGTTGAGGGATCACTGTATAAGATACTTTGCTATTTACTTGCTGTTAAAATTCTCAACCTTTATATGTTATTGATGTAATTAAAAAAATGCCTGTTGTGTTCCTTGCCGCAAGTCAAACAGTTCGTTTTGTGTCCTCCCGGCCTGGCAGGAGACCAAACTCAGGAAATGCATGCAGGGCATGGGGAGGCACAGCTCTCACAGGCTTCAGTGACATCGGGCCTGCTGGAGATCGCCCACTTTCTCCTGCTGGAAACTCACACAATGTGATGGAAAGGTATGATACAGAGCTTTTAAAAGTTCAGAAAAAGGAGGTGTTAGGAGTAGTTAGGGAAAAAGTTCAGAAAATATGGTTTGATGACAGGTACTTTTTAAAGGGATACTCTGCTACCCAGCATCTGGAACATTGAGTTCCGAATGCTGTGTGCGGGCTTCCATGTTCACGCCCGCCCCCTCGTGATGTCACGCCCCGTCATGTGACGGCCGTCTTGCCCCCTTGCCATAGACGTCTTGCCACCTTGCCAAGACTACACACAGCATTTGGAATTCAATGTTTCGGGTGCAGTGGAGCGGAGTAACCTTTTAAAGGAGTACTGTAGTGCTGACTATTCCCCCGCCGTTGTGCCCAGGCTGAAAAAATGAAATTAAACTTTCACTCACCTAGCTGTGTTCCCCTGAAGCGCCGCTAAAGCTGATCGGTCCTCCAGTCCCGTCTTCTTCCTTCTTCCGTGTACACGGATCGTCACACGGCTCTCAGCCTATCACCAGCTATGTCCTGCCTCAGACAGTGATAGGCCGAGTGCAGTGTGACGATACGTGCACATGAAGAAGGCAGAAGATGGGACCGGAGGACCGAACAGCTATAGCAGTGCACAGGGAGAGTGCAGGAAGTTGAGTGAGAGCTTATTTACATTTTTTTTTCAGCCCGGGCACAACGGAGGAGGAATAGTCGGCACTAGAGTACTCCTTTAAGGGAACATTCACATACAAGATCTGAACTTGACTATCTAAAAATAGGGGTCTCTTAGTTATTTTGTCTAACTCTTGTTGATGTATTACTAATTACAAATGTAGGAAATTCACACATATATCAGCCAAGCAATGAATTGTCCCTCTATATTCTCTATACAGGTTACATAGCCTCTTGTTCCTTAGTAGAAGTTATTCTTCCACTGGGATAAGTCACTGTCAAAACAACATAACACCTATACATTTTATAATTTGGAACTATAAACTCAATCCAGCTCCAGTAATTTACTGAAACTAGCCCACTAGAAGCAGAGTACCAGACATGTGAGGTTATTTGTTCAGTTACCAATATTATGTATCTCCTGCAATGAATAAAGATTTGAGATAAGGTTCTTCCCCAGGGTTTGAGCAATCGTTTTCATGCACGGCTTGAATAACAGAGTGCTCTGTATGTTAATGTTACATCCATGAAAAATGTCAAATAATATCTACAAAAAAGAAAAATATATCCAGAAAAAAGATGGTTTCAAGTTCAATACCTATAAGTGAAAAACACAACAGAGAATTCATAGTTATAATCTCAGTAATAGAAGCAATATAAAAACCAATTGTATTTGTTATAGTTAAAAAATTATTAACACAAAATTCCACAGTTAAATTCTACCCAATACAAAATAGGATAAGGGATAATAAAAAAAAACATTTTTTTTTTATCCTTTTACATTTAAGTAAACTACAATATTCTTCTTCTTTTGCTGGTGTATCCTATCAATACACAATAGTACATTGGCCTGAATATACAGTATTGGTAGGGATGAGCAAACTGAACCCGTAGAATCCAAGTTTGGTCAAAAGAGGGTTTTGTGTGTCTTTTGTGCACTGTTTCCTGTTTCTATGCCCCAAAATGCTTGCAAAAAGCCACTGCTTCTTCACTTTCCAGGCACAAAACCTATTGCTACTCCTAAAAAGGGTTAATTTGTGAACCATTTTCAAAAAGCCATTGCCTCTTCCAATACAGCTCTGTGTGCATATAAACACTGGCAGGCATCTGCCTCCAAAAAAAGGATAATATTTGGACATTATTTATTTATTTTTTAAACCAAAAACGAGAGAAAGTATACATGCTGTGGTAAAGTGTATGGGAAAGTGGTGGATGGTGGATGAAGTGTACAATTCACCTGGTTTCCTCAGCCAGACATGATAAAGAAAATCCAGAAGTTTATATGCTGTTTTTGCAGAGCATAGTCTGCTAGGGCTCTTTTGTTTTAGTTACATGAGCTGGATTTCCTGGACTGGAGGACAGGTTGAAAGTAGGTTCAGTCCACACCCCTAGTCCACTACGGGTTTCCCTAATCCAAGGTGTTTTCAGGTGAGGCTACCTGTGCTGATTGCTAGGGAGGAAGCCCTATAGAAGAGGCTGTTCGGGTTTGAGAGCTGGAGAGACTGAGATGAGAAGCAGCCACAGCCAGAACTGCAGCTCCAACCTACCAGGTCTGAACCTTCCTCAATGGACATTTTGTGAGTTTGCACGGGGCAAGACATTAGGCCCACAGTAGGATAGTGATCAGGTTTCCAGATATTTAGTTAGAGCTGGACAGGCTCAGGTTTTGTTTGCACTGTGCTTTGTGCCTAAAATCATTTAGATAAACATCCTCCTGGACATTTGAAACCTGCTGCCTGTGTGAATACGGTGAATTGCTGACCCCACCGTGTGAGCTTTTCTCTACAATGCACTCACTGCAGGGCAAACATCAACCCGCCCGGGAGTCCTGGATCACGGGACAAGGCAGCGACGGGGAGGATCGCTCATTAATTTTTAAAAAGCATTAAAAAAATCAGCTTGTGCAGTGTGTTTTTATTCAATCTGTTAGTTACCTCCGGCTGCCGTCTGTTCATCCATAGCCATACATGTTGCCTTAACTTCGAAATTAGCACTGCCTTAAAAACAGCTCAGAAGGATGTACACTTCTCAAAAAATAAAATAAAGGGAACACTTAAACAACACAATGTAACTGCAAGTCAATCACACTTCTGTGAAATCACACTGTCCACTCAGGAAGCAACACTGATTGTTCGATTTGCACAACAGCATGTGAAATTGATTGTCAGACAACAGGTAGAAATTATAGGCAATTAGCAAGACGAAATTATAGGCAATTAGCAAGGCACCCAATAAAGCAGTGGTGCTGCAGGTGGTGGCCACAGACAACTTCTCAGTTGCTATGCTTCCTGGCTGATGTTTTGGTCATTTTTTAATGCTGGCAGTGCTTTCACTCTAGTGGTAGCATGAGACGGAGTCTACAACCCACACAAGTGGCTCAGGTCATGCAGCTCATCCAGAATGGCACATCAATGCAAGCTGTGGAAAAAAGATTTGCTGTGTCTGTCAGCGTAGTGTCCAGAGCATGGAGGCGCTACCAGGAGACAGGCCAGTTCATCAGGAACTGTAGAGGAGGCCATAGGAGGGCAACAACCCAGCAGCAGGACCACTACCTCTGTCTTTGTACAAGGAGGAACACTGCCAGAACCCTGCAAAATGACCTCCAGCAGTCCACAAATGTGCATGTGTCCATTCAAACTGTCAGAAACAGACTCCATGAGGGTGGTATGAGGGGTTGTGCTTACAGCCCAACATCGTGAAGGACATTTGGCGTTTGCCAGAGAACACCAAGATTGGCAAATTCGCCACTGGTGCCCTGTGCTCTTCACAGATGAAAGCAGGTTCACACTGTGCACATGTGACAGACGTGACAGAGTCTGGAGATGCCGTGGAGAACGTTCTGCTGCCTGCAACATCCTCCAGCATGACCGGTTTGGGAATGGATCAGTAATGGTGTGGGTGGCATTTCTTTGGGGGGGCCGCACAGCCCTCCATGTGCTTCCCAGAGGTAGCCTGACTGCCATTAGGTACCAAGATGAGATCCTCAGACCCCTTGTGAGACCATATGCTGGTGCAGTTGGGTGCCCTGGGTTCCTCCTAATGCAACACAATGCTAGACCTCATGTGGCTGGAGTGTGCCATTCCTGCAAGAGGAAGGCATTGATACTATGGACTGGACCGCCCATTCCCCAGACCTGAATTCCATTGAGCACATCTGGGACATCATGTCTCGGTCCATCCACCAACACCACGTTGCACCACAGACTGTTCAGGAGTTGGCGGATGCTTTAGTCCAGGTCTGGGAGGGCATCCCTCAGGAGACCATCCACCACCTCATCAGGAGCAGGTGTTGTAGGGAGGTCATATGGGCACATGGAGGCCACACACACTACTGAGCCTCATTTTGACTTGTTTTAAGGACATTATATCAAAGTTGGACCAGCCTGTAGTGTGGTTTTCCACTTTGATTTTGAGTGTGACTCCATATCCAGACCTCCATGGATTGATAAATTTGATTTCTATTGATAATTTTTGTGTGATTTTATTTTCAGCACATTCAACTATGTAAAGACGAAAGTATTTCATACGATTAGTTCATTCATTCAGATCTAGGATGTGTTATCTTAGTGTTCCCTTTATTTTTTTGAGCAGTGTATATACATTCCTAGGCAGGGCTGGTGCAAGGATTTTTGCCACCCTAGGCAAAAACGAATTTTGCCACCCTCTTGACTCTGCCCATTTGCCAAAATTGACATGCCCCATGCTGGCTGAGCGAGTGGTTTGGATGCTGGTTGTCTAACTTTCTTGAGGTAGGCAGACCGGTGCCCCCTCAAGAAGGCACTCTAGGTGGCTAACTATTTCAGCTGTGTTTCTAGGTAACCTAACAGTGTTATATAGGGCTTTTGATGCAGCTTTATACAGACATTTTTGAGCTACTGGTGAAGTACAGGTTTATACAGAACTAGTGACAAGTCATATACAATATGTACAAATGTTACTCAGTGTTTGTTATAGGTGCATGTAGTATAATATGAAAACATAGGAATCATATTCTTTGCTCTGTCCAATGACATTAAACATGTGCTAGACTTCCTATCAGTAAACTTCAACTCTTAGCATGCTTTGCCAGTTTTCAGCTAAATGTTGTTTCCCAAAAGCTTAAGAACACGTTGGAGACCACTGGTTTAGACTTTTTTTTTTAGCTAGACACCAATGTTAATATACCCACTTACAAATAAATGTTTACACGTTTTTTACTGAAATGCTGCTCGTATAATCCTGTCACTAAGCGGTTGAGTAGGTCTAAAGTTATCGGCCAGTATTCCATCACTTTCGTCCTCAAGGTCTGCTCCTTTAATGTGCATCCTCAGTCGCCTGAATTCTTCCATCTGCAAGGAAAATACACCACATTTTAAATATAACTATAGAAATGATTGCTAAACAGTGTAACAGTTTCCCAATGGTCCAAAAGAGGGGGTTAATTCTGAAGGCTTAACATCAGGTTTTAAGACTAAATGCATGTTTTCTTTATGTTTCAATTATATACAAACCTTAGACCATTATACATAGGCCATATCAGCAAAGATGAATAGCAGTTTTTTTGCACATGAACCACCACCAAGAAAGTAATATGCCCCCTGTGATTGGTATGATATAAAATGTATACTACGTTTCATAGATCGTTCAATCTAACCTTGATTACCATATTCTATAAAATTAAGTCAAGACTGATACAGCAAGCACCACTATTAGGTGCTCTAGATTAAAAGATGGTCTTTTTAGGCAATTTTCTATAGCTAATAGAATGTGGATGAGTGAACTGATTCAAACAAATCAGATTTGTGTTATATTTAGAAAATCAGTTTCATCCAAACCATATTTTGTTTGGGCGAATCAGTACAGTAACAGGGACTTCTGTCTTTGATGAGATTCCCTGCTCCTGTACTTACTGAGCCGAGTTTGTCACCGAGCCAAGTGAATCTTAAGAGTATAGTGAGGCATACAGTGTATATGCTGTGTCCCGCTGCCCGTGTTCAAGTTACTATATCTGTGAAGTCATCATGGAGCGAGAAAACCCTCTGCTACCTGTTTAACTCTGTGTATGGGGTACTATAAGTTGACCTGCAGAACTAGATAACTAGTCCAGCCCCTCTCTCCAGAGGGATGTACCCAAAAACAGTTTAGTCTGAGCCTGTTTTTTGTCAAATCCACACCTCTCCTCACTCTGTTCATGCTGGGTAGACATCCACCTAGTTTAGATTTATTATCCTAGGCTCAGTAAAGTTCAGGCCAGAGAGAGAATGAACCCCTAGTTAATTGTACCTCTTTAATGTCCTATATCCTATTTACGTCAAAGCCTGCTATAAGCAAGTTATAAGTCATGTTGCACCAACATCACACCTGACAGATCTGGGCCATTTGTGCAGTCATCACCGCACTGTATGGAATTAGGAGTATTTCATCTCTAGTCCATGCTCTGAAGGCATTGTGCTCAAGATATCAACTCCAATAAGGATTATTGCTTAGCCAGAGGAGGAGAAAGCTGAACAAGAACCCCTCCATGTACACTAGTCAGAATTAGTGCTGTGTGGCTCAACAAGTAATAGAAATTTTTCAGTGTAGCCTCATAGGGTATCATGCTGAAAACCTGTGAGTATAAATTCATGTTTTCCGCACCACAGTAAGCCAACCTGTGTAAGCCTACTACAAAAGAGATCACCTTATTGGAATTCTAAACCAGATAACTCCTTTAAATTTCACTCCTTTAAATTTAGCTACTTATATGTGATTGAGTTCTTCCATTGAATTTATCATCACAGAAAGGCTACAATACATCCTATAACATTAAGACCATAAAAATCAAAGTGCCAATTGTCCTTCTGCACCATCCAAGTGACCATAATGATACCTGGCTGTTATTTGTAGTAGTAAAGACTCAGTTCTCTTGCTACAGGTTATTTTCTTCTCCATTTTTAGATAAATTCTTTGAAGATTTCAGTAAAGTGTTATCTCTGCAGCTTTGTCAGGTTTGACATTTTAGCATCAAACATGGTAACATTTCCCTGTGATCTAAGGGAATAAATAATGTCTACAGACAGTTTGCTCCAGGTCCAATTTATAATGGAAAAACAACTTCCCCAATTACAGTATGCATCCGACATTTATCACATCACACACAAATTCATACTCTTGTGCAGCTTTGGGCCACTCTAGAAGTGTCATACATCTCGCTAACTGTGATAGAAGTATTTATTTCTTCATTATAGAATCCTTGGCTGTCATCCTTTACAAACATAATATTTTTTAATAATTGTGAATGTGACGGCAGCTGATATTTGGTATCCAGGGCAGACAGTATACAGTGTGGTCCTATTGAATACTTGGCTTATAAACCTAAGCCTCACTTCATTCCCATTCCTTGAATTATAAAAATGTACTTTCCAGATAGTTAGACAGTGCTAGTATAATGCATTTACCCTTCCTTTTTGTACATGACAGGAACATCTAATGCACATAGTTGCTTATCAAAATATTAACCATGATGTATAATACTGTATATACAGACTTAGCATTAAAATAAAATAAAAAATCCAGAATGTTAGATACATCCAGTGCAAATATATACTGTTATGTAAAAAAAAAAAAAAATGCAGTAACTGGATATTTACCCTCAAACACCATTTGCACGTTTTTATTCTTAATTCTTCCCCAACGTTTGACACCAACAGCAAATAAGTTGTAAGACACTGGGGAAGGGGAGAACTCTGTCTCCAAGCTGCCCCAGCATCCTCATGTGATGCCATAATTGTGGGGTGACAAGCAGTTTACATGACAACTGGGGGCCTAATAAAATCTCCCAGGTCTGGCAAGTTAGAACACCCCCCTTTACACCCTGCTGCAAGTCAATAATCTACTGTTCCAAAATCAACTAACAAATTATAAATACCGTACATAAAACACATTCCTAAAACGTGACCAAATGTTTGTTGATGCAGATTACATTTCTAAATTGTTCAGGTATACAAAGATGCAGGTAAAGTTCCTTATCCACTCCCATGCTGCAACATCTCAGCTCAAAACTCAAACTGTGTTCTCTAATTCTGCACACGAGGGTGATTCTCTGTGATCCCGATTTTTTCTTTGGTATTGCGTCCAAATTGTGTCACATGTTTTGTGCACCATATGATGGGACTAAAAAAATCCCAAAAACCTGACTCCATTTTCCCAAAAAAAAACAGGGTGTGGTCACTAAAAAAGGGGTGTGTTCATGAGTCCCCAGCAGTTTTGAAAAATTCCAACAAATTTACTAATGTTTCCACATAAAATGTGGTGAGTGTGGAAAACCCAACAACTCGGAGTAGTTGTAAAAACAACAAAACCTTGGGAAAAGCGCCAAATTAGTAGATACCATGGAAAAATTCCTGTCCCTAAGTGTACCAAAGTATGTGAAACCCTCTCCTTATTATTTTGTTCAGGTGTCTCAGCTGTACCCATAAAACCAAGCACACAGCCATGCAGTCTCAATAAACAAACTTGGCAGTAGTATGGTTCAGTGACTAGTAAACGTTGCACTGACAAAGTATGCCACCTTTGGTTCAATTCACAGTACAAGAGAATGTATGGTTGCAGGTGTCAGTAGTATAAAGTATGCTGAACTCTGGAGCAGTGGCGGTATGTTCTATTTAACCTCTTAAGGACGCAGGGCGTACCTGTACACCCTGCGAACGGTCCCGGTAAATAAAATGGGGTCACACCGTGACCCCCCCCCCCCCCGATCATATCGGGTTGTTCCCGGCGGCTAATGATAGCCAGAACCCTGGGCTAATAGCGTGCGGCACCTATCGTTGTGCTGCGTGCTATTAATCCTTTAAAATATGAGCCCTCATACTGGCATGTATGTGGAAAAATAAAAAAGTTATAGGGGTCAGAAGATGAGAATTTTTTCCGTATACATTTTCCTGCATGTAGTTATGATTTTTTTCAGAAGTATGACAAAATCAAACCTATATAAGTAGGGTGTCATTTTAACAGTATGGACCTACAGAAAAAAGATAAGGTGTTATTTTTACCGAAAAATACACTCCCATGGTTTTCACAAGTGTGGAAGAACTCAAAAAGCCTGCACAGAGTCCTGTCCTCAACCTCACTGAATATCTTTGGGATAAATTAAAATGACGAATACAAGTCAGACCTACTTGTTCAACATCAATGCTGACTTCACCAATGTGCTTTTGGCTGCCTAGACAATAGTTCCCACAGACACACTCTAAAAATCTAGGAGTCATTCAAAAAGTGAAAGCTGTTTTAAGCAGAACTCTATATTAACATCCATTGTTTTGGAACGGGATGTTCAACAAACTATTAAAAGTGTAATGGTCAGGTCATTTGTCCATATACTCCTGGACTTAAAGGGGTTCTCCACTGCCCTGCCTGCTGGAAATCCGCTCGCAGCATCTGGAAGTATATTACTCTGAACGCTTCCGTGTTCGAGGCCGCCCCCTCGTGACGTCACCCCCGCCGCCTCGTGACGTCACGCCCGCCCCCTCAACGAAAGTCTATGGGAAGGGGGTGTGACAGCGGTGTGATAGACTTTCGTTGAGGTGGCGGGCATGACGTCACGAGGGGGCGGGCGTGACATCTCGAGGGGGCGGCCTCGAACATGGAAGCCCGCACACAGCGTTCGGAGTAATAAACTTCCAGACGCTGCGAGCGGAGCTCCGGAAGGCAGGGCAGTGGAGAACCCCTTTAAATACATTCACACATGGAGAGTTGATGCTGAGCATCTGCGGCTGTTTAACTATTTATTTGTGTTGATTTCAGAGCATGAAAAAATCTGCTGCAACAAATACTGTACATGAGAATGTACCCCTATACAGTGGTCCCTCAAGTTACAATATTAATCATTTCCAGGATGACCATTGTATGTTGAGACTATAACTTTATGGAAACTTGGTAAATGGTTGGGAAGCTCCCAAAATGTCATCCAAAAATAGGAAAAAGTGAGGATTAAAGAAAAATAAGTAGATAACTAATACAGATAAATCAAGTCCTTACATTTAAAAGTAAGAAAGAGCTGCTCGGAGCTGTAAATCACTGTCTATGTAGAGGACAGGAGCTTTATCAGGGTACACGCATTGTCCTAAAAAAGTAAAATGAAGCTGCCCTCACCTGGAGCAGCTATCCCTGGCACTGGTAAAGAGCAGTACAGAACATGTAGTACCACCCAATACTGTAGGGGGCGCTACCAGACAGCCAGTCAGTGCATGCACTTTAGGAATGCAGGTGTTTTACAAGTAAAATGCCCATTCTGATTGGTCAGTTCTTCCAGCCTTTGACACGTTTCACAGCGCATGGTCCCATTACCTGCTGCTGCCGGCGGTCCTTGGACTCGCATCGCGGGAGGAGCCTGCATGCAAGCCCCAATTTGTCACTCACCTGGTGGTTCTCCTGCCTCAGCCTCTGCCTCTCTGCCCTGGCACGCGTGTCCCCGTCCCCTAGGGTGCATGCGCACTGGAGCTTTAAGATTTAAAGGGCCAGTGTGCTTATTAGTGTAATTAACCTGTGGCTCATTGATAAATTCCTCCACCCTCCTCACTTCCCTGACTGATCTTTGTTGCCTTGTGCATGAGAGAAAGCATTCCTGAGAATTGCCTTACTGTGTATTTGATCCTTTGCTCTGTGACTTGACCTTGCTCCTCTGCCACCTGCCTAATGACCTCCTGCTACGTCCTGTCTACGCTACTTTGCCGCCTGCCTTGACCTTCTGCTATCCTGACTACGAGCTGCCTTATCCCTCCTGTGCCTCGCATCTCCTCAGCCGCCTGTGTGGTCGAGCTGTGCCAGGAGTAGCGACCTGGGTGTTGCCTGCCACAGCAAGTCCATCCAGTTTTGCGGCGGGATCTGGTGAAAATCAGCGGCACCTTAGACTCCGCTCCCTGGTATGGTCTGAGTCATCTGCCACACAGGTCCAGCGGATTCACATCCACCGGAGTTCCTGTCTTCTGAAATGTGAGTGCTACAGTAGCATTGTATGTTGAGTCTGGTTTTAAAGTTACAATGGTCCAGAAAAGACCATTGTATGTTGAAATTATTGTATGTTGAGGGATCACTGTATTGTAGAAAGAGAATATTTACAGCACTCTTGTCAGGATCCAGGCTGGTAAGCAGGGAGGACACGGGTGGTGGATCCTCTGTGTCAGTGAGGTGATGACGTGGGCTGTACCAGGGGAACGGAATCTAAGGGGTTACTGGTTTTCACCAGAGCCCGCCGCAAAGTGGGATGGACATGCAGCGGCAGGTAACCCCCAGGTCGTTCCACCCGATAGTGACTCAACCTCACTGACCGCTAAGACAGGCGCGGTACAGAAGGACAAGGCAAGAGCAAGGTCGGACGTAGCAGTAGGTCTGGGCAGGCAGCAACGGTTTGTAGTCAGGGGCAACGGCAAGGGTCTGGGTACACAGGCAATGGAACACACAGAAGCGCTTTCACAGGGCACTAGGCAACAAGATCCGGCAAGAACAGGAAGGGGAAGTGGGTTTATATAGTGTAGGGAGTGCTTGGGACTAATTGGGCCAGGCACCAATTAATGGTGCATTGGCCCTTTAAATCTGAGAGACCCGGCGCGCGCGCACCCTGGAGAGCGGGGCAGCGCACGCCGGGACTGAGCAGAAGGACGGGGCCGTTGAGTGATATGGGATGTGATCCGCGGGCGGGCACGTCCCGCCACAGGGATCGCATCCCCGCCGAGGGACACAGAGCAGTGCTCCCGGTCAGCGAGTCTGACCGGGGCGCTGCAGGCAAGAGAGTAACGCCGCGAGCGCTCCGGAGGGGAAGCGGGGCCCGGAGCGCTCGGTGTTACAACTCTTTTGTATCAATTCTCATTATTAGGAGATTCAGTTAACAAAAACAAAAAAACTGTAGTGTTTATGGCATCAGAGACACCAAAACTGTATGTACCCTACACCAAAACTGTATGTACTTTCTTTACACAGCATCAACTTATTCCACAGGACTTTACATTACAGAGGGAAAATTCACAAACAAACAAGACATAACACAGTAACAAATGAATCAACATTTTAAACTTGAAGCTTACAGTCTAAGAATATTTGTATTTTCTTGATTGAATTGGTGGCAACACAAAAGGTAAAAGTGACCATTTTTAAGGTTGCATGATTTGTTGTGCCATGCATGAGGATTGCCACAAAAATGTAGTTCTTTGTTAATACCCTCCCAAAATAATTATTAATTATTTCTTACAAACACCCAAAATAATGCCAATATAAACTACAACTTATCCAGTCTTCTGTACATGTGGATTACAAAAATGACTCACGGAATGAAGTGACTCAAAAACAAATTGTTATTCTTTTGTAATAAAGTTTTTTTTTTTCCACATAAAAAACATATGAGAAGTTGAAATTACCATAGATCCTCCAAATAAAGTCATTTATACAGCACGCAGAAGATCATAAAAACAAATCCCCAAAACCAATGGTGGAATTGCTGTTATTTTCATTCTCCTTCAATAACATTTATCCAATCATTTAATGTATTATATGTAGTCTAGAAAGGTGCCATTAAAAATACAGTTCTTCATACAAAAAACAAGCCCTCATACAGCTAAATTGATGGAAAAATAATAAAACCCCTGACTTCATAAGACCTAAACTAAACTGTGCTGTAAACTTTGACTTTATGTTAAAATATTTCCTGTCTGTATAGTAACTAAATGTTTGGAGTAACCAGAGGCACAGAATACCATCATATGGGCCTCTAGTAAGACATTTCAACGAATATTTGGGTTCCATCACACAGAAGCTAATAAAGCACACAACTTAAATGGGCACTGTCAAATCCAAACACTTTTTATATGTTGTTACTGATAAAAATGAAAGACATTTTGTAATTGTATTTTTATTTTCTTAAAAAAAATTGCCCCTAAAAGTCCCACCACTAGGGGTCCCCATACCCACTGGGACACTAACCAGTCCAGCAACAGCATTATGCTTGTCCATGACTCATGAACAAGAGATGACTTCTGGACAAGGCTGCATGAGCAGACCCACCAATCACCTCCCACCACCACAAGGGAGGGACACGCCCCCTTACCCAGTGAGGATTTCTAGAGAGGCATTTTTATAATAAATCTAGGTGATAGAGGCATAAAAAATGAGATGAAGATTGATAGGGGATAAGTTTCAGATCGCGGGGGGTCTGACCGCGTGTTGACCACCGCACAAAGTGGCAGCCGACCCAACCCCTCAATAGACCGCTATGGCAGAGCCGGAGATTGCCGAAGGCAGCGCTCAAGCTCTACCATATGAACACAAGAAAGAAAAAGAGGACACACTATTTGATGCACACCCAAATAAATAAATATATCACATAATTTTATTAAATCATTAGACATGAAAAAGGACATAAACAATTAAAAACATCTAAAAAGGCCCACTGGCCAACACACAACAGGCGGGAACCACTCAAGGCCCCACCCAGGACACCTCCGATTGCAGAGATATAATTACACTATACCACTGGCCTAATACATATCACAGCACTAAAAATTCATGGTAACGCTGCATCCCTAACAATATTTTACATACAACCTGATCCCAGGATCTAGTATACAGAGAGAGAGCGCAGGAACAGTGGTACAAGATAAGTGATAATCAGGCAGGTGTCCCCCTAGACCCCACGCGTTTCGTCACCCGTCGGCAACTTCCTCAGGGGTATTGTGTCCTATCATCTAAATAACAGTCCTATATACATGTCCAAATTACGTAGATTAGGATCAGGAGGAGGCACAGAACGGTCCAATCACACACACACACTCTCACATACTTCCATGCTTACTGGGTTCACCCGTACTTCCTGCTTCCATCCAAAACCCTTCGTGCTCCAATGGATTACCGCATCTACGCACTTTCAATACTCCACAAAGTGAAATGAAATTATTCTAAGTTCTTGCGCACGAGCGGCATCGGGCACCTCCCTACTCACCCGTATTAGCTCCGTCGAACGCATGTGCAGACAATACTTCTTCACCTTATCTGTGCTCAGTGCTCATGCAGGCTCAAAAAACAACTATCGGGATTCTCCTACACACCCGCAGTCTGAACGTAAGCCGTACATGTGCCCCATATCAAATACTGGAATTTATACTTATATACAGGCGCATCCGACACACGTCAGACACACAAATACATAATCAAAAATAAAATAAAAAATAAATAATAAATAGTAAATACATAAATACCCTATATTATATACATGGTAGGATTACCAAGACATGATTCAACCAAAACTACTAAAAAATTTATAAACATAATTCAACATAATACACCACTGATATTAAATATAAATTCTCTCATAATTATACCAAAACCAATATATACCGTAAATAATTGAATAAAAAATAAATATATATATATATATATATATCTCATAACCATTTCATAATTTGTGAACAAGTCACAATAATACCACAACTAATACTCATATACATAATTTAAATATCATGTGTCATAATTATATCATAATAAAAAATCATGTGCGCGATTTGATCACCTCCCATAATTATCCTATAACTCAATAAATAAAGAAACATAATTCCCACACCAAATTAATTCTAAATTAATCCAACATAATATATATCTCAAATAACACTTGATCCCACCCATATCCTTAATGCTAGGTCACCAGAACAACAATAATAAATATCTCCATTATTATATTTAATTTTTAAATTAAAATTTTTAAATTTTTTATTTATTCTTCTTATATTAATACTAATTTTAGATTTTATTACGGTTATTATTTTTAATTCTTATGTATCTCTATCACCAAAACTAAATAGTTGCCAGTATTCTTCAAATATCATTGTTATCATGGTGACCCACAACAAATATTGCTAAGATCAGACCTAACAATCAGTTGTATATACACACCACCAGTACTAAATGTAGGATCTTTCAGGCATACCCTCATTCAAACATCTACCACACCTCCATTCCCTACACACCAGACCGCCATGCCTCCTCCTGACCACATAACATATTCAAATATATATATATCTCATTTATTTAACAGAATATTAAAATTGTAAATGAAAAAGCATGAAAATTAGCATATACATTTGATATGCGTATGGAATGGAGGTGTGGTAGATGTTTGAATGAGGGTGTACTGGTGGTGTGTATATACAACTGATTGTTAGGTTCTTAGCAATATTTGTTGTGGGTCACCATGATAACAATGATATTTGAAGAATACTGGCAACTATTTAGTTTTGGTGATAGAGATACATAAGAATGAAAAATAATAACCGTAATAAAATCTAAAATTAGTAATAATATAAGAAGAATAAATAATAAAAAAAATTAAAAATTAAAAATTAAATATCATAATGGAGATATTTATTATTGTTGTTCTGGTGACCTAGCATTATGGATATGGGTGGGATCAGGTGTTATTTGAGATATATATTATGTTGGATTAATTTAGAATTAATTTGGTGTGGGAATTATGTTTCTTTATTTATTGAGTTATAGGATAATTATGGGAGGTGATCAAATCACGCACATGATTTTTGATTATGATATAATTATGACACATGATATTTAAATTATGTATTTGAGTATTAGTTGTGGTATTATTGTGATGATTTGTTCACAAATTATGAAATGGTTATGAGATATATATATTTATATTTATTTTTGATTAATCAATTATTTATATATTGGTTTTGGAATAATTATGAGAGAATTTATATTTAGTATCAGTGGTGTAATATGTTGAATTATGGTTATAAATTTTTTAGTACTTTTGGTTGAATCATGTCTTGGTAATCCTAGCATGTATATAATATAGGGTATTTATGTATTTACGATTTATTATTTATTTATTTATTTTATTTTGATTATGTATTTGTGTGTCTGACGTGTGTCGGATGCGCCTGTATAAGTATAAATTCCAGTATTTGATATGGGGCGCATGTACGGCTTACGTTCAGACTGCGGGTGTGTAGCAAAATCCCAATAGTTGGTTCTTGAGCCTGTGCGAGCACTGAGCACAGATAAGGCGAATAAGTATTGTCTGCGCATGCGTTCGACGGAGCTAATACAGGTGAGTAGGGAGGTGCCCGATGCCGTGCGTGCGCAAGAATTTAGAATAATTTCATTTCACTTTGTGGAGTATTGAAAGTGCACAGGTGCGGGAATCCATTGGAGCTCGCAGGGTTTTGGCTGTAAGCATGGAAGTATGTGAGAGTGTGTGTGTGTGATTGGACCGTTCTGTGCCTCATCCTGATCCTAATCTAGGTAATTTGGACATGTATATAGGACTGTTATTGAGATGATAGGACACAATATCCCTGAGGAAGTTGCCGACGGAACGCGTGGGGTCTAGGGGGACACCTGCCTGATTATCAATTATCACTGTTCCTGCGCTCCCTCTCTGTATACTAGATCCTGGGATCAGGTTGTATGTAAAATATTGTTAGGGATGCAGCGTTACCATGAATTTTTAGTGCTGTGATATGTATTAGGCCAGTGGTATAGTGTAATTATATCTGTGCAATCGGAGGTGTCCTGGGTGGGGCCTTGAGTGGTCCCCGCCTGTTGTGTGTTGGCCAGTGGGCCTTTTTAGATGTTTTTAATTGTTTATGTCCTTTTTCATGTCTAATGATTTAATAAAATTATGTGATATATTTATTTGGGTGTGCATCAAATAGTGCGTCCTCTTTTTCTTTCTTGTGTTCATATGTTGATTATAGATGCACTTGGTTGCACCCCGTGGCATTTAGTGCTGAGCCCACCTGTGTTGGTGTGTTTATAAGCTCTACCATAGACTTGTATTGAGGGGGCGTGTCAGCCGCCGCTTCGTGCGATGGTCGACCCGCACACACGCCCCAGTGGTCAGACCCCGTACGATCTGAAACTTATCCCCTATCCTTAGGATATTGGATACGTTTTTCACCACTGGACTACTCCTTTAAATCACTATGAAGGACATATATCGTTGCTTTGGTAAGCGAATTCTGTAGTAATTTTTTTCTTGCTTTGGTTTTGCTTATGTGTGACATATTTATTATACTATCACAGGGGGCTGATAAATTTGGCTCACATAAGCAAAAAACAATAAATCACTTTAGAATATCATTTCTTTATCACACATAAGCAAAAAAAAAAAACATAACTGACTTCAAATCAGACAGTTGTGGAAAAAATGTGCAATATATATATATATATATATATATATATATATATATATATATATATATATATATATATATATATATATATATACCGTATATACTCGAGTATAAGCCGACCCGAGTATAAGCCGAGACCCCTAATTTCAACCCAAAATCCCAGGAAAAGTTATTGACTCGAGTATAAGCCTAGGGTGGGAAATACCTCATCCCCCCCCTGTCATCATCCAGACCCGTCATTAACATCCTCATCATCCCCTTGTCATCATCCCACACATCCCCCCTTCATCATCCCCTTGTCATCATCCCACACATCCCCTTATCATCCCACACATCCCCCCTTCATCATCCCCTTGTCATCATCCCACACATCCCCCCTTCATCATCCCCTTGTCATCATCCCACACATCCCCTTATCCCACACATCCCCCCTTCATCATCCCCTTGTCATCATCCCACACATCCCCTTATCCCACACATCCCCCCTTCATCATCCCCTTGTCATCATCCCACACATCCCCCCTTCATCATCCCCTTGTCATCATCCCACACATCCCCCCTTCATCATCCCCTTGTCATCATCCCACACATCCCCTTATCATCCCACACATCCCCCCTTCATCATCCCCTTGTAATCATCCCACACCCCCCCCCTTCATCATCCCCACCCCCCTTCATCATCCCCACACCCCCCCCCCCTTCATCATCCTCTTCTCATCATTCGCCCTCAGTGGTCTTCAACCTGCGGACCTCCAGAGGTTTCAAAACTACAACTCCCAGCAAGCCCGGGCAGCAATCGGCTGTCCGGGCTTGCTGGGAGTTGTAGTTTTGAAACCTCCGGAGGTCCGCAGGTTGAAGACCACTGCGGCCTTCAACATGCGGACCTCCAGAGGTTTCAAAACTACAACTCCCAGCAAGCCCGGGCAGCCATCGGCTGTCCGGGCTTGCTGGGAGTTGTAGTTTTGAAACCTCCGGAGGTCCGCAGGTTGAAGACCACTGCGGCCTTCAACATGCGGACCTCCAGAGGTTTCAAAACTACAACTCCCAGCAAGCCCGGGCAGCCATCGGCTGTCCGGGCTTGCTGGGAGTTGTAGTTTTGAAACCTCCGGAGGTCCGCAGGTTGAAGACCACTGCGGCCTTCAACATCATCCAGCCCCCTCTCACCCCCTTTAGTTCTGAGTACTCACCTCCGCTCGGCGCTGGTCCGGTCCTGCAGGGCTGTCCGGTGAGGAGGTGGTCCGGTGAGGAGGTGGTCCGGGCTGCTATCTTCACCGGGGGCGCCTCTTCTCCGCGCTTCCGGCCCGGAATAGAGCCGTTGCCTAGACAACGACGCATCTGCGTCGTTGTTAAGGCAACGTGACTATTCTGAGGCCGGGCCCGAAGCGCTTAGAAGAGGCCTCCCCGGTGAAGATAGCAGCCCGGACCACCTCCTCACCGGACCACCTCCTCACCGGACAGCCCTGCAGGACCGGACCAGCGCCGAGCGGAGGTGAGTACTCAGAACTAAAGGGGGTGAGAGGGGGCTGGATGATGTTGAAGGCCGCAGTGGTCTTCAACCTGCGGACCTCCGGAGGTTTCAAAACTACAACTCCCAGCAAGCCCGGACAGCCGATGGCTGCCCGGGCTTGCTGGGAGTTGTAGTTTTGAAACCTCTGGAGGTCCGCAGGTTGAAGACCACTGCGGGTGGGGGAGTTCACTCGAGTATAAGCCGAGGGGGGTGTTTTCAGCACGAAAAATCGTGCTGAAAAACTCGGCCTATACTCGAGTATATACGGTATATATATATATATATATATATATATATATATATATATATATATATATATATATATATATATATATATATATATATATATATATATAATATATGTGTGTGTGTGTGTGTGTGTGTATGTTTATTACATTTTTATTACCACTTTTTCCCCCTAAACTTACTAATTTTTTTTTTATTTCTTCTCATTTCAGATCCTTGTATCCTGTGGACTACTTCAGATTTGGTGAACTACAATGACCAGCTTTTATTTTTTTGTTTAATATTAGTGTTGCTCGCATATTCGTGAATTCGCAAATATTCGCGAATATAGCACTATATATTCGTAATTACGAATATTCGTTTATTTTTTTTGTTTTTTTTTTCACAGTACACATCACAGTGATCACCCTTCTTTGCTTCCAGCTTGTGTGGTGTAAAGAAGGCTCTAATACTACTGTGTGAGACTGGCGTACGAATTTCCGCATATGCTAATTTTTTTATATGCTAATTTTTGCATATGCTAATTTTCGCATACGCGAATTTTCGCATATGCAAAAATAAAACGAGAATATTACTAATATGCGAATTTAGCGAATGTATGACGAATATTCGTTCATATATTCACGAATATTCGCGAATTAGAATATGGCCTATGCCGCTCAACACTATTTAATATTAATTAAATGTTTGCATTATTCAATAGGAATATGAAACGCTGGCAACTCACCGATTCTTCTCAAATCTTCTTTATTGACGTAAAATACTCACATACAAGTAACTATCGGGGGGGGGGACATACCGGGGGGGGGGGGTGTACAAAAGGCGACAGCAGCAGCCGATGTTTCGCACGAGTTGCGTGCTTCGTCTGGCCGTCAGCTTGGAGTCCTGATGATGTCACCAAAGGTCCTAGAAGATCCAAAGTAAGTGTGTGTGATGTCTATGGGCTCTGAGCAGCCCGGACAGCCTTCAGGCTATATTCTCACCAGTGGCATTGCTGGGATCGGTGTCACCCTGGACGGTAGAAAATGGTGTCACCCCCCTCCTCCACAAACTATGAGCACAATTTCATCCCCCACAGCTGCTGTACTGACCCTCCTGGTCCCTACTCATTACTGCTAAGTAAAGTTTACTCATGTATTTTGTATTACGTGTGGATTTTCGTCCATAATCTGCAAAAAATCAAGTGAAAAAGAAAAAGTGAGTCTGTTTTTTTGCAGATTACAGCGAATAATCTGTGCATAAAATTCGTTGACAAATTTTTCTGTGTGTGAATCCAGCCAGTATGTAATAAGAAATGTATTTTGGGGGGTTTGGGTATTTTTTTTAATTATTAATTTTTTATATTTATTGTAGCAGAACACAAGGTACCCTGACACACATGGCAGTCCTGAGGGCCTTCACAAGGTTCCTTGCTGCCATAGACACCTATCAGCTCTGGTGATCGTGTTGCCAGGAAGCTGATGAATGGTCCACATAAACTCCATTTATGTGAAGGGCTAATCTACCAGGAGCGAAAGACTGATTTCTCGGCTTCTGGAAGATACAGTGGGTGACTGTGCTGCCCTATTCTAACCCTGTCATAAAAACATGGTAGGCTAGAATGTGTACCCTTTATGACCTCCTTAAAAAGGTGTATTGGTGGTCATTAAAAGGGTTGGTCAGCAAAAAAATATGTTTTTTTCAATAAGTTTTTCCAGGCTGTGTGATAACAAAAAAAAACTGTACTTACCTCTATTTCTCCTCAGCAGATGCTGTTATGATGGCACCTGGTTTGTGTCCGGTCTCCACTGAACTTCACTTCCCAATGCTGCAGATGGCATGACACATTCCTGCTCAGCCAATCACTGGCCACAGCATTGTGCAACCTCAGCCAGTTATTGGCGAGCGGCAATGGGACATACTGTCTGCAGCACACAGCATGAGGCTAACACATTTTCATTTGCATTATATGTACATAGAAACTGAGGCATACGGTACACACACACTAGCATCCACATACACCACTTACACACACATTTCTACACAAGTACACCACACTTATGCACTTACATAAAATTATACAATACACCAGTGGTCTCCAAACTGAGGACATCCAGCTGTTGCAAAACTCCCAGCATGCCCTGAGAGCCAATAGCTGTCTGGACATCCTGGGAGTTGTAGTTTTTCAACAGCTAGATAAACTCAATTTGGAGACCACTGTAAAACACTAACCTCTAAATGTTTCATGTAGCCAGTCTCCATAATGATATTTTACTCAGATCTTGGGACAGCTGTGAAAGTGGGGGTGTCTGAAGCCAGGACAAGAGCAGCTCAAATGTTAAGGAGGAAGATGGGACGAATGGCACAGGCAGCTTCCTGGCTTTGATAGCCTTTGACCTCTACTGCCTCTCCTCCTCCTCTTTGTCCAGACATGAAGCTCATACAGGACAGAAGAAGACTGAAGGTGCACAGCTGTAGTGTGTGTATCTAACGCTGCACGCCTCCAGTCTGTTCACTAAACCTGACAAAAGCTGCAGAGTGATTGACCAGGATGGACCCCGCTAACAACACCACTGATTCTCACTACTGTATTTTGCCGTGATTTGCTCAAAATACAGTATTGTGAGTATGGACGTAAATATGTTCAGGGGGCCCTCTTTTGGATGGGCGCCCTGGGCAACTGCCCAGGTTGCCCCCCCCATACACTGGCCCTGCATCTGCCTGCACATCTTTTGCCCGCCCGTGCAGCACCACTACAACTGCCAGCATGTCCTTACACTAAGGACATGCTGGCAGTTGTAGTCCTGCAGCATGCGTGGGAGATGAGCAAACTTGTCACCCGCCTGCACATCTTCTGCCCGCTGGCGCCGCACCACTACAACTCCCAGCATGTCCTTACAATAAGGACATGCTAGCAGTCGTAGTCCCACTCACATCTTTGTATTTGCTATTTTTGCACATATTCCTATGCACGGCATCTATGTACTAGGCTCATATTGTTTGCACATAGGCTGGGGACCCTTATGTTGGGTTGTATACATTTTCCCCACCTTGGGGGGGGGGGGGGGGGGTCAAGGATTACATTTCATTTGTTTAGGACCTCAATATAGATTATGCATTTATATTTCATCATTATTTATTGGGTTGTGCATTCTTTGTAGAAGCCAGCTTTCCCCCGTTGCTTACATTCATGAGTTTTTGGCCGATGTTTGCACCCATTTCCTTTTCATTTTTTGCAGTGCCCATCCTTTTCTCTCTTGTGGGGAGTTGTAGTCCTGCGGCGCGGGCAGGAGATGTGCGGGTGTGTGACAAACTTGTCAACCCCCCTGCCCGCTTGCGCCGCACCACTACAACTCCCAGAATGTCCTTACAATAAGGACATGCTGGGATTTGTAGTCCTGTGAAGCAGGGGCGGGTGACAAGGAAGCCAGGGAAGCAGGCGGCTTGTGCTCCGCTCTGCTCCCTGGCTTCCCAGCAGGGAAAATGTAGGTCTTAACCAATCACAGGTCTGCCCAGGAAATATGAAATTACAGGTCTGTAATTTCATATTCCTGTCCGCCGACTCAACGGCCACCCGCCCGCATCTATCACCTGGCCACTAGCTGTTGTGACTATAACTCCCAGCATTTCCTCACTGTAAGTGCATGCTCATAGTTGTAGTCCTATAATAGCAAGCGGCAGGTGGTATATGCAGCCGGGTGGCCGGGGAGCAAGCTGTGGCTTTTTGCGCAGCTTCACTCCCCGGCCACCTGCCCGCATGTACCACCCGCTAGCTATTACAGGACTACAATTCCCAGCATGCCCTTACAGTGAGGACATGCTAAGAGTTGTAGTCCCAACAGCTTGGGGGCGAGTGGTAGATATGAGCAACTGCAACTTTTTGTGGGACTTTTTTAAAGTGGTGTCAAAAGCAAGTTTGGAAGCTAGGTCTGACCTCGACTTTTTGAGGGGGGGGGGGGGGGGTTGCAACTTTTTTTTTGCTTATGCACTTGATAAATTCCCGACCACTGCAAAGTGAAAACTGAAAATTGCTCAGGTAGGGCTGACTGGTATTTTTTGCTAAACCACAAAAGTCGCACAAAAAGTTGCTTACGCGCACGTGCAACTTTTTGTGCGACTTTTGCAAGCAAAAAAAACCCTCTAAATCCCTTAATAAATCTCCTACTATACCTTTTCTTTTTTTGATGAACCAAGTATACACCTTCCATAATACAGATATAGCTACCGTCAACTAGATTGCAGTCTACTTATTGCAGTCTACTTCTCCTTTTGCAAGGCACACTTCACTATTGGTGTAAAGGAAAGCCAGACTGTTTCTGTACTGTGTGAGCATTTACAGATTGCATTTCCACTTATTTCTCTGGGCCTTCATACATGTAGTCAGTAGACGGGCCTCCAAACACATTCACCCAGGAAATGCATTTTTCTGTATGGAAAGACACTATTTTAAAAATGTCATAAAACACTAAGAAACTGCCAAAAATTACTCTATGTTGTTGATGTTTTTACTTTTTTAAAGCCCTACAAAAAAAACTATCTGAACTGATTCATAAAACAGAATTTAGGTGTGTTTGGGGGCATTTTAGAAGGATTGTTCTACATTCAGGATTTTTTTTTTGTAAAAAATAAAAAAGCATCAAAATCTCTACTCTGTTGTGGCTTCTTGTAGGGTCAATGTTGTTCATATTAGTATGTAAACATGGTGTCTATGTCCCACCCATACTTCTCCCAGGTTTTTGCAGTTATTTTTCCTCCTGTGCACGCACCCAGACCTATTAGAGGGTGTAGAGCCTGGTCCAAAAGCTTTTGGTCCCGGCGTTCACACCTCTCTATGGCTGGCTATACTCCCTCCAGTGTTCCTTGCCTGGAATATTGGATCCTTCCATGTTAATAGCTTTGTAATTGTATCTCTGTCACGATGCCGGCTGGCAGGTAGTGGACCCTCTGTGCCAGAGAGGGATTGGCGTGGACCGTGCTAGTGGACCGGTTCTAAGCCACTACTGGTATTCACCAGAGCCCGCCGCAAAGCGGGATGGTCTTGCTGCGGCGGTAGTGACCAGGTCGTATCCACTAGCAACGGCTCACCTCTCTGGCTGCTGAAGATAGGCGCGGTACAAGGGAGTAGGCAGAAGCAAGGTCGGACGTAGCAGAAGGTCGGGGCAGGCAGCAAGGATCGTAGTCAGGGGCAACGGCAGAAGGTCTGGAAACACTGGCAAGGGACACACAAGGAACGCTTTCACTGGCACTAAGGCAACAAGATCCGGCAAGGGAGTGCAAGGGAAGTGAGGTAATATAGGGAAGTGCACAGGTGATAACCCTAATTGGAACCACTGCGCCAATCAGCGGCGCAGTGGCCCTTTAAATCGCAGAGACCCGGCGCGCGCGCGCCCTAGGGAGCGGGGCCGCGCGCGCCGGGACAGAACAGACGGGGAGCGAGTCAGGTAGGGGAGCCGGGGTGCGCATCGCGAGCGGGCGCTACCCGCATCGCGAATCGCATCCCGGCTGGCAGCAGGATCGCAGCGCCCCGGGTCAGAGGACGTGACCGGAGCGCTGCAGCGGAGGGGGAGAAGCGAGCGCTCCGGGGAGGAGCGGGAACCCGGAGCGCTCGGCGTAACAGTACCCCCCCCCTTGGGTCTCCCCCTCTTCTTGGAGCCTGAGAACCTGAGGAGCAGACTTTTGTCAAGGATGTTGTCCTCAGGTTCCCAGGATCTCTCTTCAGGACCACAACCCTCCCAGTCTACTAAAAAAAAATTTTTCCCTCTGACCTTTTTGGCAGCCAAAATCTCCTTGACCGAGAAGACGTCCGAGGAGCCGGAAACAGGAGTGGGAGGAACAGATTTGGGAGAAAAACGGTTGAGGATGAGTGGTTTGAGAAGAGAGACGTGAAAGGCATTAGGGATACGAAGAGAAGGAGGAAGAAGAAGTTTATAAGAGACAGGATTAATTTGACACAAAATTTTGAAAGGACCAAGATAGCGTGGTCCCAACTTGTAGCTAGGGACACGGAAGCGGACATATTTAGCGGAGAGCCATACCTTGTCTCCAGGGGAAAAAACGGGGGGAGCTCTTCTTTTCTTATCCGCGAATCTCTTCATGCGTGAAGAAGTCTGTAAGAGAGAATTTTGGGTCTCTCTCCATATAATGGAAAGGTCACGAGAAATTTCATCCACAGCGGGCAGACCAGAGGGCAAGGGGGTAGGGAGGGGGGGAAGAGGGTGACGGCCGTACACCACGAAAAATGGGGATTTGGAGGAAGATTCAGAGACCCTGAAGTTATACGAGAATTCGGCCCATGGAAGGAGATCTGCCCAGTCATCCTGGCGGGAGGAAACAAAATGTCGCAAATAATCACCCAGGATCTGGTTAATTCTTTCTACTTGTCCATTGGACTGGGGATGATATGCAGAGGAAAAATTTAATTTAATCTTGAGTTGTTTACAGAGAGCTCTCCAGAATTTAGACACGAATTGGACCCCTCTATCCGAGACAATCTGCGTAGGCAACCCGTGAAGACGAAAAATGTGTACAAAAAATTGTTTAGCCAACTGAGGCGCAGAAGGAAGACCAGGAAGAGGGATGAAATGTGCCATTTTGGAGAATCGATCAACGACCACCCAAATAACGGTGTTGCCACGGGAAGGGGGTAAATCAGTAATAAAATCCATACCAATCAGAGACCAAGGCTGTTCGGGGACAGGCAGAGGATGAAGAAAACCAGCGGGCTTCTGGCGAGGAGTCTTATCCCGGGCACAGATAGTGCAGGCTCGCACAAAGTCCCCAACATCCGTCTCCAGAGTCGGCCACCAATAGAAGCGGGAGATGAGTTGCACAGATTTCTTGATGCCCGCATGACCTGCGAGATGGGAGGAGTGACCCCATTTGAGGATTCCGAGGCGTTGGCGTGGAGAAACAAAGGTCTTTCCTGGAGGAGTCTGCCTGATGGAGGCAGGAGAAGTGGAGATCAGGCAGTCAGGTGGAATGATGTGTTGCGGAGGGAGATCAACTTCTGAGGCATCCGAGGAACGAGAGAGAGCATCGGCCCTAATGTTCTTATCGGCAGGACGAAAGTGAATCTCAAAATTAAATCGGGCAAAGAACAGAGACCACCGGGCCTGGCGAGGATTCAGCCGTTGGGCCGACTGGAGGTAGGAGAGGTTCTTGTGGTCGGTGTAGATAATGACAGGAAATCTTGATCCCTCCAGCAGATGCCTCCATTCCTCAAGTGCTAATTTAATGGCTAGAAGCTCTCGATCCCCGATGGAGTAGTTCCTCTCCGCTGGAGAGAAGGTCCTAGAGAAAAAACCACAAGTGACAGCATGCCCGGAAGAATTTTTTTGTAGAAGAACAGCTCCAGCTCCTACTGAGGAGGCATCAACCTCCAATAGGAAGGGTTTGGAAGGGTCAGGTCTGGAGAGCACGGGAGCCGAAGAAAAGGCAGACTTGAGTCGTATAAAGGAGTCCTCTGCTTGAGGAGGCCAAGACTTGGGATCAGCATTTTTCTTGGTTAAAGCCACGATAGGAGCCACAATGGTAGAAAAATGTGGAATAAATTGCCTGTAATAATTGGCGAACCCCAAAAAGCGTTGGATAGCACGGAGTCCGGAGGGGCGTGGCCAATTTAAGACGGCAGAGAGTTTGTCTGGATCCATCTGTAGTCCCTGGCCAGAGACCAAATATCCTAGAAAAGGAAGAGATTGGCATTCAAACAGACATTTCTCAATTTTGGCATAGAGTTGGTTGTCACGAAGTCTCTGAAGAACCATACGGACATGCTGGCGGTGTTCTTCTAGATTGGCAGAAAAAATTAGGATATCGTCCAGATATACCACAACACAGGAGTATAACAGATCACGAAAAATTTCATTGACAAAGTCTTGGAAGACGGCAGGGGCATTGCACAGTCCAAAGGGCATGACCAGATACTCAAAGTGTCCATCTCTGGTGTTAAATGCCGTTTTCCACTCGTCCCCCTCTCTGATGCGGATGAGGTTATAGGCGCCTCTTAAGTCCAATTTAGTGAAGATGTGGGCACCTTGGAGGCGATCAAAGAGTTCAGAGATGAGGGGTAAGGGGTAGCGGTTCTTAACCGTGATTTTATTAAGACCGCGGTAGTCAATGCAAGGACGTAGGGAGCCATCTTTTTTGGACACAAAGAAAAATCCGGCTCCGGCAGGAGAGGAGGATTTACGGATAAAGCCCTTTTTTAGATTCTCCTGGACGTATTCGGACATGGCAAGAGTTTCTGGGGCAGAGAGAGGATAAATTCTGCCCCGGGGTGGAGTAGTACCCGGGAGGAGGTCGATAGGGCAATCATAAGGCCTGTGAGGAGGTAGAGTCTCAGCTTGTTTTTTGCAGAAAACATCCGCGAAGTCCATATAGGCCTTAGGGAGACCGGTTACTGGAGGAACCACAGAGTTACGGCAAGGGTTATTGGGAACCGGTTTTAGACAGTTCTTGGAACAAGAGGACCCCCAACTCTTGATCTCCCCAGTGGACCAATCCAGGGTTGGGGAATGAAGTTGAAGCCAGGGAAGTCCAAGGAGAATCTCCGAGGTGCAATTGGGGAGGACCAAAAGTTCAATCCTCTCATGATGAGATCCGATGCTCATAAGAAGGGGCTCCGTGCGGAAACGTATGGCACAGTCCAATCTTTCATTATTTACACAATTGATGTAGAGGGGTCTGGCGAGACTGGTCACTGGGATGTTGAACCTGTTGACGAGAGAGGCCAAAATAAAATTTCCTGCAGATCCAGAGTCCAAGAAGGCCACTGTAGAGAAGGAGAAGGCAGAGGCAGACATCCGCACAGGCACAGTAAGACGTGGAGAAGCAGAGTAGACATCAAGGACTGTCTCACCTTTGTGCGGAGTCAGCGTACGTCTTTCCAGGCGGGGAGGACGGATGGGACAATCCCTCAGGAAGTGTTCGGTACTAGCACAGTACAGGCAGAGGTTCTCCATACGGCGTCGTGTCCTCTCTTGAGGTGTCAGGCGAGACCGGTCGACCTGCATAGCCTCCACGGCGGGAGGCACAGGAACAGATTGCAGGGTACCAGAGGAGAGAGGAGCCGAGGAGACGAAACGCCTCGTGCGAACAGAGTCCATATCTTGACGGAGTTCCTGACGCCTTTCAGAAAAACGCATGTCAATGCGAGTGGCTAGGTGAATAAGTTCATGTAAATTAGCAGGAATTTCTCGTGCGGCCAGAACATCTTTAATGTTGCTGGATAGGCCTTTTTTGAAGGTCGCGCAGAGGGCCTCATTATTCCAGGACAATTCTGAAGCAAGTGTACGGAATTGTACGGCATACTCGCCAACGGAAGAATTACCCTGGACCAGGTTCAACAGGGCAGTCTCAGCAGAAGAGGCTCGGGCAGGTTCCTCAAAGACACTTCGGATTTCCGAGAAGAAGGAGTGTACAGAGGCAGTGACGGGGTCATTGCGGTCCCAGAGCGGTGTGGCCCATGACAGGGCTTTTCCGGACAGAAGACTGACTACGAAAGCCACCTTAGACCTTTCAGTGGGAAACAGGTCCGACATCATCTCCAGATGCAGGGAACATTGGGAAAGGAAGCCACGGCAAAACTTAGAGTCCCCATCAAATTTATCCGGCAAGGATAAGCGTATCCCAGGAGCGGCCACTCGCTGCGGAGGAGGTGCAGGAGCTGGCGGAGGAGATGACTGCTGAAGCTGTGGTAGCAACTGTTGTAGCATAACGGTCAGTTGAGACAGCTGTTGGCCTTGTTGCGCAATCTGTTGTGACTGCTGGGCGACCACCGTGGTGAGGTCAGCGACAACTGGCAGAGGAACTTCAGCGGGATCCATGGCCGGATCTACTGTCACGATGCCGGCTGGCAGGTAGTGGACCCTCTGTGCCAGAGAGGGATTGGCGTGGACCGTGCTAGTGGACCGGTTCTAAGCCACTACTGGTATTCACCAGAGCCCGCCGCAAAGCGGGATGGTCTTGCTGCGGCGGTAGTGACCAGGTCGTATCCACTAGCAACGGCTCACCTCTCTGGCTGCTGAAGATAGGCGCGGTACAAGGGAGTAGGCAGAAGCAAGGTCGGACGTAGCAGAAGGTCGGGGCAGGCAGCAAGGATCGTAGTCAGGGGCAACGGCAGAAGGTCTGGAAACACTGGCAAGGGACACACAAGGAACGCTTTCACTGGCACTAAGGCAACAAGATCCGGCAAGGGAGTGCAAGGGAAGTGAGGTAATATAGGGAAGTGCACAGGTGATAACCCTAATTGGAACCACTGCGCCAATCAGCGGCGCAGTGGCCCTTTAAATCGCAGAGACCCGGCGCGCGCGCGCCCTAGGGAGCGGGGCCGCGCGCGCCGGGACAGAACAGACGGGGAGCGAGTCAGGTAGGGGAGCCGGGGTGCGCATCGCGAGCGGGCGCTACCCGCATCGCGAATCGCATCCCGGCTGGCAGCAGGATCGCAGCGCCCCGGGTCAGAGGACGTGACCGGAGCGCTGCAGCGGAGGGGGAGAAGCGAGCGCTCCGGGGAGGAGCGGGAACCCGGAGCGCTCGGCGTAACAATCTCCTTGTTTATTTGCATTCATTAGTGGCTTACTCTCTTACTACTCTTTTGCTTACTCTTTCTGTAATGTGCCACTATCTCTCTAACCGGCCTGTCTAATTCGACATTGCTTATATGTTTTGTTTGTGCTTCGCTGTATTTGTCCTGTTTGCAGTTCAGTTTGTCATTAATCCATTGTGTCCCAACCTACTCATTGACTGTTGTACTATGTTGCTTTATTACTTTGACATTACTACATCCAGCACTATAGTAGAGACCATCACTGTGGTTGGGACCATCCTACTAAGGAGGTGGTACCTCAAAAGGCAGGGAGAGAGGTTTGGGTGAGATGAGGACTACACTTATCCCTGCCCGATATAACAGTCTACTTTTCTTTCTATGTACGCACCACAGCCATGTACATTGTTACACAGATGTACTAATTCAACAAACATTGTCTCTGTCTGTAGCCCTGTAGATGTAAGCATTTGGGATGAATTTATCATTGTTTTTAAACTTGTTATTTTTCTTATTTTTTTGGGTTGTAAAATGTTGTAAATTTTGTGCATTTTTGTGTGTGACTCTTTTGGAACATTTTTTGCACTGCATGTTTCATGTGTTCTGTAGAAGCGAACTTTATTTTGGCAGATGCAGTGGACACAAATATATAATTTCAAACTTTTCGGAAAAAAAAAGTTCCTAAAATTTAGAGACAAAAGATTTAAAAAGTATCAACACTTAAATGGTGTAAAAAGAATTGTAAACAATCCAGAACAAGTAAGTATTTATTAATATATTACTAATTTTAGCAGTAACTAGTGACATTTAATGCACATATTTAATAGAAACTGAAGCTTTATGTTATTGGGAAGGTTGCGATTGCGTAAGCAAAACAAATGACTACAAGATGTGCATGGCAAAGCATAAAGGGTCGCTTGCTGTACGAACAGTGCCAGTCTAGGCTCATAAGCAAAAAAAAAATGTTTGCACTTTTTGCAAATCTAAAATGAGCATTAGGTTTAGATAGAAGTGGCTCTTACCATGAACCCAATTTTTGCCTAGGCCTTTATACTTCAGGAGGGGTTTGTGCATTTTTGAAAGTGTTACAACCTTTCAAGGATGTCCGTTAAAAGGACTTGTTTGCTGCCCTTGGAATAATAATGGGATAATAAACATCTACTTTAGATACATTTCTCCTTCTCCTTCACAATTTGGAAATAATGGCTTTCCCTGCTGTGTAGAGGCTTTGTAATACTTTTAACACTGCTTATTTCTTCTAGAACAGTATTTGATGCATAGCATTCATTGTAGAAAAGTTGTGACAGTTTCAGGTAAGGTTGAATATACTCTGAGGTTTTGAAAACAGAAAGACATGAGATTATACATATTTGTAGGCAATTTTTAAAGATTTTTGTTTAATATTTAGTGTTGTATTTAGATTTATTTAATATTTTTGTAGTGATGATTATTAATATTGTTACTTTTTGTCACATAGGATAATAACCTTGTTAGTGTGTTTACCTCCATTACTGTATAATGTAACTTTATTTATAGGGAATCTGTCAGCTCTGGATCATGCTCAGAGCTCAAATGTCAAAGAGGCTGTGCTATGCCTGCTCCCTCCCCAACCTTTTCTGCCTTGATTGACTGACATTTAGTGTTGTATTTAGATTTATTTAATATTTGTGTGGTGATGATTATTAATATTGTTACTTTTTGTTACATAGGATAATAACCTTGTTAGTGTGTTTACCCCCATTACTGTCTAATGTAACTTTATTTATAGGGAATCTGTCAGCTCTGGATCATGCTCAGAGCTCAAATGTCAAAGAGGCTGTGCTATGCCTGCTCCCTCCCCAACCCTTTCTGCCTTGATTGACTGACATATGGTATGTCAGACAATTTACACCCGCAGCAGCTCAAACCCGCAGCAGGAAACATACTCGTAACCAGCCCATGTAAATGTATCCATACAGGGCTCATCTTCCAGTGCCGCACCCTGCACATCATTAAGTCATGGAAGTGGGGGGGGGGGGGGTGACTAAGCATTGTCTCCTTGACACTTGAGCTCTGATCATGATCTAGGCCCAACAGTTTTGATCAGTCGGTGTCTGGTTTTTTAGAAGCTAAGCACTTCTTTCCCTGCAACTCTCTTCACTACAGGAGACAGATTATATAGAAAGTCTATAGAGCCTATCCTCTGCAGTGAGAAGAGACAGGGAGAGAAGTGCTTAGCTGAGCACTTCTCCCCGCTTGTTCTAGTGAATACTGGGGGTTCCAACATCCAACCCCTGACCAATCAAAATTTTGATGATCCTCTATGAGATGTCGAGAGGTTTTTTTTTCTTTAATGACTGTAACAATGTAAGTGCCTGAAGAAGCAAGATATTGGAATGGCTCACACTTAAAGAGCACTTTGTGGGAATTGGGCTAGCCAGATATCACGAATACCCTTGGTGCAAAGAAAGGATAGACAAAATGAACACAGTATGCACTGATGTTCAAGATCCCTTTGGAGACAGCATGGGTAAAGAATAGATAAAAATTAATATATATATATATATATATTTATATATATATATATATATATATATATATATATATATATATATATATATATAAAGAGAAGGCCTGAAGGAGTCATCAACGCCCAGCCTAAACCCTTTGACCTAGAAAGTAGAATTTTTTCACAGGTGTTGTTTTTTTAGAAATTCCACTCTTAAGGGGGTGAAAAAGGGATTGAAAGTTTGTATGAAAGTCCGTAATTTTTTAAGCTAGAAGCATGAAACTTTGTTTTTAGGCTAACAATTAGAGATAAAATAAACGTGTTTTAACGTTTTCTACAATTTCACCCCTGAAGGGGTGAAACGGGGGTTCAAAGTTTGTACAAATTAACCCCTTGCAGCAGAACACCAGGTATACCCGGCGCTGCAGCACGGGAGGGTAGAAAGTCTGACGTGTTTCGCTAAAAAGCTTAATCGTAGACTGCTGTACAATCACAGGGGACAACTTAAAATACTGGAGGTATAAGTCACATGACTGACCTCGTCATTGTTAATAACATGTTACATATAAAACCTGGAATTGGAATCCATTCAGAGCACTAATTATGGTGTCTGTTCACACTCTTAGATTATCATACACTGCGTTAGAAACTATTTCATATTTATTATTCGCTGATTGCAAGACTAAGTGTTTCCCTAGCAATAAATTATATTGTGGGATGTGTTTTGGCCTCTTATTGATTTTATATTTTTAATTTTTAATTTTTAAATTTATAAATTTTTTAAATCGCTGTGGATGAAAATGGAGTGTGAACTAGACGTACAAATTGTCATATAAATACGGAAACCACAATAGGGGGGAGGAGAAAGGAACAAACAGGCAAGAAGAATTCAAATTTAGCACGGGAAAAGAAAGATTTTTTATATATATACATATATGTTTATCATTATCAGAATACGCACATGGGAAAAGCACACAATGCAGTTAGTACGTAATATTATACGATACTGACTGTCATGTGAGAGCAACAGCAATTATTTGTGTGTGAATATTAACAGGATGAAATAAATGGACACCATTAATGAGCAATTTTTTATGATTTTTTATTTATAATTTTTTTGTGTGTATATATTATTATTATTATTATTATTAATACTTCTTATCTTTAAATATTTATTATTTTTATTATTATTATATACCGTATTTATCGGCGTATAACACGCACTTTTTAGGCTAAAATTTTTAGCCTAAAGTCTATGTGCGTGTTATACGCCGATACACCCCCAGGAAAGGCAGGGGGAGAGAGGCCGTCGCTGCCCGCTTCTCTCCCCCTGCCTTTCCTGGGGTCTAGAGCGCTGCTGTCGGCCCTTTTCACCCCCTGGTTATCGGCAGCCAGGGGGAGAGAAGGGGCAGCGGCACCCATTGCCGGCGCCGCTGCCCCGTTGCCTCCCCCCATCCCCGGTGGCATAATTACCTGAGTCCGGTCCGCGCTGCTCCGCTGCTCCAGGCCTCCGTCGTGCGTCCCCGGCGTCATTGCTATGCACGGCGCGGCGCATGATGTCAGAGCGCCGCGCCGTTCAGCGCATAGCAATGACGCCGGGGACGCACGACGGAGGCCTGGAGCAGCGGAGCAGCGCGGACCGGACTCAGGTAATTATGCCACCGGGGATGGGGGGAGGCAACGGGGCAGCGGCGCCGGCAATGGGTGCCGCTGCCCCTTCTCTCCCCCTGGCTGTCGGCGCCGCTTCTCTCTCCCTGGCTATCGGCGCCGGCACCGATAGTCAGGGGGACAGAACGGGCAGCGGCGCCGATAACCAGGGGGTGAAAAGGGCCGACAGCAGCGCTCTAGACCCCAGGAAAGGCAGGGGGAGAGAAGCGGGCAGCGACGGCCTCTCTCCCCCTGCCTTTCCTGGGGGTATATCGGGGTATACACGCGCACACACGCACCCTCATTTTTTCATGGATATTTGGGTAAAAAACTTTTTTTACCCAAATATCCGTGGTAAAATGAGGGTGCGTGTTATAGGCCGGTGCGTGGTATACCCCGATAAATACGGTATATATATATATATATATATATATATATATACAGTACAGACCAAAAGTTTGGACACACCTTCTCATTGAGAGTTTTCTTTATTATCATGACTATGAAAATTGTAGATTCACACTGTAGGCATGAAAACTATGAATTAACACATGTGGAATTATAGACAACAAAAAAGTGTGAAAATATGTAATATTCTAGGTTCTAGCCACCTTTTGCTTCTGCTTTGCACACTCTTGGCAATCTCTTGATGAGCTTCAAGAGGATGTCACCTGAAATGGTCTTACAACAGTCTTGAAGGAGTTCCCAGAGATGCTTAGCACTTGTTGACTCTTTTTGCCTTCACTCTGCGGTCCAGCTCACCCCAAACCCTCTTGATTGGGTTCAGGTCTGGTGACTGTGGAGGCCAGGTCATCTGGCGCAGCACCCCATCACTCTCCTTCTTGGTCAAATAGCCCTTACACAGCCTGGAGGTGTGTTTGGGGTCATTGTCCTGTTGAAAAATAAATGATGGTCCAACTAAATGCAAACCGGATGGAATAGCATGCCGCTGCAAGATGCTGTGGTAGCCATGCTGGTTCAGTATGCCTTCAATTTTGAATAAAAACAGTGTCACCAGCAAACCACCCCCACATCATCACACCTCCTCCTCCACACCAGCACACCTGTGAAGTGAAAATCATTTCAGGTGACTACCTCTTGAATCTCTACAAGAGAATGCCAAGAGTGTGCAAAGCAGTAATCAAAGCAAAAGGTGGCTACTTTAAAGAACCTAGAATATGACATTTTTTCAGTTGTTTCACACTTTTTTGTTATGTCTATAATTCTACGTGTTAATTAATAGTTTTAATGCCTTCAATGTGAATCTACAATTTTCATAGTCATGGAAATAAAGAATACTCTGAATCAGAAGGTGTTTTCAAACTTTTGGTCTGTACTGTATATATATATATATATATATATATATATATATATATATATATACTTAATACATTTATTGAAAGTCTGAACAACAGAGAATAGATAGTAAGTCTACAAAATAGCGGTACTGTGTTATGTTCATTTCCACAGGGCCCTTGTGGGTGAGTTTAACACATGGAACAATATGCAGACTAATAGCTACAATGTAAATAGTAATAGTTTACAATAGTAAAAGCAACAATAACAAAAATAAAAAATAGATATTAGTATACAAGCACAAGAAAATAGTCCAGCATTGCTTAGTGCCAATACCCGTGATAAAATAGGTAGTCCTTGATATGGATATCACTATAACTATGGACAGCTGTAAACAAAGTCGCTTGTATGTACGTTATGTGAAGGACCAAGCACATATTCAACTGCTGAAAAAGGTATGTCCTATATGCGCATGAAAATACTTGCGGCTCCAGTATCCTTAAATATAGTTGCACATAAGAGGCATACTATACAGTCTAGATATAGAAAATAGGTACACGGTACTGCCAGGGCCAGTTTTAGGCTTAGCATGGCCCTGGGCAAAATCAAAAGTGGGGCTCAAAAGTCGTAATAGTGCACTAACCAGATTTGCACATTTTTGGTCACTTCAAATACCATAAAAAATATCTAAAAAACAATTGAAAAGTCCCATCAAAACAAAAATAGTACCGATAAAAACTACAAATCAAAGCGCAAAAAATTACCCTCATACATCCCCATATACAGAAAAATAAAAGAGTTATAGGCATCAGAATAGTACAATTTTATATTTTTGTATAGTTCCCCCACATTAGGTTGGCAGTATAGTCCCCCCACATTAGGTTGGCAGTATAGTTCCCCTCACATTAGGTTGGCAGTACAGTTCCCCCACATTAGGTGTGCAGTACAGTTCCCCCCCACATTAGGTTGGCAGTATAGTTCCCCTCACATTAGGTTGGCAGTACAGTTCCCCCACATTAGGTGTGCAGTACAGTTCCCCCCCACATTAGGTGTGCAGTACAGTTCCCCCACATTAGGTGTGCAGTACAGTTCCCCCACATTAGGTGTGCAGTACAGTTCCCCCACATAAGGTGTGCAATACAGTTCCCCCCACATTAGGTGTGCAGTACAGTTCCCCCCACATTAGGTGTGCAGTACAGTTCCCCAAACATTAGGTGGGCAGTACAGTTCCCCCACATTAGGTGCAGTATAGTTCCCCCACATTAGGTGCAGTATAGTTCCCCCACATTAGGTGCAGTATTGTTCCCCACATTAGGTGCAGTATAGTTCCCCCACATTAGGTGCAGTATAGTTCCCCACATTAGGTGCAGTACAGTTCCCCCACATTAGGTGCAGTACAGTTCCCCCACATTAGGTGCAGTATAGTCCCCCAATTAGGTTCAGTATAGCTCCCCCACAGACACACAGCCTTCAGCCATATACAGTGTATGGCTGGAGACTGTATGTCTGTGTACTGCCCCCCTTCAGTGTTCCGACCACTGGTCCTCCATAGCATAGCAGTAGGTCCCAGGACCGGAGGACCGGTGGTCGGAGCACTGAAGAGGACGTGCTGCCAGCTGGTGCTGGTGACTTACCATGCCGGCCGGCACTTGTCCTCCTCACAGCTCCGCTCCTCCATTGCTATGGGCGCACGCACGGGATGTCAGTGACGACCCTGCGTGCGCTAACTCCCGGCAGCCCCTGCGTTTTTAAAGTTAACACGGGGGCCGCCGCAGAAAGGTAACAGGGACGTCCTTGTGTCCCGAAAAGATTTTTCGGGACACAGGAATGTCCAGAATGTGACGGGGGCCCCCTGCGGGCTGCTCAGTGGTGGCCACGGATCCCACCGGGCTTGATTAGGCCTATGCTGAGCAGCCGGCAGGGGGCCATCTGGGGGATGGGGGCCCTAGGCAATTGCCTGGTTTGCCACGCCCTAACACCGGCCCTGGGTACTGCTCACCCAGGCTGTGCATTCAGGACTTCTGGTTCTTGCAAAGACAGCGGACTCCAGCGATCCTAGATAGGGGACCGGCCACGCATGCAGACCTGGATGAAGGGGCGAGGGATGATGTTCCTTGAATGATGCCCTGAAGTCACTCACTTGTTGCTGGAGCGTTCTTAAAGGGGTACTCCACTGGAAATTATTAACTGGTTCCAGAAAGTTAAGCAGATTTGTAAATTACTTCTATTTAAAAATATTAAACCTTCCAGTACTTATCAGCTGCTGTATGCTCCACAGGATGTTCTTTTCTTTTTGAATTTCTTTTAGAAACTGTCCAGAGCAGGATGGGTTTGCTATGGGGATTTGCTCCTACTCTGGACAGTTCCTAAAATGGAGAGAGGTGTCAGCAGAGAGCACAGTGGTCAGACAGAAAGGAAATTCAAAAAGAAGAGAACTTCCTGTCGGGCATACAGCAGCTGATAAGTACTGGAAGGATTAAGATTTTTAAATAGAAGTTATTTACAAATCTGTTTAACTTTCTGGCACCAGTTGAATAAAAAAAAAGTTTTCCAGTGGAGTACCTCTTTAAAGCAGTGTGTAGCAGTGTCCAGTCTCTGATAGCATCCTCGTGGTACGAATGCGCGCCAAATGTAAACTGGAACACGGGTACTGGAAGGGATGCACAGCCACCGAGAATAATGGTGGGTATTGCTTGTGTGAATACTGTATATTTCGGAACCACCTTAGGTTCCTTCCTCAGTAAAACAATATAAACCATATTAAGAATATAGGGACAATATGCATCTCTATATCGTTTATATTGTTTTACTGAGGTAGGAACCTAAGGCGTTTCCGAAACACATTTAAATCAGCAATATTTTATTGCCAAATATACAGTAAGTGCACAAGCAATACCCACCACTATTCTCAGCCGCCACGCATCCCTTCCAGTACCCATGTTCCAGTTTACATTTGACGCGCATTCATATCACGAGGACGCTATCAGAGACTGGACACTGCTACACTCCGCTCCAAGAACGCTCCGGCAACCAGCAAGTGACTTTAAAGCATCATTCAACATTGTAACATTGTCCCTCGCCCCTTCATCCATGTCTGCACACGCGGCCAGTCCCCATCTTGGTTCGCGGGAGGCCAGATGAGCAGTACAGTGTACCTATTTGCTATATCTAGACTGTATGCCTAGCTTCTAATGTGCAACTATATTTAAGGATACTGGAGCAGCAAGTATTTTCATGCGCATATGGAACATACCTTTTTCAGCAGTTGAGTATGTACTTGGTCCTTTACATACCGCTCATGCAAGTGACTTTGTTTATGTCTGTCCATAGTTATTGTGATATCCCTATCAAGGGCTATCTATTTTATCATGAGTATTGACACTGAACAGTGTTGGACTATTTTCCTGTGTACGTATACTACTATCTGTTTTTAGTTTTTGTTATATTTGCTTTTACTAGCTCGCTAACATTGTTGCTATTCATCTGCATATAGTTCCATGTGGGCCCTCTGAGAGAACTGCTATTTTTAGACTTACTGTCTATATTTTGTTGTTTTCAGACTTTCAATACACTTATATGACCTATCAAGTATTCATATATACATATATATATATATATATATATATATATATATATATATATACATATATAACGGGATGAGTATTTAACTCAGAGCGAGTTCACCACTCCCGGTGTGACGGAGCTTTCAAAGGCCATTAAGCACTCCGCAGGCATTCTGGTTAGGGGAATATGCAAATCAGCTCATTACATCAATTTCTCAGGTGATGTTCCCTGGTATAAGCTTAGCTCCAGTTACGAAATGTAAAAAGCTAATCGGGATTAATGCCAAGCCAGAACTCTCTCTCCAGAAGGAAAGAGGACCCATCTGCAGACAGCTGTTTCGGGGTTCTTGCATCCTTATCTCAGCCGCTCATCTCAGCCAAGCCAGATCACCCTGCTCTGTACTGACGAGGGGCAAGAACCCTGAAACAGCTGTCTGCAGATGGGTCCTCTTTCCTTCTGGAGAGAGAGTTCTGGCTTGGCATTAATCCCGATTTTTTTTTGTTGCTTTTTCTTTACCAATGCTGTATCCATAGGACCTTGAGCACCAGTGCATAATGTAAGAGCATGCCACACCTTAAAGTTGTTGTCTGGTTAGAAAACCCATGGCTAACTACCCTATTGTGAGTTAACCCCATAAGGACGCAGCCCATATTCACCTTAAGGACTGAAAACAATTTTCCTTTTTGCACTAAAAATCATAACCCGTTCAATTTTGTACCTACAGACCCATACAAGGGCTAGTTTTTTTGTCACCAATTTTAATTTGTAATGACCTCAATCATTCTATAACAAAACTTACCGCAAAACAAAATAAAAATTATTTGTGAAGTGAAATGAAAAAAAAAAAAGACATTTTGCTAATTTTTAGGGCTTTTGTTTCTATGCAGTGCACTTTCCGGTAAAAGAGACACCTTGTCTTAATTTTGTAGGTCCATACAATTACAACAATACCCAATTTATGTAGGTTTTATTTTATTTTACTACTTTAAAAAAAAATTATAACTACTAATTGTCACCTTCTGACCCCTATAACTTTTTTTTTTTTTCCACATACTGGGCTATATGAGGGCTCATTTTTTTGCGTTGTGGTCTGTAGTTTTTATCACTACCATTTTTGCTTTGATGGGACTGTTTGATCGCTTTTTATGAATATTTTTATGGTATATGAAGTGACCAAAAAAGCACAATTGTGGACTTTGGTATTTCTTTTTTTACATGTATGCCATCGACCGTGCGGTTTAGCTAACCTTATATTTTAAAAGTTCACACACGTGGCGGTACCACATATTTTTTTAATTACATTATTTAATTTAAATAATGGGAAAAAAAATATAGGAAAAGGGGGTGATTCAAACTTTTATAAGGGGGGGGGGGGCTTATTCACATTTATTAACTCTTTTTGACACTTTACTTTTTTTAGCCCCTCTTTTGATTGCATACACTGATCAATGCTATGCCATAGCATATCATTGATCAGTGTTATCGGGGCTCTGATGCTCCAGCCTGCTGAGCCGGCATGGAGCAGTAGATTGCCGATTGGATGATGAGAAAGCAGGTGAGGACCCTCCTGTCATCCAGTAAGCTGATCGGGAAAATTCGATTCTGTTGCGATAGTCCTGATCAGCTCCGCTGAGCTGCCAGGACACTTTCACTTTCATTTTAGATGCTGTGATCGAGTTTGATTGTGGCATCTGAAGGGTTAATGCCAGGCATCGGCCCGATCGGCGGTGCCCGGCTTTAACCCTGGGTCCTGCCTGCTGATAGCAGTGGGAACCCATTGGATTTAAAGTGTTCTCCGCTCATGAGAACGCTTTAACCCCCGTGATCTTGCACGTGGCACCCTGTTTGTAATCAGTCCCCAGAGCGTATTCGCTCCAGTCTGATTACGGGCGATCACAGGGAGGGCGGCGTGTGATGTCATGCCTGCGCCCCCGTGTGACATCACGCTCCGACCCTCAATGCAAGCCTATGGGAGAGGCCGCGTGCAAGATCACGGGGGTCCCCAGCGGCGGGACTCCCACAGTCAGGCATCTTATCCCCTATCCTTTGGATAAGGGATAAGATGTCTAAGCACCGGAGTACCCCTTTAAAGGAGTACTCCGGCGCGCACTTTTTTCCTTTTATCCCATCTGGGCTGCAAAATAAAAGAAAACACACTTTCTCTTACCTGCCAACGAGCCCCCGGAGCTCCGGTACAGGTGTTCGGTCCCCGGGCTGTATTCTTCTTACTTCCTGTTAGCCCGGCACGTCACACGAAGCTTCAGCCTATCACTGGCCGAGGCGGGACATCGTGTAACGTGCCGGGCTAAAAGGAAGTAAGAAGAATACAGCCTGGAGACCGAACACCTGTACCGAGTGTACAGGAGCTCCGGGGGCTCGTTGCCAGGTAAGAGAAAGTGTGTTTTCTTTTATTTTGCAGCCCGGACGGGATAAAAGGAAAAAAGTGCGCGCCGGAGTACTCCTTTAAGGACCCAAGGCGTACCTGGGTGGTGATGAGATGCGGCTCCCTGGTGCGTAATCCTATGGAAGCCAGTGAGTTGTTGCCTAGCAACATCTGGAGGGCTACAGTTTGGAAACCACTATACAGTGGTCTCTAAACTGTTGCCCTTCAGATGTTGGAAAACTACAACTCACAGCATGCCTAGACAGCTGTTTGGGCATGCTTGGATTGGTAGGTTTGCAAGATTTAGAGGGCCACAGTTTGGAGATCACTGTGCGGTGGTATCTAAACCGTGGCCTTTTAAATCTTGCAAAACTACAACACCCAGCATGCAAAAAACAGCAAACGGCTGTCTCGCCATGCTGGGAGTTGTAGTTGTGTACCTCCAGCTTTTTCATAACTACATCTCCCAGCATGCCCTTTGGTGATCAGAACATGCTGGGAGTTTTTCACCAGCTGGAGGCACATTGGTTGGAAAATACTGAGTTAGGTAACAGAACCTAACTGAAGGTTTTCCAACCAGTGTGCCTCCAGTTGTTGCAAAAGTACAACTCACAGCATGCACGGTCTGTCAGTGCATGCTGGGAGTTGTAGTTTTGAAACAGCTGCAGGTTTGCCCCCACCCAATGTGAATGTACAGGGTACATTCACACGGGTGAGTTTACAGTGAGTTTCCTGCTTCAAGTTTGAGCTGTGGCAAATTTTCTGTTGCAGTGGAAACTCCTAGTGGGAAACTCACCATAAATCCCGGCCACTGTGAATGTACCCTAATAACACTACACAATGCTACACTAACACATAATAAAGGGTAAAACGCTACATATACACCCCCTTACACTGCCCCCTCCCCTCCAATAAAAATGAAAAACATATTGTACGGCAGTGTTTCCAAAACAAAGTCTCCAGCTTATGCAAAACAATAACTCCCAGCATTTCTGGACAGTCACTGACTGTCCAGGCATGCTTGGAGTTTAGCAACAGCTGGAGGAACCCTGTTTGGGAATAGTGTTGAGCGGCATAGGCCATATTCGAATTCGCGAATATTCGCGAATATATGGACGAATATTCGTCATATTCGCGAATATTCGCATATTCGTAATGTTCTCGTTTTATTTTCGCATATGCGAATATTCGCAGGTGCGAAAATTAGCACATGCGAACATTTGCATATACAAAAATTAACATACGCTACAATTCGCATATGCGAAAACTATCATATGCAAATTTTCGCATATGCGAAAATTCGCACACCAGTCTCACACAGTAGTATTAGAGCCTTCTTACACCACATAAGCTGGAAGCAGAGAGGGGTGATCACTGTGATGTGTACTGTGAAAAAATAAATAAAAAAAAAAAAAAAAAAAAAAAAAACTAATATTCGTAATTACGAATATATAGCGCTATATTCGCGAATATTCGCAAATTCGCGAATATGCGATATTCGCAAATAAAATTCGAATTGCGAATATTCGCGAGCAACACTATTTGGGAATCACTGGCGTAAAATAAACCTATGTCCACCCCTATGCCATCCCTAATTTAGTTCTCAAATGCGCATGGTGCTCTCTCACTTCGGAGCCCTGTCGTATTTCAAGGAAACAGTTTAGGGCCACATATGGGGTATCTCTGTACTCTGGAGCAATTGCATTACAAATTTTTGGGGGCTTTTACTCCTTATAAAAAGGAAAAGTTTGGGTCTACACCAGCCTGTTAGTGTAAAAAAATACAAATTTTTACACTAACATGCTGGTGTTGCCCCATACTTTTTATTTTCACAAGAGGTAAATGGAAAAAAAGACCCCCAAAATTTGTAATGCAATTTCTCCTGAGTACGGAAATACCCCATATGTGGGTGTTAAATGATCTGCGGGCGCACAACAAGGTTCAGGAGTGAGAGTGCACCATGTACATTTGAGGCCTAAATTGGTGATTTGCACAGGGGTGGATGATTTTACTGCGGTTCTGACATAAACACAAAAAAATAAATACCCACGTGTGACCGCATTTTGGAAACTACACCCCTCACGGAATGTAACAAGGGGTATAGTGAGCCTTAACACCCCACAGGTGATTGACAAATTTTCGTTAAATTTGGATGGGAAAATGAAAAACATGCTGGTGTTACCCTAAATTTTTCATTTTCACAAGGGAAAATAGGAAAAAAGGCCGCCCAAAATTTGTAATCCCATTTCCTCTGAGTAAGAACATACCCCATATGTGGATGTAAACTTCTCTGACGGCGAACTACAATGCTCAGAAGAGAATGAGTGCCATTTGGCTATTGGAGAATAAATTTGTCCGGAATTGAAGGCCATGTAAAGCCTCCATAGTGCCAGAACAATTAACTCCCCCCCATGAAAATGAAAAATAATTTGTCATTTGCACAGCACTGTTCCAAAGATCTGTCAATTGCCAGTGTGTAAATGCTCACTGCACCCCTTATTGCATTCTGCGAGGGGTGTAGTTTCCAAAATGGGGTCACATGTCACATGTGGGGGGGGGGGGGGTCCACTGTTCTGGCAGCATGGGCGGCTTTATAAAAGCACAAGGCCTCTAACTTCTATTCTAACCAGATTCTCTCTCCAAAAGCTTAATGGTGCTCCTTCTCTTCTGAGCATTATAGTGAAAAAAATTAATTTACACACCCATCGTCAAACACCTGTGGGGTGTTAAGGCTTACTGGACCCCTCGTTACATTCCTTGGGCGGTGTAGTTTACAAAATAGTATGCCATGTGGGGGGTTCTTTGCTCTTCTGGCACCTTAGGGGCTTCCTAAATGTGACATGCCCCCAAAAACCATTTCAGAAAAATTCACTCTCCAAAATCCCATTGTCGCTCCTTCCCTTCTGAGCACTTTAGTGCACCCACAGAGCACTTTACATACACATGAAATATTTCCTTACATGAGAGAAACTGGGTTACAAATTATTGGGGGATTTCTCTCCTTACACCCCTTTATAAAAATTCAAAAACTGGGTCTACAAGTACATGCGAGTGTAAAAAATGAAGATTTAGAATTTTCTGCTTTGCTTCTGCTATTCCTGTGAAACACCTAAAGGGTTAACACACTTTCTAAATGTAATTTTGTATACTTTGAGGGGTGCAGTTTTTATAATGGGGTCATTTATGGGGTATATCTAATGTGAAGGCCCTTCAAATCCACCTCAAAACTGAACTGGTCCCTGAAAATTTTGTGAAAAATTTGAAAATTGCTGCTGAACTTTGAAGCCCTCTGATGTCTTCAAAAAGTAAAAACATGTCAACTTTATGATGCAAACAGAAAGTGGACATATTGTATATGCTAATCAATATATACTTAATTTGATATGTCTATTTTCCTTACAAGCAGGGAGCTTCAAAGTAAAAAAAATTCAAAATTTTACAATTTTTCAAAGAAATGATGCAAGTATCGACAAAAATTTACCACTAACATAAAGTAGAATATGTCACGACGAAACAGTCTCGGAATCAGAATGAAAAGTGATAGCATCCCTTGCTGGCTCTTTAACCCCTTCCCGACCTATGACATACCTGTACGTCATGGGTGGCAAGGTGTTCCCGACCCATGACATACAGGTACGTCATGAACATTACTGCCGCTACTCGCGGCATCCCGCAGCGCCCGGAAAGATGGTGGCTATCACTGATAGCCAGCCATCTTACCGTGCGACCACGGGGGGTTTCTTCCCCCACCCCCCCCAGCGATCGCTACTATCAGCTGGTCAAATCTGACTAGCTGATAGCAGCGTTTCGCTATGAAAATACTTAGCAGCGCGGTGTGTGAGTCCCGATCACGGGGATCGGGACACACACCGCTCTGCTAAGTGTCCCTGACCCGTCCCCCGGCGTCACTTACCCGGCCATGCGGTGTCCCGAGCGGTCCCGGCGCGAGCGGCGTCCTCCAGGCGGTCCCGGCGGCGCTGCGTCCCGGAGGTGAGTTTCCGGCAGCAGTGCAGCATCTTCATTGGCAGCAGTGAGATCGCCGTAAAGCGATCTCACTGCTGCCTCTGAGAGTTTCAAAACTGCAACTCCCAGCATGCCCAGACAGCCTTTGGCTTTCTGGGCATGCTGGGAGTTGTAGTTTTGCAACATCTGGAGGTCCACAGTTTGGAGACCACTGTATAATGGTCTCCAATCTGTGCTCTTCCAGATGTTGCAAAACTACAAATCTCAGCATGCTCAGTCTGTCCAGGCATGCTGGGAGTTGTAGTTCTCTAACATCTGGAAGAGCACAGATTGAAGACCATTATACAGTGGTCTCCAAACTGTGGACCTCCAGATGTTGCAAAACTACAACTCCCAGCATGCCCAGACTGCCCAAGCATGCTGGAAGTTGTAGTTCGGCAACATCTGACCCTTCAGATATTGCCGAACTACAACTTCCAGCATGCCTGGGCAGTCTGGGCATGCTGGGAGTTGTAGTTTTGCAACAATTGGAGGCACACTAGTTGGGAAACATTGTCCGTTTCCTACCTCAGTGCCTCCAGCTGTTGCAATTGTTGCAAAACTATAACTCCCAGCATGCACTGACAGACCATGCATGCTGGGAGTTGTAGTTTTGCAACAGCTGGAGGCACACTGGTTTGGAAACACTAAGTTTGGTTGCAAAACACTTGAAAGTTTATTACTTAACTTAGTGTTTCCAAACCAGTGTTCCTCCAGCTGTTGCAAAACTACAACTCCCAGCATGCACGGACAGCCAAAGGGCATGCTCGGAGTTTGCAACAGCTGGATGTTTGCCCCCTCCCCCCAATGTGAATGTACAGGGTACACTCACATGGGCGGAGGTTTACAGTGAGTGCTGCAAGTTTGAGATGGCGCAAATTTTGCGCTGCAGCTCAAACTTCCAGCGGCAAACTTGCTGTGAACTTCTGCCCATGTGACTGTACCCTAAAAACACTACACTACACTAACACTAACCTAAAATAAAAAGTAAAAAACACTACATATACACATACCCCTACACAGCCCCCCCTCCCCCCAAAAAATGAAAAACGTCTGGTACGCTACTTTTTCCAAAACGGAGCCTCCAGCTGTTGCAAAATAATAAATCCCAGTATTGCCGGACAGCCATTGACTGTCCAGGCATGCTGGGAGTTTTGCAACAGCTGGAGGCACCCTGTTTGGGAATCATTGGCATAGAATACCCCTATGTCCACCCCTATGCAAATCCCTAATTCAGGCCTCAAATGCGCATGACGCTCTCTCACTTTGGAGCCCTGTCGTATTTCAGGGCAACAGTTTTGGGACACATATGGGGTATCGCTGTACTCGGGAGAAATTGCCTTACAAATTTTGGGGGGCTTTTTCTTCTTTAACCCCTTATGAAAAGGTGAAGTTGGGGTCTACACCAGCATGTTAGTGTAAAAAAATAAATTTTTTACACTGACATGCTGGTGTTGCCCTATACTTTTCATTTTCACAAGAGGTAAAAGGGAAAAAAGACCCTCTAAATTTGTAACGCAATTTCTCCTGAGTACGGAGATACCCCATATGTGGGCGCAAAGTGCTCTGGGGGCGCACAACAAGGCCCAGAAGGGAGAGTGCGCCATGTACATTTGAGGCGATTTGCACAGGGGTGGCTGATTGTTACAGCAGTTCTGACAAACGCAAAACAATAAATATCCATATGTGACCCCATTTTGGAAACTACACCCCTCACGGAATGTAATAAGGGGTGCAGTGAGCATTTACACCCCACTGGTGTATGACAGATTTTTGGAACAGTGGTCTGTGAAAATGAAAAATAAAATTTTTGATTTGCACAGTCCACTGTTTCAAATATCTGTCAAACGCCAGTGGGGTGTAAATGCTCACTGCACCCCTTATTAAATTCCATGAGGGGTATAGTTTCCAAAATGGGGTCACATGTGGGGGGGGGGGTCCACTGTTCTGGCACCATAGGGGCTTCCTAAATGGGACATGCCCCCCAAAAACCCTTTCAGAAAAACTCACTCTCCAAAATCCCATTGTCGCTCCTTCCCTTCTGAGCCCTCTACTGCGCCCGCCGAACACTTTACATACGCATATGAGGTATTTCCTTACTCGAGCGAAATTGGGTTACAAATTTTAGGGTGATTTCTCTCCTTTTACCCCTTGTAAAAATTCAAAAATTGGGTCTACAAGAAAATGCGAGTGTAAAAAATGAAGATTTAGAATTTTCTCCTTCACTTTGCTGCTATTCCTGTGAAACACCTAAAGGGTTAAAACACTTACTGAATGTCATTTTGAATACTTTGGGGGGTGCAGCTTTTATAATGGGGTCATTTATGGGGTATTTCTAATATGAAGACCCTTAAAATCCACTTCCAACCTGAACTGGACCCTGAAAAATTACGATTTTGAAAATCTTGAGAAAAAGTGGAAAATTGCTGCGGAACTTTGAAGCCCTCTGGTGCCCTCCAAAAGTTAAAACATGTCAATTTTTTTATGCAAACACAAAGTAGACATATTGTATATGTGAATCAATATGTAATTTATTTGGAATATCCATTTTCCTTTCAAGCAGAGACTTTCAAAGTTAGAAAAATGCTAAATTTTCAAAATTTTCATGAAATTTTTAGATTTTTTACCAAGAAAGGATACAAATATCAGTGAAATTTTACCAATAACATAAAGTAGAATATGTCACGAAAAAACTATCTCGGAATCAGAATGATAAGTAAAAGCATTACAAAGTTATTAATGTTTAAAGTGACAGTGGTCAGATTTTCAAAAAATGCCCAGGTCATGAAGGTGAAAATGGGCTGGGTCATGAAGGGGTTAAGGGGATAAAGCCCGGTAACAGGACTCAGGATGTACAGTTACGCCCTCCATCCTTAAGGACTCCGGAAGTACCTGTACGCCCTGCATCCTGGACAGGTTAATGATGGATTTACCTGGTTCAGGAGTGGAGATTCACTTTGAAGATCGACTCTGTAGGATCTGGTTTATACATACTTTGCATAGTATGTAGTAAAGGCAACAGCAAACAGATGTATTCATTTGATGTTCCAGCTCAAACTAGAGCTTCTCAAAAACTCTCTAGTTTGGGTGGCAACATCAAATGAATACGTATGGTATATACATTGAAGAAAATATTTGCCAAGAATGTTGTGTTTCCTACAAACTTTGAACTCATGATTAAGGTCTAATCCCTAGTGATCACGTTTCTTACAGCCCGTTTATTGTGCGGAGTGTATTACTATTCATACATTGCATGAGCTGCCTACTAATTTCATAGCAATTGCCCAATACTTCATTCCCCCTGTGGGGGCACTGCACTTGCTTCTTTAGTTTCCATCAGATTTAAAGGGGGTATTCCAGGCCAAAACTTTTTTTTTTATATATATATATATATATATATCAACTGGCTCCGGAAAGATAAACAGATTTGTAAATTACTTCTATTAAAAAATCTTAATCCTTCCAATAGTTATTAGCTTCTGAAGTTCAGTTGTTGTTGTCTAACTGCTCTCTGATGACTCATGTCCCGGGAGCTGTGCAGTTCCTATGGGGATATTCTCAGTTCATGCACAGCTCCCGGGACGTGACATCATCATTGAGCAGTTAGACAGAAAACTTCAGAAGCTAAAAACTATTGGAAGGATTAAGATTTTTTAATAGAAGTAATTTACAAATCTGTTTAATTTTGCGTAGCCAGTTGGTATATATAAAAAAAGGTTTTGCCTGGAATACCCCTTTAAACTGACCACTGTGCATCTCAGCGGTTTGGAAATCTATTGGTACTTTTTGGGAAGAAGCCTTACAAATAACAAAAGTACATAAAGGCCCCATGCGAATGCTGCACTAGGTTGGATGCAAACCCAGGACCCCAGAGCTGAAAGGTGACAGTCACTGACCCACTGTGCTTCTCAAAGCTAACAGATGTTCTTTCTTAAAAATGTCTAGGCACAGATTCCCTTTAAAAATCAGAATAGGGGACATCTTGAAGGATGAAATATTTTTTCAAGCACTGTATCTTATGGGTATACACATATATAAATACATATATGGGTATACACGTATACACATATATAAATAAACATAAAGTGCTTATATAAAATAAAAATACTATGGGGAGTTTTTGCAAAACTTGTGCAAAGGGAAAAGTTGACCAGTTTTCCATAGCAACCAACCAGATTGCTTCCTTTCTTTTACAGAGGTCCTTTAAAAAATTAAAGAAGTGATCTGATTGGTTGCTAAAAGCAACTGGGAACCTTTTTCTCTCCACATGTTTTGATAAATCTCCCCCAATATCCATATTTGACAAAGCAAAAATGAAATGTACTCACTTGACTTTGAGACACTGTCAAAGGATATCGAAACAATATCCATGTAACACCTTCATTACATGGTGGCATTGTAAGGGAACCTTCATACACCCAGTAATCGCGGAGTAGGGGATCTGGTATAAAATAAAATAGCATAATAAGTAAATAAAACAACAGCACAGTAAAAGTCTAATGATAACACTTTAGTGACTTTTTGTGTTCATTTTTAACTAGCATCTATATGATATAAATATCATGTACATTATTGACTGTTCCCCACACTGTTCATACATCTAGCAGTCCATGGTATATTGGTATAGCAGGTCATGGTACAAAATGACTGAGGAGGAATGATAGTTTGCTTGCCAGCTTACAATACTGTAGAAAAAGTAACAACATGACTCTAACATAAATGTGTATGTTGTGGCGGCGAGGCACTGCTTCACAACACTGGTAGGTGGAGACAGAGATGAGTCTATAAGGACAGGGTTTGTCAAATGGGAAATGTGCTTTGAAACCTCATCAGATGCCTGAAGAATTTGTTGTTGGCCTGTTGGATAAGTCGACCGGAGCTTGTCCATGATGATGCATCTTCATGGATTAGGAGCTGGAGCAAATGACAATATTCCTGCATAGAAGCTGCAAGTTCATGCAGAGACCCAGAGGTCCAGAAGTGCCAGAGTTCAGCACATTATTCCTGCATAGAAGCTGCATTAAGTAATGTAATAGACAGACCCCTATTTTTAATATTCATGGACTCTATAGTGACAGAGACGGTTCCCCAGGACTGGCACATAGCAAATGCGGTGCCAATATTTAAAACGGGGTCAAAAGGTGACCCTGGGAATTATAGACCTGTTAGTTTAACCTCCGTTGTATGTAAATTGTTTGAGGGTTTTCTAAGAGATGCTATTTTGGAGTTTTTTGTTAAAAATAAATGTATGACTCCATATCAGCATGGCTTTATGAGGGATCGGTCTTGTCAAACTAACCTGATCAGCTTTTATGAGGAGGAGAGCTCCAGACTGGACCAGAGGAAATAGCTGGATGTCGTATATCTGGATTTTTCGGATGCATTTGATACGGTGCCACATAAAAGTTGGTGCGTAGAATTTGAAGGTTTGGGCTGGGGGAAAATGTGTGGAAGTGGGTAAGTTACTGGCTCAGTGATAGGAAACAGAGGGTGGTTATTAATGGTACGTATTCTGATTGGGTGACTGTTACTAGTGGGGTACCACAGGGGTCAGTCTTGGGACCTGTTCTATTTAATATATTCATTAATGACCTTGTAGAGGGATTGTATAGTAAAGCAGCAATATTTGCAGATGATTCTAAACTCTTTAAAGTGGTCAACACAATAGAGGACAGTGCCCTCTTACAAATGGATCTGGATAGGTTGGAGGTTTGGGCTGGGAAGTGGCAGATGAGGTTCAACCCTTATAAATGTAAGGTAATGCACATGGGGAGGAAAAATCCGGTCTGGGATTATGTATTAAATGGGAAAACACTTGGAAGGACTGACATGGAAAAGGACTTATGAGTCTTAGTTAACAGTAAATTTAGCTGTAGTGACCAGTGTCGGGCAGCTGATGCAAGCAAAATAAAATCATGGGGTGCATCAATAGGGGCATAGATGTCCACAACAAGGAAATAATTCAGACCACACATAGAATACTGTGTACAGTACTGGGCACCAGTGTACAATAAAGATATAGTGGAGTTGGAGAGGGATCAAAGGCAGGCAACCAGAGTAATGCAGGGAATTGGAGGACTACAGTACCCAGAAGGACTACAGTATATCAGAATTAGGGTTATTTAGTTTAGAAAAAAGGAGACTTAGGGAACCTAATAACTATGTATAAATATATCAGGGGGCCGTACAGAGATCTGTCCCATGATTTATTTATTCCCAGGACTATATCTATAACAAGGAGGCCTCCTCTACATTTTGAGGAAAGAAGGTTTCTACGCCAGCACAGACAGGGGTTCTTTACTATAAGAGCAGTGAGACTGTGGAACTCTCTGCCAGAGGAGGGGGCCATGGTGAACTCTGTAAAAGAGTTCAAAAGGGGTCTGGATGCATTTTTAGAGAGTACTAACAGTGCAGGTTATGGATTCTAGATTTATAGGGACACAAGGTTGATCCAGGGATTTATTCTGACTGGCATATTTGGAGTCGGGAAGGAATTTATATCTCTAAGATGAGGGTTTTCTGCCTTCCTCTGGATCAACTCAGTAGGGACTTATAAGGTTTTTCAACCTTATGAACTATGTTACTATGTTACATCAAGGCAAAACTTGTCATTTTTTCTGGTGAGCTAGATAAGGATTGTTTCTTTGCTGGTTGTGTTAGAGTTTAGTCGTGTGAGGAATCACAGTTGGGTCACTGTGGCTTGTATGGAACTGTAGCTATGAGCACCAGTGGACAAGAGCAGCTAAGATGTCCTGTTGCCTGTATATTAGCTTATATGTTCCAATGGTGAGGAGCCAGTGGGCTGCAGAGACTAAAGGGGAGATTGCTAGACTGAAAGCCTCTTAGAAGGGTGCCAAAGAATTGGAAAACAACGGTCCTCCTATATAAAGCAAAGGACTAATGTGTTGTAAATTATGTTGCAAGTTATAGTTAGCAGCTTAGGTGGTCTTTGTAGAGTTCCTACTGGCCTGTTTGGGAATAATGTGTTGATCAGTAAGAAGTACTACTAAAATGTACTACTGTATTGTGTAATGGCTACCATGGCTAGTTTTTGAAGTTTTTAATAAAGTTAAGTGTTTACTTATCCTTAGGCCCCTATTGATCCTCACAATTTATTCTGACGCAGGTAGACAACCATAAGACTTCCACTGTTACTGGTAATTAGAGATGAGCGAACTTACAGTAAATTCGATTTGTCACAAACTTCTCGGCTCGGCAGTTGATGACTTTTCCTGCATAAATTAGTTCAGCTTTCAGGTGCTCCCGTGGGCTGGAAAAGGTGGATACAGTCCTAGGAGACTCTTTCCTAGGACTGTATCCATCTTTTCCAGCCCTCCGGAACTCCTGAAAGCTGAACTAATTTATGCAGGATAAGTCATCCACTGCCGAGCGGAGAAGTTTGTGACGAATCGAATTGACTGTAAGTTCGCTCATCTCTACTGGTAATCACGTGATCCAAAACATCTTTCTGCCTTGGTTCTTACAAAAATACCAACAACATCTGCCGTCATTCACACACTATTCACAAAAGAAAAATTTAGAATGAGCAAAGTCTAATCCAGATAGGAATTGAGCTTCACAAAAAAACTTTTCTGACTTGAGACACACTGACAGTAATGTAGAAAACTTTTAGTGCAATCAAATATGGGGCATTACTAATGTCCAATATGTTGTAGAACTCATCACCATTATTTTTTATCTGAAAAATAAATGTAACTAAGACCTTGAAAAATGTTCTCACAGTAAATAAATCAGGCTTACCTGGTAATAATGTGTTAGGATTAAAACATGGTATTGTTTTGGATTTTCCCTGTCAATGAAATAAAACAAAGTTTAGAAAAAAAATCAGCATTTAATTTAGCAGTCCTTGGATCGAAGGACGTTCTTCATAATCTTAATAATTCTACTATTTGTAGTCTTCTTTATCTATTTCGCTTGCAAGATAGCAAGGACAAATAATTCATCTGTTTTATTACAAGGATACAGGATGGAAATATCTATAATTTTTATTTTGTGTCTAATTTCTTGTAAATATGTAGCATATAAAACATTCTTATGAGTGGAATTTACTGTGTGTTTAATGGCAATTGATTCACATGAAAAAAAAGAATAATGTATTAATTTCTTCTGGTTTGTAGATAAATGGCAAACTCTGTACAGTTTTATTTTGTAAAACTAATCTGTTTTAGCAAATCTGGGCTGAGCCATGATGATGATTGTATTTATATACTGTGCAAGATGCAACAAGTAATAGTGGGGCCCATAGGGGCAAACATTCTTAATGGGGTTTTCTTTTATGACATCATCTTCTATCTGCTACATTTTTTGCAACCTCCTTATATTCAAAGTGGAATGTAAACATGCCAGTCCTAATCAAAAGAACTCTGGCATAAGATGACCCAGATGTATTACATTTGGCGCATATAGCTGTCCTTGAGCTATTGGACTAAAATTTACGGTAGCTATGAGCAAGCGTACATTTGAGCAATAATGTATGCCAATGCCTGGTTTAAAATGTAGTAATTCTGTCAGGTCATAAGACAGGACAGGAATGAGGGGTAGGCAAGAGTAAGTGACCACCCAGGACCAGTCTCTATCAAGTTCACCTCAGTCTGGAAGGGGATGCATTAACCCCTTAAGGACCCACCTTTTAAAAATCACAACCCTTTTCAATTTTGCACATAAAAATCCATACAACGGCTTATTTTTTGTGCCACCAATTCTACTTTGTAATGAAATCAGTCATTTTACCCAAAAATCTACGGTGAAACGTAAAAAAAATCATTGTGCGACAGAATTGAAGAAAAAATGACATTTTGTAACTTTTGGTGGCTTCCGTTTCTACGCAGTACATTTTTCAGTAAAAATGACACCTTATCTTTATTCTGTAGGTCCATACAATTAAAATGATACCCTACTTATAGGTTTGATTTTGTCGTACTTCTGGAAAAAAATCATGACTACATGCAGAAAAATGTATATGTTTAAAATTGTCATCTTCTGACCCCTATAACTTTTTTATTTGTCCACTAACGGGGCAGTATGAGGGCTCGTTTTTTGCGCTGTGATCTGGTTTTTAGTGGTACCATTTTTGTATTGATCAGATTTTTTTATCAGTTTTTATTCATTTTTTCATAATATAGAAAATGACCAAAAATACGCTATTTTGGTTGGAATTTTGAATTTTTTTGCGTGTACGCCATTGACCCTGCGGTTTAATTAATTATATCTTTTTATAATTCGGACATTTCCGCATGCGGCGATACCACATATGTTTACCTTTATTTTTATTTACACTGTTTTTTTTTTTTAAATGGGAAAAGGGAGTGATTCAAACTTTTATTAGGGAAGTGGTTAAATGATCTTTATTAACTTTTTTTTTTGATTTTTTTTTGCAGTGTTATAGCTCCCACATGGGGCTATAATACTGCACACACTGATCTTTTACATTGATCTTTATTATCCCATAGGATAACATAGATCAATGATTCTGCCGCTTGACTGTTCATGCCTTGGTCTCAGGCACTGAGCAGTCATTCGGCGATTGGACACCAGGAGGCAGGTAAGGGGACCCTCCTCATGTCCTACAGATGTTCGGGATGCCGCAATTTTGCCGCAGCGATCCCTAACAGCCCCCTGAGCTATCCGGCAGCAGTTTAGTTTCACTTTAGACGCGGTGATCAACTTTTAACTCCGCGTCTAAAGGGTTAATAGCGCACGGTACCGCGATGAGTACCGTGCGCTATTAGCCACGGGTCCCGGACGTTGCTAAGTGCAGGGCCTGACCCGCTATGACACGGGGTCACGCCGTGGCCCCTGTGTTATAGTAAGGGAGAGGACTCAGGACATACTGATACGTCCTTGGTCCTTAAGGGATTAAATTCTGTTAATGCAACACCACCCACCTCCCCCAACTCCTTCACATGTAATACTATATGTATATATATGTGTGTGTGTGTGTGTGTGTGTGTGTGTATAAAATCCATGTACTGGTTGTTGTAAGTTTTATCTAAAACTGATCCCAGCCTCATGAAAAACATGGAAAGAAACGTTTACAGACAAACGTGGAAAGAAACTTATACTTATCTTTTAAACTAAATACAAAAAAGAACATATGTCAGTATCTGGCACTAATCAGTAAAAACAGTCTAGGCAATACATTCTCTTTAACCACTTTCTAACCTATGAAAAACCGGTAAGTTATGGGTCGGGTGAGGGTAATAGGGCGTGTGTCAAGCCTGCGTTATAACCGGCAGATGCCCGCTGCTATCAGCAGCTGACATCTGCCAGTAATAACTGACATTGGAGCTGTTAACAGTTAAATGCTTTGATCACTAGCAATCACAACTTCAACATCAAATGCCGGTAATCCCTGGTGTCTATGGGACCCATCGGCATCTCCACTATGTAATTGAGGGATGTTGATGGGTTGCTGCGGAAGAACGGGGATACAGATCACATAGATTAATGTAATGCAATAGGGGGCCAAAGAAGTGCTCAAAAAAAGTAAAATAAAATAAATAAAAAAATATAGAGAAATCCCCCCGCCCCCCATAAAAATTTAAATCCCCTCCCTTTTCCCATTTTTTAAATATAACACTGTAAAAAATATATAAATAAACATATTTGATTTTGCCACAGCGATCCCTAACAGCCCCCTGAGCTATCCGGCAGCAGTTTAGTTTCACTTTAGACGCGGTGATCAACTTTTAACGCTGCGTCTAAAGGGTTAATAGCGCACGGTACCGCGATGAGTACCGTGCGCTATTAGCCACGGGTCCCGGACATTGCTAGGTGCAGGGCCCGACCCGCTATGACACGGGGCCATGCCGCGGCCCCTGTTATAGTAAGGGAGAGGACTCAGGACATACCGATATGTCCTTGGTCCTTAAGGGATTAAATTCTGTTAATGCAACACCACCCACTTCCCCCAACTCCTTCACATGTAATACTATATGTATATATGTGTGTGTGTGTATAAAATCCATGTACTGGTTGTTGTAAGTTTTATCTAAAACCGATCCCAGCCTCATGAAAAACATGGAAAGAAACTTTTACAGACAAACGTGGAAAGAAACTTATACTTATATTTTAAACTAAATACAAAAAAGAACATATGTCAGTATCTGGCACTAATCAGTAAAAACAGTCTAGGCAATACATTCTCTTTAACCACTTTCTAACCTATGAAAAACCGGTAAGTTATGGGTCGGGTGAGGGTAATAGTGCGTGTGTCAAGCCTGCGTTATAACCGGCAGATGCCCGCTGCTATCAGCAGCTGACATCTGCCAGTAATAACTGACATTGGAGCTGTTAACAGTTAAATGCTTTGATCACTAGCAATCACAACTTCAACATCAAATGCCGGTAATCCCTGGTGTCTATGGGACCCATCGGCATCTCCACTATGTAATTGAGGGATGTTGATGGGTTGCTGCGGAAGAACGGGGATACAGATAACATAGATTAATGTAATGCAATAGGGGGCCAAAGAAGTGCTCAAAAAAAGTAAAATAAAATAAATAAAAAATATAGAGAAATCCCCCCCCCCCCCATAAAAATTTAAATCCCCTCCCTTTTCCCATTTTTAAAATATAACACTGTAAAAAATATATAAATAAACATATTTGGTTTTGCCGCAGCGATCCCTAACAGCCCCCTGAGCTATCCGGCAGCAGTTTAGTTTCACTTTAGACGCGGTGATCAACTTTTAACGCCGCGTCTAAAGGGTTAATAGCGCACGGTACCGCGATGAGTACCGTGCGCTATTAGCCACGGGTCCCGGACGTTGCTAAGTGCAGGGCCTGACCCGCTATGACACGGGGCCACGCCGTGGCCCCTGTGTTATAGTAAGGGAGAGGACTCAGGACATACTGATACGTCCTTGGTCCTTAAGGGATTAAATTCTGTTAATGCAACACCACCCACCTCCCCCAACTCCTTCACATGTAATACTATATGTATATATATGTGTGTGTGTGTGTGTGTGTGTATAAAATCCATGTACTGGTTGTTGTAAGTTTTATCTAAAACTGATCCCAGCCTCATGAAAAACATGGAAAGAAACTTTTACAGACAAACGTGGAAAGAAACTTATACTTATCTTTTAAACTAAATACAAAAAAGAACATATGTCAGTATCTGGCACTAATCAGTAAAAACAGTCTAGGCAATATATTCTCTTTAACCACTTTCTAACCTATGAAAAACCGGTAAGTTATGGGTCGGGTGAGGGTAATAGGGCGTGTGTCAAGCCTGCGTTATAACCGGCAGATGCCCGCTGCTATCAGCAGCTGACATCTGCCAGTAATAACTGACATTGGAGCTGTTAACAGTTAAATGCTTTGATCACTAGCAATCACAACTTCAACATCAAATGCCGGTAATCCCTGGTGTCTATGGGACCCATCGGCATCTCCACTATGTAATTGAGGGATGTTGATGGGTTGCTGCGGAAGAACGGGGACACAGATAACATAGATCAATGTAATGCAATAGGGGGCCAAATAAGTGCTCAAAAAAAATAAAATAAAATAAATAAATAAATATAGAGAAATCCCCCCCCCCCCCCCCCCATAAAAATTTAAATCCCCTCCCTTTTCCCATTTTTTAAATATAACACTGTAAAAAAATATATAAATAAACATATTTGGTATTGCCACGTGTGTAACTGTCTGGAATATTAAATTATCACATTTCTGATCCTGCACAGTAAATGGTGTAAACACAAAGAAAAATTCCAAACGCCAAAATTGCTGATTTTTGGTCACATCACATCCCAGAAAAAAACGTAAGGAAAAGTTATCAAAAAGTTACATGTACGCAAAAGTGATACCATTAAAAACTACAGCTCATGGTAAAAAAATAATAAACCCTAACATAGCTCCATAGGTGGCACTTTATTTTTATTTTTCACATTTCTATTTTTTTTGAAAACGTTAAATTGGAATTGTACCGACCCCTAGAATTAAGTGAGTATGTCAGTTTTACCGTATTCTGAACTTCGAAAAATGTATTGCCCAACAAATTTGCACAATTCTATATTTCTTTCAGTTTTGCCGTATATATTTTTTCAGGCTTCGTAATACATTATATGAAAAATAATGGGCAATTTGTCCCGCAATAAGTAAGCCCTAATACAACTTTGTCAGTGGAAAAAAGTTATGGGTCTTAGAATGTGAGAAGCAAAAAAAATGTGAGCAAGAAAATTTTTTTTTTAAGAACATACAAGGTGATGTGTCATACTTTGGATTCCTTAAAAAAGTGTCACTCAGAAACGGTCAACAAGTCACAACTGCAGTGACCCCCGACCTACGATGGCCCCGACATACGATAATTTCAACATGCGATGGCCTCTCAGAGACCATCGCATGTTGAAGGCAGCATCAACATACAATGTTTTTGTATGTCGGGGCCATCGCATAAACGTCTATCCAGTGGCGCAGACTGCTTCAGCTGCCACCTGATAGCTGTTTACCGTGCCCCATGTGGTCCGCTGACGATCACTCACCTGTCCTCGGGGCTTCGGCGCGTCCTCTTCGGGATCCCTGCATCGTCGGCGCTCTCCATCGTCGTCATCACGTCGCTGCGCACACCGTCCCATCATCCAATAGGAGTGGTGTGCGTAGCGACGTGATGGCGGCGATGGAGAGCGAGGATGCCAGGGAAGCAGAGGCCTTGCCGGAGCGTCGGGGACACCCCGGGGGACGCGGCAACAGCGATGGAAGGTGACATCCAGGGCAGCGGTGACGAGCAGTGACGGTCCGGAGCGGCGGGGACACGTGAGTACAACCTTTAATACCAGTGGTCTTCAACCTGCGGACCTCCAGATGTTGCAAAACTACAACTCCCAGCATGCCCAGACAGCCGTTGGCTGTCCGGGCATGCTGGGTGTTGTAGTTGTGCATCATCTGGAGGTCCGCAGGTTGTAGACCACTATCCTATACTTTACATTGCACGGATCCCTCAACATATGATGGTTTCAACAAACGATGGTCCATTTGGAACGGATTACCATTGTATGTTGAGGGACCACTGTATATGTACAAGGAACACTTACTTAGGTTTGCAAAACACACCAACACTTTTGGGGTGCAGCATTTTTATGGAAGGCTGGTCAGAAGTGACCAGACCAAGCATTGACTATAACCTATATTTATAATTATCCTGACTGACTATGAAGGACAAATAGAATAAACTTGCACATGCTATTTTTTCCATGTTTCAGTGTAAATTCTTTATTTTCATATAGATTTGATTTATGGTAAAAGTTCTCAATTTATTTGACCTTCATCAGACAACTGCTTAGAAAAGATTTAAAGTGGAATGTAGAAGTGCTTGTAAAAATGCAAGAACTTTGCTTGTGTTTAGCATGAACAACCATACACGAGCAAGACCAAAATTGTTCATTGTAAATCTGCTGCCACTATACAGAAAAATAAGAATTCACATTAAGGCATAGAAAATGTATGCAAGTCTCAGGAACTGTCTGGAGCAGGAGAGTTTGCTATGGGTATTTGCATGTACTGGACAGAGGTTGCAACAGAGAGCAATGTGGTCAGACTCGAAAGAACTACACAACTTCTTCTGGAGCTTACAGTAGCTGATCAGTACTAGAAGGATAAAACATTTTTTAATTGAAGTAATTTACAAATTTGTAGAACTTTCTGCCACCAGTTGATTTGAAAGATTTGTTTTTCACTGGAGTACCCCTTTAAGAACCTACTCTCTGCACCTTCAAATGTCACTCTGATTTCCCAGGGCTTTTTTTTTGACAACATAATTTTAGTTATTAAAAAATTCTTTGGACTCCAAGTTACACAACTCAATGTCCATGATCCATTTGTGCCATTACAGAGTAAAAGATCTGGTAATGCTACAACTACTGCTCCTTTACCTTTACCAGTTGATTAAAAAAAAAAAAAAAAGTTTTCCACGGTAGTACCCCTTTAAAAGCATTTTTTGGCTATGGTTACAGAAATATGTGTAGGATATTTATAATTCCTTATTGGAAAGTTTATTTAACAAAATGGTTTCAAGACAAAGTCAACTATGTTGTCAAAGAAAACAATGGAGTAATTTTAGCATACGCGATAAATATATGTTAAACTGCGTACCTCATGTATTGTTTGCATGAGACATATGCTAAGCTTGTCAAACAAAGACTCACTTTATACTGGATATCCTCAAGAATGTCTGTTATGACTTTCAAGCCTATGTGTTCTTTTCCTATCTAAAACACAAAGGAGAAACAATGAATAAAACAGCTGTTATACAACATACGTGACAGCAGAGTAACCAACAGATGAAGAAATATTAAATGTACTTTGTTTTATTTTGTTTATTTTCGCGGGGTACTACTGTGGAAATTTTTTCTTTTAATCAACTGGTGCCAGAAGGTTAAACAGATTTGTAAATGACTTCTGTTTAAAAATCTTAATCCTTCCAGTACATACCAGCTGCTGTATGCTCCACACGAAATTCATTTCTTTTTAAATTTCTTTTCTCTCTGACCACAGTGCTCTCTGCTGACACCTCTGTCCATTTCAGGAACTGTCCAGAGTAGGAGAAAATCCCCATAGCAAACCTCTCCTGCTTTGGACAGTTCCTGACATGGACAGAGATGTCAGCAGAGAGCACTGTGGTCAGACTAAAAAGAACTACACAACTTCCTTGGTAGTATACAGCAGCTGATAAATACTGGAAGGATTAGGATTTTCATATTGAAGTAATTTACAAATCTGTTTAAATCTGGTACCAATTGATTTGAATTGGTACCTCTTTAATGTCATATTCCCTCAAAATAACTCAACACAAAGCCATTGATGTCTATACCTTGGACAAAAAGTGACTACATCCCTAAGTGGAAATGCTGAAATTGGGCCCATGTCAATATTTTGTGTAGCCACCATTATTTTCCAGACCTGCCTTAAGCCTCTTGGGCATGGAGTTCACAAGAGCTTCACAGGTTGTCACTGGAGTCCTCTTCCACTCCTCCATGACGACATCGAGGCATCGGTTATCTTGGAGTTGTTTGAGGTCATTATCATGTTGGTATATTGCCCTGCAGCTTACTTTCATGGAGCATCATACTCTACTTCAGTAAGTCACAGTACGGTAAGTTTATGTTAATTAATTTTAAATAGCTAAAAGGAAAGAAAATATGGTTACCTGTACGAATAAGGAAATTATAGCAATCCCATGTACTTGGCCTAAGGCTTCCTCTATGTTCCTGTATAAAGTAGAGTTCCAATGGATAAGGTGGAGCTAAGGATAAACAGAAGTATTGTTAGTGAACCTTACTATAGGTATATAAGTTAAATCAGTCATCATTTCTTTTTCACAAAGCTGCTGGTGCCTGTGTAAATGTGTGTACAGAAGGCAAGTTTAAATATGTTGTAACTCTATAAATGTTTATGGCTTATGTGTCACCCAGATAATTTTTTACTGAGCAGAGCCAGAAATGTCATTTCTTGTCTATTAGCATGTGGGCAGCAATATTAAAGGGGTATTCCGGGCAAAAACATCTTATCCCTATACAAAGGATAGGGGATAAGATGTCTGATCGCGGGGGGCCCGCTGCTGGGACCCACCGCGATCTCCATGCAGCACTCGCATTCTATGCGGGGCTACGTCTCCAGTTTCGGAAACCTCAGGGTTTCTGGGACTGGGGACGTGACGTCATGCCACCCCCCCTCCATTCATGTCTATGGGAGGGGGCGTGACAGCTATCACACCCCCTCCCATAGACATGAATGGAGGGGGCATGGTATGACATCACGTCCCCAGTCCTGGAAGCCCGTTGGTTTCCGTAACTGGAGACGCAGCTCAGCATAGAATGCAGGTGCTGCAGGGAGATCGCGGCGGGTCCCAGCAGTGGGCCCCCAGTGATCAGACATCTTATCCCCTATCCTTTGGATAGGGGATAAGATGTTTTTGCCTGGAATTCCCCTTTAAGCTTCTGCTTTCTTTGGTTAACAACATTTAGAGATATGTTTCACAGAAGGTAGAAGGACAAAGAAGATAATAGTTTGGAGCCCACTCATTGACTTCTATGGGATAGTTTTCTAAAAATGTTCTACGACCTGTACAGAGGTCATTGTGGATGAAGGGGCGATGTGAGCTGTGACCATAATCTATTGTGAATTGTATAATTCTATGTTATATAAACTGGGGTCACCTTTCATTGTAGTGATGATTAGGAGGAGACTGCCTAAAAGTTTTTTTGTACAGAACAGAAAGTGTCAGCCTATTATTAGGCTTAGTAGCCACAATGAAAACTGAAAGATTTCAGGATTATTTTAAAATATAGATAGTACAATTGAAAATAAAAATCAAAAACATCAACAATCCCTAAAATTCTTAAATAACTTAAATTAAACAATCATGTATTTTTTGTTCTCAGCTATCTCTAGCAGCTCCCTTAGAGTATAAATGGAATGGCTGGGAGCAACCATGACCACCTCTCTCCGCTCTGATAGGAATTCAGGTACCTGTTCTTGGGATTGAGTGTGTCCCAACAGTTGGACCCCCACCAATCAAACACTTATCCTCTATCCTGTGTATAGAAGATAAGTTGTTATGGTGGGATAACCTCTTTAACACCCTGTTTTGGATAGTTGACCTCTCTTGATTTGAAAATATGTAAATGTAGCTAAAAAAGTAAGTTGACATTTACAAAAAAGTATGTGCCGCAAACTGTGTAAGTATGTACGGGCTATACTTGACACCAATTTAAAAACTTTTTTTTCCCTTCAATAATATTTAATTATTAATAGTTTTTAGGAATTTTAAAATAAAAATAAATAATGCTTACTCACCTGCCCTATTTTTAGGAATGATGACAGATTTTAAAATATGTGATGTGTGTTATCTGTCTATCTATTGTGTTCAGATGTAGACAAAAATATATACTTTTAAAAGTTTTTTGTATGACACTTGTTTACAGGGTTGCTATTGAGACAGTATTGTTGGGTTGCTCTCAATGGCCTGACTGCTATAAATGAGTAGAGGGCCTAAGCTAGCCCTTTGGGGCTCGGAAGTTTTTGATGGCAGACATACTTGTCTAGATCAAAATTTAAAAACACTTTGGCTGAAATCATCCACAGTTTTTGAAGTTTTTGGTACAATATTTAATGCAGTTTTTTACTCAAATCCAGGAGCAGATCCAAACGTACATTTGGAATAATCACGTTTCCACTTTTTCTATTCAGACTTTGATGCAAAAAAAAAAAATGTTCATGTTTAAATCTGGAAACTATTAATGGCTAATGTCTGAAGGCAAAATAACATTGACTTTTAACCCAACAGCAAAAAAAAAAAAAATCTGAACATCAAAGACTATTTTCTTGATAAATACATTATAAATATGTTACAAGGCATCATTAATACAAGGTCAACTTATATTCTTTATGGATTCCAAATATTCCAAATGTAAAGTTACATAAGAAACTTTGAAACAGATCAACTGGTCAACAATATAAATATACATATTTGTTTTCTCGCAGCCAATTTTTATTTTTTATTTTCTCACTAATCTCTTTCATAGACAGGAAGAAATCACATTACATGAATCACAAAAACAAACACTCATTGCATCACATATTCAGAATTTTTAATGCATCCTGCACAAGGTAAAATTAGTATTGCGTCCTGGCACATGACAGTAAACTCTTTATCTACAATGGCTTTTTCACATATCCTCTGCCAGTTAAAATACAAATATTCTCACCTATGCCAAGATTTCGCTTTCAGTATTTGTTTTGCAGGCATTATGTTACGCTTGTCAAAAAGATGGTTTAAATAAACATTCAGAAGTAGTTTTTTGTAGGATTTGAAGCTAGGGACCCAGCACTGCAACACCACAATGCAAACCAATGAGCCAATTCTGATTTGGGGTGAGGGGATTGGTTGACTTCTCAGGCAACATTTACTTGTGTGCAATAATCTTCAAAGAAGAGACAACACTGAGTGTAAAATAATTTTAGTGCAAGTGATAAATAATTCGGTGCAGCAACCAGTGCTTCCACTAACCACGCTGTCAGGATCCGGACTGGTATGCAGAGAGGACACTGGAGGTGGATCCTCTGTGTCAGTGAGGTGATGGCATGGGCCGTACCAGGGGAACAGAATCTAAGGGGTTACTGGTTTTCACCAGAGCCTAACCCCCAGGTCGTACCACCAGATAGCGACTCAACCTCACTGACAGCTGAGACAGGCACGGTACACAAGGACAAGGCAAGAGCAAGGTCGGACGTAGCAGAAGGTCTGGGCAGGCAGCAATGGTTCGTAGTCAGGGGCAACGGCAAGGGTCTGGATACACAGGCTTGGGATACGCAAAACGCTTTCTCAGGGCACTAGGGCAACAAGATCCGGCAAGGACAGGAAGGGGAAGTGGGTTTTTATATGTTTTGAACTGATTGGGCCATGCACCAATTAGTGGTGTACTGGGCCTTTAAATTTCATAGAGCCAGCGCCCACACGCCCTAGAGAGCGGGGCCTGTGCGCGCTGGGAGGGCAGTGAAGGAGGACGTGGTAGGTGAGAGACACGGGGCGCGATCCGAGAGCGGGCACGTCCAGCACCACGGATCGCGTCCCCTCTGGGAACATGGAAGCAGCGCTCGCGGTCAGCGGTGCCTACCAGAGCGCTGCATACAGAAGCATGCCGCGAGCGCTCCGGGTCCCGCTGCTTCCCCGGAGCGCTCGCGGCATGCTTCTGTATGCAGCGCCCCCGTAGGCACCGCTGACCGCGAGCGCTGCTTCCATGTTCCCAGAGGGGACGCGATCCGTGGTGCTGGACGTGCCCGCTCTCGGATCGCGCCCCCTGTCTCTCACCTACCACGTCCTCCTTCACTGCCCTCCCAGCGCGCACAGGCCCCGCTCTCTAGGGCGTGTGGGCGCTGGCGTGTGCCCCTGGAAGAGCACAAAAAGTTTATCAACAAAAATAAATAGTGCAAAATTAGATGATAATATTAGATGATAATAATGAAAAGTCTATGTGCAAAATAAAAACATGTTGAGCGCACAATTTTGCAAGAACATGCCAGTTGATAAACTCCTCCTAACTTTCAGGATGTGCATAGCTTTAAAAGTATAGAAGTAACAGTGAATGTTATTTAGTGATCTTATCTACCTGTAATAATTCAGAACATTCAGAAACAATACAAGAAAGCCATAACACACAGGAACTGTATAAAGAAAAAAGAATAAACGGGTGTGCTCCTTGTGCAGAGGATTAAACAAAAGCAGATGTCCCTTATAGTGTAAAATCTGCTTACCAGAAATTGTAGTGCTGTGGGCACAACACCATGATGGGCTTGTAGACTCGCAGTGGTGTCAGAGGTCAGCTGGCTGCAGCATCCTTCTTGAGTGGCTCAAGGTCACTTAAGCGAACAGTAGACATATAAACAGATAGCATCTGTGCAAAGGCAGGATTTTGCCAGGTGCCTTTCCTCTTAAATGATTCCACACCACACTCCCTGGATGTCCAAAAAAGAATTCCAAACTTTTTATTCAAGGTGCAACAACAAGTTTTGAGTCCAAGCAGGACTCTTTATCAGGCATACTGAAATAGAATACACACAAGGTATAAAAAAGCCCCAGGGTAATTACAACCGGGTCACCAGGTCACAACGTTTACATAACACTTTTTTTTTAACCAGTAAATACATATAAAAACAGGTAAAAATTATAATGTGCATGATACATATCAATAAGAAAGTATATGAGATTGGATACAGTGTTTCTTATTTTTGCGATCCTTGGCTTAAAGGGGTATTTCAGGAAAAAAATATGTTTTATATATCAACTGGCTCTAGAAAGTTAAACAGATTTGTAAATTACTTCTATCAAAAAATCTTAATCCTTCCAATAATTATTAGCTGCTGAAGTTGAGTTGTTCTTTTCTGCCTGACAACAGGGCTCTCTGCTAACACCTCTGTCTGTCTCGGGAACTGCACAGATTAGAAGAGGTTTGCTATGGGGATTTGCTTCTACTCTGGACAGTTCCCGAGACAGGTGTCATCAGAGAGCACTTAGACAGAAAAGAACAACTCATCTTCAGCAGCTCATAAGTACTGAAACTATTACGATTTTTAAATAGAAGTAATTTACAAATCTGGCAATGAAAGAGCAGGAACCAGCACTGATGTATCTTCAGAATTATTGGAGGTTAAAACACAAGAGTAGATAAGCACACATATTGACATGCGGGGACAGCAGTAACGTGTTTCAGGTCACATGACCCTTCATTAGGCTGATGCAAAGTGATTAACAAACACATTTTTGTGATGATTCACCGGTGGGGCCAAGGGTGAGTGAAAAACACTTAATTAACCCTTTAAAAGCAGAACATTGTGAAAAACACCTTTACACTTAAAAGCATATAAATGTGTGAGAACATTGTATACATAACAGATAAGAACAAAAAAAAAGTCCCTATACATTTAAAACAAAAAGTAACCTGGCACAATGAAAGAGGGGAAGGACATAAGAAGTAGAAAAAAAACAATACACATAGGAGCAAAAAAAAGGGGAAGACCAAAATCCAAAAGATCATGGTAAGCATTATTAGTAAAGTAAGATAATGTCTGATCTTAACCCCTTAAGGACCAATACAAATAAACCTGTACGCCCCTGAAAGACCAGGCCTGTTTTTTCAAATCGGGGATGTCTGTCTTTATTAGAGAATAACTCTGGTAATGTTTTGCCAATCACGATAATTCTGACATTGTTTTTTTGTCACAAGTTGTCCTTCATGTACATAGTAAAAGTAAGCCGATATCATTTGTAAAAAAAATGTAAAAAAATTAAGATTTTTTGCTATTTTAACACTAATAGGTTGCATATATTTATACTTACTGACCAAATAGTTTATGAAACTTATACTTTCAGATGTCTACTTTATTTTGACAGCATTTTTTAGTTTTTAATTAACATTTTAAATTAGTTAGAAGCCTAACAATTTAACTTGAAATTTAGAAAATTTAGAAAATTTGAAAAGTACATCTTTTTTTTATGTGCTATGCAAGGTTTGCAGAAATTTGAAAGTGGTAGAACATAGGAACACCCCTCCAAATGACCCCATTTTAAAAACTAGACCCCTCAAGGTATTCGCTAGGGGGTACAGTGAGTATTTTAACACCATAGTTTTTTGTCAGGAATTATTACAAAGTCAGTGTTAAAAATTCGAAATTTGCAATTTTTCACAAATGCATCATTTGGGGGGCATATTTTTTGTAAATCACTTCAGATATTGCAAGAAATGCACCCTATATTTTATTAAGCTGCTCGGCCCGTGTTTGGAAATACCCCCAATTAGGCCATATTTGGTTCCTTGGCCGCGTGGTAGGACCCCAAAGGAGAGGAGCACCATTTGGCTTTCAGGGCATCATTATGTGAATAGTCCCGATTCATACTGCATTTCTGCAGTATAGGTGTCCGTTGTCGTGTCAAAAAAGGGATGCCAATGTATACTGTAGCAGTCTTATTCAGAAATGAATGGAGCTGCTACAGTATACGTCAGCATCACTTTTTTAGACATGATGCTGAAGGATACCTCTAACATTGCAGAAACGCAGTGTGAACGGGACGCAGTGTAGGGTCACATAGAGCGCATCCGCAGCATATTTCACACCGCGGATGCCCCCCAGCAGTCACAATGGTGAGATCACTGCTGTGGCTGGGTAGCTCAGTGTGTCCGCTCATGACTGCCGGCGGTGGAGTGTACACACAAAGCTACCAAGCCGCAGCAGGGAGCTCATTATTGTGATTGTTGGCGGGCATCCACAGCCCGTAATATGCTGCCGATGTGCGCCGTGTGATCCTACACATTATACATTTTTATTTTTCATTATATTTAATAAATGTATTTTAATTTTATTTTTTAAAAATTTTTTACACTTTTTTGTATTTTTTACGCTTTTTTGACACTTTTTTTTACACTTTTTTTATACTTAATGTTTTTACACTTTTATTTATTTCATATTTTTTCACTTTTTTTTTATGCTTTGGAATACATTGCAGATATATGCTGCCTGCTAGTTTTACACTACCAGGCAGCATATCAGGACGTGCCTCTGGCACATCCTGGCAGGCAATAACCAGGGCAGACCTGGGGGTCCTAGTAAAGACCCCCAGCTGCCCAGGTAACCAGCAGCACCCTGCGATCGTTGCGGGGTGCTACAGGAGAGAGACAGAGGAAGCCCCCTCCCTCTGTCAAAACTCCTTACAGCTCGCGGTTGCTTCCGACCGCGGCTGTAAGGGTTAAACTGCCGGGACCAAAGTTTTCTTCGGCCCCGGCAGTGCGGCAGGTCCCCGCCCACTGGGGATTACACACAGCAAGCCGCGATCACCCTGCGGGGTGCTGCAGGGGTGACATAGGGAGCTCCCTCTGTCATAACACTTAAAGCCCGCGGTCACTTCCGACCGCGGCTGTAAGGGTTAAACGGCCGGAACCGAAGTTTACTTCATTCCCGGCAGTGCGGCAGGGTCCCGACTGTGTGTTACCAAGGACGAGTATAGACGTTCTGGTGCCGGAACGGCCACCAAACAGGACGTCTATACTCGTTCTCGGTCGTTATCAGGTTAAATTAGTTCAAGCAAACTAATTTCAAGCTCTTTTTTGGCACTGGTCCAACAAAGTATGAGTTTGGATGAAATGAATGTCCAAAAAGGTTTTAATAGCACTCAAAAGTTTTTTGTATCTAAAATTGATCCTCAAACATGAAAAAAATATATTTAATAAAATATAGTGTAATATCTCCAATGTAAATGCTTTTAAATTGGGACTGTAATTACAAAATAAATCCATAATGTCAGATATCGCTTGTATGGAAAGGGTATGTGGTAATAATGAATACAAAGATTCAATATCCATAGTGAGCCAGGAATAGCAAGATTTCCATTCAAGCTGGCCAATAATGGACAGCAAATGGGTATCCTTAAAGGGGTATTCCAGGCAAAAACTTTTTTTTATATATCAACTGGCTCCGGAAAGTTAAACTGATTACTTCTATTAAAAAATCTTACTCCTTCCAATAGTTATTAGCTTCTGAAGTTTTCTGTTTAACTGCTCAATGATGATGTCACGTCCCGGGAGCTGTGCATGATGGGAAAATATCCCCATAGGAGCTGAACAGCTCCTGGGACGTGAGTCATCAGAAAGCAGTTAGACGGAAAACAGCAACTCAACTTCAGAAGCTAATAACTATTGGAAGGATTAAGATTTTTTAATAGAAGTAATTCACAAATCTGCTTAACTTTCCGGAGACAGTTGATATATTAAAAAAAGTTTTGGCTTGGAATACCCCTTTAATGTAACTTGGACAAAATGAAACAAGGGGTTGGAGAATAGAATCCACCCACTCGCACAAATGTTCGTTTAAAGAGCCGATGGCTGCCACAATGGGTCTCATAGGTGGCGGGAATCAGTCCTTATGAACCTTAGGGAATGAGTGGAATATGGGGGTGACAGGATGAAGTACCAAAATATAGTCAAATTGTTTTTGAGAAATGACCCTTATGTGTAATCCTGTGTTCAGAAGCTGGGTGAGATCCCATGTTAACATCACAGTGGGACCATCACTCAAATAAAAATAAAGTGACCTATTTATGCATACAACTGCCCCCCCCCCCCCCCTTAATCTGCCGCCCGTACTACCAACTCACGGTTATTTTCCAATTGATGAACAGCTAGTTTCTCCCCCTTGGATAAGTTTCCAGGATCACCAGTATGTGGGTTATGTTGTAAACACATCAAATCTTGTATACCAAGATCCTGGAAACTATCCATGGGTGGAGACCTAGAGTGCAAGGGGTAGAAACCTGGATGACCTACAGGAAAACACGGAGACTCATGAATAGTTTGCACAACAGTAGATTCATTTTCAAACAATCTCAAATTACAAAGAGACATTTGTTCAGGCATCGTGGTACAAAAAACTGAGGCATGACAATCAATAAATGACTGGGACATCGGAGCTACGTGGACATTATCAGAGTCCTTGATGATATCAAAATGCTTTTTAACTGTGAGAGTTCGAATAAACTTATTCAGGTCAAGAATGGTATTAAAGACATCGAAGTGGTGTGATGGAGAAAAACCAAGTCCCTTGGACAATAGAGAAATCTGAGTCTGAGGTGTTTTAACCTCATATAAATCTGAAGATGCATCAGCTGTCGTGCTAATTATACGGCCCAAAAATGAATCACTATGTTTAACAGAAAAATAGCATGATGTGTCCACCATGTTGTATGTTCTAAATAGACCAGTGTATTCTAAAGTGTTCCTCTACAAGTGCCAGTCTGGGAGAAGAATACTTGTTGTCTCTTTAGATATTTATGGATTTTTAGATAAGACAGATAAGAGGGCTAGTTAGCCAGTCTTGTGAATGTTATTCTGACTAACAATTAATTACCCATTTGACCAGACACAGAGAGAGATTCACATGTCTTTGTGAAAGAGACCTCGATGGTACTCTTACAGAATTCCATATTTATATGTCTATGATTAGATATTGCCCATCTATGATGTCATAAGGTTTTCTCTGGACACAGTGATATGTAACCTTTTTCTTATATGATATTCCTAACCTAGTAGCTTTATTGTAACAAGTTACTTACTAATCACATGTATTGTTCTACTATATGTAGTCAATTAACAAGCTTGAATTGTTTACTAATATATCTAATTGATATTCATTTGCATATATCATTGTGTTTATTACTAATTTATGTTTATAACCTTATAACCAATAAATCTGCATACTTTTATATTACCTGTGTACAGGGTGGGCCATTTATATGGATACACCTTAATAAAATGGGAATGGTTTGTGATATTAACTTCCTGTTTGTGGTAGTATATGTGAGGGGGAAACTTTTCAAGATGGGTGGTTACCATGGTGGCCATTTTGAAGTCGGCCATTTTGAATCCAACTTTTGTTTTTTCAAGAGGAACAAGGTCATGTGACACATCAAACTTATTGGGAATTTCACAAGAAAAACAATGATGTGCTTGGTTTTAATGTAACTTTATTCTTTCATGAGTTATTTACAAGTTTCTGATCACTTATAAAATGTGTTCAATGTGCTGCCCATTGTGTTGGATTGTCAATGCAACCATCTTCTCCCACTCTTCACACACTGATAGCAACACCACAGGAGAAATGCTAGCACAGGCTTCCAGTATCCGTAGTTTCAGATGCTGCAGAATGGGCAAAACAAAAATTAGAACAGGACCCTCAGTTTACGCAGAAGATTTTGTTCAGTGATGAGGCAAACTTTTATGTGAATGATAAAGATAATAAACAAAACCACCTCTATTGGTCTGACACTAACCCACATTCGATAGATCCCTCCAAGACTGTTGGAACACAAAAATTTATGGTATGGTGTGGTATATTGGGTACAAAGATAGTGGGGCCATTCTTCATCAATGGCAACCTCAAGGCCACTGGATATGCGAAATTGCTACATGATGATGTGTTTCCCTCTTTATGCACTGAAGCTGGCACGTTCCCTGAGTTTTTCCAGCAAGATGGTGCACCACGACATTATGGGTGTCAGGTCCGAGCATTCCTAGATGAACAGTTTCCTGGAAAGTTGATTGGTCGTCGTGGGCCAGTTTAATGGCCCCCAAGGTGTCCCGATCTGACCCCCTTAGACTTTCATCTGTGGGGTCATCTGAAGGCAGTTGTCTATGCTGTGAAGATACGAGATGTGCAGCACCTGAAACTACGGATACTGGAAGCCTGTGCTAGCATTTCTCCTGCGGTGTTACTATCAGTGTGTGAAGAGTGGGAGAAGAGGGTTGCATTGACAATCCAACACAATGGGCAGCACATTGAACACATTTTATATGTAGCAGAGGTGGATGATGCACAGTGATATATCCTTTGAGGATGGTAGGTGCCAGACCTCAAGCTCGACCACGGCTGATAGTCCAATATAAACACATAGGAAGACGGCACTCCGATAGGTGTCCAAAATAAGTGGGTTTTATTGGTCCCAAAACATACAAGTGATGCAACGTTTCGACCTTATAGTTAGGTCAAAACGTTGCATCACTTGTATGTTTTGGGACCAATAGAACACATTTTATAAGTGGTCAGAAACTTGTAAATAATACATTAAAACCAAGCACACCATTGTTTTTCTTGTGAAATTCCCAATAAATTTGGATTCAAAATGGCCGACATGGTCACCACCCATCTTGAAAAGTTCCCCCCCCCCCTCACATATACTGATGTGCCACAAACAGGAAGTTAATATCACCAACCATTCACATTTTATTAAGGTTTATCCACATAAATGGCCCACCCTGTATATTGCAAAACTACATCCTTAAGTGCTAATTTCATCCCATCATAAAAATAACTTGTTGATATCTGGGGAAATAGTTGCACTCAGATGTGAATTGTATTGATTGGCGTGGTTTACAATTCACCAGGTCATAATTTTGATATTTTTCATACATTTTATATTTTTTATCATTTATATTTTTATAACCATAATTCATTATTTATAATCCAGGCATGGTAGGCAGCATATTGATCAGTGTCCCCCGCACTACCAGCCAGTACCTTTGGTTAGTGCGGGGGAGTTTACCGACTGTTTTCCTTTAATTTCAGTTGAAGATTCACAGAAGGTGGTTATAAAGTTGATCCTTTGTGTTACAGTTTTTCCTTTTTTTCATTATAACCCCCTTCTGCAAATCTTCAACTGAAACTAAAAACATCTTGCTTAAGAACTGGCACATACTCCAGAACACGATGACATTTTGAAGGATTATTTGCCTGACCAACCACAGGTCATGTACCACCGAGCTCCCTCACTAAAAATGTCCTTGCTCCTAGTGTGATCAAACAACATAAAGCTTCCACTCTAGACTCTAGTTTACCAACAGGATCATACAAGTGTAAAAACAAGCACTGTTTATGTTGTAAGGAGATAAGGAATGGTGTCACCGAGTATCACTCCAACAATACTGGTGAAAGATTCACCATTAAATTCAGACTGACCTGTCAGTCCTCCTATTTCATCTATCTACTTGAATGTGTATGTGGACTCCAATATGTCGGACGCACAATACAACCCTCTACGAAATCGACTGAATAAGCACAGACAGAACATAAGAAATACATTTTTACTGCATGGAGTCTCTAGACATTGTACCACCAACCATCCAGATGGGAAGGATCTGATTGCCGTCATCCCTATAGATCATATTCCAGAGAATAAGTCTAATAGATTTGAATTGCTCAAGAAAAAAGATCTACTGGATGTTCACATTGTCTACTGTCTCAATCCTAGGGCTCTCAATGAAATGGTGATAACAGTTCAATAACCACTCATTACCTATTTCCCTGAACCCTGATGTTCTTTTCAACATAATATCGTGACATTTTTATGTATGGCCTCCATTTTACTTAATTTTTCTCCCTCCATATTTTATCTATTTGTATCTATTAATTATTAATATTACTATTAGTATTATTGCATTTTTTTTTATATACCGTATCTTCATTTTTATTACATTCATTATTTATCTATTTATAATATACCCTTCATGGACACTTACATCACTTTCATATATTGATGTCTGTGGTTCTCGCTGTTCTTTCATTATTGATTACATTTCTGGGATATCCCTTCTTCCTCCCCCCCATTTTCCCCCCTGTCTATACCACATACAGGCCTCTTATATCAATACTCACTACAATGGATGCAATTCAACAGTTTCTGTTCCACATATACTCGCCCCCGATAACATCATGCTTAATATATGTGCACTCGTTCCCCTGAACACATAAATACACATACTTGTTCCCCCGATAACATCATGCTTAAAGGGGTAGTCCAGTGGTGAAAAACGTATCCCCTATACTAAGGATAGGGGATACGTTTGAGATCGCGGGGATCCGACCGCTGGGGCCCCCTGCGATCTCTCTGTATGGGGGCCAGGCTCTCCGGCCAGATAGCGGGTGTCGACCACCGCACGAAGCGACGGCCGACACGCCCCCTCAATACATCGCTATGGCAGAGCCGGAGATTGCCGAAGGCAGCGCTCCGGCTCTGCCATAGAGTTGTATTGAGGGGGCGTGTCGGCCGCCGCTTCATGCGGAGGTCGACACGCCCCTTTCTCACGGGGGCCGGGGCCCTGTACAGGAGATCATGGGCGGCCCCAGCGGTCGGACCCCCGGCGATCTGCAACTTATCCCCTATCCTTAGCATAGGGGATAAGTTGTTCACCACTGGATATCTCCTTTAAGCATGAAACTCCTCTGGCCTTAATGTAAGTTTTGCCACTATATCCAGCTTAACTCAATGTCTTTTGTACCCTCTAATATAGCTCTACCTGTTTCGGCAGTGCTGCAGGCTCACAAGTGGTCCAGGGACATCGTGATCACTTCTTCTAGGTCTGTTTACTTGCCGTGTCTCCGCCTCTTTGCAGCACAGACAGTGTCTCACTAACCTCTATACTACAATCTATTTACCTTGACTCGCTCCCGCTTCCATTCTTGCGGGGCTTCAGTACAACACGCTGCACTTTCAACACAGCACTGTAAATATTAAGTTAAGGATCGCAAAAATAAGAAACACTGTATCCAGCCCTCATATATACTTTCTTATCGATATGGATCATGCACATTATAATTTTAAAATGTTTTTATATGTATTTACTGTTGTTAAAACTTTGTGACCTGGTGACCCGGTTGTAATTACCCAGGGGCCTTTTTATACCTTGTGTGTATTCTAATTCAGTATGCCTGACAAAGAGTCCTACTCAGACTCGAAACTTGTTGTTGCACCTTGAATAAAAACGTTGGAATCCTTTTTTGCACATCCACGGAGTGTGGTTTGGAATCATTTAAGAGGAGAAGCGCCTGGCAAAATTTTGCCTTTGCACAGATGCTATCCGTTTATCTGTCTAGTACACAGGAAGTCTTGCATTGAGGGGGTGTGGTGTAACATCACGAGGGACGTGGCCGTGACATCACGACCCCCACAGCCTGCACCCAACATAGGAATAAAATGTTCTGAACGCTTGGGCAGTGTAGTACCCCTTAAGGACATTGCTTACAGTGGTCTCACTGGCAGTGAGAATGTTCCTCATGGATACTCTGGACTAGTGAACTACAGTATGTGTCCAGTGTATTCTCTAGTTCCAAAATCCAATGGCACAATATATATTCCAGCCATTTTGGATAAAGGAGAGAAAAACATTTTCCATGCTATGCTGCCCTAACATGGATGTTATGGCAAAATAGTCTGATGACACATCCACTTAAAAAATATGCATCAGGACTTCCAGTTCCAAACCCAATAATATTGTAATTTGCTATAAATCAACATGGAGTATCTAATCTCTATACTGCTTTTAAATGGGCACTGTCAGACACAAAAACTTTTCATATATGGTACATCTTAGTAATATACTTCATAATAATTTTTTTGCCCTTTTTATAGAAATCATGGCTTATAAAATCATGGCTTTGTCCAAACTGAAGCTCAGACATGGACAAATTCCAGTAAGTGAGGGTGGGCTTGCAAATCATTTTTAACTTTGCAGTATACTCATAATGTTATTTTAGACAAAACACAGTCCACTAGCAATGTCTTTGGGTTTTTTTTTTTCTTACATGACACAAAAGCTTAGTCTACAGCAGTTTTACATCCAACAAAAAATATATATACCAGCATATAGCAGATTAGTTGTAAACACTAGTAGACTAAGTCAGGTCTATTAAAGCCGTCTGATGTAAACCAGTAAGACCGAAAAGTGATGTGAATGGAACCTTACCAGGTCACATTACATGGTCTTGCCACATATTATTTTAATGCAGAATTATAATACCACCATTCTGTTGAATTAAATCTTACCTCCATTGGAAAAGCCTTGAAGTTGACTGTGTGCTCTGAACCTCGCTGGTTTTCTCTGCCCCAATGAAATTTTGCTTCATATAATTCATATTCATGACTACGAGGCAGCGGACCTCCTGTTAAAACTAAAACATAATATGTATTCAATTGATACATTTAACATAAAAATATATAAGTGAAAAAATACAAGAATATGATGGATCAGGTATGTTGTATGTGAGTAATATTGATCAGTTTACATTGATTTACAATACTTTTCTCCAGTATAGGAAAAATATTTAAAAAAAAAAAATTCCTGAAAAAATGGCATCCAATATATTAAATGATGATTATTGTTTTGTAGTCAATTTCCAAATGTTTTGCCACTGACTTTTACAGCTCAAAAAATAAAAAAATTAAAATAAATAAATAAAAAAAACAGATCTACTCTCCTCTTTAATTTTAATTTTAAATTTTTTGTATGGTTTAGTATTAAAACGTAAAAAAAAAATAGTTGCATAACAAAAAAATATATCAAAAATGGTAGAAAATGTTTTGGTTTTGATGAACCCAATCACTTTTCAAATGGTCCTACGCTGAGGCTGGGTAATGCCTCATAATTAGTCCCAGGGGTGTGTGCGGCATCTTCATGTAGTCAAATGAGGATGCCGCATGCATCTAAGAAAACTTGCAGGGCATTACCATACAGCACGGGACCATGTGAAAAGTAATTATCATCGCTATCGCTGAAGTTACAATATTATTTGGTTCCAGGATGACCATTGTACGTTGAGACTATTGTATTTTGAGACCATAACCGTATAGAAACCTGGTAATTGGTTCTAAAGCCCCAAAAATGTTATCCAAAAATAGGAAAAAGTGAGGACTGAAGAAAATTAAGCAGATAACTAATACAGATAAAGCAAATCCTTACATATTAAAGTATGAAAGATCTGCTGGAAGCTGTAAATCACTGTCTATGTAGAGGACAGGAGCTTCTTCAGGGTCCTGTACAGTACACATAGGGGAGATTTATCAAAACCTGTCCAGAGGAAACATTTCTGAGTTGCACATAGCAACCAATCAGATCACTTCTTTCATTTTAAAAAGGCCTCTGAAAAATGAAAGAAGCTATCTGATTGGTTGCTATGGGCAACTCAGCAATGTTTCCTCTGGACAGGTTTTGATAAATTTCCCCCATAGTGTCCTAAAAAAGTAAACTGGAGCCGCCCTCACCTGGTTCAAAGAAGGAGCAAATCACGGTACAGTTAAAGAGTAGAACAGAACATGTAGTACCTCCGTGTGCTGTAGGAGGCACTACAAGACAGCCAGTCAGTGCATGAACTTCAGTAATACAGGGATTTTACCAGTGAATGCCCATTCTGATTGGTCAGCTCTTCCAGCCATTGACATGTTTTGCAGATCTGGACTCTCTGTAGCATTGTATGTTGAGTTTAGTTTCGAGTCACAATAATCCAGAAAAGACCATTGTATGCAGAAAATATTGTAACCTGAGGCCATTGTAAGTCGATGGATCACATTGTAATTTGATTGTTCCCTTCAATTCTACTTGTAATGCATAATGATAATAATAAAAATAATAATAATAATTGTTGCTGTTATTATTATTTCAAAGATATTTATTATCAGCATATTGTTTAGTCTAACTTTTAACAATAAGGAATAGTGGTGAACAGTAACAGTTAAACATAAAAAAAAAAGCCTGAAAACCTAATGATAACAACTTTTAATTAAAAATTAAATAAGGAAATGAATACAAAACCCATAAATCCATGTTAAGCAGGAGACATATGGTAGTGTTTAGCTAGACATTCATACAGTTTTTTTATGCAATTAATTGTTCTACCAAATTTGCTCAAAAGTTTCCCAGCCATCTGCCACTCTTTCATCATAGTATTTATTGTACATCTGCCTGCCACAAATGAAATAACAGGTACAATCATATAAAAAAGATAATTAAAACAAAAAGCATATGCATAGCAAATACCTTTACACAGCTATCTAATGCACCGGCTTTATTTGAAGTATAGATTTTCTAACATTATACAGGTTTTTTTTTCTGTTTCTTTAGGTAATGTACTCTACACAAAATTAGGCATAAATGTAAAGTACTTTGATGGTGTTTCATAGAAAGTACAAGTAAATGTATGTAATGTATGGAAAACGTCTGCATTGCTGTATTTTGTGTTTTATTATGATCAAGTCCAATTAGAATGTTCAGCTAAGAACTGATGAGATGTTGCCTACAACATAGAAACATAGAATGTGTCGGCAGATAAGAACCATTTGGCCCATCTAGTCTGCCCAATAATCTGAATCCTATCAATAGTCCCTGACCCTATCTTATATGAAGGATAGCCTTATGCTTACCCCATGCATGTTTAAACTCCTTCACTGTATTTGCAGTGACCACTTCTGCAGGAAGGCTATTCCATGCATCCACTACTCTCTCAGAATAGTAATATTTCCTGATATTACTTTTAAACATTTGCCCCTCTAATTTAACCCCTTAAGGACCAAGGGCGTACAGGTACGCCTTCGCTCCCTGGTACTTAAGGACCAAGGGTGTACCCGGACCGGGGTCACTGCTGATATTGATCAGCAGGCACCCCGCGCAAATGCCCAGGTGGGTCATCAGACCCCCCCATGTTGTCGATCGGCGCAAATCGCAATTGAATTCACACTTCAGATTTGTGTGATTCCGGGTCATTATGGGTCTATGGTGACCCGGAAAATAAGGGGGATCTCGGATGTCCAAGACACCCACGATCCCCCTGAAAGGATAGGAGTGAGGTGGCAGGGGCGCCACCCCTCCTACCCCTGCTATTGGTGGTCTAGACGCGACCACCAATAGCAGATCGGGGGGGTTAACTTTTGTTTTCCCCATTCTGCCCACCCACAATAGGCGGGTTAGGATGGGGAAACGAAGGGGACCGGTGCCGAAGATCCACTTACCCTGCGGGCGAGGCTGCGGGCGACGATCGGTGTCGGAGATCGGCGTGGGAGGCATGTCGTGTGGCAGAAGAGGACAGCTCCCTGGATAGCAACATCTAGGGGACTACAGTTTGAGATCACTATACAGTGGTCTCTATACTGTTGCCCTCCAGATGTTGCAAAACTACAACTCCCAGCATGCCCAGACAGCTGTCATGCTGGGATTTGTAGTTTTGCAACAGCTGGAGGGTCACAGTTTGGAGATCACTGTGCTGTGAACTGTGGCCCTCTAGATCTTGCAAAACTACAACTCCCAGCATGCCCACATAGCAGTTTGCTGTCTGGGCATGCTGGCATTTGTAGTTTTGAAACATCTGGATGTCCACAGTTTGGAAATCACTGTGCAGTGGTCTCTAAACTGTAGACCTCCAGATGTTGCAAAACTGCATATCCCTGCATGCCCAAACAGCTGGGCATGAGGTTTGCCCCCCATGTGAATGTACAGGGTACATTCACACGGACGGGTTTAGAGTGAGTTTCCTGCTTCAAGTATGAGCTGCGGCAATTTTTTTTCCGCAGCGCAAACTCCTAGCGGTAAGCTCACTGTAACCCGCCAGTGCTAATGTACCCTAAAAACACTACACTACACTAACACATAATAAAGGGTAAAACACTACATAAACACCCCCTTACAGCCCCCAATAACAATGAAAAACGTATTGTTCAGCAACAACTCCCAGCATTTCGGGACAGCCACTGACTGTGCAGGCATGCTGGGAGTTTAGCAACAGCTGGAGGCACCCTGTTTGGAAATCACTAGCATAGAATACCCCTATGTCCACCCCTATGCAATCCCTAATTTAGTCCTCAAATGCGCATGGCGCTCTCTCACTTCGGAGCCCTGTCGTATTTCAAGGAAACAGTTTAGTGCCACATATGGGGTATTTCCGTACTCGGGAGAAATTGCACTACAAATTTGGTGGGACTTTTTCTCCTTTTATCCTTATGAAAAGGAAAAGTTGGGGTCTACACCAGCCTGTTAGTGTAAAAAAAAATTTTTTTTACACTAACATGCTGGTGTTGCACTTTACTTTTTATTTTCACAAGAGGTAAAAGGGAAAAAAGACCCCCAAAATTTGTAACGCAATTTCTCATGAGTACGGAAATACCCCGTATGTGGGCGTAAAATGTTCTTCGGGCGCATAACAAGGCTCAAGAGTGAGAGCGCACTATGTACATTTGAGCCCTAAATTGCTGATTTGCACAGGGGTGGAAGATTTTACAGCGGTTCTGCCATTAACGCAAAAAATTCATAAATACCCACATGTTACCCCATTTTGGAAACTACACCCCTCACAAAATGTAACAAGGGGTATAGTGAGCCTTAACACCCCACAGGTGTTTGACGAATTTTCATTAAAATAGGATGGGGAAAAAAAAAATGTCACTAAAATGCTGGTGTTACTCTAATTTTTTAATTTTCACAAGGGAAAATAGGAAAAAAGCCCCCCACAATTTGTAACCCCATTTCTTCTGAGTATATAAATACCCCATATGTAGATGTAAAGTGCTCAGAAGAGAAGGAGCACCATTGGGATTTTGAAGAGAAAATTTGTCCAGAATTGAAGGCCACGTGTGTTTACAAAGCCCCCATAGTGCCAGAACAATGGACACCTCCCACATGTGACCCCATTTTGGAAACTACACCCCACACGTAATGTAATAAGGGGTACAGTGAGCATTTACGCCCCACAGGTGTCTGACAGTTTTCTGGAACAGTGGTCCGTGAAAATGAAAAGTTTAATTTTGCAGAAGATCTGTCAAACGCCAGTGGGGTGAAAATACTCACTGCACCCCTTATTAAATTCTGTGAGGGGTGTAGTTTCCTAAATGCGTTCTGGCACCATGGGGGGCTTTGTAAACGCACATGGCCCCTGACTTCCATTCCAAAGGCTCAATGGCGCTCCTCCTCTTCTGAGCATTGTAGTGGATCAGCAGAGCACTTGACGTCCACACATGGGGTATTTCCATACTCAGAAGAAATGGGGTTACAAATTTTGGGGGTCATTTTCTCCTATTACCCCTTGTAAAAATGTAAAATTTTGGGAAAAACCAGCATTTTTGTGACTTTAACAAAAAGTCGTGAAATACCTGTTAAATGTTAAGGCTCACTGTACCCCTTGTTAAGTTCCTTGAGGGGTGTAGTTTCCAAAATAGTATACCATGTGTTTTTTTTTTATGTTGCTGTTCTGGCACCATAGGGGCTTTCTAAATGCGACATGCCAAATGTGACTCCTTCTCTTCTGAGCATTGTAGTTTGCCTGCAGAGCATTTTACATCCTAACATGGGGTGTTTCCATACTCAGAAGAGATGGGGTTACAAATTTTGGGGGACATTTTCTCCCATTACCCTTTATAAAAATGGTAAGTTTGGGGGGAAAAAACTGCACTTTAGTGAAAAAATTTTTTCATTTACACATCCGACTACGAAAAGTCATCAAACACCTGTGGGGTGTTAAGGCTCACTGGACCCCTTGTTATGTGCCTTGAGGGGTGTAGTTTTCAAAATAGTATGCCATGTGGGGTTTTTTCTGCTGTTCTGGCACCATAGGGGCTTCCTAAATGTGACATGCCCCCCAAAAACCATTTCAGAAAAACTCACAGGTATCATTTTAATTTTATTGACCAACAAAATAAAGAACACATGTCATTTTTACCATAAATTGTACGGCGTGAAAACGAAACCTTCCAAAATTTGCTAAATTGCGGTTTTCTTTTTATTTCCCCACACAAACAGTATTTTTTTGGTTGCGCCATACATTTTATGGTAAAATGAGTGATATCATTATGCAGGACAACTGGTCATGCAAAAAACAAGCCCTCATACTGGTCTGTGGTTGAAAATATAAAAGAGTTACGATTTTTAGAAGACGAGGAGGGAAAAAACAAAAATGCTAAAATAAAATTGGCCTAGTCATTAAGGTCAAAATGGGCTTGGTCCATAGGGGTTAAAGCAAATCTGCTAACACACTATGCTTTCCTGTATACCGAATGCACCGCTTTTTAAAATGGATTTATAAATTCCATCCAGGAACATTGTTGCAGTTTTGAGATATGGCAACCTTTGGCTGTCTTTTAATTTTGATGTACACTGTAAGTGATGTTATGAAATAAAGAGAGGACTGATATTCAGTACAAAGCCCCATTGTGCACCTTGCATTGAATGTAATGCAAGTGTTGTAGAAAGTGCTTCATATGGAAAATTGGAATGTATGCGTACTGTAGCACATTTTTCTCCCCTCATAAGTGCATACCACATATGTACATCTAAGTGGTGTACTATTTTGTTCCTGTTAAAGTCTCAAGGGCCTAGATACTGTGAAAGGACAGGCAAAATTACTTACCGGCTGGTGTTGTACACAAATACTTTAAGCGGGTTGTAGCGCATTTTTCTCCCCTCACAAGTGCATAGCACATACGTACATCTAAGTGGTGTGCTGTTCTTCACATGGTATGCCTTGGTGAACGGAGTCACCCAGGGGAGGAACTGCTAAAAGTAATTCATAAAGAAATTGGAGCATGGCTTGCTCCACGAAAACTGGAAATGGAAACCATGGTGACTGACAACGGGAAGAACATCTTGTCTGCGCTGCAACAAGGAGGCCTGAGACATGCGCCATGCATGGCACACGTGTTGAATTTGGTTGTGAAGCTGTTCCTTAAGTGTTCCCCCCATTTGCAAAACATCATAACAATAGGGAAGGAAACTTTGCATGCACTTCAGCCACTCATACAGCTCAAAGCACACCCTCCTTGAGCTGCAGCGTCAGAATGGTATCCCCAACATAGTCTGATTTGCGACATTGTCACACGTTGGAATTCCACACTCATATGTTTGACCAACTGTATGAACAGAGAAAAGCCATCATCGATTTTTTGATGATCCAAGCGGATAGGGGGACTCCCCTGTGTAACTTCAATATAAACCAGTGGTAGCTCATACATGACACCTGCCTTTTGCTCAGGCCCTTTGAGGAAGCAACATTATTAGTCAGTTGCCAGTATTACGGGATGAACGACGTCATTCCACTGCTTCATTTCCTACAACACGTGTTGGAAACAATGACTGGTCAGGGCACTGGAGATGTGGCGCCTACATCTCACGGCCACATGAGCAGTGTGGGAGCTGAGCTGGAGGAGGGGGAGGGGCACAGTGGAGCACAGTTTAGGTTTCACAAAATGGATGGTTTTTCTAGTCATCTGACAGGAGAGGAGCTAGAGGGTTATGAGTAAGGCTAGACAGAGGACCAAGACACACCATGGCAGTATGCAGTGGAGGTGGAGGCAGGGAGTCCCTCCGAGTCACTTGCACAAATGGCACTATGCATGACCACTGAATTGTCACCATTCGGCAGTGGGTTGATTCTGGCTCTCCACCTTATTGGTCCCTCACTTCCGGCACAAAATGGGGGCTTTTTTTACACCCACTGAGAGGGAAGACAAACTGACCTACTACAGAGACATACTACGTAGTCAGTTGTCCAATGCCTATCAGCGCCATCATCCATCCTCTCGCAGGTCTGACTCGGGGGGCCCTCTGCACTCACCTTCCACTGCCATGGCTGCTGCAGAGGAGTGGCAGAACCAGTACCAGCTCCATCAGCAGCAGCCTGAGTCTTGCTGATGAGTAGCTTTCTTCACCCGCATAGTGAAGCAACTCATCAGCAGCAGGTAAACCTGGAGCAGGACCTGAACCAGCAGGTGATGGCACATCTTGACATGACCATGCCAACACACCTTGAAGATCTGCTGGACTTCTGGGCAGCCAAACTTGATTTGTGTCCGCAACTAGCAGAGTTTGCCCTGGAAAAGCTGTCCTGCGCGGCCAGTAGTGTGCCATCAGACTGGGTGTTTACTGTGGCGGGGGCCATAGTCACCCCAAGGAGAACTCGTCTGCCCATGAAAAATTTAGACACTGACCTTTGTGAAGATGAATCAGGCATGGATCAGCCAGGATTTCCACCCACCAATTCCTGATGCATCAGTGTAGATTGACCATGGTGCCACACCAACACTTCACAAATATGGATAGTGCAAAACATGTTTAAGGTGCTGCTCACCAGTTACAGACATTCTTCGCCATCAGACCACAAGTAAGTATTGATTATATGTATTAGCTAAAATGTAACTTTTCTTAGGATAAAATATATGTACTCAACCTTTTTTGGAAATCAAACAAAAGTAAAGGTGTGCAAAAAACACCATGTGCCACCTACACCACCAAGTATTGATGTGATGCACAGACCTCTAAAAGGTGGAAGGAAACAGTGTATGGTCCTTTGTAACTGGTGGGGGTAAAAACTTCCCCTGTAAGGTCCTACTCTCGCATTATTAATTCACTTCTTTGCAAGTGTTATGCGCCCTAAAAAGTTCGGCCCTACACAGGGACCTCTCCCTATTTCCCCCTACAAAACACTGCCATTTCCCAGCATTTTTAGGTTGAAATAGGAAGAGGTTCCTGTATGGAGCTGCCCTTTTTAGGGTGAGTAACACTTGCCAAGAAGGGAATTAATAGGGCGAGAGTAGGGCCTTACAGGGAAAGTTTTTAGCCGCACCTGCTACAATGGACAATACATTGTTCCCTTCCACATTTTTGAGGAAAGTGTTACTCGTCTTAAATATAACTCTTTGGGTCCAATAAATCAACACTATAATTTGATGCCAGGGGTAATAAGAACAGGAACAGTAGGTGAGTTTGTCAAGGAGGTCACAAACATTCATCTTTATGGGGCCCAGAGATATAATGATGGCCCTCCAAAGAAACACATATCCCTACAAGGCAGCTTTCAACTATGGGCATAAAATAAAATCCATTCTTCATTTTCAAATATTAATAATAATCACCTTTCTTGCACACTAGTACAAAAAACTGTAGTGAGTACTCCACGGGGAATCTGAATTTTGCAGGATTTGGCCTTATTTATTAATCATTATTTATCAGAAGAATATTTGTGTTTGATGAATGATGGCAGCAAAGGGGCACACAAACGATTCAGCAAGAGTTGATGCAGCCCTCCATGCACAGGGGTCAAGCCTTCTTATGGGCTCCAGAACAAGCGCTGATCTACTGTTACATCCTCTATTTTCTGGGCTCCAGCGCCATTTGCATTCCTCCATCAGTTGTAGTGTTGCTGTCTTTCATTGTCCAGACAATGGCCCTGCACGCCGCAGGACGGTTTGCCATTAAGTGATGCAGGCAGCCTAGACAAAAGTAGAAGCGCGAGCACTGGGCCAATTAGATCCAGTGCCAGCATTCATGTCTTCCAGAAGTTAGTTATTTAAACTTGCTGGTTCTTTACTTTTTGCCTATGATATAGGTTAATTCTCTTCACTCATGTTCCTTATTTCCCTGCATTCCTATTTCCTATTGTAGTTATGATCTTCTGTGATCTGAGCTTTGCCTATGCCCTTACCATTCTCCTGTTTACTGGTTTTGTACTGTGCCGCTGTCTAGGTTTAACCCATTGCCTGTCCAGACTTTTTTTTACCTCTAATTTTGTACTTTGCTACCCTCCTGGTTCTGACCCCTAGCTTATTCCCGTTTACTCTTTGTCTGATGATTTTGTTATTTTCCTGTTTGTTATTGACCTGGGCTGTTTGACACCTTTATTAGCACTAAACTATATTGGCCACTTTTGGCTAAAGCCATCCTCTTCAAAGCTCACCATAAATAAAATATGTGACATAATATAAAAGATACAAGGTATCAAGATTTTTTTTCTCTTTCTTGGGTGTATTTTATTATCCAGTGCTTCTGATCAAGTGGAATTCAGAATTATAGTTGTGACGTAAATGGTAAAAACAGTCTTGATCTTGAAAGCCTGATGATGGTGGAGACTGTAAAAAACTGGCTAAATAAGATTTAAACGTCTCAGTGAGAGTTATATCCTAAGCCCTTGACCCTGTGTTTCAAGGCAACAATGCTAACCATTCTACTACAGTACCAGTGAATAACAGCACATGAAGGTCAGCTGCAACAAACACCCAAGAGTCTGTTCAATTTTATTTCTCTTCATCTGAGCTATTCAACTATTAAAAAATAGTGAGTAGAACGGAAAATATAGGCTAATTGTAAAACACACAGCAGTAAAAATGGTAGTTTAGGCCTCTAAAGTAAGGTGAGCACAAGGACGCCGCGACCAACGATAATAAACCTTCACTTTCATACCACTCTATAACAAAGGTTTGTGTGTCATAGAATCTTATTATTTCTGAGCACACAGAGCAGCTTTGGGAAATGTATCTGATGCATTTGATTTTCTCACAGAGCTGAAGTGTCAAGATTGCAGTCTAACTCATATAATTCCTCAAGTCTTCTGTGCAAGGTTAACACTAAAAACAAGAATGTAATCTTAGGGTAAATTAGATCTTATAAAGGGTGAGCAGAATGTATTAAGAAATGTATTTTAATAGATGCCTGCAATGCTACATAAAATAGAAATATATATGAACACAATACTAATGGGGAACTAAAACCAAAAGCAATAGAAATATTGGTAGAGAGGTGTACCTTACTATACCTTCATGTAACTGAGATTACAGCGAATAACTCCTATACCCCAGGAGTAAAAAGATACATAAGCACAATTAAATAATAGTCCTCCAAGTTATATATAGATGAAGATAAGATATGGTACAATTATTAAAATAAATATGTCTTCAAAAGCAACAATAATATTTGTAAAAAAAAAAAAAAAGGTATATAAAAGTTAAGATGCATCGCAGGGCACTTGTGAGTTTAAGTTACTGATATTACCTTTTAAAGTGGTACTCCGCCCCTAGACATCTTATCACCTATCCAAAGGATAGGGGATAAGATGTCAGATCGCCAGGGTCCCGCTGCTGCGGACCCCGAGGATCGCCGCTGCAGCACCCCGCTATCATTACTGCGCAGAGCGAGATCGCTCTGCACGTAATGACGGGAAATACAGGGGCCGGAGCATCGTTACATCACGGCTCCGCCCCTCGTGATGTCACGGCCCGTCCCCGTCAATACAAGTCTATGGGAGGGGGCGTGGTGGTCGTCACGCCCCCTGCCATAGACTTGCATTAAGGGGACGGGCCGTGATGTCATGAGGGGCAGAGCCATGACATCACGCTGCTCCGGCCCCTGTATCGCCCGTCATTACACACTGAGCGATCTCGCTCTGCGCAGTAATGATAGCGGGATGCTGCAGCGGTGATCCCCGGGGTCCCCAGCAGCGGGACCGCGGCAATCTAACATCTTATCCCCTATGCTTTGGATAGGGGATAAGATGCCAGGGGCGGAGTACCCCTTTAAGTTTCAGAAAGGATAAAAGATTTTTAAAAGAGAAAACAGACATGGTCGCACATCCACAACATGCAGGGCTCAAGCAGGAACGCATGGGAATGGAGTTCCTGTACTTTTTCCACAGCAGGGACACTGTTCCCATTAGCAAGAGTCCTGCAGGACCAGCCCTTGAGGGAAAATATTGGGTGAGTTCCCCTACTTTTTTTTGTAGGACTTGACCCCTGACAACATGCACAATGATCTAATGCTTCTCAGCAATATTTATTAAACTAACAGGTCATTAGAGTACTTTATGATCATGAAGTGCACGCCTGCTAGCCACGTCACGGCCACCTGTAAGTAGTGAGTCCATAGCATAAAATGGCGTAGCACTGAGCGGCGCCGCCAAAACACCAGAGCCCACAGGGGGAACGACCCACTGCCCCAATGCCACTCAAACCAGTCCCAGGGCCACGCCTCCCCACAGACATGGCACTGCGGCAGCAATGGACACTGCACAGCACCACACCATTGTGAACATGGTGTAAAAGCTCACTCACCATGTGCTCCCAGTCAGAGACTGGGAGGCTGCCAGAGAGGAAGGGGCCCAATGCAGCTTCCTGCTAATGTATATGTGCCTGGGATGAGGCGGAGGGGCAGAGTGCAGACCAAGTAAAAAAATAAAAAAAAAGAGGGGAATAGAAAACACAATGTGAATTCAAATAGAGAAAACAGACCATGTCGCACATCCACAACATGCAAAATGATCTAATGCTTCTCAGCAACATTTATTAAGCTAACAGGTCATTAGTGTACTTTATGATCATGAAGTGCAAGCCCACTAGCCACTTCACGGCCACCTGTAAGTAGCGAGTCCCTAGTGTTCCTAGCATAAAGGGGGAGGCGCGGCCCTGGGACTGGTTTGAATGGCATTGGGGCTGCTCTGCCAGTGGGTTGTTCCCCCTGTGGGCACTGGTGTTGCAGCGGTGGTGGTCGCCACTCAGTGCTACGCCATTTTACGCTAGGGACGTTAGGGACCCACTACTCACAGGTGGCCGTCAAAACTTTTTTTTACAAAATAAGTATGTTTAAAATTGCCCTATTTTGACCACCTCTAACTATCTTATTTTTCCATTTTCAGGGATGGGTGAGGGCTAATTTTTTTGCGCCATGATATGTAGTTTCTTTGGGTACCAGATGCGTATATGTGACTTTTTGATCGCTTTTTGATCGCTCTGCACATTGAGGACAAGCAAGGCTCTGTGCACTGAGGACAAGCAAGGCTCTGTGCAGTGTGGACAAGCAGGGCTCTGTACACTGAGGACAAGCGGGACTCTGTACACTGAGGACAAGCAGAGCTCTGTACACTGAGGACAAGCAGGGCTCTGTGCACTGAGGACAAGCAGGGCTCTGTACACTGAGGAAAAGCAATGCTTTATAGACTGAGGACAAGCAGGGCTCTGTGCAGTGAGGACAAGCAGGGCTCTGTGCACTGAGGACAAGCCGGGCTCTATGCACTGAGGACAAGCAGGGCTCTGTACACTGAGGACAAGCAAGGCTCTGTGCAGTGAGGACAAGCAGGGCTCTGTTCACTGAGGACAAGCAGGGCTCCGTACACTGAGGACAAGCAGGGCTCTGCACACTGAGGACAAGCAAGGCTCTGTGCACTGAGGACAAGCAAGGCTCTGTGCACTGAGGACAAGCAAGGCTCTGTGCACTGAGGACAAGCAGGGCTCTGTACATTGAGGACAAGCAGGGCTCTGGGCACTGAGGACAAGCAGGGGTCTGTACACTGAGGACAAGCAGGACTCTGTACACTGAGGACAAGTAAGGCTCTGTGCAGTGAGGACAAGCATGGCTCTGTAGACTGAGGAAAAGCGGAGCTCTGTGCACAGAGGACAAGCAGGGCTCTGTGCAGTGATGTTCTATGAAATGCTCCTGGCTCACACATCAGGATGATTGACAAGAGCCAGGAAGCTGTACAGAGCCCTACTTGTCACTTCCTGTATTTGGTCTCCTCACAGAGACACACAAGCAACAGCTGCAGGGACAGAATTTTTTCACTCAAAAATATACAAAAATATTTAACTAATGTATATTACAAATATACAAATAATGTTATTATTTACATTATTGAAAAAGTTTATGCAAACAACAGATACACTTTGTCTGCTGCGGAAATATGCTAATAAAATAGGTACTGCATATATTGTTAGACCTATTTATGTATGAAATTAGTGATCTTATGTCCTCTAAGTTAATGCAAGATGTCCACAATTTTATTGAGCAGAGTAAGTTTGTATGAATGATGATGAATGATAATGGATAATGCAAGCAGTGCCTATGAAGTTGCAAGCTACATGCAGATATCTGCTGGTTAACATGAATTTATTACTGTATCAACAGACCAGTTATGGGCATCCAACCAGTTATAGGTACTGTATGACCGTCTGTGCAAGTCAGCAATGGATGCTGGGGTCCCTGGTAGAGTTAGGCTGCAAGTACAGCAGGAAAGAAAGCCTTCTATCTTCAGCAAGAGTCAGAGTTAAAGAGTATCGCTGTTTTCCCTTATGATGTGAGGTCATAGCATTCAAGACGCCAAACCTTGAGGTCCCATGGCAGGAGTCCAGACTGTCAATCACTTATGACACATTAAAGTGCCTCAAAGTATATGGATATGGAATAACAGGTATTTCTTGTATAGTGTGGGTATCAATATACATCTGCATGCATTTTAGGGCTTAACAACCCTTTCTTCAGCAGCATGAAAGTAATAGTTGTGGTGACATATTCACAATCTATTTATGGGTTTGATACACTGTTCTTTAATCAGATGATTAGTTCACAATTGTTTTCTTTTTGTTGTTGCAAATACTAGTAAATCCTATTCTGGAATTAAATGGTAATCCGTTCAGACCCGAGAATAAGACAGGAGAAGAGTGTGCTAAGCGAGACACACTTACAATGTAAAGCTATAGGATTGTCTTAATCACAGTGAGGGGCATTTACTAATCTTTTACTATGTAGTCTGGTTTTACCGAGTTTTTTTCTACTTCCTTTTTGACTATGTGCGACAAATTTACTAAATTGTTGCACGGCGTTAATAAATTTGGCACACATAGGCAAAAGTGGGAAATTTACTTCATGTAGTAGAAAAAATAGTCTGTTCCTTTTTCCTGCTGTCTGAATAGGTTTGGCTTCTAGGTTTCCTTCTGGATCTTTTGTTTTTGAGTTTTTTTTTTAGCTTTTTCACCACATCTAAATAATTCAATAACTAAATTGTAGTCATGGCTCAGAATAGTGGTAAACGGCATTTAGTGTGTGTGTGTATGTGTGTTTCTTACATTTTTTAACACAGTTTTTTCTCCCTAAATGTACTTACACTTTTTTTTTCTTTTTTTTGTTAATTCTTCTACAGATCCGTGTATCCTGTGGACTCCTTCGGATTTGCTGGACTACTTCGACGACCAACGTTTTTCTTTGCTTGATGTTAATAAAATGGTTAATGAGGGCTTGTGGGGGAGTGTTTTTTTGTAATAAAATTTTTTTTAAACCTGTTGTGTTTTTTTTTTACTTTACTACACAGGCTTAGTAGTGGAAGCTGTCTTATAGACGGAGTCCATTACTAAGCCGGGCTTAGCGTTAGCCACAAAAACAGCTAGCGCTAACCCCCAATTATTACCCCGGTACCCAACGCCACAGAGGTGCCGGGAAGAGCCGGTACCAACAGGCCCGGAGCATCAAAAAATTGCGCTCCTGGGCCTAGGCGGTAACAGGCTGGCATTATTTAGGCTGGGGAGGGACAGTAACAATGGTCCTTGCCCATCCTGGTAACATCAGGCTGTTACTGTTTGGTTGGTATTTTGCTGAGAATAAAAATAGGGGGGACCCTATGTGTTTTTTTTAAATATTTAATTATTTATTTAAAAAAAAAAACATATATGGTCCCCCCTATTTTCATTCTCAGCCAAATACCAACCAAACAGTAACAGACTGACGTTACCAGGGTGGGCGAGAACCATTGTTACTGGCCCTCCCCAGCCTAAATAACGCCAGCCTGTTACCGCCTAGGCCCAGGAGCGCCATTTTTGATGCTCCAGGCCTGTTGGTACCGGCTCTTCCCGGCACCTCTGTGGCATTGGGTACCGGGGTAATAATTGGGGGTTAGCGATAGCTGTTTTTGTGGCTAACGCTAAGCCCAGCTTAGTAATGGACTTCGTCTATAAGACAGCTTCCACTTCTAAGCCTGTCTAGTAAAGTAAGGAAAAAACACAACAGGTTTTTAAAAAAATTTATTACAAAAAACACTCCCCCACAAGCCCTCGTTAACCATTTTATTAAAATCAAAAACGCTGGTCATCGAAGTAGTCCACCGAATCCGAAGGAGTCCACAGGATACACGGATCTGAAATGAGAAGAAAAAAAATGGGTTAGTACATTTATTATCACCTGCTCACACATCTCCCGCCCCGCATGACTACAACTGCCAGCATGCCCTTACAGTAAGGACATGCTGGGAGTTGTAGTTGTGTGGTGCAGGAGATGTGTGGGCAAGTGACAAGCTTGTCCCCTGCCCCCAGCTGCAGGACTACAACTCCCAGCATGCCCTTACAGTAAGGTGGGGCGGAGGCAGGGCACAGTGTTTCCCAACCTGGGAGTTGTAGTTTGGCAACATCTGGAGGCACCCTGGTTGGGAAACACTGTTTTAGGCCAGTGTTTCCCAACCAGGGTGCCTCCAGATGTTGCAAAACTACAACTTCCAGCATGCCTGGACAGCCAAAGGCTGTCCAGGCATGCTGGGAGTTGTAGTCTTGCAACATCTGGAGGCACCCTGGTTGGGAAACACTGTTTTAGGCCAGTGTTTCCCAACAAGGGTGCCTCCAGATGTTGCAAAACTACAACTCCCAGCATGCCTGGACAGCCAAAGGGTGTCCAGGCATGCTGGGAGTTGTAGTCTTGCAACATCTGGAGGCAGCCTGGTTGGGAAACACTGTTTTAGGGCTTGGGCAACTTATCGGCTTCCGTAGGATCCAGCGCCTGACGACATTGCCGCACGACACTGCCGCGCGACAGTGCCGCCCGACGATCTCCTTTACCGATTGTCGCTGGAGCCTCGGAAGGGTAAGGGAACGTCTTCGCCGGTCCCCTTCAGCTGTTTAGTTTTGCAACAGCTGGAGGACTACAGTTTACAGACCACAAACCAGTGGTCTGCAAACTGTGGCCCTCCAGCTGTTGCAAAACTACAACACACAGCATGCCCTGACAGCCAAAGCCGGGCTCCTCATACGGCCTCCCCGCTACCCTCACTTATGGGGACACTGATATCCCCCCCCCCTTGTCTCCCGCCCGCGCCACTCAGCTCCCGCTGCTACAAGACTACAACTCCCAGCGTGTCCTACCTGTAAGGGCATGCTGGGACTAGTAGTCTTGCAACAGTTAGCAGACAGATGGGAGTTGTGTGGCGCTGGCAGGTGAGAGGGGGGATGTAAATCACTGCAGTGTCCCGGTAGCGCAGTGAGGGTAGCGGGGAGAAAGTATGTCGGAGCCCGGGCGGCAGTAGCTTTTCCTGTTCCATGTTGGAGCTGGAGTAAATCTAGTCAATTTTTACGGCCATTGCGACAGTTTATTGCGCAAATGCGACTGTCTCAGTTAATAAATACCTGACCACTGCAAGTCAAAAATAAAAACTTGCGTAAATCAAGCGGGAATTTTTTTTTTTACTTTCTAGCTCTTGCTAGAGAAAGTCGCACGAAAAATCGAGTAGGCGCAATTGTGACAATTTTGCGCCAAAAATAGTCCGAAAAAAATGACTAAACCCCTTAGTAAATGCCCCTCTATGTGCTTCTCTTTCCCCTTGTTCTAGTAATCAGTCAGTGTCTGAACACTCTGACTCTTACAGATCAAAAATGTTACTTGTCTCTAGGACATGAGGAAAGTACTTTTAGGCTAGGTTCAGACTACGGAATCTCCAGGCAGAAAATTTCTGCCCCGAGGTTCCGAATGCGGCCAGCGCCGGCTGAATAAGTCGGCGCTAGGACCACTCGGACACTGCAGTCTCCAATAGACTGCAATGTGTTCCGCGCGGATTTCCGCCTGAAGAAAGAGCACCACCTTTCTTCAGGCGGAAATTTCTAAGCGGATTTTCAAAGCGGAATTTCCGCTTCACAAATTCCGAAGTGTGAATTTGTGAACGGAAACCCATTCACTACACTAGACATTTTAGCAAGCGGAATTTCTGACGGAAATTTTACGACTGAATTTCTGTCGGAAATTCCATAGTCTGAACCTAGCCTTATAGTAACAGGTACACTTAAAGAGGTTTATTTAACAGGATTATTTCACAAGCACTACCTTGGCAGTTTTAAACAATTTTGAATATATTTTACTTATATTAGCATTTAATTTTCATTATTACATGTGTCCTGATAAAGAAATTTCTATTAAAGTCTACTATGCTTTCTGATACTAAAAAGGTTTTAATCAGTAATTTGGACATGTTTACTTTTATATTTATATTTACATTCCTTTTTAGTCACAAATATTATTGTTTCTTTTAAACAAATAAACATTTGAATAATTGTACCATATTTCCGCCTTAGCCTTATGTTCATTTAAAGGGGTACTCTGGTGGTTAACGTGTCTTTCCGTTTTTGACTCACCCTATTTGTTTTGTTTCATTTCTATTCTTTTTGTTTAGGCAACTCTACTTCCGTTCTTTGTCGTCTTTTTATTCCCCACTTTGTTTTCCTATGTTTGCTTCTATTTCCTGTTTCTTGTTGTGCTGAAAACTACAAATCTCAGCATGCCACATGCCTTGCTGGTTTGGGGAGGCTCCAGTTTTTTTTTGTTCCGCCCTTTACCCACCCTACTATTTTCAGGGGTCAGCACCCTTATACACAGCACACTAATATAATCAGCCCTGGTTGGGATACACTGGCATACACACACAAAAGGGACTACAACTCCCAGCCTGTGTCATTCAGGAGTCTTCAGTTTGTGGTATAACACCAGCATGCTGCCTCTGTAGTCTCCTGGGGGTTGTCATTCACCACACCTCTATAGGGCATACACCAGTGTTTCCCAACCAGGGTGCCTCCAGGTGTTGCAAATCTACTACTACCAGCATGCCTGGACAGCCAAAAGCTGTCTGGGCATGCTGGGAGTTGTAGTTTTGATATGGCTAAACACCCTGGTTGGGAAACAATGCACTTTATTTGTAATATACTGAATAGGCTAGGCCAGTGTTTCCCAATCAGTGTGCCTCCAGCTGTTGCAAGGCTACAACTCTCAGCATGCCCAAAGACTGTCAGGGAATACTGGGAGTTGTTGTTTTACAACAGCTGGAGGCACAATGGTTTGGAAACACTGGTGTAACATGATGTGTATGCTGAATAGGCTAGGACAGTGTCTCCCAACCAGTGTGCATCCAGCTGTTGCAAAACTATAATTCCCAGCATGCCCAAAGTCTGTCCAGGCATGCTGGGAGTTGTAGTTTTGCAAAAGCTGGAGGCACACTGGTTTGTAAACACTAGCATACACACACATAACAGGGACAAGGACTCTCAGTATGTGTCATTCAGGAGTCCCCCCCCCCCCCTTCACACATAGAAATCATCCCCAGTCCGAGATTTATTCCCCTGCAGTCTTTACATTCACAGCCCGTGCATGTTGTTATCCTCCCCTTCACATAACACTCTTATCTTCTCTGTCTTCTTTCAGTGCAGACCTGCGTCTTCAGAAGACAGAGCAGGGGGAGGGGAGATGAGGAGCTGTGTAGGAGCTTCTTGCTCTCATGCACACCTGTGTCCTCCTGGAGGGGAAGATGAGGGGGCGTGTCCTATCTCTGTCATGCAGTTCTGAAAGAACAGAGAAAAAAAAAGCTATGACATCTTGTCCACAGCCTAATCCTAACCTGTGGACAACAATAAGAGATCCAACACAGAACTACAGAATTTCCTGGCCCACAAAAAGTTTAGAAAAAAAGACACATGCTACACAAACATATAATACATGTCAATTGCAAAAAACATGAACATTAAAAGAAGATGCAATATAGCCAAAAATCTTAACCACCGGAGTACCCCTTTAACTTAGAGGACTTGTTTTGTTTGTGCTGATAAAACCAAAAGCAGTTTAACGTATATACTCGAGTATAAGCCGAGACCCCTAATTTCAACCCAAAATCCCAGGAAAAGTTATTGACTCGAGTATAAGCCTAGGGTGGGAAATACATCATCCCCCCCTGTCATCATCCAGACCCTCATCATCATCACCTCTCATCATCCCCTTGTCATCATCCCACATATCCCCCCTTCATCATCCCCACCCCCCTTCATCATCCCCTTGTCATCATCCCCACCCCCCTTCATCATCCCCTTGTAATCATCCCACACCCCCCCCCCTTCATCATCCCCTTGTCATCATCCCCACCCCCCTTCATCATCCCCTTATCATCCCACACCCCCCCTTCATCATCCCCTTATCATCCCACAACCCCCCTTCATCATCATCCCCACCCCCCTTCATCATCCCCTTGTCATCATTCACCCTCAGTGGTCTTCAACCTGCGGACCTCCAGAGGTTTCAAAACTACAACTCCCAGCAAGCCCGGGCAGCCATCGGCTGTCCGGGCTTGCTGGGAGTTGTAGTTTTGAAACCTCCGGAGGTCCGCAGGTTGAAGACCACTACGGCCTTCGACATCATCCAGCCCCCTCTCACCCCCCTTTAGTTCTGTACAGTACTCACCTCCGCTCGGCGCTGGTCCGGTCCTGCAGGACTGTCCGGTGAGGAGGTCGTCCGGTGGGATAGTGGTTCCGGGCTGCTATCTTCACTGGGGGCGCCTCTTCTCCGCGCTGCGGGCCCGGAATAGAGGCGTTGCCTTGACAATGACGCAGAAGTACGTTGGCAATGAACGTACCTTTGCGTCGTTGTCAAGGCAACGTGACTATTCTGGGGCCGGGCCCGAAGCGCTTAGAAGAGGCCTCCCCGGTGAAGATAGCAGCCCGGAACCACTATCTCACCGGACCACCTCCTCTCCGGACAGTCCTGCAGCACCGGACCAGCGCCGAGCGGAGGTGAGTACTGTACAGAACTAAAGGGGGTGAGAGGGGGCTGGATGATGTCGAAGGCCGCAGTGGTCTTCAACCTGCGGACCTCCGGAGGTTTCAAAACTACAACTCCCAGCAAGCCTGGACAGCCGATGGCTGCCCGGGCTTGCTGGGAGTTGTAGTTTTGAAACCTCTGGAGGTCCGCAGGTTGAAGACCACTGCGGGTGGAGAGTTCACTCGAGTATAAGCCGAGTGGGGTGTTTTCAGCACGAAAAATCGTGCTGAAGAACTCGGCTTATACTCGAGTATATACGGTATAAAGGAATAAGCAAGCATAAAAACAAGATCAGTATAGTTTTTAAAAGAATAGAAGAAACAGAAAATGGTGTGAAAACAAGTAAAGGAACATAGAACCAAAATCTTTTGTTTAAATGGATTGTTCCATCAAGATATTTTTTATGTATATGCTTATTAAAGGGAATGCATCATCAAAAAAAGTTTTTCAGATTTTTTCTCTAATTTTACATTTTACTATCTATATTTTAAAATACTCATGCCATCCTTCCATTGTGGCCACTGGGCCTAAAACTAAGCTGAGACTTCCTGTTCTGTACAGTAATGTATTTTTTTTCAGCACAGAGAGGAGTAAAGAAAAAAGTGACACCAGTATATAGATAACACTGGATCCACCACCATTCACAGCAGAATTCACAGCAGAGAATTAACTTCTGAAAAGATCACAGAGAACGTTTTCAATTAACCCCTTAAAGACACAGCACATTTTGGCCTTAAGGACACAGCCAATTTTATTTTTGCGTTTTTTTTTTTTCCTCCTCGTCTTCTAAAATCCATAACTCTTTTATATTTCCCTTTACAGACCCATATGAGGGCCTGTTTTTGTGTGATCAGTTGTACTTTGTAATTACATCAAAATATAATTTATTGTGTAAGGAAATGTAATTGCAAATCATAATTTAGCAAATTTGCGGGGTTCTGTTCTCCCGCTGTACAATTTACGGTAGACATTACATGTTTTCTTTATTATCTGGGTCAATACGATTAAAACAATACCCATGGTTACATACTTTTCTATTACTGTACTGCTTTTAAAATCTCAAACCTTTTTTACTAAATCAGTACGTTTAAAATTGCCCTATTTTGACCACTTCTAACTTTCTTATTTTTCCATATCCTTTTGTGTATATGTGATTTTTTGATCGCTTTTTATAATTTTTTTTCCGTTTGATGTTACAAAAAAAGCATACATTTTGGACTTTTTTTTTTATGATTACGCCGTTCCCCGTAGAGGATCATTAACATTATACTTTTATAGTTCGGACATTTACGCACGCGACAATACCAAATATGTTTATTATTTATAGTTTTTTACGCTTTTTTGTATTAATATGGGGAAAAGGGGGGATTTAAAACTTTATTGGGGAGGGGCTTTTTCACATTTTTTTTCACTTTTTTTAATATTTATTTTAGACTTTTTTTAGTCACCATAGGAGACTAATTATAGCAATCATAAGATTGCTAATACTGTTCAGTGCCATGCATAGGGCATAGCACTGATCAGTATTATCAGTGATCTGCTCTGGTCTACTTGAAGGCAGATCAGTGCAGAAGACCCTGGGAGATGGATGAAGGCAGGTATTAACAGTATTAGCAATCTTATGATTGCTATAATTAGTCTCCTATGGTGACTAAAAAAAAGTCTAAAATAAATATTTAAAAAAGTGAAAAAAATGTGAAAAAGCCCCAGAACACAGCATCTGTGCCAGGGCAGCACTTAAAATGGCTGACCTGATTGCCCACAGCACTGCTGTGGGGATCAGATCAGCCAAGATGGCGGCTGGAGGTCACCTCCTCCAGCCGCCATCTTGGCTGATCTGATCCCCACAGCAGTGCTGCGGGCAATCAGGTCAGCCATTTTAAGTGCTGCACTGGCACAGATGCTGTGTTCTGTATTGATCACGGCATCTGAGGGATTAATGGTAGACAGCCACGGGGACTTGACTTGCGATCGCTTCACAGCCGTGCTGTAAATGTACGGTGCTGTGCACGAAGTATCGCTATGCAGCGCCGTACATTTATGGCACGTATCCTTAACCCCTTGAGGACGCAGGACGTAAATGTACGTCCTGGTGAGGTGGTACTTAACGCACCAGGACGTACATTTACGTCCTGTGCATAACCGCGGGCATCAGAGCGATGATCGCAGCCAGGGACCCGCCGGCAATGGCCGACACCCGCGATCTCGCGGGTGTCCGCCATTAACCCCTCAGGTGCCGGGATCAATACAGATCCCGGCATCTGCGGCAGTTCGCGATTTAAATGAACGATCGGATCGCCCGCAGCGCTGCTGCGGGGATCCGATTATTCAGAACGCCGGACGGAGGTCCCCTCTCCTTCCTCCGTCCGGCTCCCGGCGTCTCCTGCTCTGGTCTGTGATCGAGCAGACCAGAGCAGGAGATGACCGATAATACTGATCTGTTCTATGTCCTATACATAGAACAGATCAGTATTAGCAATCATGGTATTGCTATGAATAGTCCCCTATGGGGACTATACAAGTGTAAAAAAAAATGTAAAAAAATGTAAAAGTAACAGTAAAAAAAAAAGTGAAAAATCCCCTCCCCCAATAAAAAAGTAAAAAGTCATTTTTTTCCTATTTTACCCCCAAAAAGCGTAAAAAAACATTTTTTTATAGACATATTTGGTATCGCCGCGTGCGTAAATGTCCGAACTATTAAAATAAAATGATAATGATCCCGTACGGTGAACGGCGTGAACGCAAAAAAAAAAAAAGTCCAAAATTCCTTTTTTAATACATTTTATTAAAAAAAAAATTATAAAAAATGTATTAAAAGTTTTTTATATGCAAATGTGGTATTAAAAAAAAGTACAGATCATGGCGCAAAAAATTAGCCCCCATACCGCCACTTATACGGAAAAATAAAAAAGTTAGAGGTCATCAAAATAAAGGGATTATAAACGTACTAATTTGGTTAAAAAGTTTGTGATTTTTTTTAAGCGCAACAATAATATAAAAGTATATAATAATGGGTATCATTTTAATTGTATTGACCCTCAGAATAAAAAACACATGTCATTTTTACCATAAATTGTACGGCGTGAAAACAAAACCTTCCAAAATTAGCAAAATTGCGTTTTTCGTTTTAATTTCCCCACAAAAATAGTGTTTTTTGGTTGCGCCATACATTTTATGATATAATGAGTGATGTCATTACAAAGGACAACTGGTCGCGCAAAAAACAAGCCCTCATACTAGTCTGTGGATGAAAATATAAAAGAGTTATGATTTTTAGAAGGCGAGGAGGAAAAAATGAAAACGTAAAAATTAAATTGTCTGAGTCCTTAAGGCCAAAATGGGCTGAGTCCTTAAGGGGTTAAAGGATTAATGGCAAAATGGCAGCCCCTATAATAACATACAAAAAAATAAAATACAAAAATGAAAAAATAAACAGAAAAAAGAAAAACATTAGAAAAAATCATGTTTCAATATCTGTCTCTAATAAGAAAAACAAATCTAGATGACACATTCCCTTTAAATTTAAAACAAAAAAGTCATGTTCACACATGATTTTTTTTACTTGTTTTTTTAATCCTACAATGTTCGTTTGCACTACTCCCATTGAGTTCCGATTGACCTTCATAGGTGTTGTTTTCTTAAACAGTTATACATTTTATGATCATAAAATTAATCATTGTGTCATTAGGTGTTTTGGTCAATTATGATTTGAAACTTTTTACTGTAATTTTGGTAGTTTTTCAGGCCATAAGTCTCACAAAAACTCCCCAAGAGCATACAGCTGTAAAATTACAGTTCAAAAATGGTATGTGAACATAGCCTGGGGCAGTGTAGAGAGAAGCTTAACCCCTTAAGGACTCAGCCCATTTTGGCCTTAAGGACTCAGACAATTTAATTTTTACGTTTTCATTTTTTCCTCCTCGCCTTCTAAAAATCATAACTCTTTTATATTTTCATCCACAGACTAGTATGAGGGCTTGTTTTTTGCGCGACCAGTTGTCCTTTGTAATGACATAACTCATTATATCATAAAATGTATGGCGCAATCAAAAAACACTATTTTTGTGGGGAAATTAAAGCGAAAAACGCAATTTTGCTAATTTTGGAAGGTTTCGTTTTTACGCCGTACAATTTATGGTAAAAATGATGTGTGTTCTTTATTCTGAGGGTCAATACGATTAAAATGATACCCATTATTACATAATTTTCTATTATTGTTGCGCTTAAAAAAGATCACAAACTATTTAACCAAATTAGTACGTTTATAATCCCTTTATTTTGATGACTTCTAACTTTTTTATTTTTCCGTATAAGCGGAGGTATGGGGGCTAATTTTTTGCGCCATGATCTGTACTTTTTTTTGATACCACATTTGCATATAAAAAACTTTTAATACATTTTTTATAATTTTTTTTTAATAAAATGTATTAAAAAAGTAGCAATTTTGTACTTTTTTTTTCGTTCACGCCGTTCACTGTACGGGATCATTAACATTTTATTTTAATAGTTCGGACATTTACGCATGCGGCGATACCAAATATGTCTATAAAATAAATTTTTTACGCTTTTTGGGGGTAAAAAAGGAAAAACGGACGTTTTACTTTTTATTGGGGGAGGGGATTTTTCACTTTTTTTTTACTTTTACTTTTACATTTTTTTTTTACACTTGAATAGTCCCCATAGGGGACTATTCATAGCAATACCATGATTGCTAATACTGATCTGTTCTATGTATAGGACATAGAACAGATCAGTGTTTTCGGTGATCTTCTGCTCTGGTCTGCTCGATCTCAGACCAGAGCAGGAGATGCCGGGAGCCGGACGGAGGCAGGAGAGGGGACCTCCGTGCGGCGTTCTGAATGATCGGATCCCCGCAGCAGCGCTGCGGGCGATCCGATCATTCATTCAAATCCTGCACTGGCGCAGATGCCGGGATCTGTATTGATCCCGGCACCTGAGGGGTTAATGGCGGACGCCCGCGAGATCGCGGGCGTCGGCCATTGCCGGCGGGTCCCTGGCTGCGATCAGCAGCCGGGATCAGCCGCGCATGACACGGGCATCGCTCCGATGCCCGCGGTTATGCACAGGACGTAAATGTACGTCCTGGTGCGTTAAGTACCACCGCACCAGGACGTACATTTACGTCCTGCGTCCTTAAGGGGTTAAAGGGGTACTTAAAGGAACTAAACCCCTAGCCCATCCTTTCCCTCTCACCAACCTATGTATTTGTCTAAATATCAATCATAAGCTATATAGAGCAGTTTTACTCTTTCAGCTGTCCCTTACCTGCAGGAAGCATGAGGAAAACATCATCCAGCCAACTACTGTGTCTTGACAGGAGGGTGGGTGCTAGGTCAGTGAGGGGTTTACACAGAGACAAGCACCATGTGATTCCTGGCTTCACAGCCACAACTCCCCTCTCCTTCCCCTCCTTCCCCTCTGTGTGCTGTGAGAGAAGCTTGATTGAGTGAAGATTGCTGTTGATCTTATCACTATCTGCTGCCATTCAAAGCATAACATGATTTATTGCTGAAGGAATGATCAAAAGACCTGCACAGTGTGTGAGCTGCAGTGTGAACATGCGCACAGATAGGGAAAGCAATTGGCTGGCAGCCATTACACAGCTGCACTGACTTCTGGGAGTTGTAGTCGGTGCTGCAAACAAAGAAAAAGGTATTTAGGAGACAACAGGGGCCAAAGTACTACCGTTCAGGTGATTATCGGGAAAACCATGCCCTGGTGTCACGAACATTTAGGGGTTAATACATCTGCCCCATACACCTCACCTTCACACCCTGTGGCTCACCACATTTACTACATCTTTTGTGCAGCACATGTGTGTCTGGATGCCACTAATGCTAAATTTTTCCTACAGCTTCCCCAAGAACAGCTGTTTGCATGGGGGCTCCGGAGGGAGCTCCCAAATTAAAGAGGTTGTCTGTGCTGAGACAACCCATGTAAGCATTAAGCTTTTAGGAAATGTAATTAGTGGATCCAGATTTTTTAGTTTTGTTTTGTTTTTGTAACAAGTATTGTAATAAATATTATTTGACAGTCTGGCCCTCAGGCTTGCAAGTGGGAGAAGGAGAAATAATAATGACAGTACTAGGTTACTGGCACAAACAAAACATATAGAAATGATAAATTATATAAACAGAAGTGTATCTTTGAGAATTGAAACATAAAACATGTATTGTTGGTTTGGTTAAGGTGAATTTATTGGGTGAGAAACTGGGCATATAATTAAAGGAGTTCTCCTGAGGAAAAAAAAATGTTCTTAAATCAACCGATGCCAGAATATTATACAGATCAGTAAATTATTAAGTTATTATAAGTCTTAAATGGGTACTCTAGCAACAGCTGGAGGCACCCTGGTTGGGGAACACTGCATAAAAGGGGAACTCCGCTGGCAAGTTTTTTTGCTCATTGTCACACTAGTGCAAATCACATTAGGTGTGACAGTTGTGCAAATAAAAATAAAAAACCTTTTTTGGCTGTTAAATAAAATCAGCCGTCACTGTTAGTTCACGTCACAGTTGCCATTTTTCCTGCCTGCAGGGCAAATTGTGTCACCCTAGTGCAAATCACATTAGGTGTGACAGTTGTGCAAATTAAAAAATATATATATTTTTTGGCTGTTAAATAAAATCAGTCGTCACTGTTAGTTCACGTCACAGTTGCCATTTTTCCTGCCTGCAGGGAAAATTGTGTCACCCTAGTGCAAATCACATTAGGTGTGACAGTTGTGCAAATAAAAAAAAAATACCTTTTTTGGCTGTTAAATAAAATCAGTCATCACTGTTAGTTCACGTCACAGTTGCCATTTGTCCTGCCTGCAGGGAAAATTGTGTCACCCTAGTGCAAATCACATTAGGTGTGACAGTTGTGCAAATAAAAAAAAAATACCTTTTTTGGCTGTTAAATAAAATCAGTTGTCACTGTTAGTTCACGTCACAGTTGCCAGTTTTCTTGCCTGCAGGGCAAATTGTGTCACCATAGTGCAAATGACATTAGGTGTGACACGTGTGCAAATGTAACCAAAGAAATTACAGGCAGAGGAAGGCCACCCCGCAGGGGCTGTCGTGGTGCTGGGATTCCCTTTGGCCCTAGAATGGCCAGTGGTCAGAGGCCACATACCCTTAACCCCCAAAGTTCTGAGGACTTAGTTTACTGTCTATCACAAGACACCCAATCTAGTACTAAAGCTTCCGCTCGGAACATTGACGCACCGTCCTTCTCCTCCTCTAACTTAGCTTCGGGCACCCCTCATGCTACCACTTGCCCGCCTGCCGCCACCACCAACACTAGCACCACAGCAGCTTAACTTGATCCGTCAGATGAGTTATTTACACATCAGTTTGAAGACATGAGTGATGCACAACCATTATTGGCAGAGTATGTAGTTAACAGGGATATGTCTCAGTAAGGCAGCATTACACACATGGACGTACGGTGTGATGATGATGTTGTACCCGCTGCTGCTTCCTTTCTTGAGGTGTCAGATAGCGGAGAAGGTGTTGATAATGACGATGTGTCCGTGGATGCCACGTGGGTGCCCGATAGAAGAGAAGAAGAGGGGGAAAGTTCAGATGGGGAGACAGAGAGGAGGAGGAGACGAATCGTCACAAGGAGCTAGTGGCACAGTCAGACAGCAGGCATCGGCACCCGGGGTCAGCCAGAGGGGATGCCAATCAACCCATGCTGTTGCTACCACCAGAATGCCGTCATCGCAGAGCTCAGCAGTGTGGCATTTTTTTGTGTGTCTGCCTCTGACAACTGTGAGGCCATTTGCAACCTGTGCCAGAAGAAACTGAGTCGTGGGAAGTCCAACACCCACCTAAGCACAACTGCTTTGCGAAGGCACATGATGTCACATCACAAATGCCTATGGGATCAACACATCAGTACAAGCAGCACACAAAGTCAAAGCCGCCATCCTCCTCCTGGTCCAGCATCTTCAGCCAGGTCAACCACTGCTGCCCTCGTTGCCCCCTCTCAACCATCCGCCTCTCCGTCTCTTGCCTTGAGCAGTTCCTGCTTATCTGCCCACAGTCAGGTGTCTGTCAAGGAGATGTTTGAGTGCAAGAAGACAATGTCTCAAAGTCACCCCCTAGCCCGGCGTCTGACAGCTGGCTTGTCGGAACTGCTAGCCTGACAGCTTTTACCATACAAGCTGGTGGAGTCTGAGGCCTTTAAAAAATTTGTAGCCATTGGGACACCGCAGTGGAAGGTACCTGGAAGAAATTTGTTTGCACAAAAGGCAATCCCCAACCTTTTCTCCATTGTGCAAAAGGAAATGATGGCATGTCTGGCACACAGTGTAAGGGAAAGGGTCCATCTGACCACTGATACCTGGTCTGCAAAGCATAGTCAGGGCAGGTATGTCACCTACACTGCTCAGTGGGTAAACCTGGTGACGGCTGCCAAGCATGGAATGCGTGGCTCTGCAGGGGAGTTGGTGACACCGCCACGACTTACAGGCAGGCCTGCTGCCACCTCCTCTACTCCTCCTACTCCATCCTATTCCATATCATCCTCGCCCGAGTCCTCTTCCACTGCTGCGTCTTGCTCCACATCACCGGCACCCCCCAGCTCCCCAGGTGCTATTCCACATCCCGGATACGGCAGTGTCACGCCATCTTGGAGTTGACTTGCCTCAAAGCGGAGAGTCACACCGCACCAGTGCTCCTGTCGACCCTGAATGCACAGGTGGACCAGTGGCTGACTCCGCACCAACTGGAGATCGGCAAGGTGGTTTGTGACAATGGAACAAATTTGTTGGTGGCATTGAGGTTGGGCAAGTTGACACATGTGCCGTGCATGGCACATGTGTGTAATCTGATTGTACAACGCTTTGTGCTCAAGTACCCAGGCTTACAGGATGTCCTGAAGCAGTCCAGGAAGGTGTGTGGCCATTTCAGGCGTTCCTACACGGCCATGGCGCACTTGTCAGATATCCAGCGGCGAAACAACATGCCAGTGAGACGCTTGATTTGCGACAGCCCGACACGTTGGAATTCAACACTCCTAATGTTCAACCGCCTGCTCCAACAAGAAAAAGCCGTCAACGAATATTTGTATGACCGGGGTGCTGGGACATCATCTGCGGAGCTAGGAATTTTTTTGCCACGTTACTGGAGGCTCATGCGCAATGCCTGTAGGCTCATGCGTCCTTTTGAGGAGGTGACAAACCTGGTCAGTCGCACAGAAGGCACCATCAGCGACATCATACCGTTTGTTTTCTAACTGGAGCGTGCCCTGCGAAGAGTGCTGGATCATGCAGTAGATGAGCGTGAAGAGGAAGAGTTGTGGACACCATCACCACCAGAAACAGCCTTATATTGCTGGACCTGCGGCAACTGTGGAAGAGGATTGTGAGGAAGAGGAGTCAGAGGAGGAATGTGGCTTTGAAGAGGAGGAGGAAGACCAACCACAGCAGGCATCCCAGGGTGCTCCTTGTCACCTATCTGGTTCCTGTGGTGTTGTACGTGGCTGGGGGGAAGAAGATTATACCTTCCCTGACATCACTGAGGACGAGGAACGGGACATGAGTAGCTCTGCATCCGTCCTGGTGCAAATGGGGTCTTTCATGCTGTCGTGGCTGTTGAAGGACCCTCGTATAAAAAGGATGAAGGAGAACGACCTGTACTGGGTGTCCACGCTACTAGACCCCCGGTATAAACATAAAGTGCCTGACATGTTACCGCATTACAGCAAGGCGGAAAGGATTCAGCAGGTTCAAAATAAATTAAGAAGTATGCTGCACACAGTGTATAACACAGCATGTCACAGCAAAACAAGGATCTAACAGGAGAAGAGGTGAAAGTAATCCTCCTCCTCCTCCCACGAACACGCCGGCAAGGACAGGAGGCTGTACAGACATGCTGTTGATGGAGGACATGCAGAGCTTTTTAAGTCCTACGCATCGCCACAGCCCTTCGGGGTCCACCCTCAGAGAACGATTTGACCGACAGGTAGCAGACTACCTGGCCTTAACCGCAGATATTGACACTCCGAGGAGCGATGAACCCCTTGACTACTGGGTGTGCCGACTTGACCTGTGGCCTGAGCTATCCCAATTTGCGCTCGAACTTCTGGCCTGTCCCGCTTCAAGTGTCCTTTCAGAAAGGACCTTCAGTGCAGCAGGAAGTATTGTCACTGAGAAGAGGAGTCGCCTTGGTCAAAAAAGTCTGGATTACCTCACCTTTCTTAAGATGAATGAGGGATGGATCCCAAAGGGACTGACACTGGGCGATACATTTGACTGAACATGGCATGATCAGATGAGCTGCCTTGGCCTAAAAATGGTCCACACGCTGCTGTATTTGAACTCTGAATGCCGGATGACTTGCGTGACTTATCCGCCACCAACTAGGGTTCAAGCCGCAATGTTTTAGGGCACTTTATGTCTGGCAAAACAAACAGAAATTTTTAGAGCCGCTGCTACAGCAGCCGCTGCGACAATACCAAATTTTCCAGCCAGCTGTACATGCCTAATTTTTCTGGCCTCTGCTGCTGCACTTGTTATGGTGCTGCAATTTTTATGGCCGCTGCTACAGCTGCGACAATACCAAATTTTCCTGCCAGGTTTCCTGGCCTCTGCTGCTGCACTTGTTATGGTGCTGCAATTTTTCTGGCTGCTACAATTTTTCTGGCTGCTGCCACAGCTGCGGCTGCGACAATACCCAATTTTTCATCCATGTGTACATGCCTAATTTTTCTGGCCTCTGCTGCTGCACTTATTATGGTGCTGCAATTTTTATGGCCGCTGCTACAGCTGCGACAATACCAAATTTTCCAGCCAGGTGTACATGCCTAATTTTTATGGCCTCTGCTACTGCACTTTTTCTGGTGCTGCAATTTTTCTGGCTGCTGCTACAGATGCGGCTGCGATAATACCCAATTTTTCATCCATGTGTACATGCCTAATTTTTCTGGCCTCTGCTGCTGCAATTGTTATGGTGCTACAATTTTTATGGCCGCTGCTGCAGAAGCGGCTGCAACAATACCAAATTTTTCAGGCATGTGTACATGCCTAATTTTTCAGGTACTCTCTGCTGACATCTCTGTCCATTTTTGCAACCGTGGGTATTAGATGTATGCTAAGGGTAGCATGGTGGCTCAGAGGTTAGCACTGCTGCCTTGCAGCGCTGGGGCCTTGTTCAAATCCCAATATGTGCTGCCTCAAGGGGGGCTCTAACTATGTGCTGCCTAATATGGGGGAATCTTATGTGCTGCCTAAAGGGGGAATCTAACTATGTGATGCCTAAAGGGAAGCTCTATGTGCTGCCTAAAGGGGGCTAAAGCACGTTATTCCAAACCATTTAGGAATAATAGGTGATTTATGCCCTTTATGGATTAAAACCAGACTCTGCATCAACTATGTCATTTTCCATTTTCCAGTTTTGCCATGGATCCCACTCCGGCACACCACAGTCCAGGTGTTAGTCCCCTTGAAACAACTTTTAAATCACTATTGTGGCCAGAAAGATACCCTGTGGGTTTTAAAATTCTCCTGCCCATTGAAGTCAATGGCGGTTTGCCCGGTTCGCGAACTTTTGCAGACGTTTGCGTTTTGCGGACGTTCGCGGTTCGCGAACCGAAAATTTTATGTTCGCGACATCACTAGTGTGTATATATAAAAATGCATATAGCGATGTATAAATATTTATTAAATTACTATTACATCAACATGATTTTACTCGTGTATCCCCAAACAAATACAGATCTGTGTGTGTGTGTAAGTATAGTTTGCAATTGTTTTAAAGGTATACTCTTGGAAATAAATGCGTATATGTCTCTGTGTTTGGGGACAGTGGGAGGATGATGAGAGTGTGGTTAGGCTTCTTTCACACTGCTGTTAGCACATGGTAGTTTGACAGCTGACGGGATAGCCCGGGGAAATAGCAGGAGAAAAATTACTGCTTCTTCCGTCTTTTTCTCCTGCTAATCCCATCTAAAGATAACGTAGCCCGGCGGCCCCCATAATAGTAAATGGGAACCGCCATGGTCCATTGTTGCCCATTGCTCCCGGTCACAAGAACGGCCACTAAATTAATCAGAAAAAAAGACTTTAATGGACGTCTTCGATGGGTAGCAACGGCAGTGTGTAAGGGGCTTTAGTGTGAGGATGGTGGGAGTGAGAAAACTGGCAGGATGATGGAAGCCAGGCAGGTGGGAGGATCAGAGGCAGCAGCAGCACACACGCAGTAGCCAGTAATACAGAGCGAGGAGGTGGAGGCAAGTATTGTATACTGAAGAGCCGGTTTGGAAATGTCCGGAGACCTGAGGGGAGGAGCGGACGCAAATTTGTCTGGTGCGCATGGAACTCCATCACACCACCTTCACCTCCTTAGGATCAGGCGCGATGGTGGTGGTGCCATCTGCCACAAAGAGCAGTGGCTGCTTGTAGTGGTGATGGTTAGCAGGCATGCCATGTCATACCACACACTGGTTAAGAACCTCAATATTACAACGCCATTTTGTACAAGTTGAGGGCTTCTGTTTCTACGCAGTGCACCTTTCGGTAAAAACTACACACTATCTCTATTTTGTAGGTCCATACGGTTACAACAATACCCAATTTATATCGTTTTTTTTTTACTACTTAAGTTTTTGTACAAAAATGAGTATGCTTAAAATTGTCCTATTCTGATCCCTATAACTCTTTTATTTTTCTGTATATGGGGATGTATGAGGCTCATTTTTTGCCCTGTGACTTGTAGTTTTTATCGGTACAATTTTGGTTTTGATGGGACTTTTCAATAGCTTTTTAGATATTTTTATGGTATTTGAAGTGACCAAAAATGTGCAAATCTGGTTAGTGCACTATTACGACTTTTGGGGCTCAACTTTTAATTTTGCCCAGGGCCACACTAAGCCTATAACCAGCCATGCCTACCCTTCCTTTCACCAATATCAACAACAAGGTCCTATTTGGGGTTTTAGGCTTAACTAAATTTTTTGAGAATGTCCCAGTCTCATCTGTACACACCCCAATTGCCTGACATGTAACACTTTAGAGCAGTGTTTCCCAAGCAGTGTGCCTCCAGCTGTTGCAAAACTACAACTTCCAGCATACCCAGGCAGCCAAACCCTAATGGTGGCCTTGTGTCTTTGACTATTTGATACAGTACTGCATGGACTCTGTACATGCTTTGAACCCAGCTCTGGCATGTACATGGCATCTAATGTCATATATTATCTGAATATACAATTTTACAGATTGTCCCTGTCTGATCGATATGGTGGATACATTAAGATTTCCAGTGCATTCTCATGTATGTGAATGTGTGAGATTAAGATCACTTGACATTAATGCTGTAATCCAATACTATGAAAGACAATGCAGCTATGCTATCAACTAGAGATCATGTTCTGCTGTCTTAAAGCCTTATTCCAGGAAAAAACTTTTTTTTATATATCAACTGGCTCTGTAAAGTTAAACAGTTTTGTAAATTACATCTATTAAAAAATCTTTGGATAGGGGATAAGATGTTTAGGCCAGAGTACCCCTTTAAAGGGGAATTCCAGTGGAAAAGAAATATACTCAAATCAGCTGGTGCCAGAAAGGTAAACAGATTTGTAAATTACTTCTTTTTCAAATTCTGAACCCTTCCAGTACTTATCAGCTGCTGTAAACTGCAGATATACTGCAGAGAAATTTGTGAAGTTCCTTTCTTTCTGACCACAGTGCTCTCTGCTACACCTCTGTCCATGTCAGGAACTGTCCAGAGCAGGAGAGGTTTGCAATGGGGGTTTGCTTCTAATCTGGACAGTTCCTGACACGGAGAGCAGAGAGCAGAGTGGTCAGACTGGAAAGAACTTCACAAATTTCTCTGTAGTATATGTGTAGTACACAGCAGCTGATAAGTACTGGAAGGGTTCAGAGTTTGAAATAGAAGTAATTTACAAATCTGTTTAACTTTCTGGCACCAGTTGATTTGAAAAGATTTGTTTTCCACATGTTTCCACCGGAATTTCCCTTTAATACTTGAAAAATTTCAGTATTTTGGCTAAAACACCAGCATAAAGTGCATATGTGCAGCAAAAATTTGCTTTTTAGCACTATATGCAAAAACACAGGACTGTATAACTGTTCAGAATGTTACTGCTTATTTAGCAGAGAATTCCATACAAAGTTCAGCAGGGCTCACTTGCAAGCTAGTCATGCCAAAACTGTTAATAATAAACTTTTTGAATCTTATTTCTAAAGATTTAAATCAGGGAAAGAACACTACTGAATTTAGGCTGACATACAACTTTCTTCTCAGCACTGCAACAAAGGAGTGTTTAGTGCTGACTGGTTGTTGCTATGAATACTAAGCATTCTATTCATCCAGCTGATAAGGTTAGACTATGCAACAGCTTCAGCTATTACTTTCTCACTTCTGCCTGTTAAGAGAATTTAAGCAAAGAACTAGACTATATTTCACGTACAACAGAAAAAAAAATTACTATTCAAGATTTTTACCTTTATAATAATTAAAGAGACACTCCACTCCTAGACATCTTATCCCCTATCCAAAGCAAAGGGGATAAGATGTCTGATCGCAGGGGTACGGCCGCTGAGGACCCCCACGATCTCCCTGCTCCACCCGGCATTTGTTTAGAGCACCGGGTGCAGGGCCAGAGGCTTGTGACGTCACAACCATGCCCCCTCAATGCAAGTCTATGGGAGGGGGCTTGAGGCCCGTCACGCCCCCCCCCCCCCATAGACTTGCAATGAGGGGGCATGACCATGACGTAACGAGTCTCTGCCCCTCATCGGCAGTCATCCAGCATGGAGCAAAGTTTGTTCCGTGCACCAGATGTCTAGGGTGCCACAGCCAAGATCGCGGGGGTCCACAGCGGTTGGACCCCCGTGATCAGACATCTTATCCTCTATCCTTTGCATGTAAGATAAGATGTCTAGGGGCAGAGTACCCCTTTAAGGTTTAAGAAATTAAACTAAAGTGAAAGTAAATCATTCCCGGTTAGCTCAGGGGGCTGTTCGGGATGTCTGCGGAGAAATTGTCTCCTGGTGTCCAATCACCGAATGACTGCTAAGTGCCTGAGATCCGGGCATGAGCAGTCAAGTGGCAGAATCATCGATCAGTGGTTTCCTATGAGAAACCACTGATGAATGTAAAAGATCAGTGTGCAGTGTTATAGTCCCCTATGGGAGCTATAACACTGCAAAAAAAAAGTGAAAAAAAAGTGAATAAAGATCATTCAACCCCTTCCCTAATAAAAGTTTGAATCACCCCACTTTTCACATTTAAAAAAAAAACTGTGTAAATTAAAATAAAATAAACATATGTGGTATCACCATGTGCAGAAATGTCCAAACTATAAAAATATATCATTAATTAAACCACACGGTCAATGGTGTACGCGCAAAAAAATTCTAAATTCCAAAATAGTGTCTTTTTGGTAACTTTTTATGTCATGGAGCAGGTCCTGCTCCAGGTCTACCTGCTGCTGATGAGTTACTGCTGATGACTCAGGCTGCTGCTGATGGAGCTGTTACTGCTCCTGCCATCCCACCCCTCCCCAGCGGCCATGGCAGTGGAAGGTGAGCGCAGGGGGTCCCCCCTGATTCAGACCTGCGAGAGGATGGACGATGGTGCGTATAGGCATCGGCCAACTGACTACATAGGATGCCTCTGTAGTAGGTCAGTTTGTCCTCCCTCATAGTGGGTGTAAAAAAGGCCCCTATTTTGTGGTGGTAGCAAGGGTCCAATAAGGTAGAGAGCCAGAAGTCATCCCACTGCCGAATGGTGACAATTCGGCTGTCACTACGCAAGCAAGTGAGCATGCATTGTGCAGGTGACTTGGAGGGACTCCCTGCCTCTATTTCCACTGCATACTGCCACGGTGTGTCTGCATCCTCTGTCTTGCCTTCCTCATAACCCTCTAGCTCCTCTGGCTGCTCCTGCTCCTGTCAGATTACTAGAAAAACCGCCCATTTGGCGAAACCTAAACTGTGCTCCACTGTGCCACTCCCCCTCCTCCTCCTCCTCCAGTTCAGCCCCCACAGGGCTCATGTGGCCGTGAGATGTAGGCACCACGTCTCCAGTGGCCTGACCAGCCATCGTTTCCAACACGTGTTGTAAGAAATGAAGCAGTGGAATTACGTCGTTCATCCCGTAATCCTGTTGACTTACTAATAATGTGGCTTCTTCAAAGGGCCTGTAAAACGGCAGGTGTCACGTATGAGGTGCCACTGATTTGCATTGAAGTTACACAGGGGAGTACCCCTATCCGCTTGGATCATCAAGAAATCGGTGATGGCATTTCTCTGTTCGTACAGTTGGTTCAACAAATGGATGGTGAAATTCCAACATGTGGCAAGGTCACAAATCCGACTATGTTGGGGGATACCGTTCTGATGCTACAGCTCAAGGAGGGTGTGCTTTGCAGTGTACGAGTGGCTGAAGTGCATGCAAAGTTTCCTTCCCATTCTTAGGATGTCTTGTAAATGGGGGGGGAAGACTTCAGGAACTTCTTCATAACCAGATTGAAAACGTGTGCCATGCAGGGCGCATGGCTTAGCCTTTCCAGTCACAGCGCAGACAAGATGTTCTTTCTTCCCGTTGTCAGTCACCATGGTTCACATTTCCAGTTTTCGTGGAGAAAGCCATGCTACTATTTCTTTACGAATGACTTTTAGCAGTTCCTCCCATGTGTGACTCTGTTTGCCAAGGCAAACCATGTGAAGAACAGTGTGACACCGCCGTACCCTGCACACATGGTATGCTGAAGGGGCACTGAGACTTGTCTGGGCAGTGGAGACTGAGGACATGGTGGAGGATGAGGAGGTGGAGTCACACACTGTTACAGGACCAACGGCCTGAGAGCGCGGAGGAGGAAGCGGCGGGACCTGTCCAAGTTGCAGTTGTGGCTGTGCAGGAACCACATTCACCCAGTGAAACGTTGGCGCTGCCATGCACTTTGGTACACACCGACAGGCTCAAGGACTGGCCCACATTCTCTTCCACAAAACTGTGCACCCACTGGGTGATGTAGCAAGCTGGACCACTACATCGGAGCCACGGTTCTCCCAGGCCACTTTATGGTGGCGAAGCATATGTTGACTTAGGGCCATGGTGCCATCATTGGGACCCTGGCCACACTTCACCCAGCTCCCAATTGCAATTGGCTTCATCATCATCAACAAGTGTCTGCACGTCACTGATGTCCTCCTCTGGTTCCTTTACAGTGTATGCTTCAGGACCCTGAATGCTGGCAACAGCCCCTCCCATGTCACTCTTCTCAACACTACATGCCTGCTTAGTGGAGGAAGCGGCGGATATCTCCTCCACTTCTTAGCTGGGCAGTAGCTGCTGACTGTCTTCTATTAGATTGTCCTCACTGAATAGTGGAGCTGAACCCACAGCATAAGATACTTCTGTAGGGGAGAGAACAGCATAGGACAGAGGCAATGGGAGGACAGGGACTGCTCTTAGGCCATGCCAACTGAGGGCTGTGTCTGAGGAACCCACGGACTGTTGGCTGGGGGTATCAGATGTCACTTGTGATGAAGTGGATGACCGTGTTAACCAATCGATGATGGCAGATGGGTTGCTGGTCGAGACACGATCGCTAGCTGATACCGAGAGCTCAGGCCTCTCGCTGCGACTCCTGCTGCGACTCGCCCCTTGTCTGCTGTGACCTCTGCCTAATAAATTTAAGCCTCTGCCACTCCTCTGTGGACGTCCTGGCACTTCTCTGCCTGACATAGTTAGTGCGTATATGAGAGGAGTACAATATACTTCACTGCGCTTAAAACTGTATTTGTCTTGAACAGCAGCAGGCGTGTACTTTTGTCTGTCCTTTTTACAGTATCTAAGCCCTTGACAGATTAACAGATACAAAATAGTACACCATTTAAATTGTATGTATGTGGTATGCACTTATGAGGGCAGAATAATGCGCTACAGTACGCTTAAAAATAGGAATTTTAGTAAAACGTCAGCTGGTGATAACTTTTCCCTTGCCTTTCACAGTATTTAGGCTCTGGAGAGTTTAACAGGTAGAAAATAGTACACTACTTAGATGTAGGCATGCACTTATGAATGTAGAAAAATTTGCTACAGTACGCTTAAAAATACTTATTTTTGCACAACACCAGCAGTACACAGTCGCTGTGTACTAAACCCAAAATTGCACTCTCTCACAGACTATGAGGAATGGACAGCTGGGTGTGTATTATACCGTCTACGGACTAGTATAACAATCAGATGATTTGTTGTGGAACAAAGAGGGGAGAAAAATGCTCTATAGTACACTTAAAAAATGTATTTTAGTAAAACACCAGATGGTGATTACTTTTGCCTGGACTTTCACAGTACCTAGGCCCTTGACAGATTAACAGGGGCAAAATAGTACACCACTTAGATGTAGGTATGTGGTATGCACAGATAAATGAGCTACATTTATGGGGGAGATTTATCAAAACCTGTCCAGAGGAAAAGTTTCTCAGTTGCCCATAGCAACCAATCAAATTGCTTCTTTCATTTTTGAAAAGGCCTTCTTGCAATTGGGTCCCGAGGGGCCTCAGAAATTTTAAAGAACCCTCCCAATATACCGACGATGCAGCTTTTGTTTCACAATGGGAGGCTGTACATTTACGTTACTCCATGGAAATGATGTGATTGGTCATTTCAAGACATGAGATCGAATATGCCTCCACCGTGGCTGAAATAAACAATATTAAGACAGAGCTGCAGACTCGTATTTCAGAGGTCCAATATGGTGCTCTGCAAAAGAAAATAGAACGAAAACTTGTCTCTCTGCAATCTACAATTAAAGAAATTAAGAGAGACAAGTTTCTGAGAGACAAGATGGACTTTGAAACAAACAACGTTTTTTCTTTTGCCGGCTCCAAAAAATCTAAAGCTAATAATAATAATAAAAATAGGAGACGCGACAGACTACTGGACAACCGACTGCGAATCGAGTGGGTCAGAGGACAAGACTGCCATCCCTAATGTCCAGACCCCCATTACTGCATCTAATAATGAGTCACAAAATATGAATTCCGTGGTTGAGCCCCCTTTAGGAGGAGGACGAGGAGGGGGCACACGAGGCAGAAACAGAGGCTACAAAAGGAAGTCAGTATCCTGGAGATAACATCTGACCATTTACTGACATGCAATGACAACGAACTGTCCATCATCAACCTCACTGATCTGACTATCTCTGCTGACCTAAAAACTGCACTGTCTAAAGGACTTAATTTTTGTATCGTCCAGGACTTTGATCGCATTGATTTTGAAATCAATCTGTTTCGTAGCATCCGTAAATTAAATTTAAAAAAGTTTTTTTTGTAATAAAGCTTCTACGTGCATGCGAGCTGAAGGGGAAATACCTGTATCAGTAGGGCCTCTAGGGTTTAGTGTACTAAAAGATGCACCCCAAGCAGAGTTAGAATGTCTGGATGCATTAGTAGATCTTCTATGCGAAAATTATGCCACCCCCCAGGCTGTCCCCCCCAGTGATACCATCTGTGTCCCCGAATTTATGGGTGGACTCAAGTCCTCTTTTTGCCCTCCTATTCAAACAGGTAACTGTCTTGATCTATTTTATAAAAGGGTTTTAGAAGATATGCGAGCACTGCGCTATCCCTCAGACAGTAAGAACCTTTCAAATAATGAATGGAGAGCAATAGAGGAACTGAGAAAGAGGGAGGACATTGTGGTCAGGAAGTCTGACAAGGGGGGAAATATAGTCCTCCTTACTAGGGACTATTATCAAAAGGAAGCTTTGAGACAACTAGAAGACAATAGATATTACTGTAAATTATCCGATAATCCTCTGATCAAACTTACAGCTAGATTACAATCATTGTTAAGAATCTATACTGAAAGGGGAGTTCTCTCTAAAAAAACTGCAGAAAAACTTTTTCTGTTATACCCCCGGCCTGTACACTGGCACTTTCTTCCAAAAATTCATAAGACAGTGGAGAACCCACCCGGGAGACCCATTGTCTCCGGGGTGGGTTCTCTAACTGAACCCTTGTCAAAATTTGTTGACTGGTTATTACACCCCCTGTTGCTAGAAATACCGGCACTGGTGAAGGACACCAATGAGTTCCTCCAGACTCTGGAGAATGCAGTCTGGCCTGAGCATTGTCTCCTCGCGTCAATAGATATTGAGAGTCTCTATACCAGCATTCCCCAGGAGTTGAGCATCTCATTGATCCGTGATCTGCTAAATTGTACGAAAAGAAGCCCTCAATACATTGATTTCATTTGTGATGCTTTACATTTCATCTTGTCAGGCAACACCTTCAAGTTCGGCGACACCTGGTATGCCCAAACTGGAGGCGTGGCCATGGGTACACCCGTGGCGTGCACGCTGGCCAACCTCTATGTAGCTATATTTGAAAAGACTTTCGTCTTTTCGAGTCTAAATCCCTTTCTCAAGTTTGTACATAGTTACAGAAGATTTGTCGATGATGTGTTCATCGTGTGGACGGACACTGAGTCCACCTTTGTGGACTTCGTTTCCGCCCTTAACACGATGAACAACATGAATTTAAAGTTTACTTATAAGATAGGAGGCAGCGAATTAGAATTTCTAGATGTCCTCATTAAGTTCAAGGACGGCAAACTAACCACGGTTGGCTATCGCAAACCTACTGCTTGCAACTCCCTCTTACACTTCCAGAGCTGAACCTGAAGATTATGCCATACAAGCGGCTGAACTAAAACAATGTTTGCGCAATCGGGGTTACCCCGCAGCCGTCTTGGATATCGCTATGAAAAAAGCTGAGAAACTGTCACGAAGGGATCTACTCTGGAAAAAGAGAAAAGGTCATACAAGTAAAACCACTAATGCAGGCCTCCAATTGAGTTATAGTCAGAATTCACAAGAGTCTAGTGAGGCTTACAGATTTTCGTTTGCTTTTCAATTTAGTCCAGTAGCCTCAGAGATCAAAAAATCTATTTTAAACAATTGGTTTTTGTTACAGGGCGACTCCAAATTAGCACCTTTTACAAAAAATAGGCCCCTCATAACGTTCAAAAGAGGGAAAAATCTTAGGGACGTTTTAGTTAAAAACAAGTTTTCAGAAAAAAACATACAAAATTGGTTACCTAGCTCCATCTCCCATGGTAACCACCGTTGTGGAAATTGTAATTGGTGTAATTTTATCTGCACTGATAAACATTTAACATTAAGAGGAGTAACTGTACAGTTTAAAGATCCCTTCTGCTGCAGAACATCTTTTGTGGTGTATGGCATTAAATGCCAGTGCCACAGATTTTATATAGGGTGTACCATCCGCTCCCTGAATACACGTTTTAGAGAGCATATCCATTCCCTCAAAAGCCGTAAAGGTTCCCCCCGTTTAATTAACCACGTTTGGGATTCGCATAATGGCGACCCAAAATGCTTGCGGTTTTTTGGGATAGAACGGGTTAAACTAGTGGAAGGTTTAGAAAGAAGGAAATACCTACTGCAGCGGGAGGCGAAGTGGATCCTCCGTACCAATGCGGAAGGGGAGCTTGGAATGAATGACAGGTTGGATCTTAGCGTATTTATTTAATGTACTCTGATGTATACATTTACTTTCTACAACTCCGTAGAATAAGCAGTTGCACGTCGCATTAATAGTTTACTATTAGTTGATATGTGGTTTTAATTTGTTTTTAATCACTGTTTTTTGTAAACGCCTCACCTCACCTACGTCATGGGCGTGTGAGTATTTAACCGCCCTGGCAGGTGAGGTAGGAGTGGTCTGAAGAAACGCCTTACAGGCGTGAAATGGCTATAACCTCCTGCTGGCTGACGGGATTTTAACCTGCACGTTGTGACACTTAGCTCCGAATAAAGGATTTTCGTTTTACCGCCACCTGCTGTGTGCCGTCCTCTTCTTCCCGGTCCTCTTAAAAATGAAGGAAGAGATCTGATTGGTTGCTATGGGCAACTAGAAACTTTTCCTCTGGACAGGTTTTGATGAATACCCAGCCTTACACATTACATCCAGTTTCAATTAACCCCAATACCCATATTTGGTACCCCATTAACCTAGTTCCCACGGTTCAAACTCTCAGTTAATTGCCAATTGACATAGTTCCCATGGTTCAAAGGCTTTCTTAATCACCAATTGACCTACATTTGTCAATCACGAGTAAAAAAGTTAAACCACAACACTGTAACACTGTAACACTCCGTCCCACCCCAGGCCTCGAACCACCACATGGTCTCCCATACACTGTGCTGCTGAGGCCCTCCTGCTTATCTTACAGTTTTACATACCGTGAGATCCCCCATTGACCACAATGGGCCTATTAGTTTCAACGGGCAAAAAATCACAGAGTTAATGCACAAGTGAAGTGGTCTCCAACCTATGGACCTCCAGATGTTGCAAAACGGCATGCTGGGAGTTGAAGTTTTGCAACATCTGGAGGTCCGCAGGTTGGAGACCACTGCACTAGCCCATTAGTTCCCTATACCATTAAAGAAGGGAGGGCTCAATATTCACGAATATGTGCATATGCGAAGAGCAGAGAGGGATGATCGGTGATCACTGTGATGTGTACTGTGGAAAAAAAAAGTGAATATTCATAATTGCGAATATATAGTGCTATATTCGCAGAATTCGCAAATATGCTATATTCGCAATTAAAATTTTAATTGCGAATATTTGCGAGCAACACTACTGATAGGCTACATTCAGCATGTGATTCATGGTCATTCCGCCTACCTTCCTTCCAGCCTTGCCTTCCCAGCGTTCCTTGCCCCATGTCCTGACATGTGGATCTGCCATTTTAGATGCTCTGGAGCCTGGACCCCCCTCAATGGAGTTTAATGAAGCGATTTGCATGATAGAATAGCGGTGATATTCGCATTCATTGCGAATCAAAATTTCATGACATTTGTAACGAATTTGGTTAATCAGCTTCGATTCGCTCATCTCTAGCTGCTATTATACCAAAGTGTAGGTTGTTATGGTGCTCTTTCCAAGTAATATCTACTTGTAGTTGTCTTTTACAATACTTTTCTCTTTTATACCATGGTGGTTTGTTGCGCTGCTATTTCCACACTGACCACTTTTTGGGTGGGTAGGCTGCTTTTTCCATGTTGACTGTACCGATACCTACAAGGGGTGGTTATGAGACTTCCATTTTGACCATTAAGTAAAGGCTGCGGTCCACAGGTTTAAAGACAACTCAATCAAATGTGTTCTTCTTGCACTGCTGCTGTGGCTCGATGGTTGAGATCAGTCTTGTGGCACTGTTACTTGTAAGGTGGCCCCTAAATCTTTGACTATAACTCCCCATCTCTGGCTCAGTCATTTGTCTTATAATTTAGAAAATGGTGTTTCATGAAAGAAAATTCTTCAAATTGTGCTTTTAGTAAAGTCGGCCTCAGATTTTTATGTGTTCCATTAGATGTCATCAGGTCCTCTTCCAAAACACTGGCCCTCACCAATGCTATTATATGTCCTTGTAGTTTAAACCATGACCAAGGGACATCCCTTTTAAGAATAATTCCTAGACAAGCGATTAGGGGAGAATCAATACATAAGGAAAAGGGGGTCAATTCAAGATACAAGGAAAAGATTATAACAGCTGCAATAAAATAAATTATTGCCAGATAAAGAGAATTTTATTTCGACGTCACACAGAGCAGATTTCCTTCTTGTATATTCCAGTCCCACAAGTCCACAGGAAATATTTTAGAAACACTGTCCACAGTGTTGCCTCTACAATTCTTATGCTTCTTCTCTGGGATCTTGGTAGCACATGAATTACAGTAGTACTAACAGCAGTCCTGAGATGGAAAGGGGTTTGTATAATACCATACCTCCATGACTGTCTAGGGAAAATGCTGTTCAAATATCTACTTCAGAAGGACCTGCAGTCACTTTACAGTTTCTAGTAGTCCAAACGGTCACATTTTTCACCATCACAGCATCTGAAGTTTTTGGATTTTCTGAGAATATCCTATCAACTGACACTCTCAATCAGAAAGTAGATATTTGCTCACTCCAGAGGTACTATAAAGCCTCTGGAGCCTTCTCATGTCCTCTTTAGATGTGGTACCTTGAACCAAAGCCTGCATGCATGCCCTCCTACAGCAAATGCCACATGTGTCTGGACTACTGAATTCTAATATCTCCCTCTATTTGCCAAGATGTAACATGGTGGCTGCAAATGGGCAACCTTCTCAGGGTTACATCCCTGGTTCTCCAACCACAGAAAATTCTCAACACAGATGCCTTCTTTTGAGGCTGAGGTGCTTAGGTAGATGACCTATGGGTCCAAGGGAGATGGGGCCTGAAAGTAGCAGCAGTGTCCCCCAACCTGATGTGTCTTAGGGCATCGAGGTGGGCACTAATGCAGTCAGTCATTGCTTACTCAGTTACTATGAACTGATACAGTCAGATTTCTTTCCACAGTATTTTACATAAATATGCAAAAGACACCAGGAGTTCTTTGATGATCAAAAAATGCAAAGCTCTGGTGACAGATGTAGAGTCCAGTGGTCACCATTAGAGAAAGGCTGGGCCAGAAAACAGACCTTCATAGTCATAAAACCTTCCACACAGAGGAGTGGGGTTTTAATTCAGCAATCTTTAAAGATTACCTGTCACCAAACTAAACATTTAATATATTGTTCCTTATGTAATTATAAGACACTTTGCTATTTTCTTGCTGTTTAAATTCTCAATCTTGTTTTTAATGTGATTGGAAAAAACGTCCACTAGGTGGCTCAGTTCTGTTTCCTGCAAATGTAAAACAGTTAGTTTGGTCTCCTCCTGGCCTGGCAGGACACAAAATTTAGGAAGGGCATGCAGGGCATGGCAAAGCACAGCTCTTGCAGGCTTCAGTGATGTTGCGCCTGCTGGGGAACGCCCACTTTCTCCTGCCGGGAGCACACACAATATGAGCAAGGGGAAAGGTATGATACAGAGATTTTTAAAGCTCGGAAATTTTATTTTAAGGGCAGGATAGGTGTTAGGAGTAGTTAGGGAATATAAGCTGAGTTAATTTAAAAAATATGGTCTGATGACAGGTACGCTTAATCCAAATTTAAACAGAATACTGGTTCCAATGCTACGTGTTACGAAATCAGAGAAAATGTGAAAATGTTCTCCTTCCTGTGCCACATACATCTGGTTTTTCTATTGACAGCCTCTCAGTCATTCATCTGGAGGAGGAGGAGGTTAGTGTATTGGTAAGGACATTACAGGAACAAGCAGACGCCATTGCAGCCCTTCCATTCCCGCACCACAGGTCATGATTCATATGTGGATTCTCTCTAAAGGCAGACTCCGAAAATCTTCTCTCTAAGAAGGATGTCTTCCATGCCCACCTTCACAATCTTCGCTATAGGCTCAGCACTGAAAGGGTCTTGTTAGTGGAGTCATAAAGACTTTCTAGGCTGCTCACAGACCCTCTACAGGTAAGTTCTACAATAGCATCTGGGAAATCTTTAATGCATGGTGTAACAAAACCTCTCTCAAGACCAATTACTTAAAATTCAGTAAAGAGCTTAAAATAAACAAATTTTAGGTGTAATTAACTAACAATTATGGCTAATTGCAGAATATATTTCACTCCAGCAAGTTTACTAAAATCTTTTGCAGAGCTCCTAAAAACGTATGTCCATCCTGGGACTTGACCATTTTGCCCATTGTCTTCCCTATAACCTAAAACTTCTAACTTTTAAGGATTTATTTTTTTTACCTGATGCAACTACATCTGAAATACTTATCAAATCATTAAAAGTGCCCTCATACTAATAGCCATATCTTTGAGTCGTTCCAAAGGTCTTGTAGTCCTTACTATGCTCTCTTTGAAGAACAAATAAAAACACTTTAGCCAGGTGAATTAGGGAATGTTAACATGTTATTCGCTTTCTCCTTACCAAACCAGTAAAGTCATCTGCTACCAGTTTTAACTGGCTTCTGTGGTCCCGCCCATTTAGGGTAATGCTTTTTAAGTCCCATTTGTTAATGTGCTCTATAGAACAATCAGAAACCAAAATTGACTTACAGAAATTTAAATTTCCTGAAGTCTGTAGGCAGCATAAGCCTCCCACTAGGCAGTACAAGCATCCCACTCATGATAACTTATTATTGCTAGATAAAAATACACTGGTTCCTTGTCCGGGGATCAGCTTTAAAGGGTAAAAACACAAATGCTCTCCTAAGCCAGCCTGGCATGTCCCTCGGCATTGATGTATGTGCTCTGTGCTGTGAGATCCCATGCACAATAAGATCTTATGGAACATGGCAGCTACATTGCTGCTGAGGTAGTTTATGCATATTTATTTTGAGGAAATTCTTACTGGAACTGGTGGGCAGGCATATAAGTGCACTTAAAGGCTAGGAAATGTTCCCCCAGTGCACAAAACATACTTTCATATTCTTATTATTGTCAATGTTTCAAAATTTTTTATAAACCTAAGTGAAAAAGACAAACACCACTGTGATCACTGATCAGCATCAATCACCCTTATACACAATATCCAGCAGGTTACAATGGGCAACTCTTGTCAGATTCCCTCAATTTGATTTATTGCCATTTAACCTATTCTTGTTAGATTGTTTCAAGGGGGCTTTACCCCATTTGTTAATGTACTGTCTATGGACTCTAAGAAATGAAGATTTCAGACTTTTCAACAATTTTTGTTGTGTCTACAATCCCTAGACTTCCTTTCACAATACGCCTGTTGGGAGATAGTAATCCTTTCCCTTTAACTGAAAGAATAGTTGATCATTCACTTAGCTTTATAATTATAGTTGTATCATAAAAAATAGTGTATGAATCTAATATAATGCCCCAAATGATGTTTTCTTTAGCATACCTAACTTTAAATTTTGTAAAGTCTTACCTGATTTTGACTTTAGCAGGATCTGAACTACATGGCCATCATTAATAACTTCACAGTCTCGGCAGACAACATAGTTTGGAAATAGTTTAGTTTCTAGTAATGAAGGGTCATAAAGAGCTTCTCTTGAATTAATGTTGATTGGAGATTGATACTGTCCATTTGCTTCTGGGTAAAGTAAACCCCACTCTACACCTACAAGAAGATATACATTTAGGTGAATTGCAATTAATTAACTTCATAATAACTGTCCCCTGTCATTAGTACAACCAAATGAAAGAAGAAATATTGTAATATATCTTATCTGAGGAAAATGCTTATTTCTCCATTTACAGTGTCAGTCTTCTTCATACATACACACAACTTTACATTTAATCTGTAAAACAGCTCAATTCCTTATTATGTTTACAAGAATGAGTAGCAGCTCACTGTGGGATCAGGTCACCTGCTGCCCATACAGGTCTTTGAAAAAGGAAGGGTCAAATATGGAAATAAAAGTGAGTGTTTGAAGAGAGCCAGAAGTAAACAGACAAAACACTTTTACTGTGAAAATTAGTCACTTTAGTATTTAATTTACAGCTTAAATTGCTCCATACTGCTCTATAATGTCCCCCATGCTGCTGCTTGTACTATAAAGGGACCGAAGAGCAGGATCCCTTCTTTTGTGTGTACAAGGTATGGGTAACAGTAAAGATGCCAGGTTCTACCAACTTGCTCAAAGACAACTGAAATTAGAGGCAAAAGATGCAGAGAAGAAAACTGGTAAAAAAAATTAAATATAATAAGTTATATAAAGGCCACAAAAGGTACTAGCCCTCAAGTACATACTGAAGAGATTATTTTGATAAGTCTCCTAAAATGAATAGTTAACTTTAAAATAAAAGGTAAATATGAATGTAGTTGCTGGAATGTCCCAATATTTGCAGTTCAACTTTAACCCTTTGTTAGGAAAAGTATCATCATTATTGGTAAGTTTACTGTATCTAAATGTAGATGAACCTCTACTTACAGGGATTGGTCCTGTTTTGGACCATATGTTACTGTTTTTGTTTGAAATGTTGATATCTGTACTATGTAGTGCATGTATTTATTATGTTGATATATGCTGCCAATATTTTGAGATATGTCAATGCAACTATATGTCATACTTTCCTTTTTCAGAATTTCTGAATAAAGAAATAAAAATTAAATAAAAATGTATCCAGTCTTTTCATGCATTTTATGTAATAGGTAGGACTGAAATATGCGGGCTGTAAAGAAACGCATGCAAAGAAAAGGGTAAAATGGTTCATAAATATGACGTGTGCTGGTGATATTTTTAACTCAATGTCCACATTATATATTACACTATATACATTATGGAAATAAAGAAGGCGAACTCCAGCTCGGCTCAGGTAAGTGCGGCTTTATTCACATCAACGAGGCAACAATCGCATAGATAGTTAGTCATTATATTTGCACTTATTATTTTTATATATAGTAAATAAAGATTCTGTTTTTATTTCTTTTTAACTCTGATTGCATCATATGACTGAAATAATGGTGCATTAGTGTATTTTGTTCTCTATGCTAGTGGATCCGGGTGTGAACGGGAGCCACTTCGGGCTAATTAGCCCGGGGTGCCTCCCCTCGCCCCTGGTTCCATATATAAGAGTACTTGGAATTTGTAATCATTGTACGACTAAGGCCAGCACCTGGCCGAAACGGCTCACTTCCTCCCTGTACCTGTTGCCTCGTTGATGTGAATAAAGCCGCACTTACCTGAGCCGAGCTGGAGTTCGCCTTCTTTATTTCCATTGTTCTGGGTGAGGTCCACACCCTCTCCTTGCTTGGGATCCAGACCAGGGATAGAGCCGGAAACTTCCTCTACTTTCACTATATACATTATATATTTTTTGTATAATCCAAAATCTGAAAAGCAGTAAGAGCTTAGAATCAGTTTTTCTACAAGGTGTTTCTGTAAATGTCAGATGAGAAAGAAAAATGTGCAGTTTAATAATTTTTACTATCTGGCGATCCTAGTACAGTAAGTCAACATAAGATCACTGAGTCTAGACAGAGCAGTAACAATGATAATAAATTTAAATTGACACATCTTTCATGTTGTGAGGTGTCATATTTCATGTTTGACTATTTAACTTCTATTTTGGCTGCACTACAAAAGCTACAAAGCTGCTGTCTGCAAGACAGTCATTCCACTCTTACCAAAAAGAAGTACAAGTTCAGCGGTTCAGGGACGAGTGCTTTTAAATTGTTTGGCTTCTATATGTTGATTGGGGTGTATAGGGCTGATAAAGAAAGGGACCCACTATTCTACAGGTTCTGTGACCCACATTCAATTGGTACTGTTAATTTGAAAATTAACCAGCACCTATTGAAACCAAATAATAGAATAATGTAGATTTGTAGTTTTGTAGTATCCAACATGGACCATGCCTTAACCCCTTAAGGACTCAGACCATTTTGGCCTTAAGGACTCAGACAATTTAATTTTTACGTTTTCATTTTTTCCTCCTCGCCTTCTAAAAATCATAACTCTTTTATATTTTCATCCACAGACTAGTATGAGAGCTTATTTTTTGCGTGACCAGTTGTCCTTTGTAATGACATCACTCATTATATCATAAAATGTATGGCGCAACCAAAAAACACTATTTTTGTGGGGAAATTAAAACGAAAAACGCAATTTTGCTAATTTTGGAAGGTTTTGTTTTCACGCCGTACAATTTATGGTAAAAATGACATGTGTTCTTTATTATGAGGGTCAATACGATTAAAATGATACCCATTATTATATACTTTTATATTATTGTTGCGCTTTAAAAAAATCACAAACTTTTTAACCAAATTAGTACGTTTATAATCCCTTTATTTTGATGACCTCTAACTTTTTTCTTTTTCCGTATAAGTGGCGGTATGGGGGCTCATTTTTTGCGCCATGATCTGTAATTTTTTTTGATACCACATTTGCATATAAAAAACTTTTAATAGACTTTTTATAAAAAAAATTTTAATAAAATGTATTAAAAAAGTAGGAATTTTGGACTTTTTAAATTTTTTTTCGTTCACGCCGTTCACCGTACGGGATCATTAACATTTTATTTTAATATTTCGGACATTTACGCACGCGGCGATACCAAATTTGTCTATAAAAAATGTTTTTTACGCTTTTTGGGGGTAAAATAGGAAAAAACGGACGTTTTACTTTTTTATTGGGGGAGGGGATTTTTCACTTTTTTTTTACTTTTACATTTTTTTACATTTTTTTTTACACTTGAATAGTCCCCATAGGGGACTATTCATAGCAATACCATGATTGCTAATACTGATCTGTTCTATGTATAGGACATAGAACAGATCAGTATTATCGGTCATCTCCTGCTCTGGTCTGCTCGATCACAGACCAGAGCGGGAGACGCCGGGAGCCGCACGGAGGAAGGAGAGGGGACCTCCGTGCGGCGTTATGAATGATCGGATCCCCGCAGCAGCGCTGCGGGCGATCCGATCGTTCATTTAAATCGCGAACTCCCGCAGATGCCGGGATCTGTATTGATCCCGGCACCTGAGGGGTTAATGGCGGACGCCCGCGAGATCGCGGGCGTCGGCCATTGCCGGCGGGTCCCTGGCTGCGATCAGCAGCCGGGATCAGCCGCGCATGACACGGGCATCGCTCCGATGCCCGCGGTTATGCACAGGACGTAAATGTACGTCCTGGTGCGTTAAGTACCACCTCACCAGGACGTACATTTACGTCCTGCGTCCTTAAGGGGTTAAAGGGGTTATCCACCATACGGTGAATATGGTAAGTACAGTACCTGCCAGACAGTAATGGACATGCTTAGGAAGGATCTGTGCTTGTCTTGAGGCTAAATGGCTATGTTGGAAGAATACCATAACACTGAGGTTATCTTTTTGTGACCTGGCTTTTTCCTTTTGGAGTTTGTTCCCTCCAACCACAAGTCCTATGATTCCTTGTTTATAGGTAACAAAAAGAAAAAGAGAAGGGGGGTATGCTCCCTGTGAAGACAGCAAAATAGATGCCATAAAAAGAGTGAGAACAAGTTACTTCTTACCAAAGCGGGTTGCGCACAAAGCACAAGACCTTGAAGAGCCTGTATCAAATCGGGGTGAGCAGCCTCACGGTTGGAACAGGTACACAACACCTCAGACCGGATAGAAAATATAGCCTGATATCACATTTAAAGTTTATTTAAAAGTAAAATAGCTATTTTACTTTTAAATAAACTGTAAACTTGATAATATATCTGTGCATCAGAATATTCCATTTAGGTGGAGAGCTGTAGACAAGTTTTGCATTTAACTACAGGTTCTATGGGACTCAATTTGGCTATGATTCCTTGTTTGTAAGTGAGAGGTAATTTTTCTCCCTCCTACACATCATCCACCACACCCACTGAAAAAACCTGTGACCCTTTCCATTCAATAGATCAGTGTTTTCGGACCAGGGTGCCTCCAGCTGTTGCAAAACTACAATTCTTGCACAATGATCTTACTCCCACCTAGCAGTCGCTCCACCCATCGAAGCAGACATGCTACCTCTGACCACCTGACTAGTGATGTAATGTCTTAGGCCGTACTGCAACCTGGGAAAACCTGAGACGATACTCATTTTGTATGCTGTTAAAAATAAACATCAAGGCAAAAAAACTAAGAATTACAAGACCACGATTAAAAACACGTGTACAGACACTATATTATGAACTACACTAACTTTACAGCCCCTGTAGCATAGTGAAATAAAATAAAAATCCCGGAATACCCCTTGAAAAGTTGGCATGGCTTTTTTTTTTTTTTGTAGTAAACGTATGGGGCAAGTACTATGTTTCATATGCATGAATGTGTTTATACATGTTGTGAAACAATATATAATGTGAAATGCATTTCTACATATTTGGCAGCATTGGGCATACAGCAACTGATAAGGGCTGAAAGGAGTGAATTTAGTAAACAGAAGTAATTTACAGATCTTTATAATTTTATACAGATTTTCTAATTTAAATAAATATATATTTTTTTCTTTGCAATAGCCCTTTAAAAAGGTTCTTCATAACTGTCCCTATTTTTTTCATGTTTTTTTCCAATCTAAATCATGATATCTACTCAGAACTCAATTCCAGTTTACAAGCGTGCAGCACAAACATCTATCAAACCAATTCAAGTGTGAAGAATAGTGTATACCTACATTTGGAAGAATAAAAATTGATTCATTTTATACCACTTTAATTCCAACATGAAATAAAACATGCACCATACTTTACATCAGCGGTGGACATTGGCAGTCTGAGGTTACTCAGGTGCTCACTCTTTGGTACTGTAAAGTGTTTATATAGCACAATATGTGAGCTTTGATTTTTTTTCCACATACACTGCTGCCCTGCGTTATTTCCACATGGTAGTGCAGACCTTGTGGGACCGAGCAGTGTATGTACACACAGGGAATTAGTATTTAAACCAGTGGTCTCAAACTGTGGCCCTCTAGATGTTGCAAAACTTAATCTCCAAGCATGCTGGGAGTAAAAGTTTTGCCACATCTGGAGGGCCACAGTTTGAGACCACTGATATAAATGGATCTGTGTATACTGTCTGGCTAGTCAAATAGATTGTCAGACTGTTTTAATTATAGTTACGACACATAAGTTAGGGGGTGGGAGGGGGTGTGTCCCTCACTTGTGGTGGTGGGAGGTGATTGGCGTGTCTGCTCATGCAGTTTTGTCCATGAGTCATCTCTTGTCCATGACCCACGGACAAGCTGCTGCTGCTGCAGGACTGGTTAGTGTCTCAGTAATAGTGTTGAGAGCAAATTTTCGAATAGCAAATTTTTATCACAAATATTGGCACTTCGCGATTTTGCAAATATATCACGTTAACGACCATGGATATGTATACGTGTCCAGGCAGGATGCACGTCCATGATTCTCTCAGGTGCTGCCCATTGCACCCACGAGATTGCGGCAGGGACTTGGCTGTAACACATAGCCGAGACCCTGCTGCACTGTCAGGACCGAAGTAAACTTCGGTTCCGGCAGTTTAACCGTTAAAGCCGCAGTCGAAAGTGACCGCAGGCTGTAAGTGTTTTGACAGAGGGAGCTCTCTCTGTCTTCCCTGCAGCACCCCGCAGCGTGAATAGCGAGGTGCTAAGTATTCCAAAGCATTAAAAAAAGTGTAAAAAAATTATATAAAATAAATAAAAGTGAAAAAACAATTAGTGTAAAAAAAAGTGTAAAAAAAATTAAAAATAAATAAAAAGACATTTATAAACTCCTTAACGATGAAGGACGTATATTTACGTCCTGCGCCGGCTCCCGCGATATGCCGCGGGGGCCCCGCGGTTAACCAGCGTCAAGTCGCGGCAGTCCCAGTGGCCATCAACGGCTGGGACCCGCGGCAGATACAGGACATCACCGATTGCGGTGATGCCCTTTATTAACCCTTCAGACGCGGCGATCAAAGCTGACCGCCACGTCTGAAGCAAAAGTGAAACTATCCCGGCTTCTCAGTCGGGCTGTTCAGGACCGCGGCGTCCCGAACAGCTTACAGGACACCGGGAGGGACCCTATCTGCCTCCTCGGAGTCCGATCGGCGAATGACTGCTCCGTGCCTGAGATCCAGGCAGGAGCAGTCAAGCGCCGATAACACTGATCACAGGCATGCCAGTGATCTGTGTAAAAGATCAGTGTATGTAATGTTATAGGCCCCTATGGGAGCTATAACATTGCAAAAAAAAGTAAAAAAAAAGTGTTAATAAAGATCATTTAACCCCTTCATTTAACTCCAATTAAAAAAATAAAACTGTGTAAATGGAAATGAAAATAAACATGTTGTATCACCGCATGCGTAAATGTCCGAACTATAAAAATATATTGTTAATTAAACCGCACGGTCAATGGCGTACACGTAAAAAAAAGTCCAAAAAAGCGTATTCTTTGTCACTTTTTTTACACCAATTCATAAAATTCATAAAAAGTGATCAAAAAGTCAGATCAAAACAAAAATAGTACCGATAAAATCAGATCACGGTGCAAAAAATTAACCCTCATACCACCCTGTACGTTGAAAAATAAAAAAGTTATAATATAAATTTTTAAACGTATACATTTTCCTGCATGTAGTTATGATTTTTTTCCAGAAGTACGACAAAATTAAACCTATATAAGTAGGGTAGGATTTTAACCGTATGGACCTACAGAATAATGATAAGGTATTATTTTTGCCGAAATATGCACTGCGTAGAAACGGAAGCCCCCAAAAATAACAAAATGGTGTTTTTTACTTCGATTTTGTCGCACAATGATTTATTTTTCCGTTTCGCCGTGGATTTTTCGGTAAAATGACTAATGTCACTGCAAAATAGAATTGGTGACGCAAAAAATAAGCCATAATATGGATTTTTAGGTGGAAAATTGAAAGGGTTATGATTTTTAAAATGTAAGGAGGAAAAAACGAAAATGTAAAAACTGAAAAACCCCTTAAGGGGTTAAATAAATATAATGAAAAATAAAAATGCATAATGTGTAGGATCACACGGCGCACATCCGCAGCATATTACATGCTGCGGATGCCCACCAGCAGTCACAATAATGAGCTCCCTGCAGCAGCTGGGTAGCTTTATGTGTCCACTCATAGTAGCGGTTCTCCCACGGGTAGTCATGAGCGGAAACACTTAGCTACCCAGCCGCAGCAGTGATCTCGCCCTTGTTACTGCCGTGGGCATCCGCAGTGTGAAATATGTTGCAGATGCGCTCTATGTGACCCTACACTGCATCCCATTCATACTGAATTTCAGAAGTGTGTTAGAGGTATCCGTCAGCATCATGTCAAGAAAAGTGATTTCGGGTAGAAGAAACAGGCATGGTCACATATCTACAATCTTATATAATGATCTGATTGCTTCTCAGCATAATATAAAAACTAACAGGTTGTTAGTATACATTTTTGATCAAAAAGTACAAGCCCACTCGCCACGTCAAGGCCACCTATTTAGAGTGGGTCCCTAACATCCCTAGCATAAAATAGCGTAGCACTGGGCGGCGACCACCACCGCCGCAACACCAGTGCCCACGGGGGGAACGACCCACTGGCAGAGCGTCCCCAATGCCACTCAAACCAGTCTATGGGTCGCTCCTCCCCACAGACACAGCGCCACAGCAGCAACGGACACCGCACAGCACCACACCAGTGTGAACAAGGTGTAATAGCTCACTTACCAAGGTCTCCCAGTCAGACTGGGAGGCTGCTAGGAAAGAAATGGCCCTTGTGTAGCTAACTACTACTTATATAGGGTTGGGCTGAGGGGGTGGGGAAGAGTGCAGACACATGTTCAAAAAAAAAAAAAGTAGCGGATAGAAAACACAGTGTGAATTCGGGTAGAAGAAACAGGTTTTGGTCGCACATCTACAATCTTGTATAATGATCTGATTGCTTCTCAGCATAATATCAAAAACTAACAGGTTGTTAGTATACATTTTTGATCAAAAAGTACAAGCCCACTCGCCCCGTCAAGGCCACCTATTTAGAGTGGGTCCCTAACATCCCTAGCATAAAATGGCGTAGCACTGGGCGGCGACCACCACCGCCGCGACACCAGTGCCCACGGGGGGAACGACCCACTGGCAGAGTGCCCCCCCCCCCCTATGGGTCGCACCTCCCCACAGACACGGCGCCACGGCAGCAACGGACGCCGCACAGCACCACACCAGTGTTAAAAAAAAGTGATGCTGACCTATACTGTAGCAGCCCCATTCATCTCTGAATGAGACTGCTAAAGTTGGGGTACTGCACAGCCCGGGACGAACAGCGTGATAAAATATGGGACGCATTTCCTCCATTTCAAAAGTGACTTACCAAAATGATGTCCCACAAATAAAGAATTTGTGGGAAAAAAAGCCAATTGCTATATTTTTCCACTTACTTTGAAATAATTCTATCAACACAATAAGGGATCAACGTACTCACTTTTGCCCTAGGTGAATTCTTTAAGGGAGGCGTAGTTTCAAAAGTCACTTCTGGGGATGCAGTATTGCTCTGACAGCTAGAATGCTTTGCAAGATGAAGTGCGGCCTGTAATTTGTATAATGATATCCTGAAGGCCAAATGATGCTCCTCTCCTTTTGGGTCCCACCATGCAACCAATTATGGTATAAGTGGGGGTATTTCCAAACACGGGACCAACAGCGTAATAAAATATGGGGTGCATTTTCTACTTTTTAGGTGCAATGTACAAAAAATGTCCCACTAATGATGCATTTGTGGGGGAAAAAAAGAAAATTGAAATTTTCCCACTGACTTTGTAACCATTTAAGCCACACATAAAAAAGAACCCAAAGTACACACTTTTGGTCTATGTTAGAATTTCCTGAAATATTCGATTCGCAATGCGAATATCGCAGCGATTCTATAGCACAAATCGCTTCATTAAACTCCATTTACTGCAGTCCAGGCTCCAGGGCATCTAAAATGGTGGATCCACATGTCAGTACATGGGGCAAGGAACGCTGGGAAGGCGGGAAGGCAAGGCGGGACGGGAAGTAGGCTAGATGCCCCTGAATAACATGCAGGATGCAGCCTATAGGCAGCCAGTCACCCCTGTGATGTCACAGCCCTATATAATCGGCAGCCATTTTGCGGCTCGTCATATCATTCATTACACTGCATACAGATAGGACGGACATCGCTGTGTGTGTGTTACACAGAAAAGCTAATTCCAGCAGCGTTTCACATCCTAGTCACAGCAGCGTTCTGGTGGACAGATATCAGTGTTTTTTTCACTGAAAAGGATTTTTACTGCAGCCTTTAACCTCCCAGTCACTTTCTTCAGCATTGTATTTCAGAGAGGGGCAGATAGCTGTGTGTTGCCTCATACATTTCAACAAGCTGTCTTAACTTCATAAACCTTAGCAGAGGAGGCAGGAATAATTTTTCAGCGCAATTCTGTGTCTTTGTTCCACAACAAATCATCTACTGGTTATACTAGTCTGTAGACGGTATAATACCCAGCAGTCCATTCTTAATAGTCTTTGACAGAGTGCAATTTTGTGTTTAGCACACAGCTTTTTTGTGCTGCAGCACTGTTGTGTATTTCTGGTGTTGTGCAAAAATACCAGCGTACTGTACCACATTTTTCTGCCCTCATAAGTGCATAACTGCATATCACCTACATACTTCTAAGTAGTGTAATATTATGTACCTGTTAATCTGTCAAGGGCCTAGATACTGTGAAAGTACAGGCAAAAGTAATCACCGGCTGGTGTTTTACTCCAATACATTTATTAAGCGTACTGTAGCGCATTTTTTTTCTGCCCACATAAGTGTATACCACATACCTACATCTATGGGTGCATTCACACCATGTTTTGTAAATACGGTGCCAGATCCGGCGGGGGAGGGGCAAACCGGGCGCTCCCGTACCACGGCCGGATCAGCCCGTGACTCCATTTACTTTAATGATCCGACCGGAGTCAAACGGAGACTGCGGTCGGCTCAGTTTTGACCCTATGCGGTTTCCTGACCGGACCTAAAACCGTAATATACTACGGTTTTAGGTCCGGTCCCAAACCGCATACGGGTCAAAACTGAGCCTAAGTAGTGTACTATTTTAAACCTGTTAATCTATCAAGGGCATAGATACTGTGAAAGTCCTGGCAAAAGCAATCACCGGCTGGTGTTTTACTAAAATATGTTTTTTTAAACGAACTGTACCGCATATTTCTGCCCTCATAAGGGCATAACTGCATACGACATACGTACATCTAAGTAGTGTACTATTTTGTTAATCTGTCAAGGGCCTAGATACTGTGAAAGGAAAGTCAAAAGTACTTGTGTCTCGACCAGCAACCCATCTGCCTTCATCGATTGGTTAACACGGTTATCCACTTCATCACAAGTGACATCTGATACCCCCAGTCAACAGTCGGTGGGTTCCTCAGACACAACCCTTAGTTGGCATGGCCCGGGAGCAGTCCCTGTCCTCCCATTGCCTCTGTCCTATGCTGTTCCCTCCCCTAAAGAAGTATCTTATGCTGTGGGTTCAGCTCCAATATTTATTGAGGAAAATCTAATAGAGGACAGTGAGCAACTACTGCCCAGCCAAGAAGTGGAGGAAACATCCCCCGCTAGGCGGGCAAGTAGTGATGAGGAGAGTGACGTAGGAGGTGGTGTTGCCAGGGCTCAGGGTCCTGAAGCAGACACTGTTGAGGAACTTGAGGAGGACATCAGTGACGTGCAGAAACTTGTTGATGATGATGAAGCCGATAACAATTGGGAGCCGGGTGCAGAAGGGGCTTCATCATCATCAGGAGACGAGAGTTGCAGGTTGCCCGTGAGGCAGCAGCTGAGCCAGCAAGGTGGTAGCATGGCGAACATATGTGAAGTTCGATCCGCCCCCTATACTTTAACATTGCAGTAAACTTTGACCCTGTGAGTCGGAGTCAGCAGACACATTACGGCCAATCAGCAGCAGTCCCTCCCTTCCAGACCGTCCTACCTTTTGCACGGACGCCATTTTAGCCTCATTCAGCATGCTGCAGGCTTAGGAAGTGGAGGGTCAGAGAAGCTGCTCCTGCTGTATAGGGAAAGCGATAGCTAGGTTGCTGCTAGGTGGTGTATTCAGGGTCCAGTTTACTCCTAAAGCACTAGTGTAACATCTGCTTTAAGGACAGCACCCAAAAAAGCCCTTTTTAGGGCTGAAAGATATCAGTCCTGGTTGGGAGGGAACCGCTGGTTAAAAGGGGTACTCCAGAATCGAACTTAAGTTCCTTCAAGCAACCTACTACTACAGTATTCAAAGGGCTGAAAGATATCAGTCTGTGTGTCTTGCAACAGCTGGAGGCACCCTGGTTGGGAAGAAACCGCTGGTTAAAAGGGGTACTCCAGAATCAAATTTAAGTTCCTTCAAGCAACTAACTACTACAGTATTCAAAGGGCTGAAATATATCAGTCCGTGTGTTTTGCAACAGCTAGAGACACCCTGGTTGGGGACCACTGGGTAAAAGGGGAACTTTTTCTTTAACCCCTTAAGGACCCCTTAAGTTTTTGCACTTTCGTTTTTTCCTCCTTACCTTTTAAAAATCATAACCCTTTCAATTTTCCACCTAAAAATCCATATTATGGCTTATTTTTTGCGCCACCAATTCTACTTTGCAGTGACATTAGTCATTTTACCAAAAAATTCACGGCGAAAAGGAAAAAAAATCATTATGCGACAAAATCGAAGAAAAAACGCCATTTTGTAACTTTTGGGGGCTTCCGTTTCTAAGCAGTGCATATTTCGGTAAAAATGATGCCTTATCATTATTCTGTAGGTCCAAACGGTTAAAATGATACTCTACTTATATAGGTTCGATTTTGTCGTACTTCTGGAAAAAATCATAACTACATGCAGGAAAATGTAAACGTTTAATAATGTCATTTTCTGACCCCTATAACTTTTTTATTTTTCCACGTACAGGGCGGTATGAGGACTAATTTTTTGCACCGTGATCTGAAGTTTTTATCGGTATGATTTTTTGTTTTGATCGGACTTTTTGATCACTTTTTATTCATTTTTTAATGGTATAAAAAGGGACCAAAAATACGCTTTTTTTGACTTTGGATTTTTTTGGCGCGTACGCCATTGACCTTGCGGTTTAATTGGTCATATATTTTTATATTTCGGACATTTACGCACACGGCGATACCACATATGTTTATTTATTTTTTTATTTACACTGTTTTATTTTTTTTATGGGAAAAGGGGGGTGATTCAAACTTTTATTAGGGAAGGGGTTAAATGACCTTTATTAACACTTTTTCTTTACTTTTTTTTTTTGCAGTGTTATAGCTCTCATAGGGACCTATAACACTGCACACACTGATCTTTTACACAGATCACAGGCGTGTATTAACATGCCTGTGATCAGTGTTATCGGCGCCTGACTGCTCCTGCCTGGATCTCAGGCACGGAGCAGTCATTCGTCGATCGGACACCGAGGAGGCAGGTAAGGGCCCTCCCGGTGTCCTGTAAGCTATTCAGGACGCCGCGATTTCACCGCGGCGGTCCCGAACAGCCCGACTGAGCAGCCGGGATACTTTCACTTTCACTTTAGAAGCGGCGGTCAGCTCTGTCCTGCTGGGGCCTTGGGTTCAAATCCTACTATGTGCTGCCTAATATGGGGGAATCTAAATATGTGCTGCCTAAAGGGGGCTCTATGTGCTGCCCAAAGGGAGGCTCTAACTATGTGCTGCCTAATATGGGGGAATCTATGTGCTGCCTAACATGGGGGGGATCTAACTATGTGCTGCCTAAAGGGAGGCTCTAACTATGTGCTGCCTAATATGGGGGAATCTATGTGCTGTCTAAAGGGGATCTAACTATGTGCTGCCTAAAGGGGGCTAAAGCACGTTATTCCAAACCATTTAGGAATGTTAGGTGATTTATGCCCTTTATGGATTAAAACCAGACTCTGCATCAACTAAGTAGTTTTCCATGGGAGTTTTGCCATGGATCCCACTCCGGCACGCCACAGTCCAGGTGTTAGTCCCCTTGAAACAACTTTTAAATCACTATTGTGGCCAGAAAGAGTCCCTGTGGGTTTTAAAATTTGCCTGCCCATTGAAGTCAATGACGGTTTGCCCGGTTCGCCGGTTCGCGAACTTTTGCGGAAGTTCGCGTTCGCGGTTCGCGAACCGAAAATGTTATGTTCGTGACATCACTAGTTGGCAGTCAGCATGGTGGCAGAAGTAGAAATTCTGGAGTCAAACGTGGCCAGGGGAGAACACCTGCTTTGCGGCAGCCTACCTTCCCAGAAGGTAGTGGTACAGGGTTTCCTGGAGAAGGTGGCAATAGCAGTCAATTAGTGCGGACTATTGGTGGGAAAATCAGCTACTCGGCAGTGTGTCAGTTATTCATCAAAGATTCAGAGGAGGTTCACATAGCCACATGCAAGATATGTTGGCAGAAGGTGAAGCATGGCCAGGGACCCAATGTTGGCACCCTCTTTTAGCCAGCCAAGGATCCCTCTTTCAGCCAGCCAAGGCTTCACCACCTCAGCCGAAGGGAGCTGTGTGTCATACCCTCATTCTGCTGCTCCAGATGCTCCTGCTCCTCCTACTTTTAGTCAGCCATTCCGCCAACAATCCATTGGCAAAGCCATGTCCAAGAGACAAGAGACACTCATCCAATGGCCCAGAAGTTGCTGGTGCTGCAGTCCCTCCCTTTTCAAGTGGTGGGCTCTGCACCTTTAAGAGAACTGATGGCTTATGCCAAGCCAAGGTGGAGAGTGCCAAGCCGTAATATCTTTGTGAAGAAGGCAGTACCAGCCCTGCATAATTTTGTGGAAGAGAAGGTGGACCAGTCCTTGAGCCTGTAGATGTGTACCAAAGTGCACGGCAGCGCCAACGTCTTGAGCTGTAACTACGGTCCGGGACAATACATGTCCTTTATGGCTCACTGGGCTGTGCCATTCAGGCACTATAGGGTCTCCTCATGCTAAAGCCAAATTGATGCTGTGCCATTCAGACACTATATGGTCTCCCCATACTGCCACAAACTCCAGGCAGTCATTCAGCCACTAAATGGTCTCCTCATACTGATGCGACCTCCAGGCTGTCTCATTCAGCCACTATATGGTCTCTTCTCATGTTTCAGCCACCTCCAGGCTGTGCCATTCAGACACTATATGGTCTCCTCATGCTTCAGCCCACTTCAGGCTCTGCCAATCAGCCACTATAAGGTCTCCTCATACTGATGCCACCTCCAGGCTCTGTCATTGTGCTGCCATGTGACATGTGACTCCTTGTTAGATTTGGTCCTTTGTACCTACACGCTGGGGCCCGGGACACTAAAACTTGGGAGTTAAAATTTCAATTTCAAAAGCCTCAATTTCAATTTAAAAATCTTAGATTTCTATTTAAAAATCTTAAATTTCAATGGTGTCTTCTTCCCTCTCCAGGCTGTGCCATTCAGCCACTATATGGTCTCCTCATGCTTCAGCCACCTCCAGGCTGTGTCATTCAGCCAATATATGGTTGTACTGATGCTGCTGGGCATGGGCCTAAAACATTTTATGTTAGCAGTAGCTACCATGAATCTTCAATTTAAATTTCAAAATTCATCTTTTAATGTTAGAGATTGTGACGCCCTAGTGTCTATTTATGCTGCTGCCAGCTCCACACTGTGTCATTCAGCCACTATATGGTCTCCTCATGCTGCCAACACCTCCACGCTATCATTCAGCCACTATATGGTCTCCTCATGCTGCCAACATCTCCATGCTGTGTCATTCAGCCGCTATATGGTCTCCTCATGCTGCCAACACCACCAGGCTGTGTCATTCAGCCACTATATGCTCTCCTCATACTGATGCCACCTCCAGGCTCTGTCATTGTGCCGCTCTGCGGCAGTGATTCTAAAAGCAATGTCTGTAATCTGCATGTCATACTGAATAACAGTATTAATTCACTACCCCCAGCACACTCCGTATGCGTGTTAGAACAAAGCAAAGTGTTCTACACCCCTATTGAGGCTCTATGTAGTCCAGAAATAGACGTTTTTAATATAAATTTGCCGCAAATATATTTGGATTGAACCAAACTTTTTCGAATCAAATTTTTCAAAAGTTCACTCATCTCTAGTCTAGGTAAATATTTTAGGGGGTGTAGTTTCCAAAATGGGGTCACTTGTGGGCATTCTTTATGGTTCTGGCAGCTTAAACCCTTTGCAGGCATGAAGTGCGGCCTTTAATGCATTCTGCCTAAAATGATGCCCTGAAAGCCAAAAGGGTCTCCTTTCTTTCTAGGTCCTACTACTGGGCCAAGGAACCAAATATGGCCTAAGCGGGGGTATTTCCAAACACGGGCCGAGCAGCTCAATAAAATATAGGGTGCATTACTTTCAATATCAGAAGCGATGTGCAAAAAATATGTCCCACAACTGATGCATTTGTGAAAAAAAGCTAATCTCGAATTTTTAACACTGACCTTGTAATAATTCCTGCCAAAAAACTTTGGTGTTAAAATACTCACTGTTCCTCCTAGTGAATAAGGTCTAATTTTTAAAATGGGGTCATTTGGGGGGGGGGGTTCCTATGTTCTACCACCTTCAAATTTCTGCAAACCTTGCATAGGACATAAAAAAAAGATATACTTTTCAATTTTTTGTAAATTTCAAGTTAAAGGGGTATTCCAGGTAAAAACTTTTTTTTATACATCAACTGGCTCTGGAAAGTTAAACAGATTTGTAAATTACTTCTATTAAAAAATCTTAATCCTTCCAATAGTTATTAGCTTCTGAAGTTTTCTGTCTAACTGCTCAATGATGATGTCACGTCCTGGGAGCTGTGCATGATGGGAGAATATCCCCATAGGAACTGCACAGCTCCCGGGACGTGACATCATCATTGAGCAGTTAGACAGAAAACAACAACTCAACTTCAGAAGCTAATAACTATTGGAAGGATTAAGATTTTTTAATAGAAGTAATTTATAAATCTGTTTAACTTTCCGGAGCCAGTTGATATATATAAAAAAAGTTTTGGCCTGGAATACCCCTTTAAATTGTTAGGCTTCTAATTAATTTAAAATGTTAACTAAAAATAAAAGAAATACTTTCAAAATAAAGAAGACATCTGAAAGTATAAGTTTCATAAACTATTTGGTCAGAAAGTATAAATATATATAACCTTTTAGTGTTAAAATATATCGGCTTACTTTTACTATGTACATGAAGGACAACTTGTGACAAAAAAACAAAGTCAGAATTATCGTGATTGGCAAAACGTTACCAGAGTTATTCTCTAATAAAGACAGACGTCCCCGATTTGAAAAAGACAGGCTTGGTCTTTAAAGGGGTACTCCGCCCATAGACATCTTATCCCCTATCCAGAGGATAGGGGAAAAGATGTCAGATCGGCGGCACGCAGCACCCACCTGTAACTGCTTCCGGAAGTGCTGGAGGCTCTCAGGCTGATTTTAAGACCACGGGAATGGGGCGGGGAGTCACACGGGGCGGAGTCTTGACGTCATGATCTTCCGTCCCCGTGGTCGGGAGGAATTAGCCTGATAGCCTCCAGCACTCCCGGAAGCAGTTACAGGTGGGTGCTGCTTGCTATATTGCGGGGGTCCCAAGCGGCGGGACCCCGGCAATCTGAAATTTTATCCCCTATCCTTTGGATAGGGAATAAGATGTCTAGGGGCGGAGTACCCCTTTAAGGGGTGTACAGGTTTACTTGTATTGGTCCTTAAGGTAAAACAGAATTTAGCGAAATATATTCATCATGACGAATATTCTTTTTTTTCACAGTACACATCACAATGATGTGTACTGTGTAAATAAAAAGTGATCATCCCTCCCTGCTTGTGGTCCAAAGAAGGCTAATATGCGAATGTGCGAAAAATTCGCGAATATCGGCACTTCCAGAGGACACTGATCCCTCCCTTCTTTTAGCTTGTGGGCCAATGAGAAGGATGTAAATACAGTTGTCAGAGGTTAGCAACATCCCTAGCAACCAATTGGAAAGTAGTTGGCTGAAAGATATAATTGCGCATGCGGCGAATTTAATTGCGAATTTAGCATGGAAAAAGTGAACAAATATGCGAAATTCGCAAATATAGGGCAAATATTCGTCTATATATTCGTTAAATATCGCAAATTCAAATATGGTTTATGCCGCTCATCACTACTCAGTAAATATGGGGACCCCCTAGTGGTGCAATTTTCAGGAGCTTTTTTCTTTTATAAACATTCCGAATTTTTTAAACAAACATATTGCAAAAGGTCTTTAATTTTCATTAATAACAACATATAAAAAGTTTTTAGATCTGACAGTCCCCATTTAAGTATCTAGATCTTTGGCTCACTTTGGCTCGCTTCCATTTGCCTACACTGTTTGGCTGACGGCCGATACACAAAGAGGAGATGGCTTAAAAAATGGAAAACATTTTTTTTTTTTTAAATCAATTGGTGTCGAAAAGTTAAACAGATTTGTAAATTACTTCTATTAAAAAATCTTAATCCTTCCAATACTTATCAGCTCCTGTATGCTCTACAGGAAGTTCTTTTCTTTTTGAATTTCCTTTCTGTCTGACCACAGTGATCTCTGCTGACACCTCTGTCAATTTTATGAACTGTCCAGAGCAGGATAGGTTTTCTATGGGATTTGCTCCTGCTCTGGACAGTTCCTAAAATGGACAGAAGTGTCCGCAGAGAGCACTTTGGTCAGACAGAAAGGAAATTCAAAAAGTAAAGAACTTCCTGTGGATCATAACCGCAGCTGATCAGTACTGGAAGGATTAAGATTTTTTAATAGAAGTAATTTACAAATCTGTTTAACTTTTTGGCACCAGTAGATTTAAAAAAAAAAATGTTTAAGGCTAGAACTCCACTGAGGTTTTTTTGCAAAAACGCCATTAAAAACGCCAATTTTCTCGCACAGCGTTTTTTCAGTGAAAAAATACCGCGTCCAGATGTTAGCTCCATGTCAATAGTAAACTGCAAAATGCCAGATTCACTTAGCTTTTTTCCGTTTGGCGTTTTTTTTTTTTATCCTTTTGGCGTTTTTCAGCAATTTCGGGCTCAGAGGCTGGATTTTCAAAACGCCTGACAAAACCTAGTTTGGCATTTTTTTCCCTTTTGCCAAGAAAAACACCATGTTGGTTTAAAATTTTGCGTTTTTGCAGGCGGTTTTTATTCATTTTTGGACTTCAGCGATCGAAAAAAATTGTGGAGATACCTTTTTTATTTTATTTCGTAGAGTACCATAAAAAATATTATAAAAAAGATACAGTAGTGATGGAAAAAATTGTATCTAACGAAATGTATCTTTTTTATTACGAAATGTTTATTAATTTTTAAACAGGGATCAATTTATGTGGGTGGGTAAAGCACTAAAAATGTAGTCAACAATAATAAAAATGTAGTGTGTGTGTGTGTGTGTTTTTCACAGTTTTATTTATTTTTTATTTTTTAGGTAGTACTACTACTCCCAGCATGGAACACACTGTTCCATGATGGGGGTAGTAGTACCTGTACATATTGACAAATCGCCCATTGCGATCCTCCTGCATAATGTATAGATGCGGCGGCGGCTCTTCTATGGTCCCCTGCACTGATGTATATATACACATATTCATATTTCCCACAGAGAGCTGTGATTGGCCAGATGGTTCCAGCCAATCACAGCTCTAGGAATATGTGTATATATACGGCAGTGCAGGAGACCATAGAAGAGCGGCCGCTGCATCCATACATTATACAGGAGGATCACAACGGGTGTCAGGAGTGATACCCGCTGTGATCTTTCCTTAACTACAAGTACTAATACTCCCAACTTGGAGTACACTCTGCCCCATGCTGGGAGTTGTAGTACCTGCATTAATAGACAGATCGCATCATGTGTCAGAAATTACACTCGCTGCGATCTGTCTATTAATGCTGGTACTACAACTCCCAGCATGGAGCAGAGTGTGCTCCATGTTGGGAGCAGTAGTACCTGCAGTAAGGTACAGATCACAGCGTATGTCACTCCTCCTGACACCTCCTGATGTGAATGTCGGGATCAGCTGTCCTCAGGGCTACAGAGCCGTATATCAACTGCCCAGCAAGAGCTTCCAGTGAGCCTGCAATGTGTATACAGTATACACATTGCTAGCTCACTTAACCCCTTGCTGAGCTGTGCACTATGCGCAAGCCCAGCAAGGAAAGGGTTAACTCACACTGCTGGACAGTGTAGGTTAACCCTTTGGGCGGTATACACTATATACAGCGATCTATAGATAGCTGTATATAGTGTATACAGAAGACAAAGTCCGCTTACTTCCCTCAAGTCCCGGGCAGGTCCGTGTAGCTCCGCCCCCTAATGATGATGTCATTAGGGGACGGAGCTACAGAAGGGAAGGCTAGTAAATCTGAAGCTCTGTTCACATTGTCCGTATTGCATAATGTGGATAGAACCTTCTGGCAGTATCTACCCAGACAGGGAGACTCCAGCTGTTGCTAAACTAACACTCCCAGCATGCCCAGACAGCCAAAGGCCTCCGCCCCTGTGTGACGTCACGCTCCGCCCCTCAATGCAAGCCGACGGGAGAGGGCGTGAATGTGCGGCAGCTGCGGCCATCACAGATACTGTTTTCACCACAGTGTGCCTCCAGTTGTTTCCCCACTACAACTCCCAGCATGCCCTGACAGCCAATAGATCTCAGGGCAAGCTGGGAGTTGTAGTGGTGAAACAGCTGGAGGCACACTGTATAGGTGAACTAAGGGCGGAATTCGGCCCCCCCCCAGCAGGCATCAGTGGCGTCGCACCTGCTTGGGAAGTCTGTCTGGTAAGTGAGCACACTACCAGACAGACAAAAAGGTAGATAAAAATAATCAAAGGCAGTGAGCGGGTTAGGGATAGATGGGCAATAGGCAGGGACAGAAAAAAAAAGGATGGTGGGAGCTACTCTTTAATGAAAATTGAAATGGGCAATGTAATTCCAAACAAGTTCTCTAATTTGATTGTGAATACCAAAAAATTGTTCCTTGCCCAATAAAAACAAAGCTCTAAAGTCTACATCACCAGAGGTCTCACTTCCCTACAAACTGCCTTCCAATATTTGTTGTAAGGGGAATTCCATAAGGGGATGGGTCTTAGCTTGTACTGTGTGCAGGAGTAATCCTGGGTTGTGTACCTGCTGAGCTTGTCTGCTATCTACAGAGATCCAAGTGGTGCCTGAAAGGGAAATTCAAGCTTCCCTCTCATCTCTGACTTTAAATAAAGTTCTGGGTAGCTGTACCTCATTTAAATACTTGTGTTCTTTCCTTTTTGATTACATACTATGTTGCACACACAGTCTATCAGTAACCCCCATTTGCACAACCACATGCCATCTATACAAGTGTACTTTAAATCATTCCCCAGCACAGTGCTAGCTCATTCAGTCCAGTGTACTTTTATCAGAATTATGGTTTGGGTGGCATTGGGGCTGCTCTGCCAGTGGGTTGTTCCCCCCGTGGGCACTGATATTGGGGAGGTAGTGGTCTCCACTCATTGCTGCGCAATTTTATGCTAGGGATGCTAGGGACCCACTAATTACAGGTGGCCATGATGTGGCTAGTGGGCTTGCACTTCATGATCATAAAGTACACTAACGACCTGTTAGTTTAATAAATGTTGCTGAGAAGCATTAGATCAAGGTGCATGTTGTGAATGTGCGACCATGTCTGGTTTTTCTCAAGTTGAATTGATCAGAATTATGTTATTGTATAGCAGAGAGGAGTCAGAGAAGTAAGGTAAAGGAAGGCCAGATGTAAGTACTGCTGGCAAACAGCTCAGCTATGGTTCCACCCATGAAATGTAGAGAATGAAAAAATAGTTGTGCACTATGGAAGGGGCTTTCAGGGGCTCAATAACAGCAGTAGTAGAACTAAATTCACATTGTTGAAACTTTGAAGGGTTAATTTAACTAACCCATACAGGTTATTAAAAATCTTTTAAAATCTTTTATTGTTCCACAAACATTGAAGGCGCCAATATATATATAATATTTACTGTGATATACGGTAATTTTCTGTGCCAGTATCTGCTCAGAGTATACTATGGACTTTAGTCCATCTATAAGCAGAAATATAGATCGGTAATAAGAACACGAATATTGATAAGTGACATTACAGATAAGGCACTGCTTCTAATCAAACTTTCATAGGGAAATGAATGCAGATTATGATGACACGTTCAATTCTTTGTAGCCTTTGAATATTTCAATAGAAGGAGGTATGATAGTACAGCAGATAGTAGCTACCAAGTTGTCAGTGGGATAGTAAATAATTAACAGGGTCCTTGATACTATGGAGAATAATATGAGAAAATAAATCCCTGGCACTGCTTCTGCTTGTGATAGTATTATCTGTTAAGTGTTACTGTGTGCGCCAACATATTGTTCTATTTATTTTCACTCCCTAGAATCAAGAGTCAAGTGTAAATATATCATTCCATAAAGAACAATTACGCTCAGCACAGTAACTGAAAAATGTACAATATATTCTCAAGCTTTTAACAAACATAAATACAAGAAGTGTAGTAATTTATGAATTATGGGATTTTATTTCTATTACCTTGTTCAACTGATAAAAAATTTGTCATATGGCATTACGGGTAATATCTCTTTTTTTTCATTTTCACTTGTTTGTATAAAAAAAACGTAATTGTGCGATGAGGGTAGTGAGATAAAATAGCTATGGGCCTTACATGTATTTACTTCAATGTAATCATCGCATTGTGTACACTAAGGCTCATGTTTAGATTTCATCAGGAGGTACATGTTGTATAGCCCCTTATGGATACATTTAAAGGTGTTATCTGGCTGGGGTGGGGGTGGGGGGAGTCCTAACTATGCCCATTGTATGGGATATAAAAAGATTACACCTCTACAGTCTCTATGGTCCCCAAATGCAATTGCCTTACTGAGCTTCAGCGTGACTGTCAGGCATTCTGGCCCAATGTTTCAATGAGTCAGCAAGTAACCTAGTCTCCCTTTAAAATAGAGATGGGGGTTGATAAGGGTTAATTGCTCAAGATGCACAACTCCTTTAAAGGAGTAGCTCAGCTCAGAAAAATGTATCCCCTATCCAAAGGATAGGGGATAAGTTTAAGGACACAAGGGGGCGGCCCCTAGGACCCCCGCATTCTCCTGCCCTGCACCCCAGCTCTCCACTAAGAAGGAGTCAATATGCACCGTTCCAAGTGCAGCGCTTTGGCTCCCCCATAGAGATGAATGGATGGCGCATGCCCATCTCCTGCTCCGTGCAAGAGGAGGGGCACCGGCAAGAGATCGTGGGGAGTCCCAGCAGTCGGACACCCCATGATCAGACACTTTAAAGGATAAGGGATATATTTTTCTAAGCTGATAACCCCTATAAAGGGGTACTCCGCCCCGAGACATCTTATCCCCTATCCAAGGGAGAGGGGATAAGATGTCTGATCGTGGGGGTCCCGCCATTGGGAACCCCCGCGATCTCTCCTGCAGCACTCCAGTCAACCCTGATCAGTCTGTGCCTGATGACTGGCGATGCAGGGGCCAGAGGATTGTGACATCCCAGCTCCGCCCACTTGTGATGCCATGCCCCCTCCCATAGACTTACATTAAGGGGCAGGGTGGGGCGTGATGTCACGAGGGGGCAGGGCGTGATGTCACGATCCCCCTGGCCCTTGCATCGCCAGTCATCAGGCACAGAGTGAAGCTCTTTCTGTGCACAAGATGACAGGGGTGCTGCAGGAGAGATCATGGGGATTCCCAGCAGGGGTTCCAAGCAGCGGGACCCCCGCGATTAGACATCTTATCCCCTATCCTTTGGATAGGGGGTAAGATGTCTAGGGTCGGAGTACCCATTTAATGCTGTTTTCTTTTTTGTTAGTGTGCTGTAAGCTGGTAAAGAAAGTACAATAAGTAACTGACTGGGGCTACCGGCAATATTATGGGGCTATTGTCAGTACAATAAACCATAAAAGAGACATCTGATTTCCTTGTAGATCATCCTCAGATGGCAATTAACCATTCAGTAGAAAACTTCATTATTCATAAGATGCAGAGGGTGAAACAGACTATACCATATCTTCACTCGTCAGGGGTAAGCGTCAAAGTGCTGAATGTAGTGTGAGTTGGTGACAGCTGTTTTGCACTCGATTGTGCTTCTACAGACCTACTCACCTCTCCAATGTAAGATCTGAAGTTCTTCCCCCTGAGTGATGTGTGAGACAGGTGAGATATATAACACATTATAACAAAAAAAGAAGGAATGGTATGTTAAAAACATTATGTTACAAAAATTGCTGAAGTCAATTTTCTCGTTTAGACCGTGGGCTTGGGCTTTTGTTTTTAATATAAGGTACGCTTTATGTTGTAATAGTTTGCATTGTTTGTCTTGGCCATTATGTGAGAAATAGACCGAGGAACCTGAGAACAGAAGCATCTCCTCTGTGCTCCTTTCTGACATGTTCAATGAGTCTTTCCAGAATTTATGGACATTTTTTTTTCCTGAATCATGTGTGGAGAGTTGAGTAAGTGAGGGTGGGCTAGCACTCCTCTGTGCTCTCTCTTGTCTGATAGCACTCCTCTGTGCTCTCTCCTGTCTGAACGGACTCCACTGTGCTCTCTCCTGTCTGATACTTCTCCACTGTGCTCTCTCCTGTCTGATACTCCTCCTCTGTGCTCTCTCCTGTCTGATAGCACTCCTCTGTGCTCTCTCCTGTCTGATAGCACTCCTCTGTGCTCTCTCCTGTCTGATAGCACTCCTCTGTGCTCTCTCCTGTCTGATACTCCTCCTCTGTGCTCTCTCCTGTCTGATAGGACTCCTCTGTGTTCTCTCTTGTCTGATAGCACTCCTCTGTGCTCTCTCCTGTTTGATAGCACTCCTCTGTGCTCTATCCTGTCTGATAGGACTCCTCTGTGCCCTATCCTGTCTGATAGCACTCCTCTGTGCTCTCTCCTGTCTGATAGTACTCCTCTGTGCTTTCTCCTGTCTGATACTACTCCTCTGTGCTCTCTCCTGTCTGATAAGACTCATCTGTGCTCTCTCCTGTCTGATGGGACTCCTATGTGCTCTCTCCTGTCTGATAGGACTCCTCTGTACTCTATCCTGTCTGATACTACTCCTCTGTGCTCTCTCCTGTCTGATAGGACTCCTCTGTGCTCTCTCCTGTCTGATAGCACTCCTCTGTGCTCTCTCCTGTCTGAACAGACTCCACTGTGCTCTCTCCTGTCTGATACTTCTCCACTGTGCTCTCTCCTGTCTGATACTCCTCCTCTGTGCTCTCTCCTGTCTGATAGCACTCCTCTGTGCTCTCTCCTGTCTGATAGCACTCCTCTGTGCTCTCTCCTGTCTGATAGCACTCCTCTGTGCTCTCTCCTGTCTGACACTCCTCCTCTGTGCTCTCTCCTGTCTGATAGGACTCCTCTGTGTTCTCTCTTGTCTGATAGCACTCCTCTGTGCTCTCTCCTGTTTGATAGCACTCCTCTGTGCTCTATCCTGTCTGATAGGACTCCTCTGTGCTCTATCCTGTCTGATAGCACTCCTCTGTGCTCTCTCCTGTCTGATAGTACTCCTCTGTGCTTTCTCCTGTCTGATACTACTCCTCTGTGCTCTCTCCTGTCTGATAAGACTCATCTGTGCTCTCTCCTGTCTGATGGGACTCCTATGTGCTCTCTCCTGTCTGATAGGACTCCTCTGTACTCTATCCTGTCTGATACTACTCCTCTGTGCTCTCTCCTGTCTGATAGGACTCCTCTGTGTTCTCTCCTGTCTGATAGCACTCCTCTGTGCTCTCTCCTGTCTGACAGCACTCCTCTGTGCTCTCTCCTGTCTGATACTACTCCTCTGTGCTCTCTCCTGTCTGATAGGACTCCTCTGTGTTCTCTCCTGTCTGATACTACTCCTCTGTGCTCTCTCCTGTCTGATAATACTCCTCTGTGCCTCTCTTGTCTGATAGTACTCCTCTGTGTTCACTCCTGTCTGATAGTACTCCTCTGTGCCCTCTCCTGTCTGATAGTACTCCTCTGTGCTCTTTAGTGTCTGATAGTACTCCTCTGTGCTCTCCCCTGTCTGATAGGACTCCTCTGTGCTCCCCAGTGTCTGATAGGACTCCTTTGTGCTCTTTAGTGTCTGATAGTACACTTCTGTGCTCTTTTCTGTCTTATCAGACAGGAGAGAGCATGGAGGAGTGCTAGCCCACCTTCACTTACTGGACTTTCTCTATGCCTGTGCTTCAGCTTGGACAAAGCCATAATTTTATAAGCCATAATTTCTATAAAAAGGAAATACAATTTTCCTATGAAGTATATTTGAAAGGTTAATGTTTTTGCCAAGATGTACAACATATAAAAAGTTTTTTGTATCTGACAGTGCCCACTTAAATGTAAAAAAAAAAATAATTGGTGTGCACAATTCTCCTCTGTAGAAATGTTACATTAGGAGGAGAAAATGTCATTTTTTTCTGTATTTATTTGCTTTAAAACCATTTATGGGGGGGGAGTACTTCAGTACTGATGTGTGAGAGGCGAGTCTGTAAGAAGCACTATCAAGTGTGAAACAGCTGTCACCAATTCACACTGCATTCGGCACTTCGGCATCTCACCACTGACAAGTGAAGATATATTAAAGTCTCTGTCAATGTTTTATGAATAAAGAAGTTTTTTACTGAATGGTGAGTTGCCGCACATCCCTTCTTCATTGTGGAATTATAAGACTGTGTGTTCTAGCAGCAGAGCACCACCAAAAGTAGTTATTTGCTTTTTTTTTGTTTGCTAAATTTATGCTACAGAGTGAGACTGTTCACCGTACTGTTCTTTTTTTGTTTTCAGCTTCACAAATATGTCCAATACTTCTGGTCTACCAGAATGATTTTTGCTACTTAATATGTAAAATTTCCATATGATATATTTTTCATCATCGTCTATAGGGGTATCCAAGGTTACAAAAACATGCTTTTTGTCCAAAAACAGCACCACACCTGCCCTTGAGCTGTGTGTGGTATTACAGCTCCATTCACTTCAAAGAAACTGAGCTGCAAAATGAGCAGCCTGAAAGGAACCAAACAGATTGAAAACAAGCATAGTGCTGTTTCTGGAAGAAATAAGGTATGTTTTTCTAATCCTAGATAACCCCAAACCCAAGGTCAGAGTACAGACTATGTGATACAGTCCTAACCTTAGTATCTGAGGAAAGGGATTTAGGGGTCATTATTTAAGAAGACTTATGTCGTAGAGCAGCAGGAAATTCCAGCAGAATGCTTGGGTGTATAGGAAGAGGTATTAGCAGTAGAGAGGGCAGTGCGCTCATGGGTGTATAGGGAGAGGTATTAGCAGTAGAGTGGGAAGTACTCATGGGTGTATAGGAAGAGGTATTAGCAGTAGAAAGAGGGAAGTGCTAATGGGTGTATAGGGAGAGGTATTAGCAGTAGAGAGGGAAGTGCTCATGCCGCTGTACAGAACACTGGTGAGACCTCACTTTGAGTACTGTGCACAGTACTGGAGACCCTATCTCCAGCAGGATATAGATATTTTGAAGAGAGTTCAGAGAAGATCTACTAAACTAGTACATGGATTGCAGGATAAAACTTACCAGGAAAGATTAAAGGACCTTAACATGTATAGAAGAAAGACGAGACAGAGTGGGTATGATAGAAACTTTTATATACATAAAGGGAATCAACACGGTAAAGGAGGGAAATATATTTAAAAGATGAAAAACTACAAGAGGACATTGTTTTATATTAGAGGTGCAAAGATTTAAAAGTAATATGAGGAAGTATACTGAGAGAGTAGTGGATGTATGGGATAGCCTTCCTGCAGAAGTGGTATTAACAAATACAGTGAAGGAGTTTAAGCATGCATGGGATAGGCATAAGGCTATCCTTCATATAAGATAGGGACAATGACTATTGATAGTATTCAGGATATTGGGCAGACTAAATGGGCCAAATGGTTCTTACTGTATCTGTCAATACATTCTATGGTTCTATGGTTAGCCCCTGTAAATTTAGGCTCCTATCTGTAAAATTGCTAGGATGAATAATAGTTACATTTCACTTGCTGCTTGGTCCAATATATTTATGTAGGTATATTTCAGCTAATCTAGTCCAGGAAGCCAGTGTAACTAATGAAGCAAGGGCGTCTTGTTTTCTGTTCTCATTTTGGAGATTTGTTTTATTTTTTGTTGTAATGGAAACATAGGTCAGAATAACTATGTCTAAGCTCCACCTGACTTCAAGGCACAAGATGACTTGCACACTCGTCTAAAAATATTTCAAGAAGTGCGAAAATTATTATTGGTTCTCAGTTGCCCCTAACCCATATACTAAAAGCATGTGCTTTTACGAAAAAGGTTTTTGGGTTATTGTTAAGGAACATCTGAAAATGTAAAATTTTATGTAGCAAATGTAATTGTAATTGTGAACTAGTTTCAAACACAGCAGATGGTGCTGAGCCACACGGAATATTAAAAGAGGGGAAAGCCTATTAAAGATATGACTGAGTGATAAGGGTTTAGCACAATAATATTAACTGCTGGTGCTATGGTTTGATCCTGGGACTAAGTTCTTTTAATATGATCGTATACAGCTAGAAACATACAGTAGAAACATATAATGTGTCGGCAGATAAGAACCATTTGGCCCATGTAATCTGCCCAATACTCCGAATCCTATCAATAGTCCCTGGCCCTATCTTATATGAAGGATAGCCTTATGCGTATCCCATGCATGCTTAAACTCCTTCACTGTATTTGCAGTGACCACTTCTGCAGGAAGGCTATTCCATGCATCCACTACTCTCTCAGTAAAGTAATACTTCCTGATATTACTTTTAAACATTTGCCCCTCTAATTTAAAACTATGTCCTCTTGTGGTAGTTTTTCTTCTTTTAAAAATGCTCTTCTTTACTGTGTTGATTCCCTTTATGTATTTAAAAGTCTCTATCATATCCCTTCTGTCTCTTCTTTCTTCCAAGCTTTACATGTTAATGTCCTTTAACCTTTCCTGGAAAGTTTTATCCTGCAATCCATGTACTCTCTCTAGAGTATCTATATGCTTTTGGAGATACAGCCTCCAGTACTGCGCACAATACTCCAAGTGAGGTCTCACAGTGTTCTGTACAGCGGCATGAGCACTTCTCTCTTTCTACTGCTTATACCTCTCCCTATACATCCAAGCATTCTGCTAGCATTTCCTGCTGCTCTATTACATTGTCTTCCTACCTTTAAGTCTTCTGAAAAAAATTACTCCTAAATCCCTTTCCTCAGATTCTGAGGTCAGGACTGTGTCAAATATTCTATATTCTGCCCAAGGGTTTTTATGCCCCAGGTGCATTATCTTGCACATAAAATTTCAGTTGCCAGAGTTCTGACCATTCTTCTAGTTTGCCTAAATCCTTTTCCATTTGGTCCATCCCTCCAGAAACATCAACCCTGTTACATATCTTTGTGTCATCAGCAAAAAAACATACCTTACCATTGAGACCTTTTGTGATATCACTAATGAAAATATTAAACAATATTGGTCCCAGTACAGGTCCTTACTGGTAACAAGACCTTGCTCTGAATATACTCCATTGACTACAACACTCTGTTGTCTGTCACTCAGCCACTGCCTAATCCACTCAACAATATGGGAGTCCAAGCTCAATGACTGTAGTTTATTGATAAGTCTTCTATGTGGGACAGTGTCAAAAGCCTTATTAAATTCAGCCATCTATTGTTTTAATCAACCAGTCAAAAAAATCAATAAGATTTGTTTAACATGATCTCCCTAATGTAAACCCATGTTGTTTTTCATCTTGCAATCCATGGGATTTTAGATGTTCCACAAGCCTATCCTTTAGTAGGGTTTCCATTAATTTCCCCATAAATGATGTCAGACTTACTGGCCTATAGTTGCTTGATTCCTCTCTACTACCTTTCTTGTGAATGGGCATGACATTTGCTAATTTACAATCTTCTGGGATGACTCCTGTAGTGATTGGTTAAATAAATCTGTTAAGGGTTTTGCTAGCTCACCACTAAACTCTTTTAATATATATATTTTTTTGTATGCCATCAGGCCCCTGTGACTTATTTCTCTTCATTTTAGACAGCAAACATAGAACCTCTTCTTCTGTGAAGACACATGCATCAAACGATTCATTAGTCTTCCTCCCTAATTGAGGTCCTTTTCCTTCTTTTTCTTCTGTAAAAACGGAATAGAAGTATTCATTAAGGCAGTTGGCTAGCCCTTTATTCTCTTCTACATATCTTCCTTCCTTTGTTTTTGTTTAGTTATTCCTTGTTTTAAAGGGGCATTCCAGGAATTTTTTTATTTGACTATGCTACAGGGCCTGTAAAGTTAATGTAGTTCATAATATAGTGTTTGTACCTGTGTGTGACGGTTTTCTCACAATTCTTCTGTGATTTTCACCCCAATATTTATTTTTTACCAGCATACAAAATTACTGCTGTCTCGGCTTTTCCCAGCTTGCAATGCGGCTGAGACCTGACTCACTAGTCAGCTGATGACAGGGAGCCTGTCTGCTTCAATGGGTGGAGGGATCAATCACACCGATTGAAAACCACATTTATGTTTCAATGGGTGGGGTAGCTGATGTGTGGGAATGAGGAAAATGGAATTATGGGATTTGTAGGCAAACAAGAAAACTGAAAACAGGAAATATAAATTCACAAAAAGCTAGCCACAGTGTTATGGTAATCTCACAGCATAGCCATTTAGCCCAAGACAAGCGCAGATCCTTCTTAAGCATGTCCATTACTGTCTGCCAGGTACGTACTAAAATCACCTTATGCTGGATAACCCCTTTAATTTCCTTTTTTCATTTATATATCTGAAGAATGTCTTATCCCCTTTTTTCACAGACTGAGCTAGTTTTTCTTCTGCCTGCGCTTTAGAAGTTCTTATTACTTGCTTGGCCTCTTTCTGCCTAGTCTTGTAGATTTCCCTATCTTCATTGCTCTGGGTTGTTTTATAATTACTAAATGCTGGCATTTAGTTTTTTATGATTTTGGCCACTTCTGCTGGCCAAAATCATAAAAAAACAAAAAGCTAGGAAGCCACATGACTCCTCGGTAAACAAGTTGTATATTAAGTTTTGTTTTGAATTGAACATGTGTTCTCTTCCATGTAATGTAAATAAAGAAATATGTTAGTAAAGTACAATGAATTGTTGGATATCACTCTGCAGACAAGATATTTAAAAAATGTTATGAATTTTCGGTGATGGGGGGTTTGTATGTTTTTTCTTAAATTTTCATTTTACTATCTATATTTTGAAATAATCCATAAATCTTGCAGTTTTCATTCTAGCCACTAGGCCCAATACTGAGAGCCACTAGGCCCATCAACAGGAGTACAGAGAAAGGTGACATTAGTATATAGATAAGACACCATTCACAACAGATGATGCTCTCTTCCTGTAGAAAAACCCCTGCACAGGTTACAGAGCATGCCTAGCACTCCTATTCATGTCAATGGATCAGCTCCAGGCCAGTGTTTCTTTGTCCATGAGGCTTGCTAAAAAGCATATTTCTAACTGATATCATAATACAGCAGGCAAGATGGGTGCCCCCATGATACTGTACAAAAATAAACAACTAAATAAAAAGGTTACAATCAGAATATAGAAACAGAATTGAAAAAAAGAACATGTCTCAGTATTTGGCTATAGGCAGAAAAAAAATCTAGGTGCCACATTCACTTTAAAGGAGTTGTCTTTTCAGAAGCAAGCCTTTTACAATGCAGAGACCAATTTCGATCAGCTCCCTGCACCCCTTGGTAAATAGCAGATTTTGCAAAGTAAAGCCACAGTCAGGTGTTTCCATTGTGGTATTACACAGCAGCCACTCAGATAAATGACTGTTCTTGTAACACAGCGACAGTATGAGTCTGCCAAAGTGTGAGCCACTCTCATAAAATGGCCCTTTGATTTAATTTATAAAGGGGGTCCTCAGCTGAACACCCCCTCTATGACATCCATATGCCCTATGAAAACAGCTCCTTTAATCCATCCTAAAGTAATGTCCTAATACCTTGTGGTTTCCTTATGAATGTCAGATTACCATCTGATGAAGGAGCCGTGAACATTTGTTATTCGTTTATTTTTCCTTTCTAATTAGTCATTGAAACCCCCGCGGTAATGTCACATGATTGTGTATCACAAAGATTTACCTTCTTTTTACTTCTAAACAATAAAACGTTATTAAAAGAGAAAGTGGTGCAACAGGTTTTTAACTCCTTCCATGTCAAAGTAGTTAAATAGACAAAGCAAATATTTTGAATCTATTAAATACTTAAGTACAAAAGTCACACTAAATGCCTGGGATCACACATCCTGGTTGCAGTGCGGTGCTTCTGACATCCAAATTATTATTATGTTTTGTTTTTATGCCACAGAGATTAGCCTTAGCAGGTAAACCTATCCTACCTGTTGGATCCCATACAGAAAAAGCTTTAGGTACAAATGCTCCACAAAGCAACCACAAATGTTGATATACTGTTTTACAGATTATTTCAGTGATTCCAGATCAAGCAGAGCGAGTAGGTAAATGAGTTTCTTTCATACATTCGCCTTTAGATGTTGTAAATATTTAGTAGGGATTTTTGTATTTATCCATATGTATGCAGCAGCATTCCTTTAATCCAGAATCAATGGGACGGGACAGTATTTATTTTATTATATTCCCTGTTGGATTGCATCTTGTTTTTAGGAAAAAAAACACGACGTGGAAATGATCCCACACCAGTGCCACCATAGTAAATACATTAACTTATTGATCGGGGTATAGCATGGTGGTACTGGCTTTTAGGGCATGCCCCAGGTGTTTCAATAATTCACTGATAATAATACATTAACATGAGTTATTGCCCTATCCTATTATCCAATAACTCATGTTAATGTATTGTTATCAGTGAATTATACAAGCCAGTACCACCATGCTATACCCCGATCAATAAGTTAATGTATTTACTATGGTGGTTACGGTGTGAGATCATTTCCCCATCAAGTATATGTTTTTTTCCTAAAAACAAGATCCAATCCAACAGGGAATATAATAAAATAAATACTGTCCCATCCCATTGATTCTGGATCTAGACTGAATCTTTTTAGGTTAAAAAAAAGCCTTTCTACAACTTTTCTACTTATACATTTTGCAAACAGTAGTTTCAGTCATCCTAAATATGGACCAATTGGCATCATACTAGTGAACTCCCCCCCCCCCCAAAAAAACTGATATAATCCAGATTGGCTGACTATGACATACAAGATGGATCCAGTAGATCCAGCAAGATGGAGAAGTATAGGTCCTTCCATTACCATTATTTCTGACTTTACTCCTGACTCTTGCATCGACAACTGGAGAGGTGTTTTTCCAAAGAAACACGTTGTCTGAAACCAACCTAAAATTTTACACTGCGTGAAATTTACCAACGTATTTAAATTTATGCGTGCATTTTCGTCCATACAAAAATGTGCCCGTTTGGTTGCTACGTACAGAGGAAGATGAAAACGGAAAATAAAATACACCTGTGAAGTTAATGATGACTAGGAGTCAGATACAAATAGATGCATCACTGATATTAACACACGACTTCATCTGAATGGAGTTTGCAGAACTTTATGCACATGCTGCAGAAAAAAATCCCATTCAGATGTTTAGAATGTTTTTTTTTTCTTCTGCGTGTACACATACCCTAAACCGGTGGCAATACTTCCCATAAATCCAAAAAGTGAGGATAGAAAGAAATATCATATTCCCTTGAAAGTCATTATCACTATCAACGCAGTGTGTGACATAATCGTACGCGTTGAGCTATATTTTCTGTACGTTTATAATTCCGATCGTAGTAAGATATGTCTGCATACGTGATGTTACAAGCCGTGTTCCAGTACTGAGTAAATATTTCATCATCCTTGTGACTGGTGAGAAATCTTCAAGTTTTGAAGACTTCTTTGTGTATAGGAAAAGTTTAGAATTCATACACAGCATGATAAAGCGAAGGGAGAACTCACCTTCCACATAGCCCCATTCTTGTTTGTCTCGGTCTCCTTGCGAGTCGTCTATGTAGTGTCTGTCAGCCATCTCTGTCCTCTGGTTTGTCCTCAGCAGAACAAGACTTCAGTGTTGAGTGGGACATAAACAGATCATACTCAGGTCCTGTCTTCTCGCAGCCACACAGCCCTGTCACTTCTGCCTGCACAGCCAAGGGGAGGAGGCGAGTTTCCAATCACTGCAATTATGAGATAGATTCAGGGCTAGGACTTATACCAGGCAGTTTTAGGTAAATGACCGGAGGTGTCTTAGCTGTGGGTGGTGCCAGCACACGAGGAGCACAAGATAATGTGCAGAACTAGGGCAGGCTTTAAATCCACACAAACTGTCACTCTCTAAGGCAGTGCTTCCCAACCAGGGTGCCTCCAGCTGTTGCCAAACTACAACTCCCAGCATGCCCGGACAGCCAAAGGCTTTAAATCCACACAAACTGTCACTCTCTAAGGCAGTGCTTCCCAACCAGGGTGCCTCCAGCTGTTGCCAAACTACAACTCCCAGCATGCCCGGACAGCCAAAGGCTTTAAATCCACACAAACTGTCACTCTCTAAGGCAGTGCTTTCCAACCAGGGTGCCTCCAGCTGTTGCCAAACTACAACTCCCAGCATGCCCGGACAGCCAAAGGCTTTAAATCCACACAAACTGTCACTCTCTAAGGCAGTGTTTCCCAACCAGGGTGCCTCCAGCTGTTGTCAAACTACAACTTCGAGCAAGCCCGGACAGCCAAAGGCTTTAAATCCACACAAACTGTCACTCTCTAAGGCAGTGTTTCCTAACCAGGGTGCCTCCAGCTGTTGCCAAACTACAACTCCCAGCATGCCCGGACAGCCAAAGGCTTTAAATCCACACAAACTGTCACTCTCTAAGGCAGTGCTTCACAACCAGGGTGCCTCCAGCTGTTGACAAACTACAACTCCCAGCATGCCCGGACAGCCAAAGGCTTTAAATCCACACAAACTGTCACTCTCTAAGGCAGTGCTTCACAACCAGGGTGCCTCCAGCTGTTGCCAAACTACAACTCCCAGCATGCCCGGACAGCCAATGGCTGTCCGGGCATGCTGGGAGTTGTAGTTTGGCAACAGCTGGGGGCACCCTGGTTGGGAAACACTGCTCTAAGGAACAAGAGATTTTATCACTTTAGCTACAACGGTAGCAAGAGATGTGAGGTGGGGCTAGAACACTTTTTAATACACAGGAGTTGCTAGATACAAGGGGGGGACATTTATCATTGGTTGTACACCTTTTTTTCTTGTTTATTTTAGGCGCAAAATTTGGCGCAGTTTTCATGAATGCAGGTGTTTTGTGCTTTTGTTTTAGTGGAGCATTTCCTTATCAAGTGTACTGTTTGGGGGAACATTGAGCACTTTATGCAGTGTTTGTTTTAAGTCACCCCCCTTTTCCTTACAACACTTTATGCAGTGGACACAAAATTTGGGGGAGATTTTATCAAACCCTGTGCAGAGTAAAAGATGCCCAGTTGCCCATAGCAACCAATCAGCTCGCTTCTTTCAATTTGCAGAGACTTTGTTAAAAATGAAAGAAGCGATCTGATTGGTTGCTATGGGCAACTGGGCAAATTTTACTCTGCACAGATTTTGATAAATCTCCCCATTAAAGTTATTCTGTGCAGGGTTTGTTTTTGTTTTGTTTTTATTGTTTTTTTGCACACAACTTTTGCGCAAACCTTCACCACCTACTAGGACACGTACAAATGTGACAAATGCCAGAGTACATGCGAGTCCAAAATGTCTGCAAGCCTATGTAAAAATCATCAATATTGTAGAACCTTTATAGAACTAATCACATTTATAATACAGTATCTTTGTTAAAGGGGTACTCCGGTGGAAAACTTTTTTTTTTTTATCAACTGGTGCCAGAAAGTTAAACAGATTTGTAAATTACTTCTATTAAAAAATCTTAATCCTTCCAGTACTTATTAGCTGCTGAATACTACAGAAGTATTTTTTTTCTTTTTGGAACACTGACATCACAAGCACAGTGCTCTCTGCTGACATCTCTGTCCATTTTAAGAACTGTCCAGAGTAGGAGAAAATCCCCATAGCAAACATATGCTGCTCTGGACAGTTCCTAAAATGAACAGCAGATGTCAGCAGAGAGCACTGTGGTCCTGATGTCAGCAGAGAGCACTGTGTTCCAAAAAGAAAATAATTTCCTCTGTAGTATTCGGCAGCTAATAAGTACAGGAAGGATAAAGATTTTTTAATAGAAGTAATTTACAAATCTGTTTAACTTTCTGGCACCAGTTGATTTAAAAAAAAATAAAAAAAAAAGTTTTCCACCGGAGTACCCCTTTAAGATTTAGCTTCAGGATTAAAGATAAAGAGTGAAGATATGGCGATGGTTTCTTTTAATAAATTTGACTTTACGTGAGGTATACATTTCTTACAGATCATTGTATGCATCTATGTACAGTAATTAAAAAAAAAAAAGAAAAAGAAGAAAAAAAAAATAGCCAGCACAACAACCTGGTACACGGGTGCACGCTGCTGTCACAAAAAAATGGTATACAAAATAGAAGGTTGCAGCAGTGCTCAAAAAATGGAGGCTCCTGATTCACTTTTTGATCAAAACATGTCCCCCATCCACCATGTGGAGGTTGCCTCACTTCGGATTGGACCGTAACACACTTAGGATATAGTCACACTGTAGAATTTCCGCCTGGATTTCCGCATTGAAATCCGCATTAAAATTCAATGAGATTCTGCAGTCCTATTCACAAAGCAAAATGTTCGCTGTGGACTTTCCGCAGCTAAAATTCTGCATTCCGCAAAAATATAAGTCATGTCTTATATTTTTACGGCTGCGGAAGCTCATTGCATTAAATGGGGCTTTTCTCCACTAAATTCGGATTTGGTGCAAATTTCTTGAGGAATTCGAATGGATTCTGCACGAAATGCAACATTTCTGTTTAATATAGGCACTTTTTTTTATATGTACTGTGTATTCATGCACAAATTCTGCATATGATTGAAAGATTCAGAACTGTGGCCAAATTAATACAGCCGCAAAATTCATGCATCTATGCAGAATTTCTGCCATCTGAACATAGCCTCACTCTATTCACCTCTGCTGGGCATATAGGCCCACATTTAACATTGTCTTTTAGAGTGTTTTTTTTTTTTGTCTAAAAAAGGGGCAAAAAGGGAGCAAGCAGGTTTTTTTTGCGCCTTTTTTGCCCCTTTTTGTTTACACATTTCTGCTGATTTTGAGGGTGCGTTCACACGGGCATATTTGTCAGCGGATCCACAGCTGCGGATCCGCTGACAAAGGCCCCTAAAGTGCTGCCCTCTTTGTGCCTGCTAATAGCGGCAATCCGCCACTACCAGCAGACACACTGTGAAGTGCGAGTCGCAGTGTATCCGCACATCCCGCACATCGCGGCCCCTTCCCCGGCTCCCTGAGCTACACAGAGAGCGCCCGCGATGTGTGCGAGTACACTGCAGGGTAACTCGCACATCACAGTGTGTGTCTACTGGTAGCGGTGGATTGCCGCTATTAGCAGGCACAAAGAGGGCAGCACTTAGGGGCCTTTGTCAGCGGATCCGCAGCTGCGGATCCGCTGACAGATACGCCCTTGTGAACGCACCCTTAGTTGCAATCCACTGATTTTAGCTCTACACATGATATAGAAGGGTTTTTTATCAACTGCGCATTTTTGTGAAAAGGAGCAAAAAAGGCGCAAAGCCACTAAAAAGTCTCTAAAACTACACCAGTTCAAACTTTGCTTAGCTTTTTGGTGTATGAAGAGTGAAATTTCAGAAAATGTGACCTGTACAAAATTTATGTGACCATTTAATACATTTGGTGCTCCTACACATTACCAGCACACAAAAAGAAGGTGTAAAAAAAATGCTTCACTTACACTACAATGATAAATGTGAGCCATAGCCTCTGACTGGGTGACATGCCGGATCCACTATTAATTTAAAAACCTCCAGTGAAAAGGAAGTTTTTAAATTGATAGTGCTGTGCATCCATAAAGTAGTCCCCTCCCTGTTCACAGGAGATTTTTTAATTGATGGTGGATTCTGCATATCATCCAGTCAGAGGCTATATGCCCAGCAGAGGGGAATAGAGTGAAATTCTAAATAGATGCATGAATTTCGCGGCCGCATTCATTTGGCCGGAATTCCACATCTTTCTATCATATGTGGAATTTGCGCATGAATTCCGCATGAATACATAGTGCATGTCAAAAAAGTAGCTTGTTCATCTGTTCATCCATGAAGCCACTAACTTGACACGTATGTATATGGTGCTAACACCCTATATTATTAAAAAATTTGCTGCCATAGCTAGAATTTAGAATTTGGGACAACCTGATGACAGCTGCCATAGGGAGCATCACAAGTCAACGCTGATAAAATTTTCCATGTTTACTCAGTGCTCTTTATTTTTAGTTATTAGGGCGATCATTTAGCACATCCCAGAATTGGATTCAAAAATCTAGTTTTGTTGTGTACCTCATAAAATGTCCATGTGGCCTAACGTATGTGGGGAAGATACAGGAGATACAGGACTGGCTTTTTAAAACAAAAATTGTGAAATGAAGTTCTCCTATTACCCATTCCATTCTGCCTCAACAAGATGGGTCACAATAGCTCACCATTGTGATTCCAGGTAATGAAGTTGCAAATTCAATTTTTAGTACATTATTTTTGGGTAGCCATCTTGCCTAAACTTTATACTTTACAGAAAGCCTCATCTATGTATGTTGTGTGACCTGTGCAGAGGTCATTCTACAGGGAGGGGAGGCTTAGCTCTAAGCATCATTTGTTGTGAATGGTGTCTTATCTATATACTGCTGTCACCTTTCACTGTAATCCTGTCTGTGAGGATAAGGAGGAAGTTGATGAAAAGTGGTCTTTACGGAACAGGAATTGTCATGTTTGTTTCAGGCCTAGTGATCAGAATGAAAACTGCAAGATTTCAAGATTATTTTAAAATATAGACAGTGAAATGTAAAATTAGAAAAGCACCTAAAGAGAATCTTTAAAAAAATCTGTCAAACACAAAAGGGTGATTTAACCCCTTAAGGACCCGGGGTTTTTCTGTTTTTGCACTTTTGCTTTTACATCCTTACCTTTAAATAATTATAACTCTTTCAATTTTGCACCTAAAAATCCATATGATGGCTTATTTTTTGCACCACCAATTCTACTTTGTAAGGACATCAGTCATTTTACCCAAAAATCTACGGTGAAATGGAAAACAAATCATTGTGAAACAAAATTGAAGAAAAAACGCCATTTTGTAACTTTTGGGGGCTTTAATTTCTAAACAGTAAATTTTTTGTAAAAATAACACCTTATCTTTATTCTGTAGGTCCATACAATTAAAATGATACCCTGCTTATATAGTTTTGATTTTGTCGTATTTCTGACAAAAAACATAACTACATGCAGGAAAATTTATAGGTTTAAAATTGTCATCTTCTGACCCCTATAAAATTTTTATTTTTATGCGTATGGGGTGGTATGAGGGCTAATTTTTTGTGCCTTGATCTGACGTTTTTAGAGGTACCACTTTTGTATTGATCAGACTTATTGATCACATTTTTTTGCGCGTACGCCTTTGACCGTGCGGTTAAATTAATGATATATTTTTATAATTCGGACATTTCCGCATGCGGCGATACTAGTATAAGCATCCCCTTCTACATTAGGCAATAATAATACTCATAGTTATGTGCTTTATCTAAAAATGTGTGTGACTTAAGAGGACAAAGGCCTAAAGGAATCACAGCAGGGAAGCTCCCTAATGTGATAAATGTAACAAGATCTGAATGGTAAATAATGCACAACTACACTAGTAAATGGTGCCTGACCAAGACCGTATATAACATACCATTGAGACAGTCAAGGAAGCTTTTATAGGACTCATATTGGAATGGAGCTGAAATCAGGGTGTCCCATCCTTTTCTAGGGAAATGGCAAACAATTATTAGGCTTTCAGTTTACAGGGACTTCAATATTAGCAACTAAAGGAAAAAAAGTTTTAACCCCTTAACCCCTTAAGGACTCAGAGTTTTTCCGTTTTTGCACTTTCGTTTTTTCCTCCTTACCTTTTAAAAATCATAACCCTTTCAATTTTCCACCTAAAAATCCATATTATGGCTTATTTTTTGCGTCGCCAATTCTACTTTGCAGTGACATTAGTCATTTTACCCAAAAATGCACGGCGAAACGGAAAAAAAAATCATTGTGCGACAAAATCGAAAAAAAAACGCCATTTTGTAACTTTTGGGGGCTTTCGTTTCTACGCAGTGCATATTTCGGTAAAAATTACACCTTATCATTATTCTGTAGGTCCATACGGTTAAAATGATACCCTACTTATATAGGTTTGATTTTGTCGCACTTCTGGAAAAAATCATAACTACATGCAGGAAAATTTATACGTTTAAAAATGTCATCTTCTGACCCCTATAACTTTTTTGTTTTTCCATGTATGGGGTGGTATGAGGACTCATTTTTTGCGCCGTGATCTGAAGTTTTTATCGGTATGATTTTTGTTTTGATCGGACTTTTTGATCACTTTTTATTCATTTTTTAATGATATAAAAAGTGACCAAAATACGCTTTTTTGGACTTTGGAATTTTTTTGCGCGTACGCCATTGACCGTACGGCTTAATTAATGATATATTTTTATAGTTCGGACATTTACGCACGCGGCGATACCACATATGTTTATTTTTTATTTTTTTTACACTGTTTTATTTTTTTTATGGGAAAAGGGGGGTGATTCAAACTTTTATTAGGGAAGGGGTTAAATGACCTTTATTAACACTTTTTTTTTACATTTTTTTTGCAGTGTTATAGGTCCCATAGGGACCTATAACACTGCACACACTGATCTCTAATGCTGATCACTGGCGTGCATTAACACGCCTGTGATCAGCATTATCGGCGCTTGACTGCTCCTGCCTGGATCTCAGGCACGGAGCAGTCATTCGTCGATCGGACACCGGGGAGGCAGGTAAGAGCCCTCCCGGTGTCCGATCAGCTGGTCGGGACGCCGCGATTTCACCGCGGCGGTCCCGAACAGCCCGACTGAGCAGCCGGGTCACTTTCACTTTCACTTTAGAAGCGGCGGTCAGCTTTGACCGCCGCTTCTAAAGGGTTAATACCGCACATCGCCGCGATCGGCGATGTGTGGTATTAGCCGCGGGTCCCGGCCGTTGATTAGCGCCGGGACCCACGCGATATGATGCGGGATCGCGGCGCGATCCCGCTTCATATCGCGGGAGCCGGCGCAGGACGTAAATATACGTCCTGCGTCGTTAAGGGGTTAAGGACCCAGGGTTTTTCCGTTTTGCATTTTTATTTTTTCCTCATCACATTCTAAAAATCATAACGCTTTCAATTTTGCATCTAAAATTCCATATTATAGATTTTTTTGCACCACCAATTCTACTTTGCAGGGACATTAGCCATTTTACCAAAATATCCACGGCGAAGCGGAAAAAAAATTAATTGTGGGACAAAATTTTAGAAAAAATGCCATTTTGTAATTTTGGGGGCCTCCGTTTCTAACACAGTGCATTTTTCGGTAAAAATGACCTCTTATCTTTATTCTGTAGGTCCATACGGTTAAAATGATACCCTACTTATATAGGTTTGATTTTGTATTACTTCTAAAAAAAATCATAAATACATGCAGGAAAATGTATACGCTTGTCATCTTCTTACCCCCCATAATTTTTTTATTGTTCTGCATATGGGCTGATATGAGGGCTGATTTTTTGCGCCGTGATCTGAAGTTTTTATCAGTACCATTTTTATATTGATCAGACTTTTTTATAGCTTTTTATTCTTTTTTTCATGATATAAAAAGTGACCAAAAATATTTTGGACTTATATTTTTATAGTTCTGACATTTCCACACGCGACGATACCACATATATGTATTTTTTATTTTATTTATTGTTCTTTTTTTTTTAAATGGGAAAAGGAGGGTGATTCAAACTTTTATTAGGAAAGGTGTTGCACATACCGATCTCATACACAGATCATTGCTGTGCATTGACATGGCAAAGATCAGTGTTATCGGCGGTCGATTGCTCAAGCCTGGATTTCAGGCTTGGAGCAATCAATCACCGATCGGACCTGATGGAGGCAGGTAAGGGGACCTCCGCTCGCGTTCTAGCTGATTGGGACATCGCGATTTCACCGTGATGGTCCCAATCAGCCAAACTGAGCTACCGGAAAGCTTTTACTTTTATTTTAGACGCAGCAATCAACTTTGAACACCGCGTCTAAAGGGTTAATAGCGCGCGGTGCAATGATCGGTGCCACGCGCTATTAGCCCAGGGACCCGGCTTTCATTAGCCACCGAGACCGACCTGGTATGACACGGGGTCACGGCATTACCCCGCGTTATATACCAGGACCGAGCGCAAGGCGTACAGGTACGCCATGCATCCTTAAGAGGTTAACATAAAAACTGATTTAAACAATCTGTTATTTTCTGATTATACAGTTATGTCCTGCGCTCTGGCCAGACATGCTGGCCGTGAGCTCTTTCCTATTTTGCCCACCCCAGCGGGCGGGGCCGGGAGTCACATCGCGGAACGCACCCGCATGCGAATCCCGATCCATCACTCACTTCCGCTCTCTGCTGCTCCCTCTCTGCCTTGCAGCCCCGGCGTGCACACCCCCACCTCCTAGGGCGCACACGCCTGAGCTCTAAGATTTAAAGGGCCAGTATGCCCATAATTATTGTTTCCACGTACACCTCAGTTATACATTTCTGCGCCTCCCATCATTCCCTGCCGGATCTTTGTTACCTTGTGCCTTAGTGAAAGTGTACTCTTTGTTGCTCTGCTGTGTCCTGACCCTCAGCTCTGTGTCCTGACCCTGCTCCTGTGCCACCTGCCAATTGACCTCCTGCTACATTCCTGACCTCGCTCTACTGCCACCAGCCCTGACCTCCTGCTATCCAAACCATGTGTTGCCTGTCCCTCCTGTGCCTTGCATCACCTCAGCTGTGTGGTCGATTATAACTCTTTTTTGCGTGACCAGTTGTCCTTCGTAATGATGATACTCACATTGTAACGGGGGAGACAAGCACAAGTAGTGCGAAACATCTGCTGTAGCCTCAGTTATTCTGTAACCCCTGCTTGTCTCCCCCCTGCTATGATGTGAGTATCATTGATAAATATAGATGGTATGACGATCGGGTGAGTTGCCGTCCTTTTTCTCCTTTCTATTTGTTGGAATTGCACATTATGAACTATTCAGACTGAGCACCACCACACTTCAACAAATTGAGCAACTTTATAGCTGATTTCCACCACTATCAATACAAGAGTGGCAGTGCCGAACAATATCTATATTTACACTGTTTGTCCTTTGTAACGACATCAATCACTTTACCATAAAAATGTATGGCGAAATTTAACCCCTTGGGGACGGAGCCCATTTTGACCCTAAGGACAGGGGCATTTATTGCAAATCTGACCACTGTCACTTTAAGCACTAATAATTCTGGGATGCTTTTACTTACAAACTTGATTCAGAGATAGTTTTTCATGACATATTCTAATTTATGTTAGTGGTAAATTTTCGTTGATACTTGCTACGTTTCTTGGTGAAAATTCCCAAATTTCAGGAATTTTTTTTCTAACTTTTAAACTCTGTGCTTGTAAGGAAAATGGATATGCCAAATAAATTATATATCGCTTCACATATACAATATGTCTACTTTATGTTGGCATTATAAAGTTGACATATTTTTACTTTTTGAAGACATTAGAGGGTTTCAAAGTATAGCAGCAATTTTCAAATTTTTCACAAAAATTTCAAAATCTGAATTTTTCAAGGACCAGTACAGTTTTGAAGTGAATTTGAGATTCTTTATGTTAGAAATCCCCTACAATGGACCCCATTATGAAAACTGCACCCCTCAAAGTATTCAAAATGATATTCAGAAAGTTTGTTAACCCTTTTGATATTTCACAGGAATAGCAGCAAAGTGAGGGAGAAAATTCAAAATCAAAATTTTTTACACTAACATGTTATTGTAGCCCCATTTTTTTTTTCATTTTTACAAGGGTAAAAGGTGGAAAAGCCCCTCACATTTTGTAAACCAATTTCTTTTGAGTAAGAAAACACCTCATATGTGGATGTTAAATACTCTGCAAGCACTCTACAGGGTTTAGAAGGGAAGGGGCGACAATGGGATTTTGGAGAGTGAATTTTGCTGTTATGGTTTTTGGGGGGCATGTCGCATTTAAGAAGCCCCCGTCGTGCCAGAACAGCAAAAAAAAAAACAACTCTATTTTGGAAACAACACCCCCTCAAGGATTGTAACCATGGGTACAGTGAGCCTTAACACCCAACAGGTGATGAACAAACTTTTGTTAAAGTGGGACTTGAAAATGGAAAATTAGATTTTTTTCAATAAAATGCTGGTGTTACCCCAAATTTTTCATTTTTACAAGGGGTAATAGGAGAAAAACCCCTTATAAATTTGTAACACCATTTCTTCTGCGTACGGACATACCCCATATGTGGATGCAAAGAGCTCTGCGGGCGCACAACAATGCTCAGAAGAGAAGGAGCGCCATTGGGCTTTTGGAGAGAGAATTTCATTGGAATGGAAGTCGGGGGCCATGTGCATTCACAAAGCCCCCGTGGTGCCAGAACATTCGACCCCCTCACATGTGACCCCATTTCTGAAACTACACCCCTCACGGATTGTAATAAGGGGTGTAGTGAGCATTTACACCCCACTGGTGTTTGACAGACCTTTGGAACAGTGGGCTGTGCAAATGAAAAACAAAATTTTTCATTTTTACGGACAACTGTTCAAAAAATTTGTCAGACACCTGTATGGTGTAAATGCTTATAACATTCCGTGAGGGGTGTAGTTTCCGAAATGGGGTCACATGTCGAGAGGTCCACTGTTCTGGCAGCATGGGGGCTTTGTAAATGCACAAGGCCTTCAATTCCAGCCAAACTCTCTATACGAAAAACAAATTTTGCTCCTTTTCTTCTGAGCATTGTAGTGCACCCGCAGAGCTCTTTACATCCACATATGGGATATTTCCTTACTCAGAAGAAATGGGGTTACTAATTTTAGGGGGCTTTTTCATCTATTACCCCTTGTGAAAATGAAAAATTTGGGGTAACATCAGCATTTCAGTGAAGAAAATCACATTCCTTGGGCAGTGTAGTTTCTAAAATGGTGTTTTGTTTTTGCGTTCATGTCAGAACTGCTGTAACTATCAGCCACCCCTGTGCAAATCACCAATTTAGGCCTCAAACGTACATGGTTCACTCTCACTCCTGAACCATGTTGTGCACCTGCAGATCACATTACGTCCACATATGGGCTATTTATGTATTCAGGAAAAATTACATTACAAATTTTGGGGGTCTTTTTCTCCTTTTACCTCTTGTGAAAATTAAAAGTATGGGACAAGACCAGAATGTTCGTGTAAAAAACTACACTACATGCTGGAGTAGCCCCTTACTTTTCCTCTTCATAAGGGGTAAAAGTAGAAAAAGACCCCCAAAATTTGTAACGCAATTTCTCCCGAGTAGGGAAATACCCCACATGTGGCACTAAACTGTTGCCTTGAAATATTACAGGGCTTTGGAGTGAGAGAGTGCCATGCATTTGAGGCCTAAATTAGGGATTTGCATAGGGACAGACCATGGCATTTGCCTCCTCCACCAAAAATATCCTATGGCAGTGTTTCCAAAACAGTTTGCCTCCAGCTGTTGCAAAACTCCAAGCATGCCAGGACAGTCAATCGCTGTCCAGCAATGCTGGGAGTTGTTGTTTTGCAACAGCTGGAGGCTCCATTTAAGAAACAGTGCCGTACAAGGCATTATTTATTGGGGGGGGGGGGGCAGTTAGTGTAAGGGTGTGTATATGTTGTATTTTACTCTTTATTATGTGTTAGTGTAGTGTTTTAGGGTACATTCCCACAGTCAGGGGTTCACAGCTCAAACTTGCAGAAGGAAACCCACTGTAAACCCCTGCCTGTGTGACTGTACTCTGTACATTTACATGATGGTGGGCAGGATGCCTCCAGCTGTTGCAAAACTACAACTCCCAGTATGCACTGACAGACCGTGCATGCTGGGAGTTGTAGTTTTGCCACAGCTGTAGGCACACTGGTTAGGAAACACTGAGTTAGGTAACAGACTAACTCAGTGTTTCCCAACCCGTGTGCCTCCAGCTGGCCAGCTGGTCTGGTCACAGTCTATCAGTGCATACTGGGAGTTGTAGTTTTGCAACAGCTGGAGGCACATGGGTTGGGAAACACTGAGTTAGAAAACAGAGCGTAGGAAATGAACTTTCACCTGTCCTGACCAACCAATGGCAGGGGAAAGGAGGAGGTGGCACCACTGCCACCTCGCTCCTATCCTTTAGGAGCATCGGGGCTGTCTCTTTCAGCTCCGATCACACTTATATTCCGGGCGATCAGGTCACCAGAGACCCGATCAGCCCGGAAAAACCATGATTCACCAGTCAGAATTGACAAAGGACCCCCTGGGCGATGTTACGGGATGCCTGCTGAAGGATTTCAGTAGGCATCCCGATCCGATCACCGCCCGGCGAGCGGCAGTGATCGGAAATGCGGAGGGCATACAGGTATGCCCTCCATCCTTAAGTACCAGGACCCAAGGGTGTACATGTATGCCCTCCATCCCCAACAGGTTAAAAAATACTATTTGTGTGGGGAAATTTAAAAGAAAACCAAAATTTTGCCCATTTTGGAAGGTTTTGTTTTCACGCTGTATAATTTATGGTAACAATTACATGTTTTCTTTATTTTGTGGGTTAATATGATTAAAATGATACTCATGATTATATACTTTTCTATTATTGTACCGCTTTAAGAAAAATCTTAAACTTTTTAACCAAATTAGTGCGCTTAAAATCCCTCTATTTTGACAACTTTTTCATTTTTCCACATAAGCTGCGGTATGAGGGCTCATTTTTTGTGCCGTGATCTGTAAGTTTTTTTTTTTTGATACCCAATGTGCATATATGAAACTTTTAATACTTATTTTTTTTTATATTATATGAAAAAAAGCAGCAATTTTGGACTTTTTTTTTTTATGTTTACGCCGTTCATCATATGGGATCAATAACATTATATTTTGATAGAACGGATATTTATGCATCTGACAATACCAAATATGTTTATGTAAATTTTTTTACACTTTCTGGAACTAAAATGGGAAAAGGTAACAATTAAAATTTTTATTGGGGGAGGGGATTTTTTCAAATTTTGTACCTTTTTTATTTAATTTTTTTTTTACTTAATTTTTTACACTTTAATAGTCCCCAAAAGGGACTATTTATAGCAATAACTTGATTGCTAATACTGTTCACTGCTATGCATAGGGCATAGCACTGATCAGTGTACTCGGCTATCTTCTGCCCTGGTCTGCTCAATCCCAGACCAGAGCAGAATACCCATGGAGATGGACGAAGGCAGGTGAGGGGACCTCCGGCTGCCATTATGGATGATCGAATCCCCGCGGAAGCGCGGCGGGCAATCCGATCATCCATATTAGTGACCGCACTGCCACAGATGCCGTGATCTGTATTGATTACGGCATCTGAGGGGTTAATGGCACACATCAGTGCGATCGTTGATGTGCGCCATTACCGGCAGGTCCTTGGCTGCTGATAGCAGCCGGGACCTGCCGTGCATGACACGAGCACCGTTCAGGTGCTCGCGGTCATGTACAGGACGCATATGTGCGTCCTGGTGCGTTATGTACCACTGCACCAGGAAGTACATTTACTTCCTATCTCATTAAGGGGTTATTAAGATGTAAAACTTAACATACCGTAAGACCAAAGACAAGCGTTCCACTTTGAACAATGTTTTAAAGTTGAGATATACAGAGAAAATCTAAGTGCAAATAGAGGATTGTTAATGCCCTTGGCACCATGACAGACTATGATAAAAAGGTGTTAAAACACACAGTGCATTACTGCTTGCTGCATGTGGCATGTCATGTAGACCCCTCCCCACTGCTGACAGTGTCTACAATGTAAATATCTGAACTAGATCATGATGCACTGGAAGAAGGTTGCCTGGAATAATGACTCACATTTATTACATTATGTTTATGACCAAAAGCATGTCAGTCACTTACCGGGGGAAGAGATCACACCAGGATTCACTATGCAAAGAAAGCAGGCTGGCATAGGCAGTGTGATGGTCTCAGCAATATCCTGATATAAAACATTGGATCTTGGCATTCATGTGGATGTTACTTGACATCTATCATCTAAACATTGTTGCAGACCAAGTACACCTCCTTGTTCCCTAATGGAAATGTCATCATTTAGCAGGATAATACAATGTCCCCAAATTTCCTGAGGCATGGTTTGAGGAACATAGCAAAGAGTTCAAAGTGCTAACGTGGCCTCCAAATTCCCCAGATCTCAATCCAGTTGAACATCTGATGGAAACACATGTCCACACCATGGTGGCACCAACACAAACCTTACAGGACTTAAAGGGGCACTCTGGTGGATAAATCCTTTTTTTTTCTTAAATCAACTGGTGCCAGAAAGTTAAACATATTTGTAAATTAGGGAAAAAAGGGGTGTATGTGCAGCTCACAATAAATAGTACACACCGAGGTCAAACTAGGGCATGCAACTATACCTTAATTGCACAAAAAAGGAATAACCAATAGTAAAAATTTGCCCAGACCTTCTAAGTGAGTAGGTAATAGTATAGATGTTGGATAAAGAAATTTAAATAAATAATTGTCTGGATCGTGCTACAATAATAATAATAATATAAACAATTTATTAAAATAAGATAAAAAGACTATGATTGGTTACTTCTCACAGGGCCTATGTGAGAAGAACATATACAATAAAAACAACCTTTAAGTAATAATGTGCATAAAAATGTGAATAACAAAAATTAAGACAATATTATTGGCATGATGACAATATCACTGGCATAGATTTAGTTTCTAATGTGCAGCTGGTGTTTAACCGCTGGTATCTAGGCACCAACTGCACAAAACAAGCTAAATGTAGCTGAGGGTGCCTGAATAATCGTTTCCCTCTTTAGAATATAATGTATCCTTGTAATAGTTCAACAATCTGCAACAGTTTCAAATGAATGCTACCGATCCTTATAGTGGCAACCTGGGTAAGAGGCGTTGTTACCGCAGTGTCTAGATGGTGCCGGTACACTGGGTCCTCTGTGCAATGTTCCAGGTGGTAACGGTGAAATCCAGCAAGGTCCTGGTAGAAGCGGTGGCGATTGGCGCTGGCAGGCGCCGATGGTCACAGATCGTCGGGAGGACGCCAGCGCCAATCGCCACCGCTTCTACCAGGACCTTGCTGGATTTCACCGTTACCACCTGGAACGTTGCACAGAGGACCCAGTGTACCGGCACCATCTAGACACTGCGGTAACAACGCCTCTTACCCAGGTTACCACTATAAGGATCGGTAACATTCATTTGAAACTGTTGCAGATTGTTGAACTATTACAAGGATACATTATATTCTAAAGAGGGAAACGATTATTCAGGCACCCTCAGCTACATTTCGCTTGTTTTGTGCAGTTGGTGCCTATATACCAGCGGTTAAACACCAGCTGCACATTAGAAACCAAATCTATGCCGGTGATATTGTCATCATGCCAATAATATTGTCTTAATTTTTGTTATTCACATTTTTATGCACAATATTATTTAAAGGTTGTTTTTATTGTATATGTTCTTCTCACATGGGCCCTGTGAGAAGTAACTAATCATAGTCTATTTATCTTATTTTAATAAATTGTTTATATTATTATTATTGAAGCACGATCCAGACAATTATTTATTTAAATTTCTTTATCCAACATCTATACTATTACTTACTCACTTAGAAGGTCCGGGCAATTTTTTACTATTGGTTTTTCCATATTTATTAAAAAATCTTAATCCTACCAATACTTATTAGCTGCTGAATACTACAGAGGGTTATTTTCTTTTTGGAACACAGAGCTCTCTGCTGACATCACAAGCACAGTGCTCTCTGCTGACATCTCTGTCCATTTTAAGAACTGTCCAGAGTGGGAGAAAATCCCCATAGAAAACATATGCTGCTCTGGACAGTTCCTAAAATGGCCAGAGATGTCAGCAGAGAGCACTGTGCTCAAGATGTCAGAGAGCACGGTGTTCCAAAAAGAAAATAATTTCCTCTGTAGTATTCAGTAGCTAATAAGTACTGAAAGGATTAAGATTTTTTAATAGAAGTAATTTACGAATCTGTTTAACTTTCTGGCACCAGTTGATTTAAAAAAAAAGTTTTACACCGGAGTATCCCTTTAAAGGGGTATTCTGCCCATAGACATGAATAGAGGGGGTGGGGTGTGACATCACAAGGGGGCATGGCATGACATCACGTCTCCAGTCCTGGAAACCAGAATGTTGAGTGCTGCATGGAGATCGCCGGGTCCCAGCAGTGGGACCACCAAAACCAGACATCTTATACCCTATCCTTTGGATAGCGGATAAGATGTACATGGGCGGAATTCCCCTTTAAAGGATCTGGTGCTAATGTTCTGGTGCTGGATACCACAGGACACCTTCAGAGCTGTTGGGGAATCCATGCCTCTATGGGTCCTGTTTTCATGGTAAATATTAGGTAAGTAGTTTTACTGCCATTGCTTTATGGTCTTATGAAAGTAAATGCAGTACGCTTTGTGTGTAAAAAGAGGAATTTAATGTATTTTTCCAAGGTTGCATAAAATTACTTACTAATATATCATAAACTAAATAAACTAATAAGTAGAAATTATACCGGTTTATGAGGTATGAGTTGTAACTATTTTAAATAAGTGCATAATTCGCTAAAAATGTTTTTATTTTTTTGCATGTCTTTGTCCCATAGGGAAGTTGTATTCGCTGCTATTGATTTTTCAGTCAATAATAACCTATAATGGAAAATAAATGAAAAATGGCGGACAGTCTAAATGTTGGCCCCACCTATATGTGGCTTCTTTTAAATTAAGGACTCACATATTTGAAAATTTTGCATGCATTCATGCAAATTCAGGCCTAATTAATAGGCTGGACAAAAAGTGGTGCATAATTTGGTGCATTATGCTGCAAAACAAATATACATTCCCCACAGTGAGGAAAGACTTCCACAAAGTGCACTTAGACATACATTTGTTACATATTAGTAGGTGGCAGCCACAAGGAAAATTACACAGCTACACAGACTTACACATTCTTTGCAGAATCTTCATAGTGTGAATGGGGTCTAACTTTCTAAGTTAAATGGGTACTCTGTCCTAAGGATGGGATGAGATGTCTGATCACGGGGGGGGGGGGGGGTGGGGGGGGGGGGGTTCTGGCACCCAGGCATCCCATGGATTCGCTCAACCCCTCCCATAGACATCAATGAAGGGGTGTAGCATGATGTCATAACCACGGCTGCCCAAAGCCAGCATTCTGAACAAAAATGTTCAGAACACAGGGATGATCACAAGGGGGTCTCAGTGGCCAGTCCCTCACCATCAGACATCTTATCCCCTATCCTTTGGAAAGGGGATATGATGTCTAGGGACGGAGTACCCTTTACGAAAAAATTCAGAGTTTGGTACAGAACACACTTTTTACAGTAAGATTCTCTTTCTTGCCTATAATATCCAATCACAGATCAGCATTAATTTATCAAACTGCTCTGGTATAATGAAAGCTGAGCTGTGATCTGTTGCTATGGTCAACAAAGAGAATCTTACTATAATAAAGGGCAATAAGTCTCTGTGTGCATTATAAATGAAACCCCCTCACCTGGTTTGTAAAGGAGCAGCTAATTTTCGCACAGGTAAAGAGCAGTCCATGTAATGCAGTATTTTACCTAAAAGAGGTGCTAATACAACTCCAACAACTGCACTACAATAAACAATAACTAAATTGAGGTGTAAAGGGAATATATTGTAGCCTTAAAGGGGTTCTCCGGTGATTAGACATCTTATCCCCAATCCAAAGGATAGGGCATAAGATGCCTGATCGTGGGAGTCCCGCAGCTGGGGACCCCCGGGATCATGCACGCGGCACCCCATTTGTAATCAGTCCCCGGGGCATGTTCGCTCCGGGACTGATTACAGGCGACCACCGGGCCGGCGGCGTGTGACATCACTCCTCCGCCCCCGTGTGACGTCACGCTTTGCCCCTCAATGCAAGCCTACGGGAGGGGGCGTGATAGCTATCACCGGCCAGCCCTGTGATCGCCTGTAATCAGTCCCGGAGCGAACATGCTCAGGAGACTGATTACAAATGGGGTGCCGCATGCATGATCCCGGGGGTCCCCAGAGGCGGGACTCCCGCGATCAGACATCTTATCCCCTATCCTTTGGAAAGGGGATATGATGTCTAGGGACGGGGTACCCTTTACGAAAAAATTCAGAGTTTGGTACAGAACACACTTTTTACAGTAAGATTCTCTTTCTTGCCTATAATATCCAATCACAGCTCAGCATTCATTTATCATACTGCTCTGGTATAATGAAAGCTGAGCTGTGATCTGTTGCTATGGTCAACAAAGAGAATCTTATTATAATAAAGGGCAATAAGTCTCTGTGTGCATTATAAATGAAACCCCCTCACCTGGTTTGTAAAGGAGCAGCTAATTTTCACACAGGTAAAGAGCAGTCCATGTAATAAAGTATTTTCCCTAAAATAGGTGCTAATACAACTCCTACAACTGCACTACAATAAACAATAACTAAATTGAGGTGTAAAGGGAATATATTGTAGTCTTAAAGGGGTTCTCCGATGCTTAGACATCTTATCCCCTATCCAAAGGATAGGGGATAAGATGCCTGAACGTGGGAGTCCCGCAGCTGGGGATCCCCGGGATCATGCACGCGGCACCCCGTTTGTAATCAGTCCCCGGAGAGTGTTCGCTCCGGGGCTGATTACAGGCGACCACCGGGCCGGCGGCGTGTGACATCACTCCTCCGCCCCCGTTTGACGTCACGCTCCACCCCTCAATGCAAGCCTACGGGAGGGGGCGTGATAGCTATGACCGGCCAGCCCTGTGATCGCCTGTAATCAGTCCCGGAGCGAACATGCTCCGGAGACTGATTACAAAAGGGGTACCGCGTGCATGATCCCGGGGGTCCCCAGAGGCGGGACTCCCGCGATCAGGCATCTTATCCCCTATCCTTTGGATAGGGGAAAAGATGTGTAAGCACCGGAGAACCCCTTTAAAGGAAATATATTGTAACCTAAAGGGAATATATTGTACACCATTTGTCTGCATGTATAATCAGTCATAGCAACCAACCTGCACCTCCATTTGGACTTAAAGTATATGTGTATGTACTCCACAGTCATCTCACCTAATTTCAATTCTTCTGTATGGTGGCACTAGTTAGTTTTTATGTGCTTTTATTTTGCATAATTATGTGTTCAATGATATTTTGTTATATTATCTTCCTTTTAGTTCTTTGGAGGCCCATACATAGAATGAACTTGAAGTGGTGCTAGTAGACAGTCAGTTGGTGCATTCCCTTAACCCCTTAACGACGAGTGTCGTAAATGTACGTCCTGGTGAGGTGGTACTTAACGCACCAGGACGTACATTTACGTCCTTAGCATAACCGCGAGCATCGGAGCGATGCCCGGATCATGCACGGCAGGTCCAGGCTGCTAATGGCAGCCTGGGACCCGCCTGTAATGGAGGACACCCGCAATTTCGCGGATGTCCGCCATTAACCCCCCAGATGCCCTGATCAACACAGATCACGGCATCTGCAGCATTGAGGTCACTAAAATGGATGATCGGATCGCCCGCAGCGCTGTCGCGGCGATCCGATCATCCAGCACAGCAGACGGAGGTCCCCTCACCGCTGCCTTCCCCGCGTCTTCTGCTCTGATCTGCCTTCCCGCAGACCAGAGCAGAAGATGACCGATAATGCTGTTAAGTGCTGTGTCCTATACATAGCACTAAACAGTATTAGCAATCAAGTGATTGCTATAAATTGTCCCCTATGGGGACTATTAAAGTGTAAAAATAAAAGTGTAAAAAAATAAAGTAAAAAAATTTGAAAAACCCCCTCCCCAAATAAAAACGTAAATTGTCCCATTTTCCCTATTTCACCCCCAAAAAATTTAAAAAAATATTTTATATACATATTTGGTATCGCCGCGTGCGTAAATATCTAAACTATTAAAATAAAATGTTAATGATACCGTATGGTGAACGGCGTGAACGTAAAAATAAAAAAAATCCAAAATAGATACTTTTTTATAACATTTTATTCCCAAACAAATTTATTAAAAAATGGATTAAAAGTTCTATATAAGCAAATATGGTATGAAATGAAAATTACAGATCACGGCACAAAAACATGAGCCCTCATACCGCTGCTTATATGGAAAAATGAAAAAGTTATAGGTCTTCAAAATAGGAGGATTTTAAACATACTAATTTGGTTAAAAAGTTAGCGATTTTTTTTTAAGCGCAACAGTAATAGAAAAGTACATTATCATGGGTATCATTTTAATCGTATTGACCCAAATAATAAAGAACATATGTCATTGTTACCATAAATTGTACGGCGCTAAAACAAAACCTTCCAAAATTAGCAAAATTGCGGTTTTCTTTTTAATTTCACCACACAAATAGTATTTTTTGGCTTGTGCCATACATGTAATGGTAAAGTGAGTGATGGCATTACAACGGACAACTGGTCACGCAAAAAACAAGCCCTCATACTAGTCTGTGGATGAAAATATAAAAGAGTTAAGATTTCTTGAAGGCGAGGAGGAAAAAACAAAAATCTAAAAATTAAATTGTCTGCGTCCTTAAGGCCCAAATGGGCTGCATCCTTAAGGGGTTAAAAGGAATGTGTCATCTGAAAATGACTTACTGTTCAAATCAAGTTTTGTGTTAAAGAAGAACTGCGGAGAAAATGTATAAGTCCCACTGTGCCCGGGCTGCAAAAACATAAAAAACAAACTTTAACTCACCTTTTTACGTTCGCCCATTGCGGAGATATCGGCAACTCATTCCTCCGGTGCTGCTGGCTTCTTAGGCTCGAAACGTCACAGTGCAGGCAGCGTATCGCCGGCCGCAGCGAGGTAAGCTGAGCGCACTATCATGAAAGGAGCCCGGGCTCCACCTTCGCCTTCTCCCTGCTGCCCGGGCTCAGATCAGGGTCTCTGATCTGAGGAATGGAGAGCTCCTCCCGAAACGCGTAATAATTTCATATATTTTTATTGTTTTTTTAATAATCGGTCCTGCTGAGGACTTTTCATCATCTTACTTGGACTTTGCTTCTTCCATCACTAAGAGTCTGCAGTGCCATACTTAAAGGGTTCTTTTTCTTCAGTTTCTTCACTTGCACCCCAGGACGACCATGTTTATTTCCTGCAACCCATTAGCTGGACAGTGACTCATACCTGATGTATCCCATTATCACTGGGGTTATATGCCTACTATTGCCTATATTGAGGTGAGCAGCCACCTATAAGCCTTGTGGGGTTATTCCCTACACAGCCCTCTTTCACCTCCTAGGGTAATACATGAGGCACCGCCCTTTGGTCTCTTTTTTCTATATTTACACAGGTTCTAGGCCTTACTGGCAATTAAACACACTGATTTTTTTTTCATACAATTATTAGTACAATATTTTTAGGGTTAAAACAAGGTCAGTCACAATATGAACTCCACCCTGTATTACATGAAAAACAGGATGGATGCAATACTAAGTGGAACAAAGAACCTTGTTAAGAGGGAATGCAGCTGGACTTTATCTGCATTAAGTATCAGGATTTCACAGTAAATAGCCGAGAACATAAAAGTGAAAATCCTAATGATATGATGAGTCACAAGGGAATATGTAGTTAGATTTTTGATGATATATAATGATAGGGAACATTAAAACAATGTGGGGCAGATGTCTTTCTTAAGTAGATCAGGAGTATAAACTGGATTACATATATATCTGTCATATTTGTCAAGTTCTCCATTCAGTGTCAGGTTAGACTAGGTATATGTTACGCCGAGCGCTCCGGGTTCCCGCTCCTCCCCGGAGCGCTCGCTTCACCTCCTCCGCTGCAGCGCCCCGGTCACGTCCTCTGACCCGGGGCGCTGCGATCCTGCTGCTAGCCGGGATGCGATTCGCGATGCGGGTAGCGCCCGCTCGCGATGCGCACCCCGGCTCTCCTACCTGACTCGCTCCCCGTCTGTTCTGTCCCGGCGCGCGCGGCCCCGCTCCCTAGGGCGCGCGCGCGCCGGGTCTCTGCGATTTAAAGGGCCACTGCGCCGCTGATTGGCGCAGTGGTTCCAATTAGAGTTATCACCTGTGCACTCCCTATATTACCTCACTTCCCTTGCACTCCCTTGCCGGATCTTGTTGCCTTAGTGCCAGTGAAAGCGTTCCTTGTGTGTCCCTTGCCAGTGTTTCCAGACCTTCTGCCGTTGCCCCTGACTACGATCCTTGCTGCCTGCCCCGACCTTCTGCTACGTCCGACCTTGCTTCTGCCTACTCCCTTGTACCGCGCCTATCTTCAGCAGCCAGAGAGGTGAGCCGTTGCTAGTGGATACGACCTGGTCACTACCGCCGCAGCAAGACCATCCCGCTTTGCGGCGGGCTCTGGTGAAAACCAGTAGTGGCTTAGAACCGGTCCACTAGCACGGTCCACGCCAATCCCTCTCTGGCACAGAGGGTCCACTACCTGCCAGCCGGCATCGTGACAGTAGATCCGGCCATGGATCCCGCTGAAGTTCCTCTGCCAGTTGTCGCTGACCTCACCACGGTGGTCGCCCAGCAGTCACAACAGATTGCGCAACAAGGCCAACAGCTGTCTCAACTGACCGTTATGCTACAACAGTTGCTACCACAGCTTCAGCAGTCATCTCCTCCGCCAGCTCCTGCACCTCCTCCGCAGCGAGTGGCCGCTCCTGGGATACGCTTATCCTTGCCGGATAAGTTTGATGGGGACTCTAAGTTTTGCCGTGGCTTCCTTTCCCAATGTTCCCTGCATCTGGAGATGATGTCGGACCTGTTTCCCACTGAAAGGTCTAAGGTGGCTTTCGTAGTCAGTCTTCTGTCCGGAAAAGCCCTGTCATGGGCCACACCGCTCTGGGACCGCAATGACCCCGTCACTGCCTCAGTACACTCCTTCTTCTCGGAAATCCGAAGTGTCTTTGAGGAACCTGCCCGAGCCTCTTCTGCTGAGACTGCCCTGTTGAACCTGGTCCAGGGTAATTCTTCCGTTGGCGAGTATGCCGTACAATTCCGTACACTTGCTTCAGAATTGTCCTGGAATAATGAGGCCCTCTGCGCGACCTTCAAAAAAGGCCTATCCAGCAACATTAAAGATGTTCTGGCCGCACGAGAAATTCCTGCTAATCTACATGAACTTATTCACCTAGCCACTCGCATTGACATGCGTTTTTCTGAAAGGCGTCAGGAACTCCGCCAAGATATGGACTCTGTTCGCACGAGGCGTTTCGTCTCCTCGGCTCCTCTCTCCTCTGGTCCCCTGCAATCTGTTCCTGTGCCTCCCGCCGTGGAGGCTATGCAGGTCGACCGGTCTCGCCTGACACCTCAAGAGAGGACACGACGCCGTATGGAGAACCTCTGCCTGTACTGTGCTAGTACCGAACACTTCCTGAGGGATTGTCCTATCCGTCCTCCCCGCCTGGAAAGACGTACGCTGACTCCGCACAAAGGTGAGACAGTCCTTGATGTCTACTCTGCTTCTCCACGTCTTACTGTGCCAGTGCGGATGTCTGCTTCTGCCTTCTCCTTCTCTACAGTGGCCTTCTTGGACTCTGGTTCTGCAGGAAATTTTATTTTGGCCTCTCTCGTCAACAGGTTCAACATCCCAGTGACCAGTCTCGCCAGACCCCTCTACATCAATTGTGTAAATAATGAAAGATTGGACTGTACCATACGTTTCCGCACGGAGCCCCTTCTTATGAGCATCGGATCTCATCATGAGAGGATTGAACTTTTGGTCCTCCCCAATTGCACCTCGGAGATTCTCCTTGGACTTCCCTGGCTTCAACTTCATTCCCCAACCCTGGATTGGTCCACTGGGGAGATCAAGAGTTGGGGGTCCTCTTGTTCCAAGAACTGTCTAAAACCGGTTCCCAGTAACCCTTGCCGTAACTCTGTGGTTCCTCCAGTAACCGGTCTCCCCAAGGCCTATATGGACTTCGCGGATGTTTTCTGCAAAAAACAAGCTGAGACTCTACCTCCTCACAGGCCTTATGATTGCCCTATCGACCTCCTCCCGGGTACTACTCCACCCCGGGGCAGAATTTATCCTCTCTCTGCCCCAGAGACTCTTGCCATGTCCGAATACGTCCAGGAGAATCTAAAAAGGGGCTTTATCCGTAAATCCTCCTCTCCTGCCGGAGCCGGATTTTTCTTTGTCTCCAAAAAAGATGGCTCCCTACGTCCTTGCATTGACTACCGCGGTCTTAATAAAATCACGGTTAAGAACCGCTACCCCTTACCCCTCATCTCTGAACTCTTTGATCGCCTCCAAGGTGCCCACATCTTCACTAAATTGGACTTAAGAGGCGCCTATAACCTCATCCGCATCAGAGAGGGGGACGAGTGGAAAACGGCATTTAACACCAGAGATGGACACTTTGAGTATCTGGTCATGCCCTTTGGACTGTGCAATGCCCCTGCCGTCTTCCAAGACTTTGTCAATGAAATTTTTCGTGATCTATTATACTCCTGTGTTGTGGTATATCTGGACGATATCCTAATTTTTTCTGCCAATCTAGAGGAACACCGCCGACATGTCCGTATGGTTCTTCAGAGACTTCGTGACAACCAACTCTATGCCAAAATTGAGAAATGTCTGTTTGAATGCCAATCTCTTCCTTTTCTAGGATATTTGGTCTCTGGCCAGGGACTACAGATGGATCCAGACAAACTCTCTGCCGTCTTAAATTGGCCACGCCCCTCCGGACTCCGTGCTATCCAACGCTTTTTGGGGTTCGCCAATTATTACAGGCAATTTATTCCACATTTTTCTACCATTGTGGCTCCTATCGTGGCTTTAACCAAGAAAAATGCTGATCCCAAGTCCTGGCCTCCTCAAGCAGAAGACTCCTTTAAACAACTCAAGTCTGCCTTTTCTTCGGCTCCCGTGCTCTCCAGACCTGACCCTTCCAAACCCTTCCTATTGGAGGTTGATGCCTCCTCAGTAGGAGCTGGAGCTGTTCTTCTACAAAAAAATCCTTCCGGGCATGCTGTCACTTGTGGTTTTTTCTCTAGGACCTTCTCTCCAGCGGAGAGGAACTACTCCATCGGGGATCGAGAACTTCTAGCCATTAAATTAGCACTTGAGGAATGGAGGCATCTGCTGGAGGGATCAAGATTTCCTGTTATTATCTACACCGACCACAAGAACCTCTCCTACCTCCAGTCGGCCCAACGGCTGAATCCTCGCCAGGCCCGGTGGTCTCTGTTCTTTGCCCGATTTAATTTTGAGATTCACTTTCGTCCTGCCGATAAGAACATTAGAGCCGATGCTCTCTCTCGTTCCTCGGATGCCTCAGAAGTTGATCTCCCTCCGCAACACATCATTCCACCTGACTGCCTGATCTCCACTTCTCCTGCCTCCATCAGACAGACTCCTCCAGGAAAGACCTTTGTTTCTCCACGCCAACGCCTCGGAATCCTCAAGTGGGGTCACTCCTCCCATCTCGCAGGTCATGCGGGCATCAAGAAATCTGTGCAACTCATCTCCCGCTTCTATTGGTGGCCAACTCTGGAGACGGATGTTGGGGACTTTGTGCGAGCCTGCACTATCTGTGCCCGGGATAAGACTCCTCGCCAGAAGCCCGCTGGTTTTCTTCATCCTCTGCCTGTCCCCGAACAGCCTTGGTCTCTGATTGGTATGGATTTTATTACTGATTTACCCCCTTCCCGTGGCAACACCGTTATTTGGGTGGTCGTTGATCGATTCTCCAAAATGGCACATTTCATTCCTCTTCCTGGTCTTCCTTCTGCGCCTCAGTTGGCTAAACAATTTTTTGTACACATTTTTCGTCTTCACGGGTTGCCTACGCAGATTGTCTCGGATAGAGGGGTCCAATTCGTGTCTAAATTCTGGAGAGCTCTCTGTAAACAACTCAAGATTAAATTAAATTTTTCCTCTGCATATCATCCCCAGTCCAATGGACAAGTAGAAAGAATTAACCAGATCCTGGGTGATTATTTGCGACATTTTGTTTCCTCCCGCCAGGATGACTGGGCAGATCTCCTTCCATGGGCCGAATTCTCGTATAACTTCAGGGTCTCTGAATCTTCCTCCAAATCCCCATTTTTCGTGGTGTACGGCCGTCACCCTCTTCCCCCCCTCCCTACCCCCTTGCCCTCTGGTCTGCCCGCTGTGGATGAAATTTCTCGTGACCTTTCCATTATATGGAGAGAGACCCAAAATTCTCTCTTACAGGCTTCTTCACGCATGAAGAGGTTCGCGGATAAGAAAAGAAGAGCTCCCCCCGTTTTTTCCCCTGGAGACAAGGTATGGCTCTCCGCTAAATATGTCCGCTTCCGTGTCCCTAGCTACAAGTTGGGACCACGCTATCTTGGTCCTTTCAAAATTCTGTGTCAAATTAATCCTGTCTCTTATAAACTTCTTCTTCCTCCTTCTCTTCGTATCCCTAATGCCTTTCACGTCTCTCTTCTCAAACCACTCATCCTCAACCGTTTTTCTCCCAAATCTGTTCCTCCCACTCCTGTTTCCGGCTCCTCGGACGTCTTCTCGGTCAAGGAGATTTTGGCTGCCAAAAAGGTCAGAGGAAAAAAATTTTTTTTAGTAGACTGGGAGGGTTGTGGTCCTGAAGAGAGATCCTGGGAACCTGAGGACAACATCCTTGACAAAAGTCTGCTCCTCAGGTTCTCAGGCTCCAAGAAGAGGGGGAGACCCAAGGGGGGGGGTACTGTTACGCCGAGCGCTCCGGGTTCCCGCTCCTCCCCGGAGCGCTCGCTTCACCTCCTCCGCTGCAGCGCCCCGGTCACGTCCTCTGACCCGGGGCGCTGCGATCCTGCTGCTAGCCGGGATGCGATTCGCGATGCGGGTAGCGCCCGCTCGCGATGCGCACCCCGGCTCTCCTACCTGACTCGCTCCCCGTCTGTTCTGTCCCGGCGCGCGCGGCCCCGCTCCCTAGGGCGCGCGCGCGCCGGGTCTCTGCGATTTAAAGGGCCACTGCGCCGCTGATTGGCGCAGTGGTTCCAATTAGAGTTATCACCTGTGCACTCCCTATATTACCTCACTTCCCTTGCACTCCCTTGCCGGATCTTGTTGCCTTAGTGCCAGTGAAAGCGTTCCTTGTGTGTCCCTTGCCAGTGTTTCCAGACCTTCTGCCGTTGCCCCTGACTACGATCCTTGCTGCCTGCCCCGACCTTCTGCTACGTCCGACCTTGCTTCTGCCTACTCCCTTGTACCGCGCCTATCTTCAGCAGCCAGAGAGGTGAGCCGTTGCTAGTGGATACGACCTGGTCACTACCGCCGCAGCAAGACCATCCCGCTTTGCGGCGGGCTCTGGTGAAAACCAGTAGTGGCTTAGAACCGGTCCACTAGCACGGTCCACGCCAATCCCTCTCTGGCACAGAGGGTCCACTACCTGCCAGCCGGCATCGTGACAGTATAATTTAAAAGGTAAGACCAAAAGAAGTAAAAGCAAAAAACGAGTGGAAACAAGTAGAAAACAAATGTTTTCAAATCAACTGGTGCCTGAAAGTTGAACAGATTTGTAAATTACTTCTCTTAAAAATCTTAATCCTTCCAGTACTTATCAGCTGCTGTATAAAACAGAGAAATTTGTGAATTTATTTTCTGTCTGACAACAATGCTCTCTGCTGACACCTCTGTCCGTGTCAGGAACTGTCCAGATTATAATCATATCCCCATAGCAAACCTCTCCTGCTCTGGACAGTTCCTGACACAGAGCACTGTTGTCAGACAGAAAAGAATTTCACAAATGTCTCTGTAGTACATCTGTAGTATACAGCAGCTGATAAGTACTGGAAAGGTTTAGATTTTTAAATAGAAGTGATTTACAAATCTGTTTAACTTTCTTGCACCAGTGGATTTGAAAAACATGTTTTTATTCTATCTTTCACAGTTCACATAATGTACTATGTTTATTAATTTACATACTGTTAAAAAAGAGTCCTGTATGAAACTGTACTGAGCCATAATATGGCACCCATAGTGTTTTGGGCAATGGGTGTGGACCACTGTGCAACCTAACCTGTTTAACTTGGGCAACTCCCATGGGTTTTTAAAAGTACTTTTGTGGTGTGCCACTATAGTAAATAGTGGCAGTGCCATTGGTGCTGCTGTGAGTGGTGGGATCAGATGTTATTAACCCCAGGGGTCGGATGGTATTAATCCCTATATGTTTGTGATGCCAGTGTGGTTTCCAGGTTCTGGAACACCACACGCCCGGATTCCCCGCTATCCCAGGGGCAAATAGTGAATAAAGAGTCCACAACCAGTTGCAGGTAAACGGAGGCTTTACTGAATTGAAGACATGTGTAATTATCTTCACAGCAATGGCCAGAATTCCCAGAGATGTGACCAGTACCCAGAGGACCTCGCACCTTGCTGGACCAATACTTGTAATGAACTTGACTTTAACTTGTAATTTAGACTTGACTGTTATTAGACTGGACTTGACTATGTGCAGGACTTGACTAGATGTAGTGACAGCAGACATAGACTTGACTTACTGGAGAGTTGAAGCTTTGTGGAAATCCAGATGCTGAACACTGTCCTGAGATTCTCTGGTAGCTGCTTCAGCAAAGACTTGTTCTCAGCAGCAGGTGGTAAAGCTAAGAGAGTGAATGAAAGATGGCTGCCCCTTATATAGTGAGGGGGCTGGACTATAGCCCATTGGTCAAGCTGTGGGTCATAGGTTAAACCTGGTGCTCTCTGGGAGTACATGTTGCAACAAATCATATAACTGTATAACAGAACGTGATCAGGCTTACTAACAGGTCATTGGAGTCCTCCAAAGGTCCTATATACTATCTATACATTATAATCCTATCTAAGGTCTTAAGGTAACATACACCACATTTAATAAACTAGCAAGATAATGCATGGAGTCCCTGCAGGGGAGCCCCCAGGTCACTGAGGGACTCAACCTGACAGGGCCTACAGGTAATACAAGACTATGTACCTGTAGTGGGACACCCCATTATCAAGAACTATAATTTTACTGAGTATGTGGGGGATGCATGGAATAGCTTTCCTGCAGAAGTGGTAGCTGCTGTACATATATAGTGAAGGAGTTTAATCCCTGAGGACTGAGCGTTTTTTCCTTTTTTGCACTTTCATTTTTTCCTCCTTACCTTTTAAAAATCATAACCCTTTCAATTTTGCACCTAAAAATCCAATGATGGCTATTTTTTGCACCACCAATTCTACTTTGTAATGACATCAGTCATTTTACCCAAAAATCTACGGCAAAACCAAAAAAAAAAAAAAATTATTATTGTGCAACAAAATTGAAGAAAAAGCTGCCATTTTGTAACTTTTGGGGGCTTCTATTTCTACGCAGTACATTTTCCGGTAAGAATGATACCTTACCTTAATTCTGTATGTCCATATGATTAAAATGATACCTTACTTTTATAAGGTTTAATTTTGTCTTACTTCTTGAAAAAATCATAACTACATGAACTAAAATTAATACATTAAAAATTGTCATATTCTGACCCCTATAACTTTTTTAATTTTCCGTGTACGGGGCTTTATGAGGGCTCATTTTTTGCGCTGTGATTTTAATTACTTAACGGTTCGATTTTTGATCGATCAAGTTTGATCACCGCATCTAAAGGGTTAATGTTAGACATCAGCCTGATCTGTGATGTCCAGCATTAGCCGTGGGTCATGGTTGCTTATAGCAACCGGGACCCACCGGGTATGATGCGCGCTCACCTACTGAGCGTGCATCAGGTGCATTCGTGCTTACACACTGTCGGACGGAGCACCGCTGGAGGCGGGATTCAAGGCAGTGCATTTATCGTCCCTAAGACGTGGATCAGCATTTGTATGACAGTTGTCCTGCTCATTAGCGGTATTAGTGCCAGCTGTATTTCTCTATCGCCTACTTTATGCTTTAATTCTCCACTTTAAATATATTTTCTAGCTGTCAGTAAATAAAAACACTCATTTACTGACAGAACACAAGTATCTTGAAGATGTTAAAAAAAAATATAAACTTAAAGTATGTTATAGAAAGTGTTATTTTTACACAGTGGTTAAGCTTTATTAACCTAAAACCAGAAAACCTCTTTCATTTTATACATTTCCCCTTACACGGATATAAAAGCAAGAATAATTAAACATGCTAAATCAAGTGATAGTTACAATGTCCATGCTTATACTGGCTGTTATGTAATACGCTGACATTATTTTAATACATTCCTTGTAATATAAGTAATATGTACCTTTTTTAAATGCCTTTGTCTCCTTTTTTATTTTTATTTTTATTGTGCCAACCATTAGAACCCGGAGTCTATAACCCCCAAAGGAGTTGTTCACCAGAGTGAATCATATCTGTGCCAACAGGAAAGGGAAACATGCAAACAAAACCAAAAATCATAAAACAAAAATGTAAAGAAACAACATATATATGATGTTCCCACATGCAATGTTCCTGTTTATTCCCTTATTTGCTTGGTTGGTATTTCATCATTTGGAGTTAATGCTTTAATGAGTCGTGGAAATGGTATTGTTTCACATTGCAATTGTGCCTTATATAAAGTGTTATGTAAGACAAGCATATTTGTAGTGGTAATTGGAAATGTAGGCTCTTCATTGTTTAACTCTTTGTTTTCCAGGAAAAGAAAAGAAAACACCAACTGAAAAAACACCTCCTATGGTTATTGACTCATATCCAATTTAAAGGGAGTTATTGAATACCATGACAACATTAATAATTTTATCAGAATGTGGCATTTCTAAGCTTTAGTATATTAGATGCAGTCTATACTGTTGCGCAAAATGAAAGAAATCCTCTAAGTTTCACTATTAAGGGCATTATACCTTAGAACCCCCGCTATCACAAGAACGGAGACCTGAGTCGCACCTCGGAATTAAGTGGCAAGTCGTGCATGTGTGGCACTGCTCCATTCATTGTCTATGGGAGAGGTGGAGATAGCTCAGGTCACTCTGTTCCTGAGATTCTGTAGATAGGGGATAATGTTTTAAGTTGGAATACCCCTTCAACTTTATCAAGGTGTGAACTTTGATGGTAGCACAGTGGATGCTGAGGTTTAATGGGGAATAGAGCCAGGGTTTGTCACAAGGGAAGCAGACATAAAGCAAAATGCCAGGAGCAGATAGATGTGAAGTTAAGAGATAACCAGGATTCTGGACCATCAAAAACATGCTCCCTTCATTTCTAAGGGAGCACCAAAAATACCCAAGTGCTCTACTCGGGTAGCTTTGGTGCTCCCATAGAAATTAATTAAGTATTTGCCATATGCGGGGTGTGCTCTTTCTGAAGTATAACAAGGGGTCCCAATGGTCAGACCCCCTTGATCAGGCACTTATCCCCTGTCTTGTGGATAGAGGATAAGTTGTTTTTAACCAGACAACCCATTTACACTTGAACTAAATGAACTAAAGGAGGTAATAAAAACCTAACCATGTAGCTCTCTGTTAATACCTGTGGGCCCTGTGTGACTAAGAAAATTTCCATTTTTAGTTCTTCATTTGTCATAACTATTTATATTTTCCACCTGCAGCGCGGTATTAGGGCTTACTTTTTGTGGGATCACTTGTACTTTGTAATGACTTCCTTCATTCTAATTCTGTGGGAGTGTAAAAAATGCTTCTTCTTCTTTGCGGGGGGGGGGGGGGGGGTGTAGACTAACACGCCCTTCACCAGGCAATAAACCTGACATTATCTATATAGAATAGTTTTATGTGTAGTTGTTGTTATTATTTTTTACTATTCTCTATTATAATCATTCTGACCCTAACAACTTAAAAAAAAAATCATTGTCAACGGATCTATGTGAGGGATCATTTGTCCTGTGAGCTGTATTTTTTATTTGGTAGCTGTTATGTAGAAGGAATTTTTTGATAACTTTTTATATTAATTGTTTAGATATGTGCAGGATCTATAATTATATACAGACATCACCCCCCACATAGGCGGAATCCATATACAGTGACTGCCCAGCTGCTGTACAATGGGCGATTACCTAAGGAATTAACTGTTTACCACAAATCATGTATATGTATGTGATTTATGTGGAGAGGACCTATGGAACCAACGCCATATGCAACTGGTGCTGGCTGTACAGTGAAGGAAAACATGTATTTGATCCCCTGATGATTTTGTACATTTGCCACTTGAAATTTTCTGTCTATAATTTTATTGGTAGGTTTATTTGAACATTGAGAGCCAAAATAACAACAAAAAAAATCCAGAAAAAAAAAATTTCAATTGTATTTTACTCAGAATAAGTATTTGATCTTTCTATCAATCAGCCAGATTTCTGACTCCCAGGTGTCTTTTATATAGGTAATGAGTTGAGATTAGGAGTACTCTCTTAGGAGAATGCTTCTAATCTCAGCTTGTTACCTGTATAAAAGACACCTGTTGAAAGAAGCAATCATTCAGATTCCAAACTCTCCTCTTGGCCACCACCTACCCAAGACAGGAATGGGCTACAAGACCACCGCCAACTAACTTGGTGAGAAGCTTCCAACAGTTGGTGACATTATTGCAAATTAAATAATTGACAATCTCCCTCGGCCAGGGGCTCCATAGAAGATCTCACATGGTAGAGTTTAAATGATCATAAGATCATAAGGAAGCTGGGACCATAGTCACCAAGAAAACAATTGGTAACACACAATGCGATGAAGGACTAAAAGGTCCCCCTGCTCAGAAAAACATAAGTGTACAGTCATGTTGGAAGTTATTCAATGAACTAAATTATTCACTATGTCACTTCCACACTTAAACACCGGCTGTAATCCTTCTCCTGCAGCACACCGTCTGTAGCCTCAATACTATAGTAATACATTACAAGTAATACGTTACTTATAAGTGTTCTAATTTTTGATGAAGATGAGCTGTAGCACACCCCCCACAGCCCTAGAAGTTCTAATTTGCCTTATATGCCCTGTGTAATCTCCAATTTTGTGTTTTTGCATTTTTTTTTTCGTTTTAGCCCCCTGTTCAGACTTTGTTTTTATGTATAATGAGTTTCTGTGCTATTCTCCCTGGCTTGGGAATAGTAAATGCTATTAGCCAATCGGAACAAAGGTGAGGCTATGTAAACCCAAGCTTTGCTTAACTCTGTGCTGGTTATTAGTTTTACCTTTGCTATGTTTGTTTGTCTGAGTTTTAACCATGGTTGATTCATGTTTATGATCTTGATTTTAGTCTGCTTAGTTTTATGTACATCTGTCGGTTTTTAGGATTATGTGTGTCCGTTCTGCTTTAACCTTGTTACCTTAGTCTGTGTTCACGCTGTTAGTCTTGTGCTTGTACCCGTGATCTGTATTTAGTATTCCTGTTTAGAATTCTGACCCGTATTCCTCCATGTTATGGAGTTTGGTTTTGTAATTTTCCTGTTTTGGTATCTCGACCTGTATTCCCCCATGTTTTGGAGTATGGCTTTTGTGGAGTCTGTACAGACTCATCTGGTTTGTAGTCTAGTGTTCCGTGTATTATATTTCTGTTTCCTTTTAGGCCAGTATCCTGACCACATGGTGGAGTGTGCCCACTGGTTAGGAAGCTATTTGGCTTTGGTATTGATGTCCCTCCATGTTTGGAGTGAGGAGTCTAGTGTGTTCTTTGTTCAGTGTCCAGTGTGAACAGTGTTCTATGTTTCCTGACCTGTTTGTTCTTTGACATTCAGTTCATCTGTTCATCCCCTGCATCTCCTGGTTTTTGTTGTATGTTTATTCCATATCTACTCTTGTTCATTTATTCATATGTGCCGTTTATCTTGATTCTGGTTTCTGAACTGTATGATAGTACGCTATATATTGCCCTATTTATATATTTATATCCTGCCTGGTTTATCTGGGTGTTTTCCCGTTACGTTTCTGACCTCTCCCTGACTATGTACTGTATTATTTGAATACCTTAAGCCTATTGCACTTTAACGCAGGGAGGGACTGGCTCCAAGTGGTCAATCGACCATTTAGGGCAGGGAGTAGCTGTACACTTGAGACATAAATTTGCACCTTTTGCCCATTGTCCAAATTTGGGTCCATATTTTACACTCAAAAATTTTGTTTTTGTTTGTTTGTTTTTTAATCCAAAAAGTCAGAAATGTGCAGATTTGATTACTCTTTAGGACATTTACTCAGCATTAAGATATGCCTGAAGCGAAAAATATTCACCCTAAAAAAAGAATTTTTGGGATGTTTTTGGGCTGTTTGTAGCCCAAATTATGTCTCAAATTATGTTCCAAAAATATGGCCATAAAACATAGTTAGAATAAAGCCTCAAAGTGCATTTACAGCTTGAACACAACAACTTTTCTCGTCTGTTTACTTTTTAGGAGTACAAATACAAATTTGAAATATTTTCAAAAGATGTTGCCTAATTTAAGTGTCTGTTTTGAAAATAATACCTAATCAGATTGAATTGCAATTTTTATTGTCTTATTTGACTGCAGAAAGGTTTTATACTTTTCCGTAATTTTAACATTGCATACCAGAATTGTTAAATGTAAGATATGAAATTACAGCTGCTGGTAACTAAGCATTTATCAACAGGATAACCATTGAATGTTTAAATTGCTCTTTATCTGTACTAAGAACTTGTGACCTTAAAAAATTGGCAGTAAATTAGGAATTGTTGTGACATTACATGGGTCAACCATGACAGACTCTGCCACTCCCATGATAACCTTCTAGCAATCTTATTCTTTGGGTCAGGAGTTTCCAGTTAGTATTATTTGGCAGGCAGAGGCTAAGTACATTTACAAGTTGTATATAGAAGATTAAGATGAGGTGATGGAATATGGCAATTTCCCGCAATAAGTTTTCTCTCTAGATTTAGATGTTGAAATGTTTTACTTGCTGATTTCCTGATTTATCTTTATCAAAAGAAGGAAACAAGCAATTGTAGTTCTGTCATCAACTTCCTCAAATTCCAGTTATCTCCAGTATCTAGGCTTACATAGCACTGTTCTTCTTCACCAGTATGACATGACTGCTGCTCAGTTACTTTAACTTCTAGGGATCACCAATATTTGTTTCTACAAAAATCGACTTATAAAGTCAATGGGGAGTAACAAAGTGCAACTGCCCCATGTGTGTCTTCACATTTTTTATCCAGTTTTAAGTTACACAGGAAAAGGGGTTCTCCAGATACAGTATTGATGGCCAGTCCTCAGTGTAAGACTCTCAATGTGTGACAGGGAAGTGAACAGGACCTGAGCTGCAGTAACCTGACACGGTCACTACAAAATCATTGGAGCCATGGCAGTGTTCACAGTGTTGATCTAGCTGTGCCAACTAGCGAAATCACTCCAATCACATAATTGATAGCCTATCCAAAGAAAAAGGCCATCAATATCTGTAACTTTAGAACGCCTCTAAAGGGGTACTAAAAAAATTCATTTTAACGGGCTCCAGAAAGTTCATATTAACTGGCTTCAGAAAGTTAAACAGATTTGTAAATGACTTCTATTTAAAAAAATATTAATCCTTCCAAAACTCAACCTCCTTTGTAGTATACAGCAGCTGATAAGTGCTGGAAGGATTAAGATTTTTTTATGGAAGTAATTTACAAATCTTTTTAACTTTCTGGCACCAGTTGATTTGAAAGAAAATTGTTGTTCACCGGAGTACCCCTTAAAAGGGGTACGCCACTCCCCTGAGGTCAGAACATTTAGTTTTGATTGCTAGGTGCGAGCTTCGGGGTTTGCCAAGCCATCTTGTGACGTCACACCCCGCCTAACATGATGTTACACTTCGCCCCCTCAATGCAAGTCTGTGGGAGGGGGTGTGAAGGCTGTCATGCCCTCTCCCATAGACCTGCATTAAGGGGTTGATTCACGAGGGGTGGGGCATGATGTCATGAGGGGGCGTGCACCGAAGCCCACACCCAGTGTTCGGAACGAAATGTTTCGAATGCCGGGGAGTGGGGTACCCCTTTAAGTCATTTAGAACTGACAGGATGCATCTAATGTACCTCCATGGGCCTCAGGATTTTCACTCTTTAGTGTTTATGAATTGTGCTATGGTCCATCACATGCCACAGGCCGAGACCAGGCATGATCAATATTTTCTCCTGTGGATTTTGGCAGAATCCACCTGTATTAAAAGCAGATTCTGCTATGGACGAGCTGCATATTTCACCCTGTGCATTGCAGTAAAGTAGGACAATAGAATAAAAAAAAAAACTGCAGCATGCCCGAAATTCTTCAATTACTTTTTTTTAAACTTCATGCATAAATTGCCATGCAGTTTATGAAATCTCCACATACATCGACCACTGACTTATCTAGACACACTCTAGGAGCAATTGGATAGCAAGCCAGAGACATTAACTATTCACTGGCCAGGGAACATAAAACTGTTCACACACAAGCAAACCAATAGCTGTGCGTGAACACAGACCAAGAAAGACATGCCACTTTTAGATTTTTCCGTTTAGATTTGTTTGACCAATAGGACCACCACTAGTCCTGAGAGCTGAATTCAGTTGTCCCCAGAATCAATGGAGCATCAGTGCTTATTCGCGGTCAGCATTCCATTTATTCCCAATGCGGCTCCCAGTCGGACCCTCACCAATAGGCGAGTTATTTCCTATCCAGTCGGTAGGGGATAATTTATGATCTTGGTTTAACTTGGTTTCAAGTATGTGATGGGGGCTGACAGTGTGGCTCAGTTCATTAGCTAGGCTAGCCCACTTCTCCATCCCTGAATTAGCCAAGATGGAAAAGGAGCTGGTTTAGCTAGTTAAAGGAAACCAATAAGTATATTTTAGCATATATATATATATATATATATATATATATAACGCTTGGCAATGCGTTATGAATGCTAAAATCATTATCCTCACCATCCCTGTGGGACGTTGGTGCTTAATGGTGAAGATATTAAGTTATAAAGTCCCCCCGGGCCGCCCGGTAAGTAGTCCCCTGGCGGCTTGAATGACGTCCCCTGATGGCTTGAATGACGGCTTACGTCATTGCTCTGCTCCCTAAGCAGACGGAGGAGAGCTGTGACGCGAGCCGTCATTCAAGCCGTCGGGGAGGGGCCACAGCTGCAGCTAACAGAGCTGGTAAGTGGAAGTCCCCGCCCAAAGAACTACTTGCCGGGCAGCCAGGGAAATCTAATATCTTCACCATGCCTAGGGGCACAAACGTCCCCCGGGGATGGTGAGAATAATGATTTTAGCATATATATGCTAAAATCTACTGATTGGTTCCCTTTAACTAAGCCAAACAGCAAGCCTCCTTCATGTACTTCAACACAGAGCGTAGAGCTAAAGCATTTTGCTGTGTCAGAATGCCAGACCAACAACACTTCCAGAAATCGCACGACTGGTACAGAAATAGAACCCGGACAACTTTTACAACTTTTCTGTTGTGGGAAAACCCCTTTATTTTTGGAGGGTAAGAAGTGGGAAAAAAAACACAATTCTGTCATTGAGCATTTAGATTTATTTTCAGGCCAACTTTATTCTGTGAATTGTTACTATTACAGCAGTGACCAAGCAATTTTTATGTTAACCACTTGGCAACCACCCACAAAAATAAACAATGCTACTATCCCCACCTTCTGTTAATTCCCTAAATGGAAGGGACCAAAACAAAACAGGGACACAAAACTTACTTCTGGTTTATCTTTGATATTTTTACCCTGCATCACAAAGAAAAAAAATACAAAAATGAAAATCACATTACAATAAAGCTCAAATGATTTAAATAACTAACAGATAATCTGCATGTACTAACAGTGGTACGCTTCACTGGAACAATTTTAAGGTGGATTTGACAATTGCTAACTTCCAATCTTTTTATTTATGTTATAATATTTATATACTGAACTTTTTAAGTACCACTTTGAGTTCCTGCAATCATTTGATAACTTAGATAATAGACCGTAATACTTCTAAATTGCAATGTATAATACCAATTAGTCCGACAGGAAGCCTATTAGGTCTGGCGGGGTCTAGTAGACTCCCAAATATGGGTGACCTGAAGGCCTTTTTTTGGGTTCTAGGTGTCATGGCATAGAATCAATATCCTGCAGTTTCATTGTAGGGGTGCCAGTGGGTTTACAGAGGGAGGCTTCTCCATCTCTAAACCACTTAGGTGCCGCATTCAATACTGACCGAGGGGTTAAATTGAATCAAAATCAAAGCAAAGTTTGACCCTGATCATTGCATCAATGTGTCAGCTGTATGTTTCTTGTGTCCAGCTCTCACGTATCATCTTGACCATTAAGAGCAACCTGAAGACCCGTCTCTGTAAGCAAGCCTATGACCTACAATAATCCTGCTGTCACTGCACTATGAATGGCTACCTCCCCACCTACTCATAGATGACTGTCAGTTCCCCTCACCTACTGTTTTCTTCCCCTCTTCTTGTAAATTGTAAACCCTTGCAGGCAGGGTCCCCTCCCTCTCTATGTCAGTCGGCAAGTTAAAGGGTTACTCTGGGGAACTAAACCCATAGTCCATCCTTTCCCTCTCATCAACCAATTTATTTGTCTTAATATTATTTATTAGCTATATAGAGCAGTTTTCACTCTTTTGTTGTCACTTGCATGAAGTGAGGGAATGGCATCATCCAGCCATCTACTTTGTCTCTGTCCAAATCCCTCTCTGACAGTAGCCCATACTCTCCGGATTGACACAGACCATGTGGTTTCTGCCCTGTACTGATGATTCATGCCTCCTTTAGTGCTAAGAACTGTGAGGTGTGCAGCCTCAGCCAATCAGACACTCAACATTTCTCTTCTGCTCAGAGCAGGAGGGTGGGGGTTGGCATAGCAGAGTTGCAATGATTGCAATGAGATGTAGGCAATAGTGTTGAGCGGCATAGGCCATATTCGAATTCGCGATATATGGCCGAATATTCGCTAAATTTGCATATTCGTAATAATCGAGCTTTATTTTCGCATATGCGAAAAATTCACGTATGTGAAAATTTGCATATACAAAAATTAGCAGAAGTGAACATTCGCATATGCGAAAATTAGCATATGCCAATTTTCGCATATGCGAAAATTCGCCCGGCGGTCTCTCACAGTAGTATTAGAGCCTTCTTTATACCACACAAGCTGGAAGCAGAGAGGGATGATCACTGTGATGTGTACTGTGAAAAAAAAAAAAAAAAAGGAATATTCGTAATTACGAATATATAGTGCTATATTCGTGAATATTCGCGAATTCGCGAATATGCGATATTCGCGAATAAAATTCGCATTGTGAATATTCGCGAGCAACACTAGTAGGCAAGGGGACGAAAGGATGGCAAAGAATATCAAGCAGCCAGAGAGGACAACAGGGGCCACAGGAGCCATGCATGTCAGGCAGAATGGTTTACAAGGAACATATTCAGGTAGTGTGGTAGCTTTGGAGCTTATATATACATATCTATATATAGAAAACTCAGTGGGGGAGATTTATCATTAGGTGTCTATTGTAGACACAGATCTACCCCTTTACACTACTTGTCTAATTTACACTCTTGCTCAAGATTTACAAAAGTTGTGCACTCCTTTGATAAATTTTGTGCAAATATAGAAACACCCCCCCCCCCTTCGCTCTACCGTGCACTCCTTCTCTACCTCCCACAGTACACTGCTCACATAGCTAGAAGTGCTGGAGCAGCAGTGTGTGCCGAACACAATTCTACACAATAGTAAAATCATGAATCTTTATAAAGCACACAGAGGGGGGAGATTCTCAAAGAATTTTGCGCCAAAAAAAACAAAAACTGTTTCGCACCAAAATTTTGGTGCGAAAAGTATTGACCACATTTTCAAAGAGCTTTGTGCCACGGTTTACACTGTTCACGTCAGTTTTGTAACAGTGGGCGTGTCCACATATATTGTCTGCTTTACATGATATTTTTAAAGGGGTGAGAGTCCAGTTTGCATAAAAAATTTCACACCAGCTTTTGATAGTGTAGAAATCACAGAAATTGAGTTGTAGTTTTATTTTTTTTTTCTTCTTCTAATTTTAGATACATGAATGTCAATAAAAGGGTGAACGAGGGCTGCGGTGGAGTGTTTTTTTAAATACATTTTTTTTCAATGTGTTGTGTTTTTTATAATTGAATTTTAGGCTTAGTAGTGTAAGTTGTCTTGTAGACAGAATCCATTACTAAGCCAGGGCTTAGCGTTAGCCCCAAAATCAGTTAGCGCTAACCCGCAATTATTACAACAGTAAACACCGCCACAGGGGTTCCAGGAAGAGCCAGTACCAACAGGCCGGCAGCGTCAAAAATGGTGCTCCTGGGCCTATTCGGTAACAGGCTGGCGTTATTTAGGCTGGGGAGGGCCAGTAACAATGGTGCTCGCCCACCCTGGTAACGTCATGCTGTTGCTGCTTGGTTGGTATCTGGAGGATACTGAAAAAAATGGGGGAACCACACACTTTTTTTTAACTTATTTATATATAAAAAAAACACATAGGGTATCCCCTATTTTCAGTATCAGCAGCATACAAACCAAGCAGCAACAGTCTGACGTTACCAGGGTGGGGGAGGACCATTGTTACTGGCCCTCCCCAGCCTAAATAACGCCAGCCTGTTACCGCCTAGGCCCAGGACTGCCATTTTTGATGCTCAGGGCTTGTTGGTACCGGCTCTTTCTGGCTCCCCTGTGGCGGTGGGTGCCAGGGTAATAATTGGAGGTTAGCACTAGCTGATTTTGGGGCTAACACTAAGCCCCGGCTTAGTAATGGATTCTGTCTATAAGACAGCTTCCACTACTAAGCCTAAAAATTCTATTATAAAAAACATTGCAGCAGGTCTCTGGAGAATGACCTGCTGCGATCTGCACCTAAGCCCCTGGACTATAACAACCATCATGGACAGAGTCTGTCCATGATGGGTGTAGTAGTCCAAGGGCAGAGGGGCAGATCGCAGCAGGTCATTCTCCAGAGACCTGCTGCGATCCGCATTTATTAAGTTAACAAGCCGGCGTCACATGCGGCTACACTGCGCTCCCCGCTGGCTCCTATACACAGCTCTCATAATTCATAATCCCTGCCAGGAGACGGGAATTCTGATTGGTGAATAGCTATTCACCAATCAGAGCTCCCGTCTCCTAGCGGCGGGCATTATGAAATATGACACCGTATACAGGAGCCTGGAGCCGGCGGGGAGCGCAGTGTAGCTGCATGTGCCGTCGGCTTGTTTACCAATCTGCACCTAAGCCCCTGGACTATAACTCCCATCATGGACGGAGTCTGTCCATGATCGGAGTAGTAGTCCTAAAAGTCCTACAGCCGGGGGATGTGTAAGTGCCATCCCTCAGCGCTGTAGTACTACAACTACTCCCATCATGGAACAGACTCTGTCCATGATGGGATTTATAGTACAGGGGCTGAGGGGCAGATTGCAGCAGTTCATTGTCCAGAGACCTGCTGCGATCCGCATTTATTAACTGTACAAGCCGACGGCACATGCGGCTACACTGCGTTACAAAGCTTTTCACCAATCAGAGCTCCTGTGTCCCTGTTTCAGCGCAGTGTAGCCGCATGTGCCGCCGGCTTTTACAGTTAATAAATGTGGATGGCAGCGGGTCTCTGGAGAATGACCTGGTGCGATCTGCACCTCAGCCCCTGGACTATAACTCCCATCATGGGCAGAGTCTGTCCCTGATGGGAGTAGTAGTCCTAACTGTCCTAAAATCGTCCCGCAGCCGGGGGGGATGTGCAAGTGCCGTCTCGCAGCGCTGCGGTACAACAACCCCCATCATGGGACAGACTCTGTCCCATGATGGGAGTAGTTGTAGTTTAGCAGTGTTGAGAGGCAGCTCCTGCATCCCCCGGCTGTCTCGGTAGAAAACTTTCCTACGTGTCCTTTTTGATGGTGTATTTTTGCATTAAAAAAAACGTTTAACCCCTTAAGGACCCAGCCATTTTACACCTCAGGACCCGGCCATTTTTTGCACATCTGACCACTGTCACTTTAAACATTAATAACTCTGGAATGCTTTTAGTTATCATTCTGATTCCGAGATTTTTTTTTCGTGACATATTCTACTTTAACATAGTGGTAAAATTTTGTGGTATCTTGCATCCTTTCTTGGTGAAAAATCCCAAAATTTGATGAAAAATTTGAAAATTTTGCATTTTTCTAACTTTGAAGCTCTCTGCTTGTAAGGAAAATGGATATTCCAAATAATATTTTTTTTATTCACATATACAATATGTCTACTTTATGTTTGCATCATAAAATTTACGTGTTTTTACTTTTGGAAGACACCAGAGGGCTTCAAAGTTCAGCAGCAATTTTCCAATTTTTCACAAAATTTCCAAACTCACAATTTTTCATGGACCAGTTCAGGTTTGAAGTGGATTTGAAGGGTCTTCATATTAGAAATACCCCACAAATGACCCCATTATAAAAACTGCACCCCCCCAAAGTATTCAAAATTACATTCAGTCCGCGTTTTAACCCTTTAGGTGTTTCACAGGAATAACAGCAAAGTGAAGGAGAAAATTCACAATCTCCATTTTTTACACTCGCATGTTCTTGTAGACCCAATTTTTGAATTTTTACAAGGGGAAAAAGGAGAAAATGTATACTTATATTTGTAGCCCAATTTCTCTCGAGTAAGCACATACCTCATATGTCTATGTAAAGTGTTCGGCGGGCGCAGTAGAGGGCTCAGAAGCGAAGGAGCGACAAGGGGATTTTGGAGAGTACGTTTTTTTGAAATGGTTTTTGGGGGCATGTTGCATTTAGGAAGCTCCTATGGTGCCAGAACAGCAAAAATCCCCCACATGGCACACCATTTTGGAAACTAGACCCCTTGAGGTATGTAACAAGGAATAAAGTGAGCCTTAATACCCCACAGGGGTTTCACAACTTTTGCATATGTAAAAAAAAATATAATAATAATTTCACTAAAATGTGTGTTTCCCCCCAAATTTCACATTTTTGCAAGGGTTAATAGCAGAAAATACCCCCCAAACATTGTAACCCCATCTCTTTTGAGTATGAAGGTACCCCATAAGTTGACCTGAGGTGTACTATGGGTGAACTACAATGCTCAGAAGAGAAGGAGTCATATTTGGCTTTTTGAGAGCAAATTTTGCTCGGGGGCATGTCGCATTTAGGAAGCCCCTATGGTGCCAGAACAGCAAAAAAAAACACATGGCATACTATTTTGGAAACTAGACCCCTTGTGGAACGTAACAAGAAATAAAATGAGCCTTAATACCCCACAGAGGTTTCACGACTTTTGCATACGTAAAAAAAAAAAAGCACTAAAAGGTGTGTTTCCCCCCCAAATTTCACATTTTTGCAAGGGTTAATAGCAGAAAACACCCCCCAAAATTTGTAACCACATCTCTTCTGAGTATGGAGGTACCCCATAAGTTGACCTGAAGTGCACTACGGGCGAACTACAATGCTCAGAAGAGAAGGAGTCATATTTGGCTTTTTGAGAGCAAATTTTGCTCGGGGGGCATGTCGCATTTAGGAAGCCCATATGGTGCCAGGACAGCAAAATAACCCCCACATGGCATACCATTTTGGAAACTAGACCCCTTGCGGAATGTAACAAGGTGTAAAGTGAGCATTTACCCCCGACTGGTGTCTGTCATATCTTTGAAACAGTGGGCTGTACAATATTTTTAATTTGCACAGCCCACTCTTCTAAAGATCTGTCAGACACCTGTGGGGTGTAAATTCTCACTGCACCCCTCATTACATTCCGTGAGGGGTGTAGTTTCCGAAATGGGGTCACATGTGGGGTTTTTTTTTTTTTTGCGTTTGTCAAAACCGCTGTAACAATCAGCCACCCCTGTGCAAATCACCTCAAATGTACATGGCGCACTCTCCCTTCTGGGCCTTGTTGTGCGCCCCCAGAGCACTTTACGCCCACATATGTGGTATCTCCGTACTCGGGAGAAAATGCGTTACATATTTTGGGGGGCTTTTTTCCCCTTTACCTCTTGTCAAAATGAAAAGTATAGGGCAACACCAGCATGTTAGTGTAAAAAGTTTATTTTTTTACACTAACATGCTGGTGTAGACCCCAACTTCACATTTTCATAAGGGGTGAAAGGAGAAAAAGACCCCCAAGATTTGTTAGTCAATTTCTCCCGAGTACGGCGATACCCCATATGTGGCCCTAAACTGTTGCCTTGAAATACGACAGGGCTCCGATTTGAGAGCGCCATGTGCATTTGAGGCCTGAATTAGGGATTTGCATAGGGGTGGACATACGGGTATTCTACGCCAGTGATTCCCAAACAGGGTGCCTCCAGCTGTTGCAAAACTCCCAGCATGCCTGGACAGTCAACGGCTGTCCGGCAATACTGGGAGTTGTTATTTTGCAACAGCTGGAGGCTCCATTTTGGAAAGAGTGGCGTACCAGACGTTTTTCATTTTTATTGGGGAGGGAGGGGGGCTGTGTAGGGGTATGTGTATATGTAGTGTTTTTAACTTTTTATTTTATTTTGTGTTAGTGTAGTGTAGTGTTTTTAGGGTACAGTCACACGGACCGGGGATTACAGCGAGTTTCCCGCTGCGAGTTTGAGCTGCCGCGCAAAATTTGCTGCATTGCAAACTTGCAGCCCAATACTCACTGTAAGCCCCTGCCCATGTGAATGTACCCTGTACATTCACAGGGGGGGGACCTCCAGCTGTTGCAAAACTCCCAGCATGCCTGAGAATGTTTGGGAGTTGTGGTTTTGCAACAGCTGGAGGCACACGGGTTGGTAAACACTGAGTTAGGAAACAATGTTTCCCAACCAGTGTGCCTCCAGCTGTTGCAAAACCACAACTCCCAAACATTCTCAGGCATGCTGGGAGTAGTAGTTCGGCAACATCTTTAGAGCCAGATGTTGCCGAACTACAACTCCCAGCATGCTTGGAGTTGTAGTTTTGCAACATCTGGAGGACTACAGTTTGCAGACCACTAATACAGTGGTTCCCAATCTGTGCCCTTCCAGATGTTGCAAAACTACAATTCCCAGTATGCCAAAACTGTCCAGGCATGCTGGGAGTTGTAGTTCTGCAACATCTGAAGGACCAGATGTTACAGAACTACAACTCCCAGCATGCCTGGACAGTAAGGACATGCTCAGGATTTGTAGTTTTGCAACATCTGGAAGAGCACAGTGGTCTAAAAACTGTGGGCCTCTAGAAGTTGCAAAACTGCAACTCCCAGCATGCCCAGACGCCAAGGGCTGTCTGGGCATGCTGGGAGTTGTAGTTTACAGGGTCCTATTACAGCAATGCATGTCGCTTTACGGCGACGTGCATTGCTGTAAAGGGCCCGACCGCGGCTGAAGATATACTCACCTGTCGCCGCCGCCGCCGTCTTCATCGTCTGGATCTGGGTCTTCAGGGACGAGGTAAGTACCGGAGCCGGTCCCCAGCACTCCCCCATCCCCCGCCGCGTCCTCCGGTCTTCCTCCCGTCCTCTCCAGACTTCAAGGGGCCGGGCAGGACGGGAGGAAGTAACCGCCCCCCCTCCTGCGATTGGTCGGTTAACTAACCGACGGATCGCAGGGAATAGGAGGAGGTGGCAGGCTTGCCACCTCGCTCCTATTCTTTAGCATGGTCCTGGCTGTCTGTGACAGCCGGGATCATGCGAAATTACCGGGTGGTCGGGTCCCAGAGACCCGATCAGCCCGGTTTCGCCGCAGATCGCAAGGGCGATTTCCCTTGCGATTTGCGGCGATCGCCGACATGGGGGGCATACATGGCCCCCCTCGGCGTTTGCCCTGGATGCCTGCTGAAGAATTTCAGCAGGCATCCGGTTCCGATCTCTGCCCGGCGAGCGGCAGAGACCGGAAAACGCCAGGACGTACGGGGACGTCCTGGGTCCTTATAGCCCAGGGTGCGGGGACGTCCCCGTACGTCCTGGGTCCTTAAGAGGTTAAAAAAATGTGTCTAAACAAAAAAAGCACATGATAAATTTGTATCCACTGTAGAATGCATTCCACAATACACAAAAAAATAGACTACTTGCTTTTTTGCTCTATCAAAAAAAGACGCACAAAAAAGACACAATGAAAGTCACTGCACAGGTTTTTGTGCAAAATAATACACAAGAAAAAGGGGTAAACTCAATGATAAATCTCCCCCAATGTGTGTGTGTGTGTGTATGTGTGTGTGTGTGTGTATGTGTGTATGTTCCAGCATCACTTCCAAATGGCTAAAGATATTAACATGAGACTTAACACACGTGTTACTTATATGTCAGCAACAAACATAGGATAGGTAATTTAACCCTTACTCACCCCCATTTGCCAGGGTCGGGGTTTTTGTTTAAAGTCCCATACAAGTCTATGGGAAATATAACTTCCAAACTGCTTGAGATATTTTGATAATACTTGGTCACATGTTACTTATATGTCCACTTAAAATATAGGATTGTTAATTTAACCCTTAATTACCCCCATTTGTGAGGGTCAGGTTTTTGTTTTAAAGTCCCATGCAAATCAATGGGAAATGTATGTTCCCACATAACTTCCATATGGTTGGAGATATTTCAATACCTGGTACACATATTACTTATATGTCAAATAAAAAGATATGATAGTTAAATTAACCCTTACCTACACCCTTTTATAAAAGATGGGTTTTTGTTTCAAGTCCCATGCAAGTATATGGGACTTACAGTACCTTACTCCACAAGCTCCGCTCTGCATCTCCTGGTGAATCTGTCAATCCGACTTGCAAGCCACAACCGATCTCACAAAGACAGGCCCACATTTAAAGCCCCACCCCTTTTATTAACTACCCTTTTTGCGCATCGGTCTGGCTTGCAAATCACGCCCAGTCCCACAAAGCCACGTCCCTTTCTATTTTCAGCTTACAATATCTTTATCACTAATCAGTCCCACCTGAGGACAGGATATGAGGATGGGACATAAGAACAGGATATGAGGTCGGGATATGAGGACAGGATATGAGGATTGGATAGAAGGATGGTATATGAGGTCGGGATATGAGGTCGAGATGGGAGGACAGGATATGAGGACGGCATATGATGACGGCATATGAGGAAGGGATATGAGGACAGAATAAGAGGTTGGGGTAGGAGGACATGATTGGAGGTCGAGATATGAGGATGGGATATGTGGTCAGGATATGAGGACAGGATATAAGGTTGAGATAGGAGGACGGTATAGGAGGTCAGGATATGAGGACAGGTTATGAGGTCGGGATAGGAGGTTGGGATAGGAGGTCGAGATATGAAGTCTGGATATCACGCCCAGTCCCACAAAGCCACGTCCCTTTCTATTTTCAGCCTACAATATCTTTATCACTAATCAGTTCCACCTGAGGACAGGATATGAGGATGGGACATAAGGACAGGGTATGAGGTCGGGATATGAGGAAAGGATATGAGGATGGGATAGAAGGACGGTATATGAGGTCGGGATATGAGGTCGAGATGGGAGGACGGGATATGAGGACGGCATATGATGACGGTATATGAGGACGGGATATGAGGACGGAATAAGAGGTTGGGGTAGGAGGACGTGATTGGAGGTCGAGATATGAGGATGGGATATGTGGTCAGGATATGAGGACAGGATATAAGGTTGAGATAGGAGGACGGGATAGGAGGTCAGGATATGAGGACAGGATATGAGGTCAGGATAGGAGGTTGGTATAGGAGGTCGAGATATGAAGTCTGGATATGAGGACAGGATATGAAGTCAAGATAGGAGTACGGGATAGGAGGTTGGGTTATGAGAACGGGATATGAGGATGGGATAGGAGGAGGGGATAGGAGGTCGAGATATGAGGATGGGATATGAGGTTGGGATATAGGGATGGGATATGAGGACAGGATATGGGGACAAGATATAGGTACGGGTTATGAGGACAGGATATGGGGTCGAGATATGAGAACAAAATATGAGGACAGGATATGAGGTCAAAATATGAGGAGGGGATTTGGGGTCGGGATATGAGGTTGAGATAGGAGGTCGGGATATGAGGATGGGATAGGAGGATATGAAGTCAAAAGCTTCCTACTTTGTTGATTTTCCTCCCCAACAAGGATTAGAAAAGAAAAACCGGGCAACACCGGGTACTCAGCTAGTAAATATATATAATAGTTAAATTAACCCCTAACCTGCCCCCATATGTGAAGGATGGGGTTTTTGTCCCATGCAAGTATATAGCCCTTCTGGTGCCTTACTCCACAAGCTCCACTTTGCCTCTCCTGGTGAATGTGTCAGTCCCTGCATGCCATGTCCCATCTCACAAAGACACGCCCACAATTTAAGCCACACCCCTTTTATTTCCATGAGGACAGGATATGGGGTTCGAGATATGAGAACAAAATATGAGGACAGGATATGAGGTCAAAATATGAGGAGGGGATTTGGGGTCGGGATATGAGAACGGGATATGAGGTCGAGATAGGAGGTCGGGATATGAGGATGGGATATGAGGTCAGGATATGAGGACGAGATATGAGGTTGGGATATGACAACAATATATGAGGACAGGATATGAAGTCAAAAGCTTCCTCCCATATGAGGATGGGATATGGGGACGAGATATGGGAACGGGATATGAGGACGGGATATGAGGTTGGGATATGAGGTTGGGATATGAGGTTGGGATATGAGGACGGGATATGAGGACGGGATATGAGGTTGGGATATGAGGTTGGGATATGAAGACAGGATATGAGGACGGGATATGAGGTCAGGATATGAGGATGGGATATGGGGATGGGATATGGGGATGGGATATGAGGACGGGATATGAGGATGGGATATGGAGATGAGATATGGGGACGGGATATGGGGACGGGATATGGGGACGGGATATAGGGATGGGATATGAGGTTGGGATATAGGGATGGGATATGAGGACAGGATATGGGTACAAGATATAGGTACGGGAGGACAGGATATAAGGTCAAAATATGAGGAGGGGATTTGGGGTCGGGATATGAGAACGGGATATGAGGTCGAGATAGGAGGTCGGGATATGAGGATGGGATATGAGGTTGGGATATAGGGATGGGATATGAGGAAAGGATATGGGGACAAGATATAGGTACGGGAGGACAGGATATAAGGTCAAAATATGAGGAGGGGATTTGGGGTCGGGATATGAGAACGGGATATGAGGTCGAGATAGGAGGTCGGGATATGAGGATGGGATAGGAGGATGGGATAGGAGGTCAAGATATGAGGATGGGATATGAGGTCAGGATATGAGGACGAGATATGAGGTTGGGATATGACAACAATATATGAGGACGGGATATGAAGTCAAAAGCTTCCTCGTTTGTTGATTTTCCTCCCCAACAAGGATTAGAAAAGAAAAACCGGGCAGTGCCGTGTACTCAGCTAATAAATATATGTAATAGTTAAATTAACCCCTAACCTGCCCCCATATGTGAAGGATGGGGTTTTTGTCCCATGCAAGTATATAGCACTTCTGGTGCCTTACTCCACATGCTCCACTCTGCATCTCCTGGTGAATGTGTCAGTCCCTGCATACCATGTCCCATCTCAAAAAGACACGCCCACATTTTAAGCCACACCCCTTTTATTTCCAGCTTGCAATATATTTACCACAACGTTGCCCCAACTGAGGACGCGATATGAGCATTAGAAATGAGGATTAGCTATGGGGACAGGATATGAGGACGAGATATGAGGATGGGATATGAGGTTTGGATATGACGTGGGGATATGAAGATGGGATATGAGGACGGGATATGAGGACAGGATATGGGGGTCAGGATTTAGGGAGGGGATATGAGGAAAAAAGCTTCCTCCTTTGTTGCTTTTCCTCCCCCATAAGCATAAGGTAGGAAAAACCGGGCAGCGCCGGGTACTCAGCCAGTATATATATATATATATATATATATATATATATATATACATATATATACATATATAACAATATACATATAATGGTATTATCTACATTATAGAATACGTTTTTGCTAACGACAGGTACACTTTAACAATTGCTCCGTATGGGCCTCTCCATGCAGCAGTGTTTCCCAACCAGTGTGCCTCCAGCTGTTGCAAAACTGGCATGCCCAGAGCATGTCAGGACAGCCAAAGGCCAAAGGCTGTCCAGGCATACTGGGAGTTGTAGTTTTGCAACAGCTAGAGGCACACTAGTTGGAAAACACTGACATACGGTATGTACATTAATTTGTCAGTGTTTCTGGTTGCCCTTTGCATGTATAGAAAAACAGGCATTAGTTATAAAAAAAAAGGATATCGCAGAGGCCTGGTTAGTTTTGCTGGAGAGCATTAAAGTAATTATATGTATAGCTCCCTCATTCATCAATTTGTGTGACAGTCTCATTAAATGCAGACCTACATTTTATGTTTTGAATCCATTTAATAGGGTGTTTTGTAACAATAAAAATGTCTCTGCGCAGAGCATGAGCCGTAAACTATCAGCTTTATAATAGCAAACGTCTTTAAAATGAATCCATGCATTGATGGGATACAGCAGATTCCATCACAGAAAAACAAGGTAGAGTCATATGCAATTTTAGAAATTCCCCAGAAATTGCACATTTCACCTAAATCATGCATTCTTTTGCATTTAAACACAACCATTAATAGTTAAAATTATTGTTTTGTGAAACAACCTCGTAAAATTTGCATCAAACTATTTGCTGCAGCTATAATGAACTTGTTCGACTATGTTTAATACGGGAACACCTTGAGCATTTACAAACAAGAGGGTTTTATTTTCTTCTTTCCTATAGAATAAAGCAGAACAAGCATATAAAAGGCCAGTTCCTTCAAAGTTCATGTAGCCAATAAAACAAGGCACACAATCGATACATTTAAAGGGGTACTCCGGTAAAAACCTTTTTTCTTTTAAATCAACTGGTGGCAGAAAGTTAAACATATTTGTAAATAACTTCTATTAAAAAAATCTTAATCCTTCCAGTACTTATTAGCTGCTGAATGCTACAGAGGAAATTCCTTTCTTTTTGGAACACTGATGACATCATGAGCACAGTGCTCTCTACTGACATCTCTGTCCATTTTAGCAACCATGCATAGCAGATGCATAGCAGATGTATGCTAAGGGCGGCATGGTGGCTCAGTGGTTTGCACTGCTGCCTTGCAGTGCTGGGGACTTGGGTTCAAATCCCACTAAGGACAACAATAAATAAAGTGTTATTATAATAACGTCAGCAGAGAGAACTGTGCTCATGATGTCATCAGAGAGCATTCCAAAAAGAAAAGAATTTCCTCTGTAGTATTCAGCAGCTAATAAGTACAGGAAGGATTAAGATTTTTTAATAGAAGTAATTTACAAATATGTTTCACTTTCTGCCATCAGTTGATTTAAAAGAACAAAGGTTTTCACTGGAGTACCCCTTTAATGGGGTACTCCTTCCCTAGACATCCTATGCCCTATCTAGTCCAGCCGCTGGTACCCCCCGCAATCTCCGGGCTGGCTTCAGGAGGCTGTGGTCATGACATCATGCCATGTCCCCTATATCCATGTCTATGAGAGGGGGGCGTGACAGCTGCGCCCCCTTCCATAGACATGAATGGAGGGGGTGTGGTGTCATGATCATAAATGGTCAGAACGCCGGGGTGCCGACCTGGAGATCACGGGGGGTAATGAGGTCAGCTTTAGGGTCACACTCTAATGAGTGCAGTAGTGACTGCTCCCCAGTAGGCCATGTTCACAAGGCAGAATTTCTGAGCAGAATCCGTCGGAAAAATTCAGCTCGGAAATAGTTTTCAATGAGATTTCAATGAGAATTTCTGGCATGTCTATTCTTTCTGTGGAACCCGCTGGGGAATGCATTGCCGTCTATGGAGACAGCGCATTTCAGAGCGTCCTAGTGTCCGCATTTTGCTAGCACCCGCTGTTTTCAGAATGTCAGCTGGTAAAATTCTGCAGTATGAACACAGCCTAACAGCGCACAGACTGCAACTACATGCACTGTCAAGAAAGGTCCCCATTGCTGTCAATGGTGCTGGAACCTGAGGCTCTCTCTATTGACAATTGAGTGGTGGAGACCGCCCTATTGACAGTCTTGGCCTTCATTAGCATAGTGTGTGCCAAAACTAATGACATCATATGGTAATAACTGGAGGCCTAGGAAAGAATGGAAATTCCATTCAAGGGATTCAAAGTTTTATTTTGGGCACAATAAAATATACTTGAAGGGGGTGTCCTGCAGGAAATATATATATATATATATATATATATATATATATATATGTATATATATATATATATATATATATATATATATTATTATTATTATTATTATTATTTTTTTTTAACTGCTGTTCCTTCTCCATTTACAGGTCCTTGCATGCTAAATGGAATGGCGATAGCACCACACCAATGGATTCATTTAAGGCAGTTCATTGCATTCATAAGTGCCTTTTTCCATTGACATGGTGCTGTTGAAAATTGCATACAGTGAGTTGATAATGGGGGCAAGGCATACCAAGCCCCACTTGGCGACCCTCAAACTATGTGCTGCTTCGAATGTCATATTTCCTGATCCTGTATCAACACACTTGCTTCTCAAGTCACTGAAGTGGGTGCTTCCTGTGTTCGTGGATAACTTGATTTAAAACAATACCATTTACATTACCATTTACATGCTTTAATGTTATCATGTAGATATATACAGATATAGCAGCAGATATAGTCTACATCAGTACCCCTTTGGTATTTTGTGTTTATGGTGTTCACTATACAGGATCAATAATGTTATATTTTAATAATTTAGACAATTCCCGAGTCTATACCAAATATGTTTATTTTAATTATTTGTTTACAATCTTTTTGCACAATAGGGAAAGGGGAGAGGCTTTTTTTATGTATTTTTTGACGTTTTTATTATGTTTGTTTGCCACTTTTTAGGTTCCAATAGAGGACTATTATAAACAATCATTAGATTTCTATCACTGTTCAGTGAATTTGTAGCAGGCCTTAAGCCGCCATTTTAACTCGTCACCCCCCTCCCCCACTATCTTGCTGTGGACATCAACATGATAGCATCCAGACATGATAGCAGCTGGACATCAACATGATAGCAGCCGGTACTCCCTGTCTAGGTCCTGCGCTCACCTCATAGGCCGTAAAGCGGCAGGTGCATTTAGGACCAGGCTTCCAGGGCATACATGTATGCCCTTTGTTGTCTACAGGTTACAATTATACAAAAATAAGGGATTACCACCAACAACAACTCTATATGCAGAAAGATGATATCTGAGAAATAGAGCTATGTGTGGTGAGCTTGGGAGATGTAGGGTGAACAGGGGTGTTGCAGAGTAGTGTTGCAGGGTGTAGCATTAACCCTTAATTGTCGTGATGCCAGGGTGCGGGCTTCCTCTAGATATATATATATGTCCTATCACCACCCATCCCAAGAACGTTAGGGTGGAATAAAGGATTGTCCACAGCAGAAGTAGTAATAAACTGGAAATAACTTTACTGCAGATTTTATGCAGATGATGATAACAAACAGTCTTTTGCAAGAGGTGCGGGACTTAGGCTCCTCACAGGTTGGCTGGGACTTTGAGGTAAAATAAGCTTTGATTTTTGCTGTACGCTTTTCCACTGAATTTAGGGGTATGTTTAGGTTCAGTAGTCACGTAGGATTGGTGAGATTTGAGTTGGATTAACTCACGGTTTAGAATGCGCTGAAGTGGAAGGCTTCAGGCCTAGCTTGTCTTGAAGCTGTGATCACAGATCTGCTTTCTCTTAGATCCCAAGGGAAAGAGCTCTTGCTTGCTTTGCAACCAGAAACTAAGAGAGAGATTATTGGATACAGAAGGGGCAGCATCAAAGCTTATTGGTTCCCAGACCTGTCAGCCCTAAACCAAGGCATTATGGTTACATCACATGACCCAATCCCATGACCTAAAGGTCCTTGAACCTTAGCATAACAGTTATCCATAAATCACGTGACCAAAGGTCCTGTACATAAATTACATTATAATAAAATATATTAAATATATACACTTTTAACCCCTTAAGGACCCTTGGCGTACGCGTACGTCATGACACCCTGGTACTTAAGGACCCATGACGTACGCGTACGTCATGGAGAATTCCGGCCCCTGCCGCACGCCGGGCGGGGATCGGACTGGGATGCCTGCTGAAATCATTCAGCAGGCATCCCGTGCAAATGCCCAGGGGGGGTCATCAGACCCCCCCCCCCCCCATGTCGGCGATCGCAGCAAATCGCAAGTGAATTCACACTTGCGATTTGCTCGATTCCGGGTTATTACGGGTCTATAGTGACCCGGAATATAAGGGGGATCGCGGCTGTCTAAGACACCCACGATCCCCCTGAAGGCATAGGAGTGAGGTGGCAGGGGTGCCACCCCTCCTATCCCTGCTATTGGTGGTCTAGACGCGACCACCAATAGCAGATTGGGGGTGGGGGGGGTTAACTTTGGTTTTCCCCGTCCTGCCCACCCACAATAGGCGGGGCAGAACGGGGAACGTAAGGAGACCGGCCCTGAAGATCCACTTACCGATCCGGGCGGGCGACGGAGGCTGCGGGCGACAGAGATCGGCGGTCGTCGATGACGTGACGCTGGATCCGACGGAAGCCAGTGAGTAGCCTAGCAACATCTGGAGGGTACAGTTTGAGACCCTTATACAGTGGTCTCTAACTGTAGCACTCCAGATGTTGCAAAACTACAGCTCCCAGCATGCCCACACAGCTGTCTGGGCATGCTGGGAGTTGTAGTTTTGCATTAGCTGGAGGGCTACAGTTTGGGACCACTATATAGTGGTCCCTAAACTGTAGCCCTCCAGATCTTGCAAAACTACAACTCCTAGCATGCCCAAACAACTGTTTGCTGTCTGGGCATGCTGGAATTTTTAGTTTTGCAACAGCTGGAGGACCACAGTTTGGAGATCACTTTGCAGTGTTCTCTAAAACTGAAGCCCTCTAGATGTTGCAAAACTGCAAATCACAGCATGCACAGACAGCAAACAGCTGTCTCAGCATGCTGGGAGTTGTAGTTGTGTACCTCCAGCTATTGCATAACTAAATCTCCCAGCATGCCCTTCGGCGATCAGTACATGCTGAGAGTTGTAGTTTTGCAACAGCTGGAGGCAGACTGGTTGGAAAATACTGAGTTAGGTAACAGAACCTAACTGAAGGTTTTCCAACCAGTGTGTCTCCAGCTGTTGCAAAAGTACAACTCCCAGCATGCACGGTCTGTCAGTACATGCTGGGAGTTGTAGTTTTAAAACAGCTGGAGTTTTGCTCTCCCATGTGAACGTACAGGGTACATTCACACGGGCAGATTTACAGTAAGTTTCCTGCTTCAAGTTTGGGCTGCGGCAAATTTTTCGCCGCAGCCCAAACTCCTAGCGGGAAACTCACCGTAACACGCCAGTGCGAATGTACCCTAAAAACACTACACTAACACATAATAAAGAGTAAAACACTACAGATACACCCCCTTATACTATCCCTCCCAATAAAAATGAAAAACGTATTGTATGGCAGTGGTTCCAAAAAGGAGCCTCCAGCTGTTGCAAAACAGCAACTCCCAGCATTTCCGGACAGCCACTGACTGTCCAGGCATGCTGGGAATTTAGCAACAGCTGGAGGCACCCTGTTCGGGAATCACTGGCGTAGAATATCCCTATGTCCACCCCTATGCGATCCCTAATTTAGTCCTCACTCAAATGCGCATGGAGCTCTCTCACTTCGGAGCCCTGTCGTATTTCAAGGAAACAGTTTAGGGCCACATATGGGGTATCTCCGTACTCGGGAGAAATTGCACTACAAATTTTGGGGGTCTTTTTCTCCTTTTACCCCTTATGAAAAGGAAAAGTTGGGGGCTACACCAGCTTGTTAGTGTAAAAAAATAAAACATTTTACACTAACATGCTGGTGTTGCCCCATACTTTTTATTTTCACAAGCGTTAAAAGGAAAAAAAGACCCCCAAAATTTGTAACGCAATTTCTCCTGAGTACGTAAATACCCCAGATGTGGGCGTAAAATGCTCTGCGGGCGCACAACATGGCTCATGAGTGAGAGCGCACCATGTACATTTGAGGCCTAATTTGGTGATTTGCACAGGGGTGGCTGATTTTACAGCGGTTCTGACATAAACGCAAAAAAATAAATGTGTAATATGTGACCTCATTTTGGAAACTACACCCCTCACGTAATGTAATAAGGGGTGCAGTGAGCATTTACGCCCCACAGGTGTCTGGCAGATTTTTGGAACAGTGGTCCGTGAAAATGAAAAATGTAATTTTTCTGCACAGCCCACTGTTCCAAAGATCTGTCAAACGCCGGTGGGGTGTAAATACTCACTGCACCCCTTTTTATATTCTGTGAGGGGTGTCTTTTCCAAAATAGGGTCACATGTGGGGGGTTCCACTGTTCTGGCACATGGCCCCTGACTTCCATTCCCAAATTTTTTTTCCCAAAAGCTCAATGGCGCTCCTTCTATTCTGAGCATTGTAGTGCGCCAGCAGAGCACTTGACGTCCACACATGGGGTATTTCCATACTCAGAAGAGATGGGGTTTCAAATTTCGGGGGGCATTTTGTCCTATTACCCCTTGTAAAAAAAAATTAATTTGAGGGAAAACTAGCATTTTAGTGAAAAAAAAATAATTTACACATGCAACTTTCACGAAAAGTCGTCAAACACCTGTGGGGTGTTAAGGCTCACTGGACCCCTTGTTACGTGCTTTGAGGGGTGTCGTTTCCAAAATAGTATGCCATGTGGTTTTTTTTTGCTGTCCTGAAACCATAGTGGCTTCCTAAATGGGACATGCCCCCCAAAAACCATTTCAGCAAATTTTGCTTTTCAAAAGCTAAATGTGACTCCTTCTCTTCTGAGCATTGAAGTTTGCCCGCAAAGCATTTTACGTCCTAACATGGGGTATTTCCATACTCAGAATAGATGGGGTTATAAATTTTTGGGGTCATTTTGTCCTATTAATCCTTGTAAAAATTTTACATTTGAGGGAAAACTAGCATTTTAGTGAAAAAAAAAATCATTTTCACGTCCAACTTTAACGAAAAGTCGTCAAACACCTGTGGGGTGTTAAGGCTCACTGGACCCCTTGTTACGTGCCTTGAGGGGTGTAGTTTCCAAAATAGTATGCCATGTGTTTTTTTTTTTTTTTTTTGCTGTTCTGGCACCATAGGGGCTTCCGAAATGTGACATGCCCCCCAAAAACCATTTCAGAAAAATTCACTCTCCAAAATCCCACTGTCGCTCCTTCCCTTCTGAGCCCTCTACTGCGCCCGCCGAACACTTGACATACACATATGAGGGATTTTCTTACTCCAGAGAAATTGGGTTACACATTTTAGGAAGATTTCTCTCCTTTTACCCCTTGTAAAAATTCAATAACTGGGTCTAAAAGAACATGCCAGTGTAAAAAATGAAGATTTTGAATTTTCTCCTTCAATTTGCTGCTATTCCTGTGAAACACCTAAAGGGTTAACAAACCTTTTGAATGTAATTTTGAATACTTTAAGGGGTACAGTTTTATATGGGGTCATTTGTGTGGTATTTCTAATAAGAAGGCCCTTCAAATCCACTTCAAAACATAACTGATCCCTGAAAAATTTCGATTTTGAAAATTTTGTGAAAAATTGGAAAATTGCTGCTATACTTTGAAGCCCTCTGATGTCTTCCAAAAGTAAAAACATGTCAACTTTATGATGGAAACATAAAGTAGACATATGGTATATGTGAATCAATATATAATTTATTTGGGATATTCCTTTTCCTTATAAGCAGAGAGCATCAAATTTAAAAAAAAAATTCAAAATTTTTATCAAATATTGGAATTTTTCACCAAGAAATAATGCAAGTATCGACAAAACTTTGCCACTAACATAAAGTAGAATATGTCACGAAAAAACAACCCCGGAATCAGAATGAAAGGTAAAAGCATCCCAGAGTTATTAATGCTTAAAGTGACAGTGGTCAGATGTGCAAAAAATGGCCATGTCCTACAGTGAAAATTGGCTGGGTCCTTAAGGGGTTAAACAGCACTATGAGGCGACTAGGGGTTAACCCATCAGGAAAGCTCTAGCAGCATGGAGGAACTCTGACTGTGGGGACTTACGACAAAGGTACGGGACCAATGCTGAATGTTTGCGTTATATGCTTTACATGCCTTATATGTCATGATTAATCATATCTCATTGAAGTTACTTGTACTTTTTGATAATTCTTCAATAAACTACGAATTGGAAGAAAAAAAATAGGTACGGGACCAAGTCCAGTACCGGGACACCACATATGAATATGGCAGTCAATATCAGATGAAAAAAGTAAACAAAATACTGACTTATCATTGATTATGTATTCCTCATCTGAGCATTTATCTGGCTCAAATAATTAAATGTGAGCAAAACAACAAAAATGGGTTCACAACTAATAAACAAGCCATACTGAATGCAATTTAAGTTGGAACTAAAGTTCTAGTTTATGATAAATTTAATCTTTATATGAAAGACATGACCCAGAATTATCATTGTGTCTAACGCTCTAAATGACTCCAGCATTTTACCATGAAGCATAGTAATTATAATAAGTGACCCAGCTAAAGAGGAATAAAATGATAAAAAAACAAAGCATTTTGTATCCTATGCCACCAAAAATAATCATTATAGGTCAAAGGAAGCAAAGCAAATTGCCTAAATGGAAGATTGACAGGATCTGTGTGTACCTTAATATGATTAATTATCTTTTCATATAATGTTTGCTTACATTTTAACAGCTGCCACATTACTTTGGATGGGAGCCACAATCGCTGAAAAACAACATATTTCGTAAATAAACAAAAACAATTGATCTTATTTTAATATGAGAAATGATACTGCAATCTGAAGCACAGACGCTGGTACTCTGCTGAGGGGTTTGTGACATCCAGCACTTACCCAAAGTTAAATAAAGTGCTGATTAATTGTGCTTAATATTCTCATATGAGTCAGAGTTAAATGGGTCACACTGTTCTTTTTTTAGCTTGCTGTTTAAAGTTAAAGAAATAACATAATTTGTTTGAGAAACTTCAGAAAATAGAGATAAACTATACCTTAAAGGGTACGATCACACGTAGCGCATCCACAGCAAATTTGATGCTGCGGATGCGCTACTGACTGTCCTTAGAGTGTGTCTCCTGCTATGCCTGTATGCCCCGCTTTGTTTGCTTGTAGCAGCAATCCGCTGCTATGAGCAGACACACAGGGATCTGTGAGTCAAGCTTGCATGTGCAGTGTACTCACAGACTTTGTGGTCACCAAGTACACTGCGATGTTTTTGAGTACACTGCGCATTTTGCAGATTGCTGCTACAAGCAGACACAGCAAGAGGCACGGGCACAACAGAAGGCACACTATAGGGATGGTCCGTAGCGCATCTGCAGTGTCAAATACGCTATGGATGCGGTATGTGTGACCCTACTCAGAGAGTACCTGTCCTATCCCACAAAAAATGTATATGTTACTCAGTGCCTAATTTTGATTATGCAATATAATTACTGTATCACACCTATATTTCTCTCACGAATACCTTCTATCTGTTGCTCACTTAGTTTGTCATTCTGTGCTTTGGAGGGGGGGTGTCCTCACTCTACATGACTTATCTTCCTCTTCTGTGATGAGTCTCTTCATCCAATAATTGCAGGCTGCTCTGTAAACCACTCCTATCTGTTTGCATGCAGCAGTCTCATAGGACAGGAGTGAGCACACAGGAGTGTTAGTCCCACCCTCACTTACTCAACTTTGTCCATGCCTGTGCTTCAGCTTGGCTTTTTTTTTTTTTTTTTTTTTAAACGGCCGTTATCAGGACGGGACACAACAGGCAATAACGGGTCCTGACGGATCCCATTTACTATAATGGGGTCAGTCGTGTGCCGTTATTTTGTAGCGGGAGTAGCGGGAGAAAAAGACGCACATGCAGTACTTTTTCTCACGCTATTCTCCCCGGCTCCCCCGACAGCTGTCACACTGCCGTGTCCTAACGACAGTGTGAAAGAAACCTAAGGTAAATTTTTTGCCAAGATGTAAAACATATACTGTAAATAGTCTTTGAATCTGACAGTGCTCATTTTAATTTGCTTCCTGATTCCATATATTGAAATTTAATATGTACAGCTATAATATATTCACTTGTCCATGTTCATGCAGCTTCTTGCAGTTGCTGCCATGTAAGTGGCAATGGTAGAAGAGCTAGGGTGGTCTTTTTTACATACGGCACAGCTGTTTTACCAATTGAAGGAGTTTAATAAAACGACCCATAGGCAGAACCCACTGACCAGCTAAGAGTCAAAAGACCAGTCAAGGACTGGTTATAGCACCAGACCTGTTAACTTATCTATGAATCTTGTCACCTCCACCTTGCAAGTAATTAAAGGGGTACTCCACTGCCCCAGCGTCTGGCCATGACGTCATGACCCCTTCAGCCCGCACTCAGTTTAGTTTGTAACTAAATGTTCTGGACACTGGGGCAGTGGAGTACCCCTTTAAGTCTTGAATACTATCTGGTGCACTTGGCTTGCTATCTCTGAATCTTGACCTGGCTATTTTTTTACTTTTCTGAATTAACTCTTGTTAGTCTAACTGGTATTGACCTTGGAGTGTTGCTCGCCAGATTTGTTCCTGATGCTGGATTTTGTTTTGAATTTATCGTATATTCAGACTTCCTAGTATTGAGCTATAGCTCATTTTGTCTGTCTCTACCCTCTATGATCCAATGGTCAGTGGCTACCTTAATGATGCAACCTAGGGAATATAAATCACCAGAACCCTGTACTAGGGTTAAAGGGTAAAGACTTGCATTTTCTAATCAGAGTGGATACAGCAACGTCATTAAAATACTGTAAACATAAAGGGGGACTTTTACTTAGCTGTGGCAGTAGTGCAAATTCTCATAAGTCAGGCATTTTTGTCTAGAAATGTAAGGCTTTTGAGAAATTTCAACCCGTATGCCAAGGGGGAGGGAAGTAGACAGGAAAGGGGGTGAAAGGGGGCTCGGACTTGTGACAGAAATTTACACCAACTTATATCTTGTGTATATTTCTGCACTGGCACAACAGCAGCCATGGAGCAGCATGCGTCTCTTAGTAAATTTAGAAAACTAATAATGGGTGGAGTTTTACATGGGTGCAGCAAATCCCCCCAAAAGCTAAAACTTAAAATTTACTGCGATCAACTGTAGTGAGTGGCAAAGTTATTTTTTACCAGGGGAAGACATAGCTGGTTATCATACACATCCAGTACTGCTTGTATTAAAAGGAAAAACTGAATTGAAGCATGCAGTGGAAGCCAGTGGGTAAAAGTCAGCTTTTTACTTTTTGTTAGGGATCTTTTTATTGCTGACATCAACTTACTGTAACAAAGTCATAATTAGAGGTGAGCGAATTTGGAAAAATTAGATTTGGCCGATTTGCAGAATTTTCTGAAAAAAAATTTGGTTCGGTTCGAATTTATTTGCGGCAAATCGCTATTAAAAATGGCTATTTCTGGGCTACAGAGAGCCTCAGTAGGGGTGTAGAACACTTTACCTTATCATAACACGCATGGGGAGTGTGCTGTGTTAGGGAAATAATACTGTTATTCAGTGTGACAGATTACAGGCATCGCTATTAGAATCACTGCTGCAGAGCGTCTGGATGTGGCAGCAGGATCGGGAGACCATATGGCATCACAATTGAAGAGATTAAAGAGATTTTTTTAAATTAATTTTTATTTAATTTAATTTGAATTTATTTAAATTTTTTTAAATCCTTTTTTGAGGACCCATTTAGTGAGTATTGAGCTGGTGGTCCGCCGCAAGGCGAGCTACCACCTGTTCCAGCCCCTGCCTTCCAGTACTCCACTGGAAAACACTTTTTTTAAATCAACTGGTGCTAGAAAGTTAAACAGATTGGTAAATTACTTCTATGAAAAAAATCTTAATCCTTGCAGTATTTATCAGCTGATGTTATGATCCACAGGAAGTTGTTTTCTTTTTGAATTTCCTTTCTTCCTGACCACAGAGCTCTCTGTTGACACCTCTGTCCATTTTAGGAACTGTCCAGAGCAGGAGAGGTTTTCTATGGGTATTTGCTCCTACTCTGGACAGTTCCTAAAATTAGACAGAAGTGTCAGCAGAGAGCACTGTTGTCAGGCAGGAAGGAAATGCAAAAAGAAAACAACTTCCTGTGGATCATACGGCAGCTGATAACTACTGGAAGGATTAAGATTTTTTAATAGAAGTAATCCGTTTAACTTTCTGGCACCAGTTGATTGAAGAATTTTTTTTTTCCAGTGGAGTACCCCTTTAAGGATTTTGATTAGATTCACAAGTTTAATGTCTCGGATGCCCAAAGTGTTTACTTTCAACTAATACTGTATGACCTCAAAACCCAATATAACAAGGAGTCACATGGCGGCACAATGACATGGCCTAGAGGTGGCAACATCCTGACGAGACCATATGGCCTCCCAATTGAAAAGATTAAAGATATTTAGTAAAATTTGAATTGAAGATTTTATATAGATAAAAAAAATGTAAGTTTACTTTAATGTGCCAACAGCATGAGGAGACTATATGGTGGCACGATTGACACAGCCTGGAGGTGGCAGAAGCCTGACGAGACCATAGGGCCTCACAATTAAGAAGATTAAAGATATTAGCAGTTGTATTTAGCAGTTCCTCCCCTGTGTGACTCCGTTCGCCAAGTAAAACCATGTGAAAAACAGTGTGACACCGCCATGCCCTGCACCAAGTTGATCGTTTAGACCATGTGGTGAAACATAACCAAACCTAAAGATCCACTGGGTCCCTTTTTGTAAGATCTTTCTATCCCAGTCACCTCGTCTAGGATTTTTCCGAATTACTTCAATTCCTTTAAACAAAAGGGCTTTACTGTCACCCCCCATGTATTTCCCAGACATGCCTAGCCAATTAGGTATCCCTACGATGTCTTGTATCACTCAGATGCTCCCCTACTCTTCTCCTTAGTTCACATTTGTTTTTCCAATGTAATTGAGTGGGCATGTGCATGTAATCAAATACACTACTCCCTCCATCCTGCAGTTTAGGAAATCCCTAATTGAATGCAAACGACCACTCAGGGCATTCCTAAAGGTATTCCCGGGACTGATATAAGGGCATGCTACACAGCCACTGCATTTGAACATACCTGTGGATCTCCGCTCCAGCCATGTGCCCTCCCTAGGGAGCCCCAAATAATGGCTATGTATAATGTGGTCCCCTATCGATCTTCCCCTTCTATAAATGACAGATGGGTACTTAGTGATTACATTGGCAATGTCGGGGTCTGCTCGTAGGATACCCCAATGTCGTCTCAAAATAGACATGAGTCTCTTATTCTGATTATCAAACATGCCTATGAGACGAATGATGTCATCATCTTATTTTTTTAGTTTTGATGTAAGTAAAGAAGATCTGTCTTGGGAGATAGCATGCTGATATGCCATATTCAGGGGCTTAATTGGGTACCCCTTCTCAATAAACAGATTCCTTATATCCAAGGCTTGTTTTTTGAAATCCCCAAGGGTTGAGCAATTTCTCCTCATTCTTAGGTACTGACCCTTGGGGATTCCAATCCTCTGTTTCTCAGGGTGATAACTATCCCACCTTAGAAGACTGTTTGTATTGGTAGGTTTTCTGAACAGTCTGAAGATAGCCACAAGATCTCTTTGTGATAGATATATCCAGAAATGACAATTTTGTCTGTTTGTTTCAAAGATAAATTTAAGATCAATGGAATTATCATTTAGATCTTTTACAAAATTACTGAATGATGATTCGTCACCCGACCAACGAACCAGAATATCATCAATGTAGTGCCCACAGAATATAATATGGGGGCACCACCAGGAGTTTTTGTCCTGAAACACCATTGTATCCTCCAACCAGCCCAGGAGTAAGTTGGCATAAGTAGGCGCACATGGACTGCCCATGGCATTACCCCTGAGCTGGTGGAAGAACTTGGTGTTAAATAGAAAATAATTATGGGTCAGGACAAATTGTAATAACTCCAAGATGAAATTATTATGTGAGATAAATTGATTGCCTCTCCCCCTAAGGAAGTATTTTACTCCCTGTATACCATACATGAGGTATGCTGCTGTACAAAGCCTCAAAATCAATAGATGCCAGGAGGGTATCTGGCTCCAGCATTACACCCTTAAAGGGGTACTCCGCCCCTAGACATCTTATCCCCTATCCAAAGGATAGGGGATAAGATGTCAGATCGCCGGGGTCCCCGCTGGGGACCCCGGGGATTGCTGCTGCAGCACCCCGCTATCATTACTGCGCAGAGCGAGATCGCTCTGCACGTAATGACGGGCAATACAGGGGCCGGAGCATCGTTACATCACGGCTTCGCCCCCCGTGACATCACGGCCCACCCCCGTCAATAGAAGTCTATGGGAGGGGGCGTGGCGGTCGTCACACCCCCTGCCATAGACTTGCATTAAGGGGACGGGCCGTGATGTCATGAGGGGCCGTGCCGTGAGCCATGACGTCATGCTGCTCCGGCCCCTGTATCGCCCATCATTACGCACAGAGCGAACTCGCTCTGTGCAGTAATGATGGCGGGGTACCACAGCGGCAATCCCCGGGGTCCCCAGCAGCGGGACCGCAGCGATCTGACATCTTATCCCCTATCCTTTGGATAGGGGATAAGATGCCAGGGGCGATGTACCCCTTTAAGTTTATTCAGTAAGTCAGTCATATCAAGGATATACGAGGGGAGGGTAGTAACAAACTGATGTAATACCGTATCAATATAGATTCCCACATTTTGAATTAGTGATCCCACTCCCGAGACAATTGGTCTCCCTTTAAGGGGACAAAGCCCCTTATGGATTTTTGGGAGGGCATAAAACGTGGAAACTATAGGATGTTTAGGCATTAGAATGTCAAATTCATCCTTGGAGATTATGAAGTTCTCAAGAGCCGGAACAAAAATGGACTCTAATTCACCACAGAATTGATCAGTTGGATCGGCTCTTAAACAACCATATGTTGTATTGTCCTAGAAATAGGGTTAGACACATTTGTACATATTGTGAATCATTCATGACTACCAAATTTTTGCCTTTATATGCATTTTTAAAAATCAAATTTGTATCAGTTTCTAATGTATGTAATGCTTGTTGTTCTAAGACAGATAGGTTGCTTGAAACGCCACCACCAAATTAGATTTTTTTCATATCTGTCATGACCATATCAACAAATATATCATTATTGTGCTACATGATTGTCACGATGCCGGCTGGCAGGAGGTGGATCCTCTGTGCCAGAGAGGGATTGGCGAGGACCGTGCTAGTGGACCGGTTCTAAGTCACTACTGGTTTTCACCAGAGCCCGCCGCAAAGCGGGATGGTCTTGCTGCGGCGGTAGTGACCAGGTCGTATCCACTAGCAACGGCTCAACCTCTCTGACTGCTGAAGATAGGCGCGGTACAAGGGAGTAGACAGAAGCAAGGTCGGACGTAGCAGAAGGTCGGGGGCAGGCGGCAAGGTTCGTAGTCAGGGTGGATAGCAGAAGTTCTGGTACACAGGCTTTGGACACACAAAACGCTTTCACTGGCACAAGGCAACAAGATCCGGCAAGGGAGTGCAAGGGAGGAGATCAGATATAGCCAGGGAGCAGGTGGAAGCCAATTAAGCTAATTGGGCCAGGCACCAATCATTGGTGCACTGGCCCTTTAAGTCTCAGGGAGCTGGCGCGCGCGCGCCCTAGAGAGCGGAGCCGCGCGCGCCAGCACATGACAGCAGGGGACGGGAACGGGTAAGTGACCTGGGATGCGATTCGCGAGCGGGCGCGTCCCGCTGTGCGAATCGCATCCCCGACGGCCATGACAGTGCAGCGCTCCCGGTCAGCGGGACCGACCGGGGCGCTGCGGAGAGAGAGACGCCGTACGCGCTCCGGGGAGGAGCGGGGACCCGGAGCGCTAGGCGTAACAGTACCCCCCCCCTTAGGTCTCCCCTTCTCTTTGTCCGGTAACTGCCTCCCCTGGGATGAGGACACCGGGAAAGGATGGAGGGATTCCTCAACGGCAGGCAGTACAGCAGGAGTGGGAATGGGGAGGGAGGGCAGAGGGCGAGGCCTGGCACGGGGCAGTGTGACACCAGGACGAGGGCCATGAGGAGGCACCGAGGCTTGCCTGACTGGACTGGGAGGGGGGGGAGAGGCACTTCTTATGGCAGGCAGAGTCCATAAAGACCTTAGGGAGACCGGTTACAGGGGGAACCACAGGGTCACGGCAGGGAGTACTGGGAACCGGTTTAAGGCAGTCCTTGAAGCAAGAGGTACCCCAGCTCTTGATCTCCCCTGTGGACCAATCCAGGGTTGGGGAATGGTGTTGAAGCCAGGGTAGTCCAAGGAGAATTTCGGAAGTGCAATTGGAGAGGACCAAAAACTCAATTTTTTCGTGATGAGTTCCGATGCACATTAGGAGGGGCTCCGTGCGGTAACGCACGGTGCAATCCAACCTGGCTCCGTTGACCGCGGAAATGTGGAGTGGCTTGACGAGACGGGTCACCGGGATGCGGAATTTATTCACCAAGGACTCCCGAATAAAATTCCCAGAGGCACCAGAGTCCAGGCAGGCCACGGCTGAGAGGGAAGAGCTGGCTGAAGGAGAAATCCGTACAGGCACCGTGAGACGTGGAGAAGCCGACTTAGCATCAAGAGACGCCACACCCACGAGAGCTGGGTGCGAGCGTGCGTTTCCCAGACGTGGAGGACGGATAGGGCAATCCACCAAAAAATGTTCGGTACTGGCACAGTACAGACAAAGATTCTCTTCCTTACGGCGATTCCTCTCTTCCAGGGTCAGGCGAGACCGATCCACTTGCATGGCCTCCTCGGCGGGAGGCCTAGGCGCAGATTGCAATGGAGACTGTGGGAGAGGTGTCCAGAGATCTAAGTCTTTTTCCTGGCGGAGCTCTTGATGCCTCTCAGAAAAATGCATGTCAATGCGAGTGGCTAGATGAATGAGTTCATGCAGGTTAGCAGGAGTTTCTTGTGCGGCCAGAACATCTTTAATGTTGCTGGATAGGCCTTTTTTAAAGGTCGCGCAGAGGGCCTCATTATTCCAGGATAGTTCAGAAGCAAGAGTACGGAATTGTATGGCGTACTCGCCAACGGAAGAATTACCCTGGACCAGGTTCAGCAGGGCAGTCTCAGCAGAAGAGGCTCGGGCAGGTTCCTCAAAGACACTTCGAATTTCCGAGAAGAAGGAGTGTACAGAGGCAGTGACGGGGTCATTGAGGTCCCAGAGCGGTGTGGCCCATGACAGGGCTTTTCCAGACAGAAGGCTGACTACGAAAGCCACCTTAGACCTTTCAGTAGGAAACTGGTCCGACATCATCTCCAAGTGCAGGGAACATTGCGAAAGAAAGCCACGGCAAAACTTAGAGTCCCCATTAAATTTGTCCGGCAAGGACAGGCGGAGGCTAGGAGTGGCCACTCGCTGCGGAAGGGGTGCAGGAGCTGGCGGAGGAGATGGTTGCTGCTGTAGCAGAGGCAGAAGTTGCGACTGAAGTTGCTGCACCATGGTGGACACTTCCGACAGCTGGTGGGTTAGATGGGCGATCTGTCGGGATTGCTGGGCGACCACAGTGGTGATATCAGAGATATAAGGCAGAGGAACCTCAGCGGGATCCATGGCCGGATCTACTGTCACGATGCCGGCTGGCAGGAGGTGGATCCTCTGTGCCAGAGAGGGATTGGCGAGGACCGTGCTAGTGGACCGGTTCTAAGTCACTACTGGTTTTCACCAGAGCCCGCCGCAAAGCGGGATGGTCTTGCTGCGGCGGTAGTGACCAGGTCGTATCCACTAGCAACGGCTCAACCTCTCTGACTGCTGAAGATAGGCGCGGTACAAGGGAGTAGACAGAAGCAAGGTCGGACGTAGCAGAAGGTCGGGGGCAGGCGGCAAGGTTCGTAGTCAGGGTGGATAGCAGAAGTTCTGGTACACAGGCTTTGGACACACAAAACGCTTTCACTGGCACAAGGCAACAAGATCCGGCAAGGGAGTGCAAGGGAGGAGATCAGATATAGCCAGGGAGCAGGTGGAAGCCAATTAAGCTAATTGGGCCAGGCACCAATCATTGGTGCACTGGCCCTTTAAGTCTCAGGGAGCTGGCGCGCGCGCGCCCTAGAGAGCGGAGCCGCGCGCGCCAGCACATGACAGCAGGGGACGGGAACGGGTAAGTGACCTGGGATGCGATTCGCGAGCGGGCGCGTCCCGCTGTGCGAATCGCATCCCCGACGGCCATGACAGTGCAGCGCTCCCGGTCAGCGGGACCGACCGGGGCGCTGCGGAGAGAGAGACGCCGTACGCGCTCCGGGGAGGAGCGGGGACCCGGAGCGCTAGGCGTAACAATGATTGAGTTTGCCCTCACTATTTCCGCTGTATATCTGTTTTATTTATTTGACATGTGTACATAGTTTAGGAATGCATATTTCTGTAACTTGTACAGTATTATTATAACTATGCGCTCCAAAATTAATGGAACGCATAGTCCATTTCTGGCATCGATACCCTTTATCACTATGTGCATATATCTATTTTATTTTTTTTAAACAATTTTTTTATTAAAGTTTTCATATAAACAACAGAAAAATGTACATACAATACAGCAAAGTCACTGAGCAGAGCAGAACATCACAAAAGTAAAAATAGTAGTCGGAGCACATCAGTAGCAGCAGCGCAATATTTCTAACACATATTCAGACATATAATTGTTACGCCGAGCGCTCCGGGTTCCCGCTCCTCCCCGGAGCGCTCGCTTCACCTCCTCCGCTGCAGCGCCCCGGTCACGTCCTCTGACCCGGGGCGCTGCGATCCTGCTGCTAGCCGGGATGCGATTCGCGATGCGGGTAGCGCCCGCTCGCGATGCGCACCCCGGCTCTCCTACCTGACTCGCTCCCCGTCTGTTCTGTCCCGGCGCGCGCGGCCCCGCTCCCTAGGGCGCGCGCGCGCCGGGTCTCTGCGATTTAAAGGGCCACTGCGCCGCTGATTGGCGCAGTGGTTCCAATTAGAGTTATCACCTGTGCACTCCCTATATTACCTCACTTCCCTTGCACTCCCTTGCCGGATCTTGTTGCCTTAGTGCCAGTGAAAGCGTTCCTTGTGTGTCCCTTGCCAGTGTTTCCAGACCTTCTGCCGTTGCCCCTGACTACGATCCTTGCTGCCTGCCCCGACCTTCTGCTACGTCCGACCTTGCTTCTGCCTACTCCCTTGTACCGCGCCTATCTTCAGCAGCCAGAGAGGTGAGCCGTTGCTAGTGGATACGACCTGGTCACTACCGCCGCAGCAAGACCATCCCGCTTTGCGGCGGGCTCTGGTGAAAACCAGTAGTGGCTTAGAACCGGTCCACTAGCACGGTCCACGCCAATCCCTCTCTGGCACAGAGGGTCCACTACCTGCCAGCCGGCATCGTGACAGTAGATCCGGCCATGGATCCCGCTGAAGTTCCTCTGCCAGTTGTCGCTGACCTCACCACGGTGGTCGCCCAGCAGTCACAACAGATTGCGCAACAAGGCCAACAGCTGTCTCAACTGACCGTTATGCTACAACAGTTGCTACCACAGCTTCAGCAGTCATCTCCTCCGCCAGCTCCTGCACCTCCTCCGCAGCGAGTGGCCGCTCCTGGGATACGCTTATCCTTGCCGGATAAGTTTGATGGGGACTCTAAGTTTTGCCGTGGCTTCCTTTCCCAATGTTCCCTGCATCTGGAGATGATGTCGGACCTGTTTCCCACTGAAAGGTCTAAGGTGGCTTTCGTAGTCAGTCTTCTGTCCGGAAAAGCCCTGTCATGGGCCACACCGCTCTGGGACCGCAATGACCCCGTCACTGCCTCAGTACACTCCTTCTTCTCGGAAATCCGAAGTGTCTTTGAGGAACCTGCCCGAGCCTCTTCTGCTGAGACTGCCCTGTTGAACCTGGTCCAGGGTAATTCTTCCGTTGGCGAGTATGCCGTACAATTCCGTACACTTGCTTCAGAATTGTCCTGGAATAATGAGGCCCTCTGCGCGACCTTCAAAAAAGGCCTATCCAGCAACATTAAAGATGTTCTGGCCGCACGAGAAATTCCTGCTAATCTACATGAACTTATTCACCTAGCCACTCGCATTGACATGCGTTTTTCTGAAAGGCGTCAGGAACTCCGCCAAGATATGGACTCTGTTCGCACGAGGCGTTTCGTCTCCTCGGCTCCTCTCTCCTCTGGTCCCCTGCAATCTGTTCCTGTGCCTCCCGCCGTGGAGGCTATGCAGGTCGACCGGTCTCGCCTGACACCTCAAGAGAGGACACGACGCCGTATGGAGAACCTCTGCCTGTACTGTGCTAGTACCGAACACTTCCTGAGGGATTGTCCTATCCGTCCTCCCCGCCTGGAAAGACGTACGCTGACTCCGCACAAAGGTGAGACAGTTCTTGATGTCTACTCTGCTTCTCCACGTCTTACTGTGCCAGTGCGGATGTCTGCTTCTGCCTTCTCCTTCTCTACAGTGGCCTTCTTGGACTCTGGTTCTGCAGGAAATTTTATTTTGGCCTCTCTCGTCAACAGGTTCAACATCCCAGTGACCAGTCTCGCCAGACCCCTCTACATCAATTGTGTAAATAATGAAAGATTGGACTGTACCATACGTTTCCGCACGGAGCCCCTTCTTATGAGCATCGGATCTCATCATGAGAGGATTGAACTTTTGGTCCTCCCCAATTGCACCTCGGAGATTCTCCTTGGACTTCCCTGGCTTCAACTTCATTCCCCAACCCTGGATTGGTCCACTGGGGAGATCAAGAGTTGGGGGTCCTCTTGTTCCAAGAACTGTCTAAAACCGGTTCCCAGTAACCCTTGCCGTAACTCTGTGGTTCCTCCAGTAACCGGTCTCCCCAAGGCCTATATGGACTTCGCGGATGTTTTCTGCAAAAAACAAGCTGAGACTCTACCTCCTCACAGGCCTTATGATTGCCCTATCGACCTCCTCCCGGGTACTACTCCACCCCGGGGCAGAATTTATCCTCTCTCTGCCCCAGAGACTCTTGCCATGTCCGAATACGTCCAGGAGAATCTAAAAAGGGGCTTTATCCGTAAATCCTCCTCTCCTGCCGGAGCCGGATTTTTCTTTGTCTCCAAAAAAGATGGCTCCCTACGTCCTTGCATTGACTACCGCGGTCTTAATAAAATCACGGTTAAGAACCGCTACCCCTTACCCCTCATCTCTGAACTCTTTGATCGCCTCCAAGGTGCCCACATCTTCACTAAATTGGACTTAAGAGGCGCCTATAACCTCATCCGCATCAGAGAGGGGGACGAGTGGAAAACGGCATTTAACACCAGAGATGGACACTTTGAGTATCTGGTCATGCCCTTTGGACTGTGCAATGCCCCTGCCGTCTTCCAAGACTTTGTCAATGAAATTTTTCGTGATCTATTATACTCCTGTGTTGTGGTATATCTGGACGATATCCTAATTTTTTCTGCCAATCTAGAGGAACACCGCCGACATGTCCGTATGGTTCTTCAGAGACTTCGTGACAACCAACTCTATGCCAAAATTGAGAAATGTCTGTTTGAATGCCAATCTCTTCCTTTTCTAGGATATTTGGTCTCTGGCCAGGGACTACAGATGGATCCAGACAAACTCTCTGCCGTCTTAAATTGGCCACGCCCCTCCGGACTCCGTGCTATCCAACGCTTTTTGGGGTTCGCCAATTATTACAGGCAATTTATTCCACATTTTTCTACCATTGTGGCTCCTATCGTGGCTTTAACCAAGAAAAATGCTGATCCCAAGTCCTGGCCTCCTCAAGCAGAAGACTCCTTTAAACAACTCAAGTCTGCCTTTTCTTCGGCTCCCGTGCTCTCCAGACCTGACCCTTCCAAACCCTTCCTATTGGAGGTTGATGCCTCCTCAGTAGGAGCTGGAGCTGTTCTTCTACAAAAAAATCCTTCCGGGCATGCTGTCACTTGTGGTTTTTTCTCTAGGACCTTCTCTCCAGCGGAGAGGAACTACTCCATCGGGGATCGAGAACTTCTAGCCATTAAATTAGCACTTGAGGAATGGAGGCATCTGCTGGAGGGATCAAGATTTCCTGTTATTATCTACACCGACCACAAGAACCTCTCCTACCTCCAGTCGGCCCAACGGCTGAATCCTCGCCAGGCCCGGTGGTCTCTGTTCTTTGCCCGATTTAATTTTGAGATTCACTTTCGTCCTGCCGATAAGAACATTAGAGCCGATGCTCTCTCTCGTTCCTCGGATGCCTCAGAAGTTGATCTCCCTCCGCAACACATCATTCCACCTGACTGCCTGATCTCCACTTCTCCTGCCTCCATCAGACAGACTCCTCCAGGAAAGACCTTTGTTTCTCCACGCCAACGCCTCGGAATCCTCAAATGGGGTCACTCCTCCCATCTCGCAGGTCATGCGGGCATCAAGAAATCTGTGCAACTCATCTCCCGCTTCTATTGGTGGCCAACTCTGGAGACGGATGTTGGGGACTTTGTGCGAGCCTGCACTATCTGTGCCCGGGATAAGACTCCTCGCCAGAAGCCCGCTGGTTTTCTTCATCCTCTGCCTGTCCCCGAACAGCCTTGGTCTCTGATTGGTATGGATTTTATTACTGATTTACCCCCTTCCCGTGGCAACACCGTTATTTGGGTGGTCGTTGATCGATTCTCCAAAATGGCACATTTCATTCCTCTTCCTGGTCTTCCTTCTGCGCCTCAGTTGGCTAAACAATTTTTTGTACACATTTTTCGTCTTCACGGGTTGCCTACGCAGATTGTCTCGGATAGAGGGGTCCAATTCGTGTCTAAATTCTGGAGAGCTCTCTGTAAACAACTCAAGATTAAATTAAATTTTTCCTCTGCATATCATCCCCAGTCCAATGGACAAGTAGAAAGAATTAACCAGATCCTGGGTGATTATTTGCGACATTTTGTTTCCTCCCGCCAGGATGACTGGGCAGATCTCCTTCCATGGGCCGAATTCTCGTATAACTTCAGGGTCTCTGAATCTTCCTCCAAATCCCCATTTTTCGTGGTGTACGGCCGTCACCCTCTTCCCCCCCTCCCTACCCCCTTGCCCTCTGGTCTGCCCGCTGTGGATGAAATTTCTCGTGACCTTTCCATTATATGGAGAGAGACCCAAAATTCTCTCTTACAGGCTTCTTCACGCATGAAGAGGTTCGCGGATAAGAAAAGAAGAGCTCCCCCCGTTTTTTCCCCTGGAGACAAGGTATGGCTCTCCGCTAAATATGTCCGCTTCCGTGTCCCTAGCTACAAGTTGGGACCACGCTATCTTGGTCCTTTCAAAATTCTGTGTCAAATTAATCCTGTCTCTTATAAACTTCTTCTTCCTCCTTCTCTTCGTATCCCTAATGCCTTTCACGTCTCTCTTCTCAAACCACTCATCCTCAACCGTTTTTCTCCCAAATCTGTTCCTCCCACTCCTGTTTCCGGCTCCTCGGACGTCTTCTCGGTCAAGGAGATTTTGGCTGCCAAAAAGGTCAGAGGAAAAAATTTTTTTTTAGTAGACTGGGAGGGTTGTGGTCCTGAAGAGAGATCCTGGGAACCTGAGGACAACATCCTTGACAAAAGTCTGCTCCTCAGGTTCTCAGGCTCCAAGAAGAGGGGGAGACCCAAGGGGGGGGGTACTGTTACGCCGAGCGCTCCGGGTTCCCGCTCCTCCCCGGAGCGCTCGCTTCACCTCCTCCGCTGCAGCGCCCCGGTCACGTCCTCTGACCCGGGGCGCTGCGATCCTGCTGCTAGCCGGGATGCGATTCGCGATGCGGGTAGCGCCCGCTCGCGATGCGCACCCCGGCTCTCCTACCTGACTCGCTCCCCGTCTGTTCTGTCCCGGCGCGCGCGGCCCCGCTCCCTAGGGCGCGCGCGCGCCGGGTCTCTGCGATTTAAAGGGCCACTGCGCCGCTGATTGGCGCAGTGGTTCCAATTAGAGTTATCACCTGTGCACTCCCTATATTACCTCACTTCCCTTGCACTCCCTTGCCGGATCTTGTTGCCTTAGTGCCAGTGAAAGCGTTCCTTGTGTGTCCCTTGCCAGTGTTTCCAGACCTTCTGCCGTTGCCCCTGACTACGATCCTTGCTGCCTGCCCCGACCTTCTGCTACGTCCGACCTTGCTTCTGCCTACTCCCTTGTACCGCGCCTATCTTCAGCAGCCAGAGAGGTGAGCCGTTGCTAGTGGATACGACCTGGTCACTACCGCCGCAGCAAGACCATCCCGCTTTGCGGCGGGCTCTGGTGAAAACCAGTAGTGGCTTAGAACCGGTCCACTAGCACGGTCCACGCCAATCCCTCTCTGGCACAGAGGGTCCACTACCTGCCAGCCGGCATCGTGACAATAATTGCATGTTAAAATACACTACAATGGATCTACGCCTATGACTCATGGAACGAAGCAATATCTTCTTCGAGTTATGGTAAGCCCATTGGTATCCATTTGTTAGCCCGATAGGCTGGTATCACCACCTAGGCAGTAGCATAACACCTCAGTACCCATGGAACAAACATATGCCGTACTACTACAGGAACATTGCAATCCATGTCTATACAGGATATTAGTCACTGCTCCGCGAGCTACCCAACCACAAGAATCTCCCCACTCAGTCATGTCGAGATCATCTGACCTCATGTACCAACTGAACTACAACAGACAACACTATAGACAAACATCACAAGCAAGGGTAGAAATAAGATCTCATGATGAACATAGAACAATTACCTGGGAAAAAAGAGGTAGAAAAGAAGTAGTGAAAAAGAAAGAAAGAAAGCAAAGAAAAGATAGAAGAGATGAAGAAGAACCTCTCAGCATGTCTGCCCCGCCCCTTATTTTATTTTTATGTGCGCTTACTATTTATCCCTATGGGAATGCCTGTGCGTTCCAAAATCAATGGAGAGCATACGTCAATTCCGGTATGGGTTTTCTACACTGTGAGGCGCACCTACTACATCTGGTTTGCCGAGACGCGGACGTGTGCATCACAGTTTGACGTATGCGCTCCACACCTAGTGCTGGTGGAGCGCATTCGTCACTTCCGGTAGCTGAGCCTGACAGCGCTTACCCGACGTTCCAACGTGGATCCAGCAATAGCGTCAATACGAGACCCCTATGTGAGACTTGACAGGTGAGTAATATTAATTCCATATGGGAACTTCCCCCCTACCCACTACAATAATATAAAAGAGATCTTTTATGCGCCCAGAACTAGGGATGCACGTCATCTATGTGCACCTCAGCTATGGGGACATGTCTATATATCGCATCCTATATTTTGACCCTGCATAGCGTTTAGTTTCATATCTTCATGATTCTTTCCTGAGGAACCCCAATACCACCATAAATGGGGGGAAACGCGTTGAGGAAGCAATAGATTTTATCCTGATTTTGTATTTATAATTTTCTGAGCACATTATTTGCACAGTTTTTATCCTATCTTTAGTCGGTAAGTGGTGATGCATCATCATTAGGGCCTTTATCTTATGGTCGCATAGGGTGACATATCGTCCTATAGTGGACAGTAAACGGTTGAAGTGGGGGCTCATCCTCCACTGCTAGGCAGGGTAAGTGCAGGAATATACTTGTAGGGACAGCTGTTTAAAGGGGTACTCCGGTGCTAAGACATCTTACCCCCTATCCAAAGGCAAGCCTATGGGAGGGGGCGTGATGTCACAATACTCCGGCCCCATGATCGGCAGTCATCAGACCCGGAGCGAACATGCTCTGGGGGCTGATGGTAACGGGGTGCTGCGTGAAAGCTCATGGGGGTCCCCAGCGGCGATCAGGCATCTTATCCCCTATCTTTTGGTGCTGGAGTACCCCCTTAACTATTTTGCTTATTTCATGTACTGTTTTTTATTAGAATGTGCCATACTGCTGTTTCCTGACACGCTATCGATTTATCTTGCTCTTTCCTGCAGAACTGTAAGTGACCATTTATGTTATTTCTGAGCATTGTCTACTAATACACATGTATCAATGTTATATATAGTAGTGTATATGCACTAATGCAGTTACATTATATTATCATCCCGCCAAGATTTTTTGTGCGTTATGTCATGTACCTGCATTGGTCTTTTCTAGACTATTTGGATATACACTATATATTATTCTAGTACATCTTTTGGTGTTCTATGTGTATTTAACCAAATACATATCAGTTTGTGCTTACCTAACGGACTATTGAAAATAGCCTCGTTATCACATATTGGTTAATTTTAATACGATCTTAATAAAGGTTATATTTTAAGGGGTACTGTGGCATTAACAAGTAACACATTAAAATTGTATAAGGCTACAGAAACAAGGGTGTAATTTTGGCTGGCCTTTCACAGTAACTAGGCCCAAATTAGTTTTTCAAGAAAAAAAACTACACCACGTAGTTATACATACAGTTTAAACTTTCAAGAGGAGGACTATGCGCTCCACTACACACTGTATAAGGCTACAGTAACAAGTGGGTAGCTTTGGCTGGCCTTTTACAGTAACTAGACCAAAATTTGTTATTCAGGCAAAAAAAAAAAAAAACATACACCACATAGGTGTGCATACTTATGAGAGCTGGACAATTTGCTCTGCTTAAAACTGTATAAGGCTACAGAAACAATGGTGTAGCTTTGGCTGGCCTTTCACAGTAACTAGGCCAAAATTTGTTTTTCAGGAAAAGAAAAACCTTACACCACCTATGTACGCACAGGTTACACTTTTGAGAGGACAATAAGCTCCGCTACGCAACCTGTATTAGGCACTGTAATCAGGTAACTATGGCTTTTCGTGCTCACCCTAACTGGCCCCTGTTAGCTTTACAGTTGTTGTACACCCAACTGGAGCAGTATAGAATTGCTGTGTAGTAGAGCCCGGTACAGTATTATTAGGCACTTACAGCAAGTGACAATGGCTTTTAGTGCTCAGCCTAACTGGCCCCTTTATGCTTTGGAGTTGCTGTACACCCCACTGCAGCAATGGAGTCGCTGGGAATTACACCCAAAAGTGTACTTTCTCTCTCTCTCTCTCTCTCTCTCTCTCTCTCTCTCTCTCTCTCTCTCTCTCTGTCAATGTTTTTATGCAGTGATTTGGGCTTGCTGCTGTGAAGCAGTTTTTCTGTGCAACGCACACAATGCTCTATCTCTCCATGCAATGAAACACTCTCTCTGAAATAGAATGCTGAAGCGACTGGCCGCAAGATGGCTGCTGATTATTTAGGGCTGTGACATCACAGGGGTGGCTGGCTGCTGATAAGGCTGCATGCTGCATGATTCAGGGTCATCCCATCTACCCGCCTTGCCGCCTTCCCAGAGTTCCATGCCCCATGCCTTGGAACCTGGACTGAACTAAATGGAGTTTAATGAAGCGATTTGTGCAATCGATTCGCGGCGATATTCGGATTAGTTGCAAAACAAATTGTACCTGAAATTCGTAAGGAATTCGGATTTGTCAGATTCGATTCGCTCATCATCCATAGTCATAATAGTAAATCAATCATACATAGAAGGTATTTCTGCTGTCTCCACAACTTGCCCACTAGGTATCTGGTAAACAACTGGACCCAGCACTTTCTCTATTTCTTAAATGGTTACTCTCATTAAAGCTAATTTTTGCTATTGCACGCCTTCTGTTAAATAAAAAAATATTTCTAATATGCTTTGTTTAAAAAAATGATGTTTTCTATGTTTTATTTGTGCTTAAAAAAGCTCAAGAACACATTTTCCCCCATTTCCTCCACAGACTTTGAACCAAGGCCCAAACACAGGAAGTGCAGCCTGGAGTGCTGAGGGGGGGTGTCCAGCCTCATCCAATCATAGCTCCTCTCACACTTAACTGCCATATGCTGTTGGTTGGACACACCCCCTCTGCACTCCAGGCTGCACTTCCTGTGTTGGGGCTTCGGTCCAAAGTCTGTGTATGAGATGGGGGAAAATGTGCTCTTGAGCTTTTTTAAGCACAAATAAAACATAGAAAACTAAAAAAATTTCAACATTGTATATAAGAAATATTGTTTTATTTACCATAAGGAGTGCAATAGCAAAAAATTGTTTTAATGAGAGTGACCATTTAAGTTCAGCGTCCACATTTCCACGACAGCTGACACACTGCTCTGCAGGTGATTTTCCAATGCCATTTCTTCTTGCACTAGTTTCAAGGCATTTTTTCCTTTGCCGCTGCTTTGCTTACATTATCCTTTCTACATTGCTGGGAACTGGAATTTTTAAGGACAAATGGAGAAATGTGTGTACACACCCTCTTCCACAAGTCTTCCATTGGTTATAGAAACCAAGAAACAAGGTATACTCTTCAGATGGTACAATGTTTATCTTTAACCAGTCTATTCTGGCATCTCAGGATGGCTCTTTCAGACACGTCGTCCAAAACTTCCTTCAGTATCAGTATCACTGATTGAAGGACCACATTTTTTGCCTATTCATTGCTCACCAGGCACAGCACCATACATTTCGTGGTGGCTGGGCCTGGTATTACAGCTTATCCTATTCAATTGTGTGAACAGTAAGCATTTTAGATGGCACAAAGAACCCATGATTTATGAGTATTGCCTTTGTAACCTGCAACTGTATCTCTTTATGTCTAATGCTTTGGCTCTGTGTATTTATGTTCTGTGTATAGGTTTCACCTGTATGCCCATTTTGGTGCGTTAGAATAAAAAATACCCATTGAATTTGTATTAAACCATTGTTTCCGTATTCTGCATTTTAGCTTCCTAAACCACTGAATTCTTTAAACAATTTAGTGATCAGGTAATTTCATTTCTGAAGAGAACAAGCTGTATATTAGACTTTGACTACGGTGTACAGGCTTAACTAATGGTTATAATTGTGGCTTTGTGTGCGGGCTGTTGCCCAGTTACTTGAAAATGTTCTTTTCTCCTAAATCCCTGTAACAAATCAATTACATTGATTTGATGTAAACAAAAGAAGTTTAATCCCAATCTCAACTAAAAATACTTTACTTTGAAGTAGAAAAACTAAATGAAAATCTGACTTTGTCTTGGCTGGAAGGATTAACATATCAGAGCATTAGCTAATTACTTCTTAGGAGAATAATAAAGCTTCTGCATTTGTTTGTAATATAAACCTTTTTAATTGAAATTCATATCCTCTACATTTACACACACCCATACTTGGAATCCAAGTTTAGGACTACTTTCTAAAACATAAGACACAAGGGAAAAGCAGCCGAAAAATGTCTGGACCACCCTTTGAGGTTCTGAGAGCAACATAAGGTCACCAAGTGCTCAAACCATCTGCCAAAAACTTCTACTGGTGAAAAATCTTATGCTCCAGTAAAATACATTCAATAACTCAAATTCTCTGGAGTTTACGGTGGTTACTTTAGTTGAGTCTGATATTAGAAAACAAAAAAGGGAATATGAACAAATGATATGATTGCGTGCAATGCTTGAACAGAAAGACAAAAAGCAAAAAATGGTCAGCACAACCCACACAACTTTTATAGATTAGTTATAGTATAGTTATAGTATACAGTTATAGTATACTAGTTATAGTATACAGGTGCACGCTGCTGTGGCTGAAATACAAATGAATACAAGAAAATGACAGCAGCACACTGCTAGCGCTAAGATTTATGTATAATATCACATTTTTAAAATAAATAAATCATTTTAATTGTCGCTAAGACACATAAAAATTATACTTAGTCACAAAACGTCCAATAAATATACAGTAACATAATTATTCTTTATTTGTTTTCCTTTAATACGACCCTCCCACAAAACTTCTCCCTTCTCCTTGCAATGATAAACAGATCCCCATACACCCCAACTTGAATTTGAAATAGGTAACGTAAAATGTATGAACTTCTCTCCACCTTGTCATTGCCTGGAGTTTTGTGGCCAAAAGATATAATCAAAAATGTTGTAACGCCCATTCACCTTTACATGCATATAACAAGTTTTAAAAGTAAAAAAAAAAAGAAAATAGAGCTTGTGTTGTTTGCCAGAGAAACTTTACCTTACCCTGTCAAAGGCCTTAGTGGAGTCCAAAGAATATTCCCAAACACCCTGGACAAATTGTCCCTCTATCAAGCAATCACACTACTACCTTGGCCAGTCTTCTCCCTATGTCTTTAGCTATGATTACTACATCTGTGTTAAAGGGGTACTCCGCTTTGGAACAAACTGTCACGATGGGGCAGGGCTATGACGTCACAAGCTCCCGACGCCGGCTCCAGCATTTGGAACAGTTTGTTCAAAATGCTGAGCAGCAGTGCACCCCTTTAAGCAATGAGATTGGTCAATAGGATCCTATTTTCGATGGGTCTTTGCTTATATTTCTTTGGGATCCATATTTTATTGCTTTCTGCCATTTACTTGGGGAGTGTAACAGTAAAACAACCCATGGGGCTGGGTGGAGTACGCAACCAGTGTGTTATATTAACCCCTTAAGGACACAGCCCATTTTGACCATAAAGGGGTACTCCGGTGGAAAACTTTTTTTTTTTTAAATCAACTGATATAGAAAATTCTATACTTTTTGAAATTATTTTTTGACTTGTCCACAGTGCTCTCTGCTGACACTTGATGCCCATATCAGGAACTGTCCAGAGCAGGAGAAAATCCCCATAGCAAACTTATCCTCCTCTGGACAGTTCCTAATATGGGCATCAGGTGTCAGCAGAGAGCACTGTGGACAAGACAAAAAATTAATTCAAAAAGTATAGAATTTCCTCTGTGGCATATAGCTGCTAAAAAGTACTGGAAGGGTAAAGATTTTTTTAAAGAAGTAATTTACAAATCTGTTTACCTTTCTGGCACCAGTTGATTTAAAAAAAAATTCCACTGGAGTACCCCTTTAAGGACACCGCCAATTTTATTTTTTGCGCTTTAGTTTTTCCTCCTCACCTTCTAAAATGTATAACTATTTTATATTTCCATTCACAGACCCATATGAGAGCTTGTTTTTTGCGTGATTAGTTGTTCTTTGTAATGACATCACTAATTTTGCCTTAACCCTTAAGGACGCAGGGTTTTTCCGTTTTTGCATTTTCATATTTTCCTCATCACCTTCTAAGAATCATAACGCTTTTTTTGCAGCTAATATTCACTATTATGGCTTATTTTTTTCAACACCAATTCTACTTTGCAGTGACATTAGTCATTTTACCAAAATATCCACAGCGAAGCGGAAAAAAATTCATTGTGCGACAAAATTGAAGAATAAATACCATTTTGTAACTTTTGGGGGCTTTTGTTTCTATGCAGTGCATTTTTTGGTACAGATTACATCTTATCTTTATTCTGTAGGTCCAGACGGTTAAAATGATACCCTACTTATATAGGTTGGATTTTGTATTACTTCTAAAAAAAAAATCATAACTACATGCAGGAAAATTTTTACGTTTAAAATTGTCATATTCTGACCCATATAACTTTTTTCTTTTTCCACGTACGGACTGGTGTGAGGGCTCATTTTTTGTGCCGTGATCTGAAGTTTTTATCGGTATTGATCAGACTTTTTGATTGCTTTTTATAAATTTTTTCATGAAATAAAAAGTGACCAAAAAGACTCTATTTTGGAATTTTTTTGCACATACTCCATTGACCGCGCGGTTTAATTAACAATATATTTTTATAGTTTGGACATTTCCACACACGGCAATAAAACCTATGTTTATTTTTATTTACATAGTTTTTTTATGGGAAAAGGGGGTGATTATTATTAGGTTAGGGTTAAATGATGTTTATTTTTTTCACACTTTTTTTTTAGTGTTATAGCCCCTCCCCCCCAATGGCTAAAATATGTTTATTTTTATTTACACAGTTTTTTTTGTATGGGAAAAGGGGGGTGATTCAAACTTTTATTAAGGAAGGGGTTGAATGACCTTTGTTAACTTTTTTTTTTCACTTTTTTTTTTTTGCAGTGTTATAGCTCCCATAGGGGGCTATAACACTGCACACACTGATCTTTTACCCTGATCCCTGCAAAGCCATAGTTTTGCATGCATCAGCGAGATAGGGGCTCGATTGCTTAAGCCTGTAGTTTAGGCTTGGAGCAATCAAACACCGATCGGACGCGACGGAGCAAGGTAAGGTGGTCTCCGCTCACGTCCTAGCTGATTGGGACATTGCGATTTTGTCCTGATAGTCCCGATCAGCCCGACTGAGCTGCCGGGAAGGGTTTACTTTCATTTTCAGCGCGGCGATCAACTTTGATTGCCTCGTCTGAAGGGTTAATAACACGCGGCACAATAATCGATGCCCAGGGTCCCGGCTATGAATAGCAGCCAGGACCGACCCGGTATGATGCGGGGTCACAGCGTGACCCCTTTTTAAACACCGGGACCGGGTGCAGGGCATACAGGTACGCCCTGCGTCCTTAAGAGTTTAGTTTGCAATGAAATTTAGGACAGATTGAAACAGAAATTGATGCATCAAGTTATCAAGTTCTAGGCTATGAAAGTTCTCATCTTCTGATGGCTTCTCCAGCAGGAGGATCCTTTTCTCTCTGCCAATGTGCCTTACATTCCATGAGGACCTCCTTTATCCGAGGAAACAATTTTTCTTAAAGGGTTACTCTGGTGGAAATCTTAATCCTTCCCGTACTTATTAGCTGCTGAATACTACAGAGGAAATCCTTTTCTTTTTGGAACAGAGTGCTCTCTGCTGATATCACAAGCACAGTGCTCTCTGCTGACATCTCTGTCCATTTTAGGAACTGTCCAGAGCAGCATATGTTTGCTATGGGGATTTTCTCCTACTCTGGACTCAGCAGAGAGCACTGTGTTCCAAAAAGAAAATAATTTCCTCTGTAGTATTCAGCAGCTAATAAGTACTGGAAGGATTAAAAAAAAATTATAGAAGTAATATACAAATCTGTTTAACTTTCTGGCACCAGTTGATTTAAAAAAAAAAAAGTTTTATACCGGAGTACCCCTTTAATCATTTTACTCACTGCCAGAAAGGCTTGCATAAGACACAAAAATAAGTTCTTTAGGACCAAAGATATCTTTAACGCATAACAAACAAGGGAGAAGTCATCTAGAGCAGAAAACAAATTTGTGATCATAGTAAGCTTCCCATCTCTGTCTCTGAGACCTGTAGGTATATGTTGCCTTATAGTGAGAGAAAATATTGGCAGAATTTGCTCTCAGCCACGTTTATGAGGATAGAGACCTGTTGAGTGAAGCAAATAGAGAAAAACGAATAAAATATACACGTGCACCCAATGCCAAAAAAGTGTCCACCAAACAAACTTTCTAAAAAGGTTTCAAGCTGCAGCAAAACCCTGGATTACCACAATTCAGGACTATAAAGGTCTAATTTAGAGTTGCTTGTATACCCCCTGTATTTAACCAGCTCAGCTATGAATAATTTCTACTATAAATGCATTGCTTTCATTCAAAGAAAATTCCTATTTACTCCAACTCATTGAAAATCATGGAAATGTAGCAATTACAGCAGCTGCTAAAACAAGCAGATTGCACTAAGTTTTCTTCAAGATCTTGTTCATTTTAACTCCTAAATACCTTTATTAAATGGGAGCACTGTACAGCGAGTGTACGCCATCATACGAAACATTTATTACTGAGATTAGGTAGGAAAAGCACAGCAGGCAAAATTGCTGGTTTCCACCTTTCTTACACACTTGTGAAACCTGGTTTATTTTTTAAGGGTATGATTTCCGAAATTTTACATAATACAGACATTCCATCGTCAGCTTCCTCTAGCAAAACTTTACACCTAACAATAACCTTGTGTATATGGGCCAAAAACAGCAGAACTGCTGGGACATTGAAAGAAGATTTGAAACTTTGCCTTACGCATACAAGCTGGCAACAGAATCTGGGCATTATGCACATGGATACCAATAAACAAGGAGCCTTTTAACATTTTGACATTAGATTTATCTCATTTTAAGATTAGATAGCCTACACCTCAGACGTTGGGCATAAAAATGAAATTCATTTTAGGTTTATTTTGGTACGCTAGTTATGGAAATGTGTTACCAAATAAATATGCCTTGGATTTACACTGGTCATATCAGGAACATCAGGGAGGTGGAGTAAATAACATTGACTGTTTCATAAAAATGGCCCCTGTCAAGGGGAGAAATGTTTGATGCAGCAAAAAATAGTCAGTTCTTGAAGTTGTTGTGTTAGAAACGGGAAAAATGGGCAAGTGTAAGCAGTATTTTTTTCCTATTTTACAAGAACATCCTGTATACTGGCAACAGGCCATGGGTGGTCAAGGTTTGTTAAGCCTCTGATATGATCTCACAGATGGTGTACTACAGCGTAAAGTGCTGGAAAATTTAAAGGGGATGTCTGGGGAAAAATAAGGTATCCCCTATTTGTATGGAAGCTCCAGAGATGCATAAGTCCAGCACTCGGGCACTCCGATAGAGATTGAATGGAGTGCATGCTACAGACAGCTCTTTCCGTCAGCCAGGGCCTCAATCTGGAGATCAAGGGGGGGGGGGGCAGCAGTTACTTTTCACCTGACAACCCCTTTCCCACTGCATTTCAACTTTCTGCCTATGGGGCTAAATAGCCCAGAAGGTGACTACAATGGAAATAGATCATGTAGCTGTTAAAGAGCTGGAGGTGGATCCTCCAACCTGTGTGGCTGATGACTCGGACCGTATCGGGAAGTCTTCACCAGAGCCCGCCACAAGGCAGGATGGGCTTGCTGCGGCAGGCGACACCCAGGTTGCTACCCCCGAGACGGCTCCACCACACAGGTAGCTGGGCAAGGCAAGGTACCGAACAATAAGGCAGTAGAATAGTCAAATGTAGCAGAAGGTCAAGGCAGACGGCAAAGGTGCGGAGTCAAATAACACTGTGCTTACTGTAAAAATCACATTTTGAAAATATATGAGGTTATGAAATCCCTATCAAGCAATTTATCTGATGTCAGACCAAATTTGTTGTGTATTGCCTGTACTGTGATTGCGCCCGTTGCTACATAGGCTCTACAATTATATGCCTATTCACACGATTTTGTGAACATTTAAAAGGGTACTCCACTGGAAAAAAAAATTATAAATTGTTCTAAAACTGGTGCCAGAAAGTTAAACAGATTTGTAAATTAATTCAATTTAAAAATCTTAACCCTTCCATTACTTATAAGCTGTTATATGCTCCACAGGAAGTTATTTCCTTTTTCAATTTCCCTTCTGTCTGACCACAGTGCTCTCTGTTGACATCTCTGTCCATTTTAGGAACTGTCCAGAGTAGAAGCAAATCCCCATAGCAAACCTCTCCTGCTCTGGACAGTTCCTGATATGGACAGAGGTGTCAGCAGAGAGCACTGTGGTCAGACAGAAAGGAAATTCAAAAGAAAATAACTTCCTGTGGAACATACAGCAGCTGATAAGTACTGGAAGGATTAAGATTTTTTAATTGAAGTAACTTAAAAAACTGTTCAACTTTCTAGCACCAGTTGATTTAAAATAAAAAAAGTTTTCCAGTGAAGTACCCCTTTAAGTTCGCTACAATTAAGATTTAAGATCGCTGAGTTAGGTGCGACTAGGATGATAGAGCACATAAGAACTGTCAATGAGAACAATCCAGCTGCCTTGAAATTCATTGGCCTAGAAAGAGTGGAATCTGGACATGATTGGGTTAATGCATTATGTAGGAAAGAAGCTGTGTGATCTCCCATGCTGCCGCCCTAGGGAACCTAGGTCTAAATGACCGTGACAAATTAAATGCTTTTCTTTAAATATACAGTCACTATTCCATTCAACAAAACTATTAGGATTCTGGTTATACTAATGTTTTGCTTTTAATCTTGCACATTATTATGTTTTTTAACTTGCCTGTCTGTCTTCCCAGAGAACTCCGCTGACGTCACTGAGAAGCGCCAGATTTAACTGCGCTGAGTAGTGACGCCGGGCGAAACGTCAGCCTCCGGCCAGTCTATCAGCGTTCTGCTGACCACTGACTCCAGTCCCCTCCCAGCAACTGTTTTAATGGACTAAAATAAAGTTTTACCAGCACGGGTGAGTGCAGACTTACATTTTCTCCTTTGATACATAATAAAACATGTCACACTGCAAAATTTGTTCAGGAATGGTTGGGGGAACATGACATAGAGTTTAAGGCATTGATTTGGACTCCAAATTCCTCAGACCTCATCCCATCCCTCATTTGTAGTGGAAAATCAAGTCCAATCCATCAAAAGCCAACCTTACAACTAATTTAAAGGATCTGTTGCTAACTTTTTGGTGCCAGATATCATAGAACACCTTCAGGGCGCTTGAGAAGTTAATGCTTGTAGCACAAGGGGCACGATATTAGACAGGTGATTTTAAGGTTATGGCTGATAGGTGTATGGTCTTTCATTACCCTATTAAGTGCTTACTTGTGGCTGCTATAGGGCCCTCACACCATCATGGTCAGGTCGCAATGGGTTCCACCCCCTTTTGCTATGAGGTAATGAGAACTTGTGCGAAGACCCCTCTCCTGCACCAAGAGCCCTCTTCAGCCCTACATTTGCGGTATATGCTAGGAAAGCTCCCCGAACATCAATTAAATGTACAGGGATTTTTACTGTTTACAATGGAATACAAGACTATGATATTCATGGCAAAGATATATAATGTATCGCTTATTACCTGGGTATGCCTATAGCAATGCAAAGCATTATAACTGTGCAGTTCCTGCAATGGTTCCCTCGGCACTCTGCTCCCCATACTCTTTATTTGCTTGGAAGCCACCATACTCCTACATTTCCTTCTATAGAGGCTGGCCATTCGCTCTTCAACACATTTAAAGGCCTTTATCCATACCTGGACCATGCTTGTGGAGCAACCTGATACTTTCTAGTAGCAGAAGTTGAGCTTTTGCATCCTACAGTGAATTAAAGGGGAGACTCTGCTCCAGGTATGGACAACTACTGGTTTAGTAGCACAGTAGGTCCACACCAATTACACCGTTAGGGCATGTTCACACTGCAATATTTTTCGGAGTGAAATTGGCCCAGGAATTCTGCTGCGTGAACTTAAAGGGGTACTCCGGTGAAAACCTTTTTTTTTTTTTTTAAATCAACTGGTGGCAGAAAGTTAAACATATTTGTAAATTACTTCTAATAAAAAATCTTAATCCTTCCTGTACTTATTAGATGCTGAATACTATAGAGGAAAATCTTTTCTTTTTGGAATGCTCTCTGATGACATCACGACCACAGTTCTCTCTGCTGACGTTATTATATTAATAATAACGCTTTATTTATTGTTGTCCTTAGTGGGATTTGAACCCAAGTCCCCAGCACTGCAAGGCAGCAGTGCTAACCACTGAGCCACCATGCTGCCCTTAGCATACATCTGCTATGCATGGTTACTAAAATGGCAGAAAATTCTTCCAGGCAAATTGATCTGCCAAAAGAATGTTAATCCTTTGGTGGAATCTGCCTAAAGGGAAAAAGACTTAATTACCACTGGTAATAAATATATTAATATAGCTCCTGTTTGCTTACAGTCCTATTGGTGTAACGGGGGCAGCTGCCCAGACCACAACTGTCTCCTCCTGTAGCCCCATAGAACCACCAAGCGCGAGCCATCTCTCAGGAATAATGTCAACCCATGTGACAGTCCCAGGAGGCGTTGGCTCCACATAACTGCTAAGAGGTGGCTCAGGCTCTGTGATCCAGCAGGGCCACAGGAGAAGGCAGAAGTGATCCAGGCGACAACCCCAAGTGCACCAATGGACTATAAGCATTTTTAGTATTGGCAAGGCAGTATAAACTGTATGGTGTCACTTACCCTTTTTATTTGGCTGCAAATTGCCATGTAAATAAACACCAATTCTGTGTAATTTCTGCTCCATTTACTATAGAGCAGAAAGGTGTGAGTCCCAAGAAGAATTAAGAAATAAAATGTCCCTAATAAAATGTGCTAATTCTAGAGTGTGAACAAACCCATACATGGTACAAAATATAAATATTATGCAATGTATGTGTAGAGTTAGACTGGCCCACAACAGCACCAGAAGATCCTCTGCCAACTATGTGATGATGGGTTAAACCATTATAGCATTCTCTTTCCCCTGGTCCTGGGAGCAGCTCAGATTGGCAGAATTTTAATAATAATTTTATTACCTACAGTAAGCCATAAATGTGCTTTCTCAGTTTAGCAATTAGTTTTATGTGTTTACAACTCTCTAAGCTACCGGCATCTGGATAGTGCCCTAAAGTGATCGTAAATTAAAAAGCTCCAGTAACAGTGCACTGGATATCGAATATATACTCTGGTGAAGAAATGCTTTTGCCCTGATCTACTATTTAAGGTTGATGGTCTGTTACATCATAAACATTTTCGAGTTTTCAATTTCAAGATAAAATCTGAATTGTTGAATTTAGAGATTACATTACACAGTTCATGAAAAATAATCCTGGACATGTTCACCTTTTCATTGTAAATAGTTATGTATTTAATGTTTAGTAATTAGCAAAGCCCTGGCTTGTGTTAGATCGTGTTTGTTTTGCACACTTAAATAATACTAATAGCAGCTCCTGGGTAACAGAATGCCACAGCTTCACAACTATCTCCATATAACAGCCTACAAATCAGTAGTTATGTATTTAATAGTCCATTAATATTTGGTTATTGTAACTGTGTCCAAAAGACTAATGGCATTTAAGTCCTCTTAAGCTGAATGTGGTCAGTAACACTTTAGACTATTTTTAGCTTCTGTTAACACGTTAACGACCATGGACATGTATACACGTCCAGGGGGAATGCACCTTCCCGCACATGGACAAGTAAACACGTCCATGGTTCTCGTGGGTCCTGCCCAGTCGACCCACAAGACCGCGGTAGAGACTCGGCTGCCGGGACCAAGGTAAACTTCTGTCCCGGCAGTTTAACCCTTATAGCCGTGGTCGGAAGAGACCGCGGGCTGAAAGGGTTTTGACAGAGGTAGTGAGCTCCCTCTGTCTTCCCTGCAGCACAATTGCGGGGTACTGTGTGTGATCCCCAACGAGCGGGGGCCTGCCGCACTGCATGGACCAAAGTAAACTTCGGTCCCGGCAGTTTAACCTTTACAGATGTGGTCGGAAGCTACCGCAAGCTGTCAGGAGTTTGACAGAGGGAAGGGGCACCCTGCAATGATCGTGAGGTGCTGCTAGTGACCTTGGCAGCCGGGGGTCTTACAAGGACCCCCAGGTCTGCTCCGCCTGTTGCCTGTCAGGGCGTGCCAGAGGCACGTCCTGATGTGCTGCCTGCCAGTGTAAAACTGGCAGGCAGCACATAACTGCAACACTTTGGAATACTAAGTATTCCAAAGCATTAAAAAAAGTGTAAAAATATATATATATATATAATAAATAAAAGTGGAAAAAAATAAGAATTTGTGGGAAAAAAAGCTAATTGCTATATTTTTCCACTGACTTTGAAATAATTCTAGCAACACAATAAGGGCTCAATGTACTCACTTTTGCCCTAGGTGACTACTTTGGGGGGTGTAGTTTCGAAAATGGGGTCACTTCTGGGGGTGCAGTATTGTTCTGACAGCTAGAATGCTTTGCAAGATGAAGTGCGGCCTATAATTTGTGTAATAATATCCTGAAAGCCAAATGGTGCTCCTCTCCTTTTGGGTCCCACCATGTGGCCAGGCAACCAAATATAGCCTAAGCAGGGGTAATACCGAACACAGGACGAACAGCGTAATAAAATATCGGGCGCATTTCCTACTTTTCAGATACAATGTACAAAAAATATGTCTCACAAATGATGCATTTGTGAAAAAAAAAGCATATGAAAATTTTTCCACTGACTTTGCAACCATTCCAGCCACACAAAAATCTAGGTGAATACTTTAAGGGGTGTAATTTTCAAAATGGGGTCACTTGTGGGGGTTCTGTATGGTTCTGGCAGCTATAACGCTTTGCAGGCATGAAGTGCGGCCTATAATCCATTCGGCCTAAAATGATGCACTGAAAGCCAAATGGAGCTCTTCTCCTTCTGGGTCCTAGCACGCGGCCAAGGAACCAAATATGGCCTAAGCGGGGGTATTTCCAAACACGGACCGAGCAGCTCAATAAAATATAGTCCAACGAAGATATAACAACCAGGCACTGCAAGGGTTAAAGCAACTAAGTAGACATCGCTGATGTAGCCACACATATAGATAGCGGTCCTAAAGTGGTGCTCAGTGTCTGTAGTAAGCAGATCGAATAATGCTAACGGTAGAAGCAAAAAGAGACACGACAACTCACCGGAGAGACGTCTGTGAAGCTGTGATTTATTCAGGCTGCAGAGTAAAATCACATACTATGAGGACTCGCTATCACGGGGGTAGGGGAGAGTGAAACAGGTGTGGGGACAAGGCAACGCCCTTTCACGTCAGATGATGCTTCTTCTGGCCTCCAGAGTAAAATCCTCATGGTATGTGATTTTACTCTGCAGCCTGAATAAATCATAGCTTTACAGACGTCTATCCGGTGAGTTGCCATGTCTCTTTTTGCTTCTACCGTAAGCATCAATAAAAAATAGGGTGCCTTTTTTCCAATATCAGAAGCGATGTACAAAAAATGTGTCCCACAAATGATGCATTTGTGAAAAAAAGCAAATTTCGAATTTTTAACACTGACTTTGTAATAATTCCTGCCAAAAAACTATGTTGTTAAAATACTCACTGTACCCCCTAGAGAATACCTTGAAGGGTCTAGCTCATTTAGAGGGTGTTCCTATGTTCGATCACCTTTAAATTTCAGCAAACCTTCCATAGCACATAGAAAAAAAAATTAGTTTTCAAATTTACTACATTTTGAAAATTTCAAGTAAAATTGTTAGGCTTCTAATTCATTTAAATTTGTTAATTAAAAAAAAAGAAATGCTTTCAAAATAGACATCTGAAAGTATACGTGAGTAAGTATAAATATATGCAGCCTATTAGTGTTAAAATAGCAAAAAATAATTATTATTTTTTATTTCATGATTTTTTGCATTGTAAAAAACAGCCCTGGTCTTTAAGGGGTGTACAGACCTAATTAATTGTCTTGGTCCTAATCTGTAGATTTATTACTGCAAATTTACTGCTGCACATTCGTTGTTGTTAAAGTGTACCTGTCATCAACTAAAACTTTTTATGTAATATAGATAATTCCATTATATGTGTATTTGTAATATACATTGGTTAAAAATTTTTTGGGGAAAATATGCTGATCCTGCAGCTATTGCCTGTGTGTCTCTATGAGGTGTCCAAATACAGGAAGAGAGGGCAGGACAAGTAGGGATTTATGCAGACTCCTGGTTTGTCAATCATCCTGATGTGTGAGCCGGGAGCATGTTATAGAGCCTCAGTGCACTCTGTCCTGCTTTTTCTTAGGGCACAGAGCCCTGCTGGTCCACCCTCACTTCCTGTATTTGGACTCCTCGTAGAGACACACAGGCAATAGCTACACATTTTTAACCAATGTATATTACAAATATACATATAATGGTATTATCTACATTATATAAAAAGTTTTGTTGACTATAGGTACACTTTAAATCAATATAAATAGTTTAACACAGCATCAAATCTGGAACATCAGATCTGTAGCAGCAAATTTGACTGTACCTGAATGTGAATATATGGCCTACATTATTTTTTAATTCCTAATAATAGATAGAAACATGTTCTTTGTTTCTAATCTGTTTTTATTTTCTGATTGTAATTTTTATTTTATTTAATTTTTAGTACATTATTATTGAGACAGCATCAGCTGTTTATAACAGCATTTAGTGATATGATTTACTGCATGGACATAAACACAATGAACATCTCCAGACTGTATACTTTGTATGGGGCAGATATGTCTGTTCAGATGTCACAGAGCAGCTCTTATATAATCTATATACTGGATCACCTCTCACTGTAATGCTGTGTAGATCACTTTCCAACAGCCTCATCCTTATCATCGCAGAGAACAGGAAGGTTCAGCTTAGTTTTAGGCTTAGTGGTGAGACTGAAGATTTCAGGATTGATTTATAATATAAATAATAAAATTAAAAATTACACAGAAAAAAAACACAGGATTCTGTAAAATATATATATTTTTTCGCCTAAAAAACATGATTTAACCCCTAAAGGATGCATGTTTTTTCATTTTTGCACTTTCCTCCTCACCTTCTTAAAATCATAACTCTTTCCGTTTTCCACCAAAAGACCTATATGAGGGCTTTTTTTTCTGTCACCAATTTTACTTTGTAATGACATCAATCATTTCACCACACAATCTATGGGAAAAAAAATATTAGTGGGGCCAAATTGAAAAAAAAGTACATTTTGTAACTTTTGGGGGCTTACACTTCTACGTAGTGCAGTTTTCAGTAAAAATGACACCTCAATACCATACAGTTATAACAATACTCAACTTATATAGGTTTCATTTTGTTTTACTTTTTGTACAAAAATTTGTACATTTAACCTCTTAAGGACGTAGGGCATACCCTACGCCCGGTATTTAAAACGGGGTCATGCCATGACCCCGCGTCATACCAAGTCAGTCCTGGCTGCTAATGATAGCCGGGACCTTGGGCCAATAGCGTGCGGCACCGATTGTTGTGCCGCGCGCTATTTACCCTTTAGATGCAGCGATCAAAGTTGATCGCCGTCTCTAAAATGAAAGTGAAAGCTTCCCGGCAGCTCAGTCGGGCTGATCGGGACTATCGCAATAAAATGACCGTGTCCCGATCAGCTAAGACGCGAGCGGAGGTCCCCTTACCTTACTCCGTCATGTTTGCTCGGTGTTTGATTGCTCCAAGCCTGAGATACAGGCTTGAGCAATCGAGGCCTACAACACTGATCCATGCAAAGTTATGGCTTTGCAGGGATCAGTGTAAAAGATCAATGTGTGTAGTGTTATAGCCCCCTATGGGAGCTATAACACTGCAAAAAAGAGTGGAAAAAAGTTATTAAAGGTAATTTAACCCCTTCCCTAATAAAAGTTTGAATCACCCCCCTTTTCCCATAAAAAAAAACAGTGTAAATAAAAATAAACATATGTGGTATCGCCGTGTGCGGAAATGTCAGAATTATAAAGATATGCTGTTAATTAAACCACACGGTCAATGGCGTATGCGCAAACAAATTCCAAAGTCAAAAAATAGCGTATTTTGGTCACTTTTTATATCATGAAAAATGGATAAAAAGCGATCAAAAAGTCTGATGAATACAAAAATGGTACCAATAAAAACTTCAGATTACGGCGCAAAAAAAAGAGCCCTCATACCGGCCCGTACCCAGAAAATTAAAAGTTATAGGGGTCAGAAGGTGAAAATTTTTAATGTTTACATTTTCCTGCATGTAGTTATGATTTTTTTCAGAAGTGCGACAAAATCAAACCTATATAAGTAGGGTATCATTTTAACCGTATGGACCTACAGAATAAAGAAAAGGTGTCATTTTTACTGAAAAATGCACTGTGTAGAAACGGAAGCCCCCAAAAGTTACAAAATGGCATTGTTTCTTCAATTTTTTTTTCCGTTTTGCCAGAGATTTTTGGGTAAAATGACTAATGTCACTGCAAATTAGAATTGGTGGTGCAAAAAATAAGCTATCATATGGAATTTTATGTGCAAAATTGAAAGCGTTATGATTTTTAGAAGGTGATGAGGGAAAAATTTAAATGCAAAAACGGAAAAACCCTGCGTCCTTAAGGGGTTAAAATTGTCCTCTTATAAAGGAAAGGCGATAAGTTTTAGATCGCAGGTGGTCTTACCATTGGGACCCCCCCACGATCTCCTGCATGGCTCTACCCAAGATGGAGGCTTGTCGACCCCTGCATAAAGTGGCATCCGATACGCCCCCTCCATGTATCTCTATGGGAAAGCCATTAGGCTATCTCTGGCTCTCCCATGGGGATATATGGAGGGGACGTGCCAGCCACCACTTCATGTTGGAGTCTACACGCTCCATTCCTGTGGAAAGCCAGGGCCCCGTGCATTGAGATCGCAGAGGATCCCATCGGTCGGACCCCCATAATCTTAAACTTATCCCCTATCCTTTATATAGGGAATATGTTTTCTTCCATTATACTTCTCCTTTAAGAAAAGTTTTACAATTAAATCTACTGCCATTTATTGCATTTTTCTCAGATCCGACAGGTCCTTCTTTAAATTCTAAAGTCTTAAAAGCTCTCCACAGTACTGTCTTTCAGAACACTGTTCTTAGTCAGAATCAGATACTCTCTAGGCTTAGTTAGGCCAGCATACAGTGCCTATCTTCTCTAGCTGTCTTCTATAAGACTAACTCTTTTCCAATAAATATCACAACCACATTTATTCGTTTGACCTCATGCCCAACAGCCTTTTGCATCATCTCCTAAATTCTGTTGCAGCAGGGGCATCTAGTGTCCAAAAGACTACATTACAATATCACAGATAGACAAGGAATACATTGCATAAAGAGTTATTTAGGTCCCACCTTTTACAGACTGCTTCAGTGAATAGCTGTGCTGAGTGATATTAGACAATAGTTATCACACAAGAGACTGCTAGAGTCATCACTCCGGAGCAGCGCAAAGTGGTTAAGGAGGGTTTAAAGCTAAGAAGCCATGACTTTTATCACATATCTCAGTAGCATATACTGTGCATTCAATAAAACCTTGTGTACCTGTCATTTAAAAAAAATCACATATATCACAGAAATATTTCAAAAGTTTTGATTGGTCAGGGTCTCTGAGAGAACTCCTGGAGAACGGTGAAAGCCGTGGGGTGAACTATGCCACCACGTGCCTCTTGCCGCTTGTTTTCCTGGTCATTTGGTGTATTAGCATTAAGACCCTTATCGATGAAATCCTTTGACATATCTTTGTGACATGTCAAAAAGTTTTAAATGACGGATACTTAAATTATAATTATATGCTAGGTATTTGATTTGACAAGCTTTTCAAAACTTTGGTTCAGCTGGTTCACTGAACTTGCTAAAAAAGTTTGTTTCATGGCAGCCATGAAAAAAGCCTCAAGACATGCATTTAAATAGTTTTAAAGTGGTTTTACAGTTATGGCGACATGATGTAGCCAATGGTAACTAACATCTTGTTTAGAAACACAAAACTATCACTAAAATAAAATAATGAATAAAGGTGCTTAAAGTATTCCTTTTTGTTGGAAAGTGTTTAAATGCACACAGAGGTATCAGAAAACACAATGGGGAAGATTTATCAAAACCTGTGTAGAGGAAGAGTGGTGCAGGTGCCCATAGCAACCAATCAGATCACTTCTTTTATTTTTCACAAGCCTCTTTAAAGGTGAAAGAAGCAATCTGATTAGTTGCTATCGGGAATTCCATCACTCTTCTTCTTACAGGTTTTGATAAATCTCCCCCAATGCCTTTTTCCAAGTGTTCAAAGAATTCTCCCTTATTGGGAGTTGCAACAATATTGGTGAGGGTGTCTCAATATAGTAAAGAACTTGTAGATGATGAAAAATAAATAACTTTAAATAATTGAAAATTACTGTAAATATTGAAAAGTGTATAAAATTATGAAAAAAAAGGAAAGACACTATAGATTTTTCCAAGTGTTTTACAATTTCTCCCTTTTCAGTCTTTTTCAGCATCTTTTGTATAAAATGCTGAAAAAATTATTCCCTTTTTGGGGCTCATGGATTGGCAGCAACAAGGGTGATGGTGGACTGGTGGAAGTTGTAGCCAGGAGACAGCAGGCACTGGTGGACTGGTGGGATTTATTTAGAGTAGCAAGTCCACCAGTTATCGCGCTCGGGGGGTTTAAATTCCTCACTGATCCATGCCTGAGTCATTTTATCAAACATGAGTTTTCATACATTATTGTCAGATAATCTTGTTCACTTAGGGGTGATGACACCAACTGCCGTGCTGAACACTCTCTCTTTTGGTTCACTGGAGGGTGGACAAGACAGTACACCCATGGCAAACTGGAAAAAGTCTGGACAATGTTCTAATCTGCTGACCCAGGAGTCCATAGGATCTGGACTCATGGTATCTGTCAGATAAATGGCCCAGTTTAGGTATTTATACATATGGTTGTTCATGTGACGGTTCATGTCATTGTGGAATACCGGATGTAAAAACTTTGTCATCAACTCTAATTGAAGGGGTAGTGCTGGAAGAGAAAGTGGATCATTGAGTGGGGAGCAGAGACTGAACCCCCATTCAGTAGGTGTTTGGTGTTGGAAACTAGATAATAGAGATTTCGCAAATTGTTCGCCGGCGAACAGTTCCCTGCGAATTTAGCATGTTCGCATTCGCATCGCCGGGCGAACATATGTGAAGTTCGATCTGCCCCCTATACTTTAACATTGCAGTAAACTTTGACCCTGTGAGTAAGAGTCAGCAAACACATTACAGCCAATCAGCAGCAGTCCCTCCCTTCAAGACCCTCCTACCTCTTGCACTGATGCCATTTTACCCTCATTCAGCATGCTGCAGGCTTAGGAAGTGGGGGGTCAGAGAAGCTGCTCCTGCTGTATAGGGAAAGCGATAGCTAGGTTGCTGCTAGGTGGTGTATTCAGGGTCCAGTTTACTTCTAAAGCACTAGTGTAACATCTGCTTTAAGGACAGCACCCAAAAAAGCCCTTTTTTAGAGCTGAAAGACAACAGCTGAAGGCACCCTGGTTGGGAGGGAACCGCTGGTTAAAAGGGGTACTCCAGAATCAAACTTAAGTTCCTTCAAGCAACTAACTACTACAGTATTCAAAGGGCTGAAAGATATCAGTCTGTGTGTCTTGCAACAGCTGGAGGCATCCTGGTTGGGAGGGAACCGCTGGTTAAAAGGGGCACTCCAGTATAAAACTTAAGTTCCTTCAAGCAACTAACTACTACAGTATTCAAAGGGCTGAAATATATCAGTCCATGTATTTTGAAACAGCTGGAGGCATCCTGGTTGGGGACCACTGCATAAAAGGGGAACTCCGCTGGCAAGCTTTTTTTCTTTAAAGCAACTAACTACTACAGTATTCAAAGGGCTGAAATATATCAGTCCGTGTGTTTTGCTACAGCTGGAGGCACCCTGGTTGGGGACCACTGCTTAAAAGGGGAAATCCGCTGGCATGCTTTTTTGCTCATTGTCACACTAGTGCAAATCACATTTGGTGTGACAGTTGTGCAAACTAAAAAAAAAAAACTTTTTTGGCTGTTAAATAAAACCAGTCGTCACTGTCAGTTCACGTCACAGTTGCCAGTTTTTTTGCCTGCAGGGCAAATTGTGTCACCCTAGTGCAAATCACATTAGGTGTGACAGTTGTGCAAATTAAAAAATATATACCTTTTTGGCTGTTAAATAAAACCAGTCGTCACTGTCAGTTCATGTCACAGTTACCAGTTTTTTTGCCTGCAGGGCAAATTGTGTGACCATAGTGCAAATCACATTTGGTGTGACACTTGTGCAAATTTACTCACAACTACTTTAGGGGAACCCCCCTAGGGGAACCCTTAAACTAAGTACCCCCCAATTTAAAATGTACCTTTTATTATTCCATTTAAAATATAGACTGTGATATACATAATTGTGTGATTCTACAAGTTGATGTAATGACACCACCACTAACTTTAAAACCACAGTTGCCACCGGACTCCTTGACTCCTGTGCTTGTCTTTTATAAGCTCCTGAATACTACAGAGTGAGCGTTTTGATAGCTCAATCTCCTACCTATTGGGAGCCGGTGGCTACTGCTTATTAAAATCACCGAAAATTAGCCAGCCCTTCCAACGTTTCACTGGCACCCCAGCTTAGTCAGGAAAGCCACCATACTTTCCTGACGAAGCTGGGGTGCCAGTGAAACGTTGGAAGGGCTGGCTAATTTGATGCCTATTTGCCTGACGAAGGGGATCCCAAGCCCCGAAACGCGTTGCACCCTGGCCTAATAAAATATCTTATACATCCATCATCATCTCCTGATTGAATTTGTGGACTGCGCTGTGGAACCGGGTATTTTTTTCCTATATATACATTCTGACAACAGCGAGGCCATTTGCAACCTGTGCCAGAAAAAACGGAGTCGTGGGAAGTCCAACACCCCCCTAGGCACAACTGCTTTGCGAAGGCACATGATGTCACATCACAAACAACTATGGGATCAACACGTCAGTACAAGCAGCACACAAAGTCAAAGCCGCCATGCTCCTCCTGGTCCAGCATCTTCAGCCAGGTCAACCACTGCTGCCCTCCTTGCCCCCTCTCAACCATCCGCCTCTCCGTCTCTCACCTTGAGCAGTTCCTGCTCATCTGCCCACAGTCAGGTGTCTGTCAAGGAGTTGTTTGAGCACAAGAAGTCAATGTCTCAAAGTCACCCCCTAGCCCGGCGTCTGACAGCTGGCTTGTCGAAACTGCTAGCCCGCCAGCTTTTACCATACAAGCTGGTGGAGTCTGAGGCCTTTAAAAAATTTGTAGCCATTGGGACACCGCAGTGGAAGGTACCCGGCCGAAATTTTTTTGCACAAAAGGCAATCCCCAACCTTTACTCCATTGTGCAAAAGAAAATTATGGCATGTCTGGCACACAGTGTAGGGGCAGGGGTCCATCTGACCACTGATACCTGGTCTGCAAAGCATGGTCAGGGCAGGTATATCACCTACACTGCGCATTGGGTAAACCTGGTGACGGCTGCCAAGCATGGAATGCGTGACTCTGCAGAGGTGTTGGTGACTCGGTTGAATCCTCTTCCACTGCTGCGTCTTGCTCCATATCACAGGCACCCCCCCCCCCCCTCCAGCTCCCCAGGTGCTATTCCACATCCCGGATACGGCAGTGTCACACCATGTTTGGGCTGACTTGCCTCAAAGCGGAGAGTCACACCACACCAGCGCTCCTGTCGGCCCTGAACGCACAGGTGGACAAGTGGCTGACTCTACACCAACTGGAGATCGGCAAGGTGATTTGTGACAACAGAACAAATTTGTTGGCGGCATTGAGGTTGAGCAAGTTGACACATGTGCCGTGCATGGCACATGTGTGTAATCTGATTGTACAACGCTTTGTGCTCAAGTACCCAGGCTTACAGGATGTCCTGAAGCATTCCAGGAAGGTGTGTGGCCATTTCAGGCATACCTACACGGCCATGGCGCACTTGTCAGATATCCAGCGGCGAAACAACATGCCAGTGAGGCTCTTGATTTGAGACAGCCCGACACGTTGGAATTCAACACTCCTAACGTTTGACCGCCTGCTCCAACAAGAAAAAGCCGTCAATGAATATTTGTATGACCGGGATGCTAGGACATCATCTGCGGAGCTGGGAATTTTTTTTGCCCTGTTACTGGAGGCTCATGTGAAATGCCTCTAGGCTCATGCGTCCTTTTGAGGAGGTGACAAACCTGGTCAGTCGCACCGAAGGCACCATCAGCGACATCATACCGTTTGTTTCCTTCCTGGAGCGTGCCCTGCGAAGAGTGCTGGATCAGGCAGTAGATGAGCGTGAAGAGGAAGAGTTGTGATCACCATCACCACCAGAAACAGCCTTATCAGCATCGCTTGCTGGATGCTGGAAGAGGATTGTGAGGAAGAGGAGTCAGAGGAGGAATGTGGCTTTGAAGAGGAGGAGGAAGACCAAAGACAACAGGCATCCCAGGATGCTCCTTGTCACCTATCTGGTTCCTGTGGTGTTGTACGTGGCTGGGGGGGGAAGAAGATGATACCTTCCCTGACATCACTGAGGACGAGGAACGGGACATGAGTAGCTCGGCATCCAACCTTGTGCAAATGGGGTCTTTCATGCTGTCGTGCCTGTTGAGAGACCCTTTTATTTTGAAAAGGATTTCTTTGTGTTTTTCACCATCCTGCATTATAGAGTCTTCTGGACTTTATAATAATTTAAACTTGAATTTTCAAGAGTATGAACCATTACACAAAGGAACACTTGTTGCGTTTGATTTTTTTAACTTAAATTTTCAAAAGTAAAATACAGAGAGGGAAGAACTCTGTTTCTTTATTTGATGAAAAATTTTATTTAGAAATGTGTGTTTCTCCATCCTGCATTATAGAGTATTCTGGACTCTTGGATATGCGCTTGTTCTTATATTTCAGCCATGTGTACATGCCTAATTTTTCTGGCCTCTGGTGCTGCACTTTTTCTGCTGCTGCAATTTTTCTGGCCGCTGCTTTCATCTTGATTTGATGAAAAATTTTATTTTGAAAAGGAATTCTCTGTGATTTTCACTGTCCTGCATCATAGAGTCTTCTGGACTTTCTGATAATTTAAAACTTGAATTTTCCAGAGTACTAACCATTACACCAAGGAACGCTTGTTGCATGTGACTTTTAAACTTACATTTCCAAAAATAAAATACAGAGAGGGATGAACTCTGTTTCTTTATTTGATGAAAAATTTTATTTAGAAAATAATTTCTTTGTGTGTTTCTCCGTCCTGCATTATAGAGTCTTCTGGACACTTGGATATGCGCTTGTTCTTATTTTTCAGCCATGTGTACATGCCTAATTTTTCTGGCCTCTGGTGCTGCACTTTTTCTGCTGCTGCAATTTTTCTGGCCGCTGCTTTCATCTTGATTTGATGAAAAATTTTATTTTGAAAAGGATTTCTCTGTGATTTTACTCATCCTGCATCATAGAGTCTTCTGGACTTTTGGATATGCGCTTGTTCTTATATTTCAGTCATGTGTACATGCCTAATTTTTCTGGCCTCTGGTGCTGCACTTTTTCTTCTGCTGCAATTTTTCTGCTGCTACAGCTGTGGCTGCAACAATACCATATTTTTTAGCCATGTGTACATGCCTAATTATTCTGGTACTCTCTGCTGACATCTCTGTCCATTTTAGCAACCGTGCATATTAGATGTATGGTAAGGGTAGCATGGTGGCTCAGAGGTTAGTACTGCTGACTTGCAGCACTGGGGCCTTGGGTTCAAATCCCACTATGTGCTGCCTAATATGGGGGGATTTAACTATGTGCTGCCTAATATGGGGGAATCTATGTGCTGCCTAAAGGGGGTTAAAGCACGTTATTCCAAAGAACTTAGGAATAATAGGTGATTTATGCCCTTTATGGATTAAAACCAGACTCTGCATCAACTATTTAATTTTCCATGGGAGTTTTGCCATGGATCCCACTCCGGCAGTCCAGGTATTAGTCCCCTTGAAACAACTTTTAAATCACTATTGTGGCCAGAAAGAGTCCCTGTGGGTTTTAAAATTTGCCTGCCCATTGAAGTCAATGGCGGTTCGCCCTGTTCGCGAACATTTGTGGTAGTTCGCGTTCGCCGTTCGCGAACCGGAAATTTTATGTTCGCAACATCACTACTAGAGATGAGCGAATTGGACAGATGTCCTTTAAAGGGGTATTACTGCTTTAGACATTTTATTCCCGATCCAAAGGATAGGGGATAAGATGTCTGATTGTGGGAAGCCCACCGCTGGGACCTCCGCAATCTCCCTGCAGGACCCGCATTATGTGCAAAGCTGCATCTCCAGGCTCGGAAACTGGAAGTTTTTGGGACTGGAGACGTGACATAACGCATCGCCCCCCTCAAGACGTCACGTAGGTATTGAGGGGGTGTGACTTCACGAGGGGGGCATGGTGTTAAGTCACTTCTCCAGTCCCGAAAACTCCAGTTTCCGAGCCTGGAGATGCAGCTCTGCACATAATGCGCGTGCTGCAGGGAGATCGCGGGGGTCCCAGTGGCGGGCCCCCCACCATCAGACATTTTATCCCCAGCCGGAATACCCCTTTAAGTTTTTGGCTGATGAGGTCCAAGTTGAAAAAGTTTGAGACATTGTGATTTAGGAACTTTTTTTTATTTATTTCTAGCAGAAATGAGTGCCTCCTGTGCCTTCATGATTTCCTACTCACCACCCTTGGAATGGTATCCTGCTTTAGGGTACTTTCACATGGGCAGATCACAAGCGTTTCCTGCTGCAGATTTAAGCCACGGAGGGAGCTCTCTGGCTGATTTTTTACAGCTGAAAATATGCCACAGATTACATTGACCTCAATGGGGTCTGCTTTGAATATTCGGCAGCAGAAATTTTGCCACGTCTCAGACCCATGGCAGGAAACACGCTTATAATCCGCCCGTGTGAATGTACCTTTATACTGTACTTGGAATGAGTCCAGCCATGAGTTACAGCTGGGGACCGACCACTATTAGCCAAGTATAACTCATTAGCTCTTTGTGATCTTTAGGGACGATGTCTTGTTAACAAGTAATTTAGAAAAACCAATGTTCCTAACAAAGTATTCTTTTCATAATCGTAATGAAGGGAACTTTATGTCTTTATGACTAAGTGTTTCAGTTCTCAATCAAATTAGTATTTAGCAACAGGGAAAACTTAGAAAGTAAAACTTTACATAGAAACCTTCACTTCAGTTTTCTCTACTATGATGACCCACATCAGCTGACTGATAAAGAAAAGGGCATCTACTTGTGCCCATATTTATGGCTTTAGCTACTATGTCTCGTCTATTTATGGCTGAATGTTTAGCACTGTTATCCTGCACAACTGGGATCCTGCGTTTAAATCTAACATGGTGCAACATCTGCATGGCCTTTCTATGTTTCCCCAGGGTATGTTCACACAATGGAATTCCCATGCGGAATTCTACATTGGAAGATTTTGAGAGGTTTTGCAGCAGCAAAGTCCCATTGATATCAATGGGATTCTTCTGCGCTGTGCACACGGTGAAATCAAAATTCCGGAGTCCGCAGAAAGAATAGACATGTCTATTCTTTCTGCAAAGTCCACATGTAAATGCATTGCCGTCTATGAGACGGTGCATTTCTGAGCGGTCCTAGCGCAGGTATGTTCTGCCGGCGCTCAGCTGTTGGGGCAATGTCCGAAATTTTCTGTGTGGACATTGCCCATGTGAACATTGCTCCTGTGTTTGTATGTTTTTTTTTTTTCGGGTTCAATGATGTTCTCCCATGTGCCAAACACATACTAATGGATTAAATAGCTTCCTGTGAAATTGGCCCCAGTGTGTGTTTAGTGTTGGGAAAAGAGAGAGAGAGAGAGAGAGAGAGAGAGAGTATTGATGTTCTGCAGGAGACCTATTACCAATTTTTATTTTAAATGGGTTATTCGCCATAAGGTGATTTTACTATGTACCTGCCAGACAGTAATGGGCATGCTTAGGAAGGATCCGTACTTGTCTTGGGCTAAATGGCTATGTATCTTTTTGTGAACTGGCTATTTCCTGTTGGAGTTCGTTCCCTCAAACTAAAAGTCCCATGATTCCTTGTTTGCAAGTGTGAGGTCACTTTTCTCCCTCCCACACATCAGCCAACCCACTCATTGAAACACAGCTGTGATCCTTTGCATGCAATAGAGCAGTGTTTTCTTACCAGGGTGCCTCAAGCTGTTGCAAAACTAGAATTCTTGCAGAATGATCTCCCTTCCACCCAGCTTTCGCCCCACCCATTGAAGCAGACGGGCTACCTGACTAGTGTTGAAATGTCTCGACCGCACTGCAACCTGGGAAAACCTGAGACGACATTCATTTTGTATGCTGTTAAAAATAAACATTGTTAATGGATGATGCTGACAATTCTTAGACATGAGGCCATGAGTCACTAGTAGTAAGGGATTTCATATTATGTGTCTTTGTACATATAGGTGTGGACATGTATGTGTGCATACAATTGTGTGTATATTTATGTTTGTGTAATGTTTGCCTGTGTTCTTTAAAGCGTTAGGGCATAAACAAAGAAAGCATATGGCCGTGTTCACACAATGGAAATTCTGAGCAGAATTCTGCATTAATTTTCCACACGGAATTCTGGCTTAATTTATTGCCCATTAGCTTTAATAGGATTCCGTCAGTAACACAGCAGAATTTCTGTTTTCCGCAGTCTGGAAAAATATAAGTCTGGTGTTATATGAACCAATCAGATTGCTTCTTTCCTTTTTCACAGGCCTCTTTAACCCCTTTACTCGTTAGCCTGTTTTGATCTTAATGAGTAAGGGAAATTTTCTAAATCTGACATGTGCCCACTTACTTGGTAATAACTTTTGGAACGCTTTTACTTATGAAAGCAATTTTGAGACTGTTTTTTCATGACATATTGTACTTGTACATTAGTATGATTTGGATTGATATATTTAAATCTGATTCCAGATTCCAGTTTTAAAAACTGCACCCCTTAAAGTAATCAGAATGACATTAAAGAAATGGCATTTCACAGAAATGAAAGCAAAGTGGAGGCGGAATTTTAAAATGTAATTTTTTTGCAGATTTTATATTTTAATCCATTTTTTTCTGTAACACAGTAGGTGTCCCCAAATTCTGACGTACTTAGAAATATTCCAAATGTGGCCTTTGTGTGCTACGTGTCTCTCACACAGGCCTCAGGCATGAAGGCGTGCTGTGTGGATTTTGGGGCATCCTTTTAGTTTAGGATATTTTGTTGGCATCATATAAAGTTGCAGAGGCCATGGGGTGCAAAAATATTTTTGAGAGACAAGTTGACGCTTTCATTGGTACCATTCTGGATGGTTCGTCATGCGGTATAAATGACATTAACTTTACTCTGCAGGTTGATACGGTTATGGCGATACCAAATTTATATACTTTTTTTATATTTTAGTTAGTCATTGTAAAAAAAATCATGTTTGTAAGTTGACGTATTCTGTGAACTATAACTTTTTTATTTTTTCACTGACGCAATTGTGTGAGGACTCTTTTTTGCGGGACATGTTGACGTTTTTGGGGGGATTATTTTTGGGTGTGTTTTGGGGTTTATTATATACATATATAATTAATTTTATTATTTTTTATATTTTTTTCTAATTTTTTTCTTTTATTTTTACATTTTTTATCCCATTTTTGTCACTTTTTTTCACATTTTATTTTATTTTTTACTATTATAAACACAATTCAATGGAGTACACATCTATACTCCATAAAATTATGCCTATGTCAGTACTGACAGGCATAGGATAGATTCGTCTCTACCTTAGACTGATCTGTTGCCATGACAACGGAGACCACTGTCAGGCCTCTGGTTGTCATGGCAACTATCGGCGCTCTGCTTTCACTTTGCAGAGTGACGATCTGTGACAGAGGGAGCTCCCTCTCTCTGTTACCCTAATAGACGCTGCGGTCTCAGTGACCGCAGCATCTACAGGGTTAACCCAGGATCAGAGTGCGGCTCCGATTCTGAGTGCCGCAGGTGGCCTCCTCTGACGGGGCCCCCTTCACCACCGATCACTTTACTATGTGAAGCGACAGAGGAGAAGGGAAAGGAGGAGACCGCCGCCAGACCTCTGCTACTGGTCCATCTGTACTGACGGACCAATAGCAGTGATCGCCGATCGGGGACCGCTGCTATTGGTCCCTGGCTGGCTTCAGGGAAGCTTGGCTGTGCAGTACAGCTAGCCTCAATAAACTGTCAGTTTATTTCCATCAGGTATATGTACATGGTGATGCGGGAAGTTATCCTTAATCACCATGTACATGTACCTGATATTGCGTAAACGAGTTTAATATGAAAGAAGCAATCTGATTGGTTGCTATGGGCAACTGCACCCCTTCTCCTCCACACAGGTTTGCTAAATCTCCCCCATATAAGCTTATACAGTGGTCCCTCAACATACGATGGTAATCCGTTCCAAACGGACCATCGTTTGTTGAAACCATCGTATGTTGAGGGATCCGTGCAATGTAAAGTATAGGACAGTGGTCTACAACCTGCGGACCTCCAGAAGTTGCAAAACTACAACACCCAGCATGCCCGGACAGCTGATGGCTGTCCGGGCATGCTGGGTGTTGTAGTTTTGCAACATCTGGAGGTCCGCAGGTTGAAGACCACTGTTAGAGAAAGTTGTACTCACCTGTCCCTGCCGCTCCGGACCGCCACCGCTCGTCACCTCTGCCCGGGATGTCACCGTCCATCGCTGTCGCCGCATCAGGTGTCCCCGACGCTTCGGCAAGGCCTCTGCTTCCCCGGCAACCGCGCTCTCCGTCGCCGCCATCACATCGCTACGCACGCCGCTCCTATTGGATGACGGGACGGCGTGGGCAGCGATGTGATGATGTCGATGGAGAGCGCCGACGATGCAGAGGATCCTGAAGAGGACGCGCCGGAGCTCAGAGGACAGGTGAGTGACCATCACCGGAGCTCACGGGGCACCGTAAACGGCTATCCGGTGGCAGCTGAAGCAGTCAGCGCTGCCGGATAGCCGTTTATGCGATGGCCCCGACATAAAAAAACATTGCATGTTGATGCTGCCTTCAACATGCGATGGCCTCTGAGAGGCGATCGTATGTTGAAATTATCGTATGTCGGGGCCATCGTAGGTTGAGGGGTCACTGTATATTTATTTTAGTGTGGGTGACCCTCTTGTTTCTCTTTAAAGACTTGAGAACTTATACTACTACCAATGTGTTCTATGTGGATTGTATTACTGTGTTCTTGAATGCATGTATGCACCTGAGTTATGTATATTGGTGTATGTCTATAAAGAGATAACTTGGGAATGGCACCATCATTCATTTGTTGGTGTTATTTACAATTTGATAAATATATAACCCTTCATGCCTCCATATAAACTTGCCAGTAAACTGAACTATTGTAAATTAATGCTCCATACAGTTCTATTGGTGCTGTGGCCTTGAGCATTAAACCTTACTCTTCTAGAATAAAACAAGCCATATAAATAACATCTCAGTTGCCCTGAAGTAGTCATTTTCCTGTCTGATGTTATCAATTATATGAGTTTTAAATTTACTCATTGATATTAGGGGGAAAAAACCTTCTACAACAATTACTTAAGGCGGAATGACACTAAATCCTAATGTTTGTGGTCCACTACTGCTGCAATCTTGGGTCTTGTTTATAAAACTGCCTAACTAAAAAAATAGCCATTTCTGAAACTGTTCTGAAAAAAAGAAAAGTTACACTGTGATTTATTGCTATGGACAACAAGTCTTGTTTTTCATTTAGACAATTCTGATAAATGAGTCTGAAGACGTTCTCGCTCCTAAACAATTCTATTTTGGACTGCCCAAATTGCTGTTGGTGTACATATCAGGTTCTGGGCAGACAGCCTAATCTAATAGTATACAATATAGAATAAAAGTATACACAGTCCAAAACTTAATAAAAAATTTAGAGAAACAACACACACATGCTCTTTAAGATGCCCAAACCACAGACTGTCTACAATGAAAATAAGTAAATAAAATATCAGTTATTAAATCTGAATACACAAATGACCATATTGCCACCCAATGATAAAAATCTACAAAATAGATGGCTGTCTGCTTCCTCCCCTTGATCTATGCCATCATAATGATGATCTTGAGGCTACTGTACAAAGACAACTGCAGAAAACCACAGTAAATACACACATCTGATTTGCTGAGGTGACACCTGAACGTCTTAAAGGGGTATTCCAGGAAAAAACTTTTTTTTTATATCAACTGGCTCCAGAAAGTTAAACAGATTTGTAAATTACTTCTATAAAAAAAAATATTAATCCTTCCAGTAGTTATCAGCTGCTGAAGTCGAGTTGTTCTTTTATTTCTGACAACAGTGCTTTCTGCTGACACCTCTGCTTGCTGACAACTGTGGTCAGACAGAAAATAAATTCAAAAAGAAAAGAACTTCCTCTGTATCATACAGCAGCTGAAAAATACTGGAAGGATTAAGATTTTTAAATAGAAGTAATTTACAAAACGGTTTAACTTTCTGGCACCAGTTGATAAAAAAAAATAAAAAATTCCACTGTAGTACCCCTTTAAGGAAGTCACATTTTTAGAGTTTCTATATCGCAATTCTCTTATTTCTACAATTGACACATATCAATCATTTAGGATATTTTTGTACTGATTACCGGTTTGCAGGTTCTTCTGCTGTTTTATTTCCAACCAATAAATTGTATTCAGTGGGAAAACCCAGCAGTCAATGTTTAGTCTCTTTGGAGCGCCTCTACAGGGGAGACAAAACCTTACCTTGCACCCATTAGAAGCAGTGAGATGTCTATGTAATGGCCCTCCAGTGAGAGAGATGTTCTTTGTGGCTACTCTCTGCACGTCATAACATTTAAAGGGGTATTCCAGGCAAAACCTTTTTATATATAAATATATATATATATATATATATATATCAACTGGCTCCGGAAAGTTAAACAGATTTGGAAATTAAGCTTAACCCCTTAAGGACTCAGCCTATTTTGGCCTTAAGGACTCAGACAATTTAATTTTAACGTTTTCATTTTTTCCTCCTAGCCTTCTAAAAATCAGAACTCTTTTATATTTTCATCCACAGACTAGTATGAGGGCTTGTTTTTTGCGCGACCAGTTGTCCTTTGTAATGACATCACTCATTATATCATAAAATGTATGGCGCAACCAAAAAACACTATTTTTGTGGGGAAATTAAAACGAAAAATGCAATTTTGCTAATTTTGGAAGGTTTTGTTTCCACGCCGTACAATTTATGGTAAAAATGACATGTGTTCTTTATTCTGAGGGTCAATACGATTAAAATGATACCCATTATTATATACTTTTATATTATTGTTGCGCTTAAAAAAAATCACAAACTTTTTAACCAAATTAGTACGTTTATAATCCCTTTATTTTGATGACCTCTAACTTTTTTATTTTTCCGTATAAGTGGCGGTATGGGGGCTCATTTTTTGCGCCATGATCTGTACTTTTTTTTGATACCACATTTGCATATAAAAAACTTTTAATACATTTTTTATAATTTTTTTTTAAATAAAATGTATTAAAAAAGTAGGAATTTTGGACTTTTTTTATTTTTTTTTCGTTCACGCCGTTCACCGTACAGGATCATTAACATTTTATTTTAATAGTTCGGACATTTACGCACGCGGCGATACCAAATATGTCTATAAAAAATGTTTTTTACGCTTTTTGGGGGTAAAATTGGAAAAAACGGACGTTTAACTTTTTTATTGGGGGAGGGGATTTTTCACTTTTTTTTACTTTTACTTTTACATTTTTTTACATTTTTTTTTACACTTGAATAGTCCCCATAGGGGACTATTCATAGCAATACCATGATTGCTAATACTGATCTGTTCTATGTATAGGACATAGAACAGATCAGTATTATCGGTCATCTCCTGCTCTGGTCTGCTCGATCACAGACCAGAGCCGGAGACGCCGGGAGCCGGACGGAGGAAGGAGAGGGGACCTCCGTCCGGCGTTCTGAATGATCGGATCCCCGCAGCAGCGCTGCGGGCGATCCGATCGTTCATTTAAATCGCGAACTGCCGCAGATGCCGGGATATGTATTGATGTACTGATATACTGTAACTACACCTCGTGTTCCCCGGCGTACCTGCTGACTGTCTGTCCTGTGTTCTCCGTTGACGTTCCAAGGAATAAAGATATTAGTGCACGATGTACAGGTGAGTGCGGTTTTTTCTACATTGTTTGAGATTTGGAAATTACTTCTATTAAAAAATCTTAATCCTTCCAATAGTTATTAGCTTCTGAAGTTTTCTGTCTAACTGCCCAATGATGATGTCACGTCCCGGGAACCTAATAACCTAATAACTATTGGAAGAATTAAGATTTTTTAATAGAAGTAATTTACAAATCTGTTTAACTTTCCGGAGCCAGTTGATATATAAAAAAAAGTTTTGGCCTGGAATACCTCTTTAACTCAGAATTCCCTAATAGGATTGCAAATGGGTTTTCTGAACCAAAAATACCCTGCAATCCATTTATACTGACAGAACCGTTCTTTGTAGTATGCTGCACATCTGCAACACTAAACCTCCTGATACTGTCATGTTAAAGGAGTACTCCACTGGGCAG